>NC_044305.1:56953357-57563632 GCF_007474595.2 Lynx canadensis
TTCTCTGTAATGACTAGAAAGCCTGGGACAAACATAAATGCCTGGGCCCCATCCCAGACCTATACAGACTCAGAATCTCTAGCTGGGGACTGGGATTCTGTATACACGTAAGACAACTTTCCAGGTGATTCCTAAATACATCAAAGTTTGAGGAAAGCAGGAGGGGTTACAGGCAGAGGGTTCAGTGGAGTAAGAATGAACGAGAAAAGCGTTGCAACTTGAATCATTTTATTTACAATGTTATTGGAGAGTGAAAATAAGGGCCAACGTGAGATGTGAGGACTGAATTAAACCTCACCACCTATTCTCTCCTTCCTTTCTCCCAATTTCCATTACTCGGTTCTGGGTGTAGGTTCTATCTTCTCTTGCCTGGACGGCACACATTCTTGTCCTGGCAAGCCTCCACCTAGGCACCTTCACTCTGCTGCCAGAAGCTGTTCCCTCTCCTCCCACCCAGAAGGCGAATACTCTGCCCCGGGGGGCATCCAGTGAGCCTGAGGCCATGACTGCCTGCCAGCTTTCACCCCAGAGTGCTATGAAAATACTACTAGTTTGATGTGTGATGGCCTAAGAAAGCTTTGGAGGCACTCCAGTCTTCACTATGAAACAGAAACACAATTGCGTCACCTCTTTGCTCAAAGCTTCCAAAGGTTCCCAACTGCCTACAGCACAAAGCAGGGCGAGACCAAGCACCTACCGCCTTTCTCATCACCCCCGGGTTCCATTCCCTGGAGGCAGCAAAGCTTTTCGCCTTGGAGCTCTCTGCTGTGCATCACCCTTGGCACATAATGCCCTTCTCTTCATCACTGAGGCCTCAACTCAATACATCACCAGTCCAACCCTCACTATACTACAAAGGACTGAACTTTCCTGGATAACTTGTGGTCAACACAGACCGAGAGGCAGGTCAGACTCGAATTAAGTTTAACTTCACGACACCTTCTTCCGGTACTTCTCCCACCACAGGGCTGGTCATGTGACACAGTCTGATCCAATCATGGTCCTTGCTTTGAAATGTCTTCTAACAGGAGCTGGCAGAGTAGAACTCCCTGAAAGCTTTAGTGACAAGAGTCGCAGAGCAATAAAGCCCGATCTGTCTGTAACCCCTGCTTGATGCTTTAGAGATGGCTAGCCTATCAGAAGGAAGCCATCACACAGAGTAAGATGAAAAAGAGAGAGAGGGGGTTCTGGCCTGGGGTCCCATCAACCCAAAGCCAAATCTACACCTGCCCTCATCAAGAAGTGATTTACAAGAACCTCTATTCAAATAAATCTGGTTTGATTTTGGGTTTCACTGGGTGACCAATAATCTGGTTTGATCTGGGTTTCCCTTGCTCACACAGAGCCTCCCTCTACTGTCTGAGCTGGGCTCCTGCTTACAAGGACCCCAGGTGACTCTATTTACCTTAAATAGCCGGGGATTAACTGCGAGGGTGCATGTGGGAAAAAGATTCTTGGCCACTTTTCCAGATCCCCTGGAATCAAATGCCCTCATGTCTGACTGGCATAAAGGAAGTGGCAACAGAGGGACAGGGCACACTGACAGAAAATACTAGAGCATCAAGAGGAGCTACTCACAGCTGCCCCATGCCAAGGGCACCAAGAGAGGAAGTCTCTGGGTTCATTTCAGGCTAGCTTCCTCCCCCACACAGACAACTGCTAAGTAGTACACTAAGGTTTGGGGTGCCTGGGTGGCTTGGTCGGTTAAGCGTCCGACTTCGGCTCAGGTCATGATCTCACCGTCCGTGAGTTCGAGCCCCGCGTCGGGCTCTGTGCTGACAGCTCAGAGCCTGGAGCCTGTTTCAGATTCTGTCTCTCCCTCTCTCTCTGCCCCTCCCCTGTTCATGCTCTCTCTCTGTCTCAAAAATAAATAAACGTTAAAAAAAAAAAAAGTACACTAAGGTTTGTTAAAGCAAGGTGAAAGAGAAACAGGTTTTCCTTAGGGCACCTGTCCTGTTCTTGAAAGAGCAAATGTTGACCCCCATTGCTGAATTCCCTCATGAAGGGAACGGGACATTGATTCGAGCCATGTGGCCAAAGGCTGGTGTCCTACTCAGAAGTACTAGCTGGGAAGTAACTGCATGCTTTCCTTCAGCATCAGTTTGCTGCAACATTTTCATTTTTCATTAAAACAGAGAAGGCAACTGCTTCTCAGCAATTATACAACATTTACGTTTCTGATTTATAATCTTACATCTACATTTTAGCCTATATATTACTAGAAAACAATTTTAGGGGCGCCTGGGTGGCTCAGTCGGTTAAGCGTCTGACTTCGGCTCGGGTCATGATCTCGCGGTTGGTGAGTTCGAGCCTCGCATCAGGCTCTGTGCTGACAGCTCGGAGCCCGGAGCCTGCCTCGGATTCTGTGTCTCCTCTCTCTGTCCCTCCCATACTCATGCTCTCTCTGTCTCTTAATAATATATAAACTTAAAAAAAAAAAAAGAAAATAATTTTAGCCTTACTATTGCAATTTACTTATACCTGAGAATATGGAAGCGGAAAGCACCATGTGAAGTAGCGAGCTCTGGACCAAGAGTAACCCGGCGACGTGGTGCTGTGATTGTTTTGACAAAAACACAAACAAGACTTAAACAGTCCAAAGAGCAAAGTGACAGTAACCCCAGTACTACCCGATCACTGGTTACTATCGAGAACCTCTATTCATCAGAGATCTCAGGGAATGGGGTTCTTAATTCAGGAGCCAATTGTTAAAGTTTCACGTAATGTAAATAAACGTAGCAGGCCAACACCAACCACGTTCCCTAAAATAAAGATATGTGAAAATGACACGCCTAAAGGAGCCACCAAAGCCCTCCAGTGAGGAAGGCAGGCCTCAAGTTCTATCATTCTATTCAGTTGCTCTCAAAAGAGAAATCCATAAAGTGCACTTCACAAAACGAAACACACTTATGGTGACATTCACTGTGACCCCTCTTTTTAATTTTTATACTCTTTTCAGGAACTGCCACGAAATATTCCCCTGGGTCACTTGCTGCATGCTTACCCTCCCTGAACATGCCGAATGACAAACCGTGTGACCGAAATCATATACCACTCCTGTAGTCGAGAACTCATGGCCTGTATGAATGATATTCCCCATACAGATGATTATGATAATGTTTTTAATGTTTCTACTTATATAAGAAGATGAGGCGTGAAAACACATTATTCTGAACACTGAATTTTACAATTTCAGTTTGTGAAAAACATAAAGTACCCAACCCCAGGGAATCTGTTTTAATGGACTTCGCTCATTCCTATAGCGTAACAACTTTTTCTCAGGAACAGTCACTCCCCTTGGCCATGTTTTGAAGAGTTTATTCAAAGCCTCTAAATGTGGACCTTAGGGTAACAATTTTCCTTTCCTCACAGGGGCTTTAAGTTGACTTCTTAATCATCACAAGCCACCTCAGGAGAACCCTCTGCCCTCTCTTCTGTTATTCCTCTCTTGCTTTCTGACCTTCCTTACTCTCAAAGAAATTTTCTTTATAAACAGCATGATTTATAAACATCCATGAAGGGAATGCATTTCCGTTCTGTTTCTTACCTCCGTCTTTTCTTGCCCTGTTATTTTATTCTACTGTATCAGACGGAAGAAAAATATATTTCAACGTCTTCAAATATCCAAACAGCAAAAACTAAAGGCGAGCACTAGAGAACACTGTTATCTAATAGAAATATAATGCGAGCTTAAATTTCCTAGTAGCCATGATTAAAAATGTAAAACGAAGGGCGCCTGGGTAGCTCTGTCGGTTGAGAGTCAGACTTCAGCTCAGGTCATGATCCCACCATTCGTGAGTTCGAGCCCCACATCAGGCTCTCTGCTGTCAGCGCAGAGCCCGCTTTGGATCCTCTGTCCCCCCTTCTCTCTCTGCCCCCTCCCCCACTCGTGTGCATGCTCTCTCTCAAAAATAAATAAGTATTTTAAAAATGCAAAAAGAAATCGGTGCGATTAATTTTCATAATATATTGATTTCACTCAACAATTATTTATATTATTTATTGTTGCTTCAAGTTGAAATCAATATAAAAATCATTAATGAGAGTTTCTACAATTTTTTCCCACTAAATTTTAAAAATCTGGTGTCTAGTTTAAACTTGGAGCACATCTCAATTTAGACTAGCCACATTTTAAGTGCTCAAAAAGCCACATGTGGCTGGTGGTCACCACACTGGACAGCACTCAGGGAAAATGTGACAGCCCACTGGTTCTGCCCCTTCTTCTGAAAAACCAAGCAAACTCTGCAGTTCGTCAGTTTGACTCTGTTTCGTGAAACAGTTTAAACTATAAAAATACATCCAAGCAATTTCATGAAGCGCTTACACTACTCTGGATAAATACTGCATGATCTCACTCATGTGTGGAATCGAAAAAAAAACCAAGGTCATAGAAACAGACAGCAGACTAGTAGTTAGCAGGAGTGGAGAGCAGAGGGGGTGGGGAGCAGGTGGAGGGAGTGAGGGAAATGGGTGACGGTGGCCAAAGGGTACAAACTTCCCTTATAAGATGAATAAGTTATGGGATCTAGCATACAGCAGGGTGACTGCAGCCAGACCTTGCTTATTTAGAATAAGTTTTTTCTAATGTTTATTTTCGAGAGACAGAATGCAAGCAGGGGAGGGGCAGAGGGAGGAAGGGAGACACAGAATCCAAAGCAGGCTCCAGGCTCTGAGCTATCGGCACAGAGCCCGATGCGGGGCGCGAACCCACGGACCACAAGATCATGACCTGAGCCGAAGTCAGACGCTTAACCGACCAAGCCACCCAGGTGCTGCAGAATGAGTCTCTGTCCATCTCTATACTCCGAAATGTTAGCGGGATGCAAGATGGAAAGTGCTATGGAACAACACAACTTAAGGAGGAGGTAGACATGCGTTGCAGTATGCACGCATGGGAGCCACAGGGCGCCGGGACCTGGGGCTGTCCTTAGAGCATCCCCTACCCATTCTTTACTTGTGATGCTTCAAGAGCTCCAGCTGGCCTGCACTGAAACCAATAACTGACTCAAAGTGCCGGCTGTAGGATGAAGTCAATTCTCAAAGGCCATTTCTTCTTTGAGTGTGTGCAGGGAAAGGTATGAGTGCTGGGATGGGAGTGGATTTGAAGTTCAAACTAGAAATAAGCTGATGTGATCTGCTTGCTCTCTGTTTAGACAGGCTTTAAGACCAAATGGATTTGCATGGAGGCCAGGCCGGAGGGTGTGTAATAACAGATTACTTGGGGGCACTATTTATCCTGGTTGCATTATCCAGATTGATTTATTAAAGCTCCAAGTCACATTGTTACACTAAGGAAAACATTCACTAACATGAGACAAGTCTAGGAAAATTAATAAAAGGAGTTTGTCTTCCACATACATACAAATATATGTATATATGTACATATGTAAGGTTTTATGAATGTCCTGCAATGTCGAGTGTTCATTTTTGCCCCATATTTGGAGAAGAGCAGAATACATGAATATTCTGTAAGCAGGAACATTCTGGCACACTGGCCTATGATTCCATATGACTGTCTCTTAAAGAGACGGTCTTCTAAATGCTACCAATGGCAGGCTGATCAAGAGAAACCAGGGCAGTCGCTATAAAATGGCAAACAAAGGCATGCTTTCCTATTTTTCTCAATGTTTGAAAAAAAATGACAATTACCAACTCATACACAGAGAAATGAGGAGAGAAAAAACGGCCTTCACATCTTCAGCAATGACTCCTCAGTCCAGCTAGCTTGGCCCACTCCTAGACTTCATTTCTGAGCTTATCATTCTGGAAATTCCCTGTTAAAGTCTCACTTAAAAATTGTCATACAAATGTGCAGTTTTTTTAAATGTATACTGGGGGGCGCCTGGGTGGCTCAGTCGGTTGAGCGCCGACTTCGGCTCAGGTCACGATCTCGCGGTCCGTGAGTTCGAGCCCCGCATCGGGCCCCTGTGCTGACAGCTCGGAGCCCGGAGCCTGTTTCAGATTCTGTGTCTCCCTCTTGCTGACCCTCCCCCGTTCATGCTCTGTCTCTCTCTGTCTCAAAAATAAATAAATAAACGTTAAAAAAAAAAATTAAATGTATACTGGGACATATGCTGGACTGGCCTGGTAACTGGAGTCCAAGGGTCCAGGACCAGCTTACAAAGACTCACCTGCAGCCATATTTTTTCACCACCTGAGTCTCAGTTTACTCATTCATAAGACAGGACTTATATTTCCTATTGTCTACTGCCTTTGCACAACGCTGCTAGAATAATTGAAACGACAAATGGAAAACATTTAAAAAAAATTTTAATGTTTATTTTTGAGAGAGAGACACACAGAGTGTGAGCAGGAGAGGGTCAGAGACAGAGGGAGACACAGAATCCGTAGAAGGCTCCAGGCTCTGAGCTGTCAGCACAGAGCCAGATGTGGGGCTTGAACTCATGAATAGTGAGATCAGACCCAAGCCGAAGTTGGACGCTTACCCGACAGAGCCACCCAGGTGCCCCCAAATGGAAAACATTTTAAGTACCCTCAAGAGAAGGAAGACTAAGGAAGGATGAATCCATGAAAGAAAAAATCAACTAAGAAATACTGGGTGCTTATTCTCCTATCTGAAGGAGGATTTAGCCATTTTTTGAAATTCCTGGAGCACCTCAAAAAGAAATCAGCACTTCCCCGCAGGCTGCAAGCTGCTGTGGAGACTAACATCCCCTCCTTGGTGACAGTGTGTTTTTAGCATCTCATTGACTGGAGCACGGGGGACGTGGCAGGCACGAGGTGAGGACCGAAAGAGGTGCTTGATGTCCACAGGAAGAGAACAAAGTCCTACTTCAGTTCACTTCTTTGTGGATCTGATCTATGGAATCATCTTACACATCCGTTTGTGTCTTCGGATAAGAGAAGGGGACAACATGGAATTGTCACTGTCTTATCTCTGAGCATTTTTCTGAACATAAAGCCCAAAACATGCAAACCAAGACGCGCATTTCTAAAGCCAATAGCTATTCCGCTTCCTCTATATGCCCTACCATGGTGCTGTGATTCTCAGAGGTGTCCAGTGCTCCTGAGACATGAAATTCCCAGTTCAAGGGACTACGGATACTTCCTCTTAACTTTAGCTGCAGTGCTGTGGAGCTGCCTATGAAACACACACGCACGTGCACTTTTCCTACTGCAACAATCTGTTCCGGTGTAGAAATGAACAAGAGAATATTAGGAAAGAAGGAATTTCATTTACCCTCCTAGGGGTTGCAGCGAAAACCCTCCCGAACACACAGGAAGACAGGACTACCATTAATCGCTTAACATTAAATTAGCTTCATGAAAGTATGAAGAGACCACAAAGGGGAAATCAGACCTAGGGATGCCTAGAAATCAGCTCTCCAAATAGCTTCTGTCAGACAGAGGAGGAGAAAGCAGATAGAACTCCACCTCGTGTTATTTCACGTACTTGTTGTCAGTGAAAATCAGGTATCACCACAATTCCATGACAAAATAAACAGCTGCAAGGGGAGCTTTTGGATGCCCATGGTACATCATTCCCAACATCTCTCCAAAGAAACCAAGGTGCTGAATTCCTACCCAGGGCCTTCCTACCTAAAAGACTGACTGCATTTTGAGCTCAGACCCAAGTCTTCTGTTCTGTGGAAGGATGTTTCTTTTTAATCAGAGCTTTGTGTTAACTTCCTGCTTACTGAGTGATCTCAATCTTGGACAGGCTGCTGCCTAACAGCCCACCCAAGACAAAGTGCAAGCACAGAGGGTTACAGCATCTGGAAGGCAATCAGAAGAAGAAGGAAGAGAAAGGAGAGATAGATGGAAGGAAGGGAGAGAGGGAGAGAGGGAGGAAACCAGGCAAAACTCAAGCAGGACAGATGCACTTTGCTACACTGTGTTACAGATTCTGAGAGGGGCTTTAACCTTCCTCTCTGCTCCCCAGCTGCCTAACCTCAGTGCCTATTTTCCTTTCTGCGTGGCTGCACACTTCTCTCAAGAAAACAGGGGAAATCACTGAGCATGCTCGGCATGTCACATGCCTTCACTCCCATTAACCTTAAAATTTGTTTTTAAATGGCAGAAGAGTGCAATTAGCATGAAGTATGATGGGAATTCTTAAACTCCGTGCAATTTAAATGCAGAAAAAAATCCCTAGTTCTATAAAAGCAGCACACATGGATATGCAATTTTAACTGCATCATTAGAGTGGATCCCCTGGACCGACGTCCCAAGGTAAGGGTAGTACTTACAATGGGGAAGAGCACACAGTGCACTTTTCAAAGGGGCGACACGCACACCTTGGATGCACACCATACAGAAGGATCACGCATGGGCGAGTCCCGAATAGCATACTAATACCCCACATTAGAAAACAGGGTGGTCCTTCTGAGAACAAACGCACTCCAATATCAATCTGTCCCTTCATTGGCTATCATAGGGTAACGGGTGTGCATGGTAATTCCAGATCTGAAAATGTTTAAATCTCCTGCCATGTCTTATTTAGCAGTTAACGTATTATGTTAGCGCACTACACGCAATGACAAAATTTGTTTAAATGTAATAAAGGACCTTTCTGTACAGTAAGCTGAATGTTCACACTGAAGCTGGAAACAGAGGTGATGTTTTTCTTCCACAACAAACCATGCAGAGGATTCCCTTTGCTATCTCCCAGGGATATGTGGCCCTATTTGTCCCTGATTTCCTAATTCCCAGAGCAAGTAAACCCCTAATCTCATCTTCGCAGGAGGTCGGGGCCTTGGTGGAGAACCAACCAACCACTGTGGACCCTGGGCCTCACGGACATTTCTAGGCAAGATGCACCAGGACCCCAACCCCTTGCAACATGTCAACTATCCCCCCAGCACCCTAGATCTTCCCATCTCAGTCCCTGCCAATGTCAAACATATTTAGATAATTGTGTGGGTGTTCTAGAACTTTCACTTGTGCACGTGGTCAAACGATATTCAAGGTTCTGACACAAACTGCTGCTGTTAGCATACTGTTGGGATACTAGACACAGAGTTCCACCCCCATCATTCTTTAGAGACCTTGTAACTAGCTGATCACACACTTTCAATGACACTGGTCAAAGAACAGTGAGGAAACTGGAAGTCATACAAATGATATGAATAGCAACCAGGAAGATACAGAACATTTCATTACTGGGTCAAACTGGATTAATATGTTGCTTTATTTAGGCTCTCTGTGAAACAGAAAACCACACAACCTTTAACTCATGGCTTGCATTATAATGGATTCCACTCTCCTCGCGGAGAGGCACCTGACTTCTTCCACCACAAACCTAGCCTGCTTCCAATATAGCAGCGGTGATAGGAGGTGAAAAACAAACAGTCCTTAATCAAAGCAACATCTAAATCCGGCTGCAAGACGAAACTTCAAGAACCAGGCTCGTGTCTACAAAACTCAATATGTAGCAGGGCCAAGCACAGAGCCCAGCACATGTCTAGCTATAAATAAGTATTTATCAAAATGAAACCATATAGAGCCATTCCATTACTAAGCATTTCTCACCAACCCTATACAGGGTGTGACCATAGTAGGCTTGTTTTTGGAAATTACAAAAATATCCACACTCAACAAGGAGCCTCCTTCAAAGTGACCCTGTGAAGGCTAGAAACTGATCCAAACACCACCCTTCTCTAGCCCGCATGCAAGGCTTCTTGAGAAAAGTCCTTCAGAATTTGTCGGTGAATGATACACCAACTGTATCTTTAATAAAGAACTTCTTGCTTTATACATTTCTTGCCTTATAAACATACCTCTTTTTTAAAAAGCTAACCTGAAATGACATGATTACATGCTTTCCACATTGAATTTTGCTTTGAATGACTTAAACCTATTATTTCAAATCGAATGGAGCACGCAAAGTGAAAGTTCCCTCCTGCCAATATCATTCATATGAATATACATACGCAATTCCAGAACTCCAGATGCAGTTTGGGCAATCTGACCTTGCTGGAGTAAGTTTAGAGCCTCCCACGTGGACAACCTCTGAGTGAGCATCAAACTGGGAAAATTCTTGGTGCTTGACAATCAACCCCAACAGTTTATTGTCATGTTTCATATGAGACCCAAAAGAGAATTCTTTAGTAGTTTTCCATTCTAGCACCAGATCGCTTTAGTATAAAATTGGCTGAATTTCTTCATTTCTTTGAAACTAAGAGTAAGGAGACTCTATTTTTAATCTTTCTGGAAAGAATTTAAGGAACACTGTTTTATAAAATGGATTCAACCTTAGCCTCTTGGCTTAGAATACATAAATTTAATGAAACTTCATCATTAAGTGCTTTTAACAAAGAGTTAAATACTTACGCCATGATACCTGAGAGGTGAAACATTTCGGCTGTTATATAGGACAAATAACTGTACAGGAAGACAAAGAGTGGTTCAATCACCCGGATGTTATGCGTGAACCGAGTAGTAAATGCCGCTATAAATCCCAGGAAGATGCCAATCAACACCCCACCAATTCCCACAACAAAGAAGTTTGCAATTCCAGCAAACACGTCAATGGTCTCAATGGTTTTCATCTGGCAAAAAGACTTGAACAAGTTGTACAGGACCTGTGGGAGAAAGAGAGCGCATGGTCAAGACCCTTCCAACTTCCCCGTGTAACTGCAGCCACAGAAAAATCCACCTGGCCTTGCAACAAGGACATTCCTTCTATGTACCAAAGTTGATGACCAGTGGCAATAACCATATTTCTCTATCGCATGTTTTAATATTGTGTTGAATAGCTTTGAACAGAAAGCCATGTAAAAGTGTATTGTCAGGAAAGAGATTTCTAAAAGTGAGGGAGAGGAGACTTCACAATTATGATGTGATTTGCTCCTAAAATGTTATTTTTTAAGATACCATCTAAAAGATAATTTTATGAGATGTGGTTGCCATCCAAGAGGCCCTGCTTGTATTACCGATGCTGGACAAGTAGTACGTCACAGAGAAAGCTTGTCTGTGTTGCTGTGAGTTTAGTTACTTTGTGAGGCTCTCTGGTGAGGCCCTGCCCTGGAAGGGGCCCCACCCAGCAGTCCAGGTACCCCATCTAAAGGTATCTTCCTCCCAGGGCACTGAGGTCCTCCCTTCTCACCCCTCCCTCACCCCGCCCACACATGCACATCAGCTAGCACAGGAGACCCAAAGGAACCTTCTTGAAGTCAAGAGGCACCTGTGTCATGTGTGTGTGTGTGTGCGCACACGCACTGTAATTTCATATATATTTTATCCCTTTTCTAAAGTAATGAGCTTACCCAGTTACTTGGCTTCTGAAAAATCCACAGTCTTTACATAGTCTCAGTTTAATTAAGCTTCAAAAATGCCAGGCACTTCATGTCTGCTAGGGAATATGCTTGCAAACATGTTTCTAAGGGTCACTGGGCCAAATGAAACAGGAAGTGATGGCTTACGCCCTGCCACACTTTTTACAAAGCCAGCAAGTAAAATACTCCAGCAGGTGCCCTGCTTCTTTTCATTGCGTTATTTACAGCCAGAATCTCCAGGGAAGCTGGCTGTCAGGACATTGGGATGAAGGCCTTTTACAGTACAGGCCGTGCTACCCCCTTATTTGGTTTCTGAGAAGCTAAAATTGAACCCATTTGTCCATGGTCACACAAAATGTCACAGGCAATATGAGAATCCAGGTCTTCTGACCTTCCTGGTAAGTTTTTCAAGCTTCAACCATGGGAGAGTGAGTCAAGTTCTGACCCAGCGAACCAGAGTGTGATCTGGAAAAAAGTCTACTCCACTCTTCACCTCACTTAAGGTCCTTTTTTAGTCTACCGTGTTACAGGTTTTGTGGAATTTTTCCCTCTTTTCCGCTGGATCATACACTCCTTGTGGTCAGGGTTCATTCCTTATTATAATTTGCTTCTTCCATGCTGCCTGGAGGGGGACAATAAATGTCTGCTGGTTTTGAAGAAAGCAGATTACTAAGAAATTAGGAGCTTTGCTCATTCACAGGTATGACACTCAAGAGCATTTGGTCTTGGACCACCAAGAAATGACTTGAGTAAGAAGAAAAAAAAAAAAGCAACTCATGCTCCCAAAGATTTGAATATGTTGAAAGTATCATCATTTTCTGAAAAAGAAACTGACTTCAAGCAGTGGCTGCTTCCTACTTTCAACCAGAGGCTTGCTGCATACGGGATTCCATCAGCATCAACATGCCACGGTTGCTTCCTGAGGCAGGTTCAGAGATGTGCTATATATACCCCATGTCTCCAAACAGCCAAGACTGAAGGGTGATGGTCACCTGTTTCCTGAGGAGAGAGGTAGGTTTCCTGGCCAGCCATCTCTGCATAGACAAGCTCCCCAGGCCACTTGGTCACTGTACTTCTATCCCCAGGCTCCATGACTTCTGCTCTCCTTGTCTCCCACCTACACCAGCAAATCTCAGCTCTCCTTTGCTCAAATGCCCCATACAGCCAACACAAGACTCACTTCCTTTATTTTTTTAAAAAATTTGTTTAACGTTATTTAGTTTTGAGAGAGAGAGAGAGAGAGAGAGAGAGCGAGTGGAAGAGGGTCAGAGAGAAAGGGAGACACAGAATCCAGGGCAGGCTCCAGGCTCCTAGCTGTCAGTACAGAACCCGATGTGGGGCTTGAACTCAAACATGGGATTGTGACCTGAGCCAAAGTCAGATGCTTAACCTACTGAGCTACCCAGGGGCCCTAAGACTCCCTTCCTTTTAATATTGTTATTCTATTTGTCACTCTCAAGTTTAAAATCCTTGACTTCCTGGGGTGCCTGGGTGGCTCAGTTGGTTAAGAGTCCAATTTCAGCTCAGGTCATGATGTCGCAATTTGTGACCTCGAGCCCCACGTCGGGCTCTGTGCTGACAGCTTGAGGCCCGGAGCTTGTTTCAAATTCTGTGTCTCCCTCTCTCTGCCTGTCCCCCACTCACAATCTGTCTCTCTCTCTCAAAAAAAAAAAAAGAAAAATTAAAAAAAAAGTAGTAATAATCAAATCGAATCAAATCCTTGACTTCCTGACTTTGGGGAAGGCTCAATACACCTGACAACAATTTTTTTTCTTTTTTTTACCACTTTCCAACACCCTTCAGTCTGGAAGGGGGTCTCATCACAGCTCCACAAAACATACCATATTTATCCATTACTGCCCCTGGTTTCCTTCTTGTGGTTTCTCTTGGCAGAAACCTACCAAGTAAACCCAGGGCAATCTTTATCTATCTTCCATGGCCCAGCTGAAGCTGCTACTTCTCTCCAGAGCCTTCCTGTACATCTACAGCCCCTGCAAATCACCTTATCCTCTGCCCTCCTACAACTGAGATGAGCTCCAAACCAGTTGGGCTTTGGTGATGCACCATCTTGCATTGCAGGTGTTGCCTCTTGGTGCCTACCTCATTTCCCCAGCAAAAGCAGAGAGTCCTTGCACACAGAACCCAAATCTCCTTCTCTTCCTCTCTCACATCTCCCCTCCCCACCCCATCGAGCACATTTATGAGGCCTCCAAAGGAGGTGCAGGCCCATGACTAGCATATAGTCACAGTTTTTCCAGAGGCATTTTCCTCCATTTCAATCCATCAAATCCATCCAAGGGACATTCTGGTTTCAATAGCTTTTTAGGTTTTGCAGAGAACAAAGCTGAGTCACAGGCACTGTACGTTCTGCACCCGGGCAGAAGCTCCAGTTGGATCAATCTACTGCCTCAGATACCAGGGCAATGTTACAGGGAAATGTCTTAGGTAGAGACGTTGCCTTGACAACCAGAAAGCTTTCCATAACCTCCCACCTGCTTTACACTGAACCTGATACCTAGTGATCGGCACAAGATAAAATTCTTTTAGTTACCACTGGCCATAACCCATAGTTAGTTCATTCCAGTTAAATACTTTAGTTGTATCACAGGGGAATCTATGTAGAAAAGTGCTTTTGGAGATTTTATTATATACTATATTTATATACATGTTATACGTGTATGTAAAATATATAAACATATATATAAATATGACGGCTACGATTATGTCGCTAGTTGGTCTGTGCAAAGCTGACCTCAATCTGACAACTGTACTTTTCGAAGACTGAAATACGGGTGTTGCCTGTATTTTGTAGTGGGCTAATCTGACAGCTGAGTACTTTCCAATCTTTCTACTTGATACTGGGGTTTTAAAAATTCTTACATAAGCACCCTGCTAGCTCAGCTGTTAGAGCAGGAGACTCCTAAAATACTTACATATAGAAGAATTAGAAATGATCTATTGTGACCTTTGATTTAAAATGTGCAATAATTCAGTGAAATCACAGAACACAAAGATGCAAATATGGATCCTTTATCAGAATAGCTCTGTTCTGGAAAAACAGTTTCCAGGTCACTTTTTTTTTTTATGTGAAATACAAGAAATAATCATTTTTGCATAAGGAATTTGAAATATAGTCTGTTACTCGCAAGAGCAACAATGAGTACCAAGTGGTTGCTGTTTACCTTCTAGCTTCCTGAAGTTAAATTCCAGGGCACTGCACATAAAGACTGGGCCATTAAAGCCCATCCCCAGCCTCGTTCCAAAGAACCAGCTATCCTTATCCAAGCCTTGTTATGGTTGATTAAGGAAATTCTTTAAGTGTTCTTGAAAAATGTATTAGGTTATTCAATGGGTGCATTAACACAGTCTAGAGGTGATATTGGAAATTACCATTTGAGCACAAGTCATTGGATTATGGACTATTAGGAATGGCAGGAATGATCTGGTAACTGACAGCCTGAGCCATCTTTGCCTAATAAGGAAAATTTTGACAGATTTTCCTAAAATATTTACCATAAGGGAAAGTACAAAGTTCCCAATTAAAAATCTCACCTTTGTTCCTTTGGCTGTCATTTCTCCAGTAGATTCCAATCTACTATAGCCTTAGACAGTGGCACAGTTGGAGTGCAACATATGTATCATCAATTTCTCTTTGAATGGGGACATTTTTTTTTTTTTTTTTTTTTTTTATTTTTTTATTTTTTTATTTTTTATTTTTTTTTTTTTAAATTTTTTTTTTAACGTTTATTTATGTTTGAGACAAAGAGAGACAGAGCATGAACAGGGGAGGGTCAGAGAGAGGGAGACACAGAATCTGAAACAGGCTCCAGGCTCTGAGCTGTCAGCACAGAGCCCGATGCGGGGCTCGAACTCACGGACCGCGAGATCATGACCCGAGCCGAAGTCGGCCACTTAACCGACTGAGCCACCCAGGCGCCCCGGGGACATTTTTAGGGTAGGTTTTCTCCCCTCATCTCTGCCACCTCAGTAGTGAACCTACCATGATTTGGGGAAGGAATTAATTGCACTGACCTATAATTTCACTCATCAACCAGACTACCTTTTTAACACGAGTTCTCTCTGTTTAATCTTTACCCTTCTAGTTGCAACTTCTAGTGACTCATCATTTTCACTGTACACAGCAGGATTCATACTTTTCATGCCTTTCCCTACCCTAAGAGTCCTTAAAACACTCCTGGAGATAACTAAATGTCAAAGAATCTTCCATAAAACATCCCCACTTCTATACTCTGAGGGTACCTAACTGGGAGGCAAAATGATCATTTTTACAACGTTGTTCTAATCATTCCTAACACCACATCAGTGCAGTCCACTATTCAGCCAGTTCAGTGAAAATAATACCTGGTAGTTTATTCTTCGGCTTTAGGTAGGCAAAACCCTTGGGCATGCCCTGCTATCCTGTGGGTGTGGCTTTAAGGGTCCTCAGCTTGGAGCCCAGGGTATATAACCTGAGGAAGGCTCATTCATGGGAAACCATTACAGTCATCATGACTTACAGGTGTTGGCTTTGTAACAAGGGCTTTCACATCTAAAGAGCAGTCATGCCCTTTCTCTGTCCTTGTCCTCCTTCCTGTAGTGGAATGACGTCCTCAATTTGGCCCACTGCCCTCTCTGTCCATAAAATCACATTTGATGGCTTGGTGCCTCTTGACAGGAAGCACAGGATGTGCCTCTGGAAAGCCTGGGGCCTTCGCACACTTTGAATGGTGGTTTAGCCAGATTGTTTCTTCATATCTGATTCTCGACAAACTCAAAGAATGGACACTGAGTTGTCTGAATGACAGATTTTATGAGAAGAGAAAGCAGTGTAGTATCACTCTGAAACTGAGCTGACATTGCTATACTGCCCAAGAATGAGTACAGCAAGGTGTTATTATTTCTTTATAAAATTTTCTATATGCAAAAGAGATCCAAGAAATCCTCATTAAAATGTCCACAATCTATCTCCACAAGGGTAATGTGTACATATCAAACTAGAAATTAGAATAAATCACAAAATGTCTTCATTGCTATGGCACCTTCCCAGTTAACAATTTATATTGGTAAGTTAATGACTGATCACTGTTAATGAACAATGGAATAAAGGAAGTGTATTTTGTTACTTGCGTGAGGCAACTTAGCTGCTTTAAAATACCCATCTTAGCAGCCATTCTAAAAGATGGGATTTCCTGGGGCACCCCAGTGGCTCAGTCAGTTGAGCGTCTGACTCTTGATTTCAGCTCAGGTCATGATCTCATGTCTCGTGAGTTCAAGCCCCACATCGGGCTCTTTGCTGACACTGCAGAGCCTGCCTGGGATTCTCTGTCTCCCTCTCTCCCTGCCCCTCCCCTACTCGCTCTCTATCTCTGTCTCTAAAATAAATAAACATTTTAAAAAATGGGATTCCCTTCTCAATAAATTACTTTCTATCTAATAATGTCCACATGGAGTTAGCAGATATCCTTAAAAATGATACTTTACTCAGTTCAGGGGTCTGAATATAGGCTAATGGCGAGTGATGTAGGTTTCTGTGCTGACTTTTAAATGAATCAGGAATAATATTTTAATGAAAGGACCTAATGAAGGGGGTGATGCAAATTACGCAAGTTACTTAAAAGGATTTAATCCTTCTCTGCCTCAACTTTCTTCCCTATCAAAGGTAAAGAAATAATTACTGCATAGGTTGTCATAAAGACCCAAGCACAAAGCAGACATCCACAAAAGGGTCACGGCTACATTGACAACTGTCACCATCACCACTACAGATTGGTGGCTGACATAAAATGGCCTCACTGGTGCCCACTAACAGGTTTACTGATACAGGGACACCTGAGTGTCTTTTGCTGCCGGAGGGGCATTTTGTAGGCCTTTTGCTGGGTGGACAGAGACACTTCCCGGTCACTTCTCCGTGTTTTGCCTGAGCTCCGAAAGCAGGGCGGAGGTAAATTGTGCTACCGTGAATATCCCAACAGCCTCGGACTCTAATTATGGGGTAATTAGTGACAATAAAAAATAACTAGGATTTTCAGAACAAATACCCACTTGCAGGAAAGTGGCGAGGACCAGAAATAAGCTGGCTGAGTGATGTGTGATGAAAAGTTGGCCTAAAATCATGAAATGACAAACCAGGCCCAGATACAGAACGGTACACAGCAGGTATTATTGTTTCACTTCTATCGCGTGTATCGTATACTGGCAGCGTCGCATCTCACAAAGAATTCTGGGACTTGAAGTCCTTAAATTCTATTCAAAGACCATCACTTTTGAAAATGGCACATGAGGGGTGCCTGGGTGGCTCAGTGAGTTGAGCGTTTGACTCTTGGTTTCGGCTCAGGTCACGATCTCACGGTTTTTAAGTTTGAGCCCCACATTCAACTTAGTTAGCGTGGAGCCTGTTTGGGATTCTCTCTCCTCCTCTCTCTGCCCCTCCCCCACTTCCTCTCTCTCTTTGCCTCTCTCTCAAAATCAATAAACCTCAAAAAAAATTTTTTTGAAAATGCCAAATGAGAAATCCTCAGAGATAGGGAGGTCACAATCACTCTTACGCTCCTCTGTTCCAAGCAGGGACCTGCAACACAGTTTGTACAACCCAGTGCAAAGTGAAAATGAGGGGCCCGCTGTATAAAAACAAATAAAAAATTCATTAATCAATAAAAATCTTTACAAGGTATTTCAAGACAGCAGTAACAGCATGAAACCAAGCGTGGGGCCTTCCTAAGCACAGGGCCATACAAGTGTGCAGGCAGGCTGCACCTTCGGGGTCTCACCTCAGCTGTCACTACCAGACACAGATAGACCAGTGGTGTTGGAGCGACACAGCATGAACCTGTTACTCACCACTGTCACTGCATCATTCAGCAGGGACTCTCCAAAGACCAGGATGTAGAGCTGCTCGTTGACCTGGATGTTCTCGAAGACAGCGAGCACAGCCACGGGGTCCACCGCTGAGATTAAGCTGCCGAAGAGTAGATTCTGGAGCAGAGTGATGTCACTCAGGCCAAAGGCTTCAATTTGGCAGATACCAAACAAAGACACCCCAATGCCAATGGAATTCCAGAGGGTCCCTACCACAGCATACCAGAAAATGGTGCCAATGTTCTCAAAGAACGGGCGAGTGGGCATGAAATAGCCCGCATCAAGCACAATGGGTGGGAGAAGATACAAGAAAAACACATCAGTCTTCATGGCAGGGGGGGACTTTTCATCGACCCCAAAAATAATCCCTCCTAGCAGCAGGCCAACCATTATAAGGAGGCAGCTCTCAGGCACTATTGTGGGCAACTTGTGATACAGATGGAAGCCTGTGAAGGAAAAAATAAAGACAAGGTATTTGGGTTGTGCATGAATTAGGGAGAAGGTATACTGATTCTCTTTGCCAGAACCAATAGGTTCTGTTTCAAAACCTCCCAGGTCAGCATAATTGGCTACAGACTGGCTTTACAGATTATGATGTACAAAGTCAGATGATCTCCTTAAAACTATTCACAAAGTACATGGAGACACAAATGCAACTTTACATTAGAAGTTGAATGAGATACATACATAATACACAGCACGGCTTTGTCTAAATTCCAATTAAGTTTTCTTAAATGAGATCACGCAATTTTACATTTGAAGCAATTCTGCGATTTCCAACACATTTTCAAATGTGACAGGTCATTTCAAAAAAACTTCAATGGGGCACCTGGGTGGCTCAGTCGGTTGAGCGTCCGACTTCAGCTCAGGTATGATCTTTCGGTCTATGAGTTTGAGCCCCGCATTGGGCTCTGTGCTGACAGCTCAGAGCCTGGAGCCTGCTTCGGATTCTGTGTCTTCCATTCTCTCTGCCCCTCCCTCACTCATGCGCTCGCCCTCTCTCTCTCTCTCTCTCTCTCTCTCTCCCCCCTGTCAAACATAAGTAAAACATTTAAAAAAATTTTTTTAATAAAAATAAAAAAATAAAACTTCAAGGAGGAGGTAGGGCAGTTATTTTCACCGTTTTAAATGTATTCATTTACGTGGAAACCGAGGCTCACAGAGATACAGGGTCTTGCCACGGTGGCCACATCACATGGCAGCTTTTGGGTTACCACTGTGCCCTCTGGTACTGAGAAGAGCTTTAACTTACTTAATATTTTTAATGTCTGATGATCTCTTGGAACGCTAAGTATGTTTAATTTTTCAGAGGTCTGAAACAACCAAATCAACCCTCCAAAGGCACATCAGGTAGTTATGACACGAGAGGTGTAAACACACCACGATCTCCAGTCTCAGAGAGTCTCCAATTGAGGCAAAGGAAGAGATACATTTATGACCTCCTCTGATGTAAGACCTTGTGTGATAAGGCCCCAAACAGCCACTAGGGGAGCAGCAGAGAAGGACATCATGGAGGAAGCAACATCAGGCAGGGCTTCCTTAAAGGACAGACTTTTATTTTTTTTTTTTAATTTTTTTTTTTTTCAACGTTTATTTACTTTTTTTGGGACAGAGAGAGACCGAGCATGAACGGGGGAGGGGCAGAGAGAGAGGGAGACACAGAATCGGAAGCAGGCTCCAGACTCTGAGCCATCAGCCCAGAGTCCGACGCGGGGCTCGAACTCACAGACCGCGAGATCGTGACCTGGCTGAAGTCGGACGCTTAACCGACTGCGCCACCCAGGCGCCCCAAGGACAGACTTTTAAATACACAGAGGAAGCATGAAAAGTCTCCCAGGAAGAGAAGAAATGGAGGGAAATACCCATCTCCTAATCCATGGTGGAGCCCAGTGTAGCTTTATTGCAAAGACTATGTCGGTGGGGGGGGGGGGGGGGGGGGGCGAGGCCTGCAGCAGTAAAAGGAGAGGAATGTGAATTGTACCAGTACATGGGGTAACATGAGGAGCAAGTTCACACATGAAAGGCCAGCCCTTATTTATGAGGCAACAGCGAGCCATCCTGAAGACATCTCACACACTGTAGAATTAACGCGGCACGTGGAAGTGATCTGTTATAGGAACGCAATACGGAAATGACAGAATGAGTCCTTAGAAGCTCTGAATCACAAAAATTTTAACAAGAAATCCCTTAGTACAAACCGTACTAAAGTCATAGCACGAAATAGCTTCTACACGACAGCAAAACACTAAACGAACAATTTGAAGAGACGTAAAGACCTAATTTCTAAATAATGAAGTAAACATCTTTACATTGGGATTCGAATCATTCCTCCAGGATTGATCATTTTATTATTCATATTCTAGCAGGCTCCACTAATTGGTGAATAAATGTATTCAACTGGTTCAGCCACTCTTTATCCACTCTTTATCTATCCTGCTGACCCCTCTGCTGAACAGAGAATTTTAAGAAAGTCCCCTGAAAACCAAATCTTTGTCTTTGTTTTTTTTTTAATTAAAAAAAATTTTTTTTTAATGTTTATTTTTGAGAGAGACAGAGACGGAGCATGAGTGGGGAGGGGCAGAGAGAGAGACGCACACAGAATCTGAAGCAGGCCCCAGGCTCTGAACTGTCAGCACAGAGCCCGACCGCGGGGCTTGAACCCACGAATCGTGAGACCATGACCTGAACTGAAGTTGCACACTTAACCGACTGAACCACCCAGGCGCCCCTGAAAACCGTATCTTTGTAACCTCTCTTCACAATGACTCCTGCTTCTACATTCAACTTCCCCCTGTGTGATAAGGATGTGCCCACAATAGCCCTGCTGGCCCCCTTGATTCTAAGGGAAACCAGCTCCTTTCTGGAATGCAGGACAGGAAGATCCAACTTGAAGGCGCCGTGTGTGCTGTGAGCCTTAATGGCTGCTGTCTGACAATGGCCCGTGGCTTCACATCCAGTGCTCCCACTCTGCCTGTGGCTGTGGATAGGTCACAACCAGGCCCAGGCCTGTTTGGTTATCTGGCAACAAACGTACCTGCCACCTTACGGACTGGAACGATCATGAGTTGATGGCTGCATGGCAGTCACCACTGTGCCTATGATATCACACATGCCCCCCAATTTTGGCTTCTTCTCCGTCTTCTACATGAAAACACAAGAGAAAAAAGTTCTAAAGAAATGCATAGAAGGCCTAGGATCCTCTACAGATGCAAGGCCTCTTCCTGGTGGTGGCTCCCTCTTCTTCTGGCCTCTTGCTTTCCTCTTCCTGCCACTCAGTCCCAGAAAACCCAGTGTTGCCATGTGGAGTGTTGTCTCCTCTCACTGTATTGAAAGGAGGTCCTACTCCTAAGGATGGAGGGTGGGAAACAAGGCAGATGAAAGAAAGGAAGAAACAGAGGCTGCTTGTATGCATTTTGCAGGCCAACAGCTGCCATGCTCTGGCGCCATGATGGATCCTAACCAGGAACTGGGGGAGCAGAAAATGACCAAGCAGATGCCAGAGAAAGGCAGAAGAATACCATTAGATGAAAGGGCCACTGGGAGAGGGGGCTAAAAGAGATGGGACTGGGGGATGAGGAGGGGGAAGTCTGGCAGCAGCAAACATCAGAAAAGAAGAGCGAACATCAAGAACTGTTGTTTAAAAGGTCCTGCCTTTAGGGGCATCTGAGTGGCTCAGTCAGTTGAGCGTCCGACTTCAGCTCAGGTCGTGATCTCTCGGTTTGTGAGTGCCACGCATGAAGCTCATTGCTATTAGAGTGGCTCCTCTGTCCCTCTCTCTCTCTCCCCCTCCCCCTCCTGCGCTCATGCTCTCTTCCTCAAAAATAAACATTTAAAAATAAATAAATAAAAGTAAAAGAGCCTGTGTTTATATTTTTAAAACACTGTTTCCCTTTCTTTTACGAATGTTTTGGTCATTCCGAATTGGTCTGAGTGACCCTTGCTTGAAACTGGACAGTAGTCCCGAATCTGCCCAGTTGTTCCACAAGCAAGGGGGGATTAAATGAAGGGTGGTCATAAGACATCTTCGTTCTGTGCTGCCGGGTAAACACAAGCAGAGACACTGAATTTTCTAAGACACTCTCTGTGGGCACAGAAGGTTTTGGGTGTTAAGCGTCTATGGTTTATGAATGACAAGAGTCAAGACACCTATCACCAAAATAACTAATCAAAACAAAAGTCGTCTTAAATGTCACTGTTCACAGAATAAAACAAATAAATCAACACTTGCCAATGTGAATTCATTTGTGGCTCTCCCCACCCTCAATTCTTTGGAGGGTACATGAATTTGAATGGACAGAATTTGCTCTGCAGAGTCATTATCTCATCAAATGCTATGGAGAAACAGATCAGTAATCAGGGAAACAAAAAAAAAAGGAAAACAAATGAACTTTCTGATGATTTTCACGAGGTTGAACGTGTGCTACTCCAAGTACAATCTACTGCTCAGTCTAGGGGTCAGCTAATTTTTTTCCACAGAGGGCCAGATAGCAAATATTTTCAGCTTGCAGGCCATATTTTACTCTGCCGTTGTGGTACAAAGGAAGCCAGAGATGATACCTAAGTGCAGGAGTATGTTCTAGGGAGGCTTTCTTTGTGGACATGTCCTACTAGTTTTTATGTCACGAAATGTCATTCTTCTTTTGATTTTGTTTAAAAATATAACAGCCTTTCTTGACCCACAGGCCATACAAAACCAGGGCAGGAGCCATGCTGGGCCCCTAGGCTGTGGTTTACCTGTCCCTGTTTTAGTTTGTTCTTTGTATTTCCTGCTAAATTCTACTTAGTAATGTATGGGGAGTTGTAATTGTGTCATTCACTTTTTATCACTAGCACATAAGAGTCTGTGAGGGTGGACGCTTTAAATTTTCAAAATTCACTTAGCAAGAAGGGGAACAGGATTAGGGTCTCATACAAAATGCATAGTTAAGACAATCCTCTCTTGGAGTGAATCTATTTTAATTTCTCTTTGCATACAAGTGTTGAAATTAACTGAGCTTTTTTTTAAGAGCTTAAGATCTATGTAGAAAGAAGTACAATGCAATTAATTCACTGTATTTTCTCATTATGCTTATAAGCTATTTGTCAAATCCTGGGAAGAGAACATAGGAAGCTTCCAGATAGCAGGATCCACAGAAGAGCAACAATGTAAAAATCTAAATCCCAGAGAACCACCACCAACAAAAAACCATACAAAATAAGTTTCAAAAATTACATACAGTTCTTTTTTTTTATTTATTTACTTTGAGAGAAAAAGTAAATAAATGTGAGCTGGGGAGGGGCAGAAAGAAAAAGAGAGAGAGAGAGAGAGAGACAGAGAGAGACAGAGACAGAGACAGAGAGACAGAAAATCCGAAGCAGGCTTCATACTGCCAGGGCAGTGCCCGATGCAGGGCTCAAATTCACCAACTGCGAGGTCATGACTTGAGCTGAAATTCAGAGTCAACGCTTAACTGACTGAGCCACCCAGGCACCCCCAAAATTACCTACAGTTCTAATTAGCAAGTGACACGGCCAGGAGGGAAAGAGGCAACTAGCATAGGTGAGCAGGGACAAAGCCTACAGGAGAGAAAGCCTACCCTCCAGGCCCAGACAAACAAAACTATCCAATTAATGTTCCAGATTTTATGAGAGCTTAAAGAAAAAATAATGACATTTATTGGATCCACAAATATTTTCCAAGCTCGCGTTAAGTAGGGGACAGGTACCCTTGGAAACAAAGTCAGCATAGGCAGCCTGACTCCGAATTCGTGTCCCAGGGTCATCCTTCTTGAAGCAACTCTGGGAAACATTGGATTTAACATAAAGAATAGTCTAAAATAAGCCATGCCTACTTGGCTGGGGGATAAATAGGTAAATATAGAGTATATTAAACTTGTTTTTAAGTATTAAGAGAAATAAGCAAGTTCATTCAAAGCTAAAAATGCTGGTTTTATGTATCCCAATTCACATAGCAAGCAAGCAAAGGCACAATTTCAAAACCAAAATGGCAGTAAGCACTAAACAATGAGAAACTGGAAATAATGCGAATCATTTTGATCTGATACAGCAACAAGCTGCTGTCACTGCCAGATTGATGCCAGTGGACAAAGACCGAGTGACAGATTTTAATTCTAAAAATAGAATTGGGCGCCTGGGTGGCTCAGTTGCTTAAGCGTCCCACTTTGGCTCAGGTCATGATCTCGTGGTCTGTGAGTTCGAGCCCCGCATTGGACTCTGGGCTGACAGCTCAGAGCCTGGAGCCTGCCTCGGATTCTGTGTCTCCCTCTCTCTCTGTCCCTCCCCTGCTCATGCTGTGTCTCTCTCTCTCTCTGTCAAAAATAAATAAACATTAAAAAAACTATCTTAAAAATAGAATCAAACTGCATTCGTAAATAAAAATAAACAATAAAAGTATGGAAATAAATAAACACATAAAATAAACAATGAAATTCAATAAATAAAACAGAATTAACTGATTTATGTCAGTAACTTATTGACACATGAATGTATACTTCTTACAACATTTAATCAGATGCCGGGGCCGAAAGGTACATTTAATTTCTCCCCACCAAAAAATAGTGCAACTATGAATATATAGCCAACTCTTGTTGTATTGCACTTTGCTTTACTGTGCTTTGCAGATACTGCACTTCTTTTTTGTTCGTTTTGGTTTTTACAACTTGAAGTTTTGTGGCAGCTCTGTGTCCTTGAGCAAGTTGACTAGCACCATTTTTCCAAGAGCATCTGCTCACTTCATGTCACTGTATCACATTTTGGTAATTCTCCCAACATTTCAAACTTTACATTATTATTATATTCATTATGGTGATCTGTGATCAGTGATTACAACTTGCTGAAAGCTCAGATGATGGTCAGCTTTTTGCAGCAATAAAGTATTTTTTAATTAAGGTATGTACACTTTTTTTTAGAACATTTAGTAGACTGCAGGATGGTGTAAACATAGCTTTTATATACGCTGGGAAACCAAACAATCCATTTGACTTGCTTTATTGCAATATTTACTTTATTGCAGTGGTCAGGAGCTGAACCTGAAGTATCTCCATAGAGGTTTTAAAAATGCCCCACTTAGGAGGTCTGCAAAGGACTTATAATAATAAAATAATTGAAAACAAATAAAATATAAATGAAACATTAAAAATTTATTGGGATTATTCCAAAGCAGAACTCAGATGGTATTTAATTTTTCCAAATGACATGACCACTTGCAAAGAAAAGAAAAGAAAAGCACAATGAGTACAGTCAGTCCATGAAGAATTTCGAAAAGGAAGGAGGAGTTAAACCCTTAATCAGACTGTTGAGTCCCTTCCCTGCACGAGGCTGTGAGGGAACCAGTATCGTGGATCATGAATGGGCTGTACCTTCAGTGAGCTTGGATTTGGCACAGAAGATCAGACACGAACATAAGTAATTATAACACAACACAGAGAGTGATAAACGTGAAGAAAGAAGAGCTGTAGAAGTTCTAGAGACATAAGGAAGGGAAGAAAATCACAGAGGAGGAGACTCAGGAAGAAACTGGAGGAGGTGGTGTTAAAGATAACTAGCTGTGGATATGTAGGTTTCAAGGGGAATGAAGCACAAAGAAGGCACGAGAAAGACTGGGTGCCATGAGGGAGGGGCAACACACCTGATCTAGATACAAAGTGAGAACAGCAAAGAAGAGATGAGCCAAACAAGGAATGGCCACACTACAGAAGGCCTGGAGAGCCGATCTTTGAAGATCTGCCTCTGTTCTCTGGATCAGAGGGAGCTATTGAGGGGGTCTCAGAACCATCCTTGTCTTCCACGCATGGCGTGAACAGGGATGAGTCCCTCCTAAGAGACTAGAGACTGGAATTTAAAAATGAGGGATGAAAGCTGCCTAGAGTTTTACACCAGATGGATGCGATTAACCATCAGTGAAAATAAAGAAGACGATGATGCAAACATGTGACTAAAAAGTTTAAGAAGAGCCCAAACTCCAAAGGGATGTATGCATAATCTCATAGAGGAAAAGTCTGAGAGGAGAGCCACTCAGCACAACCATGTAGTAATGTAAAAAGAACACATACATAACAGAACAAAACTATATTGCAACATTATATGTGACAGGGAAAAATCAGGAGCAATAAAAATTATCAATACCATCCGATCATATTTTTCATTCAATATACGTTTACCGGGACTCTACTATGTGCCGGGTACCATATGAGGCACTCGGACTGCAGCAGTGAAAGAAAGAAAGCCCCTGTGCTGGAAGGCTGCAATTTAATGGAGGGGAACAGGAAATGAATAAATCAGCCGGTAAATTCAGAGTGGCAAGTAGTGATGAGCGCTACAAAGAAAGCCAGAGAGAGGTGAGGCATCCAAAGTGACAGGACAAGGTGGTATCTGGCATCAGTCTGGTCAAAGAGAGCCTCTCTGATGGGTGACATCTGAACAAAACCCTGCGTGAACTGAGTATGTGAAACATGGTGGAAGAACTTTCCAGAACAGAGAAGAACAAGGGCTCTGCGTTGAGGGCACCCTGAGCAAGAAAACCACCGTGGTTGGAACAGGGGAAGTCAGGAGAACAGGGTAGGAAATGACATGGAGAGCAGCAAAATAATAGAACACTCAGAGCCTGTGGCCATGGGAAAGGCTTTGGATATTTTATTAGTGCAATGGGAGCCACTGGGAGCATCTGAGCAGAGGAATGTTATGATCAGATTCAGTTTTATAGGGTCATTATGACCGCTGTTGAAGAATGGAAGCAAGAACACCAGTCTCTCAGGAATTCAGGAAGGAGATGATGGTTTCCATTAAAGTGGTGGTGTGTATAAGAGGGGGCCAAATGCTGAACATATTTTGATAAGTGCTCCAAGAGGGCATGTTGCTGGCCTGGAGGAGGGATGTGACTGTCATATTGTGATATGAGACAAATATATATATTTGGTCTTCATCCCAAGCTCCTGGCCAGAGCTCCTAAAACCTTTGTAATTTTCCAAGTGATAATGGTGCTAGGGCATCTTTTGTTCTAATATTTGATCTTTGACCCCACTTCTTGACACAGAGCTCTAAAATTCCTTGGAATTTCCTGGGTGATAGGAGTGTCTTTGGTTCTAATAAGGCAACTCAAGGTGGGCTCCTGGATAACTTCAAGATGAGGTCAGGTCACCAGGAAGACCAAGCCATGAGTAGAAACTTGTAACTTTCAGCTCTCCTTTCTCATCCTCTGGAGAAGGAAAATGGCTGGAGACAGAGTTAATAGTCCATCCTGCCTATGTGACAAAGGCTCCATAAAAACCCCTCAACTGTGGTATTCAGAGAGCTTCCAGACTGATGAACAAGTCTACCTGGCAGGAGAGCTGTACACTGCAACTCCACAGGGACAGAAGCTCCTGCACTGGGGGATCCTTCCAGATCTTGCTTTATATGACTTTATCTGGCTATTCATCTGTATCCTTTATCATATCCTTTCTTATGTAATACACCAGTAAGCATAACTGTTTCCTTGAGTTCTGTGAGCTGATCTAGCAAATGACTGAACTCACGGAGGGCATCATGAGAACCTCGATTTATAGCTGGTCAGTAAGAAGCACAGGCACTCACAACTGCCATGAACAGTCTTATGACGCTGAGCCTTTAACGAGTGGGCTCTGACACGAACTCCAGGTAGATAATGTCAGAAGTGAATTGAACTGTAGTACACCCAGTTAGTGTCCTCAGAGAATTGGAGCATTGCTTGGTGTGGAAAACCCACACATCTGGTGGCCAGAAGTATTCCGTAAGTCTAGATGTTTTTCTCTTAGTGAGACTGATGAATCAAAGATGAATCTGAGCATTTTGGAAAATTCCATATAGGTTAAATAGTTTAGCATTAGAAAAAAAGAAGAATCTATGAAACACACAATAAAATTCTATGCTGCAATTATCTCTCTTAAAAAGCAGTGACATATTGTAATCAATGACCCCAAAGTAGAGGATATTAAGCTAGAACTTAATATCCTTTTAAATTCACCTTTTAGCTCTGTGCTGGCAGTGCAGGGCCTGCTTGGGATTCTTTCTCTCACCCTCTCTCTCTGCCCCTTCCCCACTCATGCTCAGGTGCTCTCTCTCTCTCTCTCTCCCTCCCTCCCTCTCTTTCTCTCTTAAAATAAATGGGTAAACTTTAAATAAGTAGACAAATTCACCTTTTAAAGACTGTGAAAAAAGTAAGAAAAAAAAGATTAAGGAAACAGAACTAACTTCGGCTTCTGGAAAGATGCAGTATGAATGTTTCTCTATTATTACAAATAAGTAAAAAACCCTAAAATCCCTAGACATTATATACAAAACAAGCATAAGGATATTCTGAAAAGTGGACAGAAGAAGGAAAACCAGCTAGGGACCTTGAGATCTGAAGAACAACATGGCTGAGAGTTTTTTGGGTTTTCTTTTTGCCTCTCATCCCAGACCTGAAGAAGCCACTAACCTGGAAATGCCAACAATCATAGATGACAAAAGTCCCAGCAAAAGTCTGCCCTATCTATACTACGGACCAGGAAAGAAGCAGTATAGCAAAACAGAAAACTTTTAGATCACAGCTGCTCTACTCCTGCCAACATGTCAAAAGAAACTGTGGCCCCAGTCTCAGCAAAGTCTGAGTGGGGAGCCTAGATTATGTGCCTACTAGACTGTAAGGAAAACCCCAGCCTCCCTATTGAGATAGTGTCAGAAAAGAAAAAGGAGGGAAGTAGGACTTTCTTCATCATGGAGTGGTAACTCTCTTCTATGGTGCCATTAAAGGCTATGTGGAGAGCCTGGACCTCTGCCATCTGCAGTAATGAGGCACCCCAGATCCTCTCCACTGAGGTGGGTCAAAGAAGACCTAGTGGAGTCAAGACTAGGTCACTTCCATCCAACCGAAATGAAGCCACCGCACCCCTGTGGTGTAAGTGGAGGCCACCAGAGGAACAGCAAGGAGGTACTCCTAATCCCTCCCAGCCAAGGAAGGATCAGGGGAGCACTCGTAAGAATCCAGAACCACCAGCCCCATACAGTAATGAGAAGCATCCTCCTCAGGTAATCAAAGCAAGCAAAGCGGAGACCTGAAAGTCCATCCCCACCTGTCAGTAACGATATAGCACCTTTCTCTCCCACCACCAAACTGCTCATCATAAGAAGTCATCTGAAACAGAAGGTATAAATAAGATCCAGAGTCTCATAACTAATACGCCAAATGTTCATGTTGCAGCAGAAAGCCACTCATTATACCAGGAATCAAGAAGATGTCAAACCGAATGATAAAGAAAAAAAATTAACAGATACCACTATCCTGATGACTGAGATGTCGGATTTATTTGACAAAAATGTGAATACCGCCATGATAAACATGTTTCATAAGCAATTACAAACACACTTGAAACAAATGAAAAAAAAATAGGCAGTCTGAGCAAAGAAATAGAAGATACGAAGGAGAACCTTCCATAAATTTTAGAACTGAAAAACATAATAATTGAAATAAAAAAATTCAGTTGTGTAGGCTCAATAGCAGAAAGCAGTAGACAGGAAGCAATTAGTCAACTTTAAGATAGCATGACAGAAATTACTCAATCTGAGTCATTGGGGGAGGCTTAGGGACCTGTGGATCTATAGCAAAAGATCTAACATTCCCGTCATCAGAGTCCCAGGAAGGGAAGAGAGAGAGAGAAGGGCTACAAAAGCATTCAAAGAAATAAGGGCTAAAACCTCCCCAAAGTTGGCAAAAGACATAAACCTACAGAATCAAGATGAGTAAGCCCCAATTGTGACCAGCCCAAAGAAGCCTACAGCATGACACCCGATAGTCAAGCTTCTGGAAAAAAATTATGATAACAGCCAAAGAGAAAGGACACCTTCTCTACAGGAGGGAAAAGAGAATGACATCAGATTTCTTGTCAGAAACCATGGAGACTCTAAGGAAGTAACAAGACATCATTCGTGTACAGAAAAAAAGAACTGCCAACCCAGAATTGTGTATCCAGTGAAAATATCCTTTAGGAATAAAGGGAAAATCAAGACCTTGTCAGCTGAACAAAAACTAAGTAAATTCATTGCAAGTAGACCTGTCTTGGCTAAAGGAATTCTCAAAAAGAAAACAATGTAACCTTAGTGTGTGTGTGTGTGTGTGTTTACATACATACATACATATATTTTAATGTTTGTTTTTTAGAGAGAGAGAGAGACAGAGTACAAGTGAGGGAGGGGCAGAGAGTGAGGGAGACAGAAGACAGAATCTGAAGCAGGCTGCAGGCTCTGAGCTGTCAGCACGGAGCCCGACGTAGGGCTTGAATTCTTGAACTGCGAGATCATGACATAAGCCCAAGTCACATGCTTAACCAACTGAGCCACCCAGGTGCCCCAAAAATGGAATCTTAGAACATCTGAAGCATAAAAGAAAAACAGATAGAATAAAAAATATGGACAAATTCTATGCATTTGCCTTGTCCTCTTTAATTTTCTAAATTAAGTTTGACCACTGAAACCAAAATTACAACACCGTTTGATGTGGTTCTCAATGTATATAGAGGTAGTGTTTAAGCCAACTATATGACAAGTTGGAGAGAGTAAAAAGATGTAACAGAAGATAAGGTTTCTACATTCATTCAGACTGGTAAATGACTACACCATTAAACTTCTATTTAGTCACATATATAACATAATACCTAGAGGAACCACTAAAGAGGCTATACAAAGAGGTAATCCCAAAAACACTATAGATAAATAAAAAATGGAGTTTTAAAAAAAATGTTCAAATAACCCACAGGAGGGCAGGAAAAGAAAACAGAGAAATGAAAAAGAGAACAAAAAATCAAAGTCACAGACTTAAACACAAACATATCAATAATCACATAAAATGTAAATGGCCCAAACGCATCAATTAAAGGCAGCTGTTAATAGAATAGGTTAAAAATATGACCCAACTGTTTGCTGTCCTCAAAAAGCTCACTTCAAATACAGGGATATAGGCTGGGCTAAAAATAAAATAATAGAAAGTTATATCATTAAACATTAACCAAAAGAAAGTGGGAGTAGCTATATTAATACCCAGTAATGTAAGCTTCAGTGCAAAGAAAATTATGAGACAGGAAAGACCATTATATAATGATAAAAGGGTCAATTCACCAGGATACGGCAAGCCTAAATGCATATATGTCAAACAACAGAACTACAAAATACGTGAAACAAAAAGTGATAGCATTAAAAGAAGAAACAGATAAATACACAACTATAGTTAAAGATCTTGATACCCCTCCCTCCCTCAATAATTGATAGAATAACTAGACCATCAACCAATAGGATCTAATTCTACAGTGGACTCCAGCCAATTACAACAGAATACACATTCAAGAATCCACAGAAACACATCGAGAGACATATCCTGGGCCATGAAAACATGCCTCAATACACTTAAAAGAATGGAAATCATACAGAATACATTGTCTCATCACAAAGGAGTCACACTAGAAATCAGTAACATATAAAAAAACAGGAAAATCTCAATTTGGAAGTTCAATACTCTTCTAAATAATCTGTGGGTCTTCACAGACACCAGGGTGGCTATCCTCAAAAAGACAGGTAATCACAAATGTTCATGAGCATATGGAAAAATAGAAGCCCTCATACACTGCTGCCAGGAATGTAAATCGTACAGCCACACCAGAAAACAGCCTGGCAGTGCCTCGAAACGTTAAACACAGACGTCCTGGGCCTAGAAACTTCATTCTCAGGTATATACCCTAAAGAAATGAAAACCTGTCCACATAAAAACTTATACAGGAATGTTCACAGCAGCATTATTCATAATAGCCAAAAGGTGAAAACAACCCAAATGTCCATCAACTGATGCCTGTGATAAACAAAATGTGGCAAAAAAGGGAGGGGGAGGGTATAATTTGGCCATAAAATGGTACATGCTACAACATAGATAAACCTTGAAAACATGCGCCAATTGAAAGAAACTCGTCACAAAACCACATATGGTATGACTCCAGTTATATCATACATCCAGAAGAGGCAAATCTACAAAGACAGAATGTAGATTCGGGATTTCCTTATGGTGGGGCAGGATGGGGAAATCACACAGACATAGCTAAAGCATATGGGATTTCTTTTAGAGATAATGAAAATATTCTAAATTTGACTAGAGTGATGGTTGCACAACTGTGAATATACTGAAGGCCATCAAGTTGTATACTTCAGACGGATGCAATACATACTATATAAATTATACCTCAATAACACTATTACAAAAAAAATCTATGGGTCAAAAAGGAAGTCTCAAGGGAAATCAAAAAGTGCTCTGAACAGAAAGGAAATGAAAATACAAAATATCAAAAGCTAAAGTTTTGCTGAGGGAAAAATTTATACCACCAAATGCATTCATTAGAAAGTAAGAAAAATCTCAAATTAATAATCTAACCTTTTACTTTACTATTTGCAGGTGACATACTACTATATATGGAAAACCCTAAAGATTCCACCAAAAAAAAAAAAAAAACTACTAGAACTGATAAATGAATGCAGTCACAGGATACAAAATTAACATAGAGAAATTGGTTTCATTTCTATACAGTAAAAATGAGGTAGCAGAAAGAGAAATTAAAGGAAAACAATCCCATTTACAAATGCATCAAAAAGAAGAAAATATCTAGGAATAAACTTAACCAAAGCAGTGAAAGATCTGTACAAAAACTATAAAGCATGGATGAAAGAAACTGAAGATGACACAAATAAATGGAGAAACATTCCATGTTCATGGTTTGGAAGAACGAATATTGTTAAAATGTCCGTAGTACCTAAAGCAATCTACAGATTGAATGGGATTCCTATCAAAATGCTAACAACATGTTTCACAGAACTAAAACAAATAATCCAAAAATTTGAACGGAACCACAAAAAACTCCTCCGAGCCAAAGCAATCTTGAAAAAGAACAACGAAGCTGAAAGTATCACAACCCCAGAATTCAAGACACGCTACAAAACTGTAGTCATCAAAACAGTACAGAACCGGAACAAAAGTAAACACACAGATCAGTGGAACAGAATAGACAGCCCAGAAATAAACCCAGGCTTTTACAGTCAATTGATCTATGACAAAGGAGACAAAACTATGCAATGGGAAGAAGACAGTCTCTTCAACAAATGGTATTGAGAAAACTGAACAGCTACATGCAGAAGAATGAAATTGGATTGCTTTCTTACACCGTGCACAAAAATAAACGCAGAATGAATTAAAGACCTAAATGTGAGACCCAAAGCCATAAAATACCCGGGAGAGAACATAGGCAGTAATTTCTCTGACATCAGCCATAGAAACACTTTCCTATATATGTATCCTCTGACAAGGGAAATACAAAAGTAAAATTAAACTATTAGGACTACACTAAAATAAAAAGCTTTTGCAGTGAGGGAAATCATCAACAAAACTAAAAGGCAACCTACTGAATGGGATAAGATATTAGCTAATGATGTATCTGATAAGGGGTTGATATCCAAAATATATAAGGGACCCATACAACTCAATAACCAAAAAAACAAATAATACAATTTAAAAATGGGCAGAGAACATGAGTAGTCATGTTTCCAAAAAAGACACACAGATGGCCAACAGGCACATGGAAAGATGTTCAACATCACTAATTATCGGGAAAATGCACATTACAACCAGAAGGAGATATCACTTTACACCTGTCAGAATGGCAAAAATTAAAAAACACAATAAATAACAAGCGTTGATGAGGATGTGGAGAAAAAGGAGCACTCATGCACTGTTGGTGGGAATGCAAACTTGTGCAGCCACTCTCAAAAACAGTATGGAAGTTCCTCAAAAAATTAAAAATAGATTTACCATATGATCCAGTAATTCCACTGCTGGATATTTATCTAAAGAAAAAGAAAACACCAACTCAAAAAGATAGATGTACCCTACATTTATTGTACCATTATTTATAATAGCCAAGATATGGAAGCACATGCACACGTGCACACACTGGAATATTACTCAGCCATAAAAAAGAACGAACTGTTGTCATTTGCAGCAACATGGATGGATCTAGAGGGTATAATGCTAAGTGAAATAAACCAGACAGAGAAAGACAAATACCATATGATTTTGCTCCTGGGTGGAATTTAAGAAACAAAAGAAATGAGCACAGAAAAAAGAGACAAACAAACACAGACTCTTAAATATAGAGAACAAACTGGTGGTTACCAGAAGGGAAGTGGCAGGGGGGAGGGGGGGTGGTAAAATAGGTAAAGGGGATTAAGCATACACTCATCATCAGATACCTGGGTGGCTCCGTCATTAAGCATCTGACTTCAGCTCAAGTCATAGTCTCACAGTTGTTGAGTTCGAGTCCCACATTGGGTGAGCTTGTGCCCCATTTCGGGTAAGCTCCAGCCCCACTTCAGGTGAGCATGAGCCCGCTTTGGATAAAAAAAAAACACGAGCCCTGGGTGAGCCCCACTTCTCTCTCTCTCTGCCCCTCGCTCACTTGACCCATCTCTTAAAAAAAAAAAAAAGGTGTATACTCATCATGATAAGCACTGAGTCACTGAGTCATGTACAGAATTGTTGAATCATTACATTGCACACCCGAAACTAATATAACACTATGTGTTAATTATACTTGAGTAAAAAGGAAATTTTTAAAATCAAAACAACTAAACACAGCCAACAAGTCTCTCCCAAATAGAGGCAATTGTTTAAACTAGAGCCAATCAAGTAATTTTCTTCCTTTACTTCTAGTTCTTCTCTATGAAAGTCTTGCCCCTGGTTCCTGCCAGTTGAGTGCTCCTAATGACTTCTGGTTTGTCACCACCCAATTTGAATAGATTTTTTCTCAAATAAACCCTTAAAATTAAAAATGACAATAATAATAAAAGCAAAATAAACCCAAAATAAACAGAAAGAAGGAAATTATAAAGAGCAGAAGTCAGTGAAATCAAACACAGAAAAATAGGGGAAAAAATAGTGAAATAAAAAGCTGAATCTTGGGTCACCTGGGTGGCTCAGTCAGTTAAGCATCTGACTCTTGATTTTGCCTCAGGTCATGATCCCACAGTTTGGGAGACTGAGCCCCGCATCGGACTCTGCGCTGACAGCACAGATCCTGCTTGGGATTGTCTCTCTCCTCTCTCTCTGTCCCTCTCCTCACTTGCACACGCTCTCTCTCTCAAAATAAATAAATAAACATTTAAATGCTTGTTTAAAAAAAAAGGTGAATCTTCAAAAAGGTCAATAAAATTGGCAAATCTTTAGCAAGACTGGTATTAGTATTTACCAATAATTTGGGAATAAAAAAAGGGTATCCACTACAGACCCTGCCATCATAAAAAGGATGATGTGGGAATACTATGAACAGATTTACATACACATTTCACATCCTGGATGAAATAGGCTGATGCCTCAAAACACACAAACAGCCATAATTTACCTCACATGGAGATAATTTATATAGCCCTGCAACTAGCAAAAAATAAAAACAAAAACACAACTGAACTTATGATTTAAAACTCTTAAAAAAATAAACTCTTTAGCCCAGATGGTCGTATTAGTGAATTCTACAAAATAATACCAATTCTACATAATTGCTTCCAAAAACTGGAAGAAGAGGGGACATTTCAGTTGACTTCTGAAATTACTAGACCCTAGTATCAAAATCAAACAAAGAGTACAAAAACTAAAGCAACAGGTCAATATCCTTTATGAGCATTGTGATATTGTAATTTATAATAATAAATACATATTTGCTCTTCAACCCTTTTTCTGGTTTACAGAGCCCCTAAAACCTTTGTTTGATAAGAGGGCAGTCTTGTGGGACTGAGCCCTTAACCTGACGTTGCTTCCCAGCAGATAGTGTCATAATTGAGTTGTAGGATACCTAGCTGGTATCCAAGAATTGCTTGGTGATGCTGAAATTGAATGCGGGATTATGGTATAAATGCAAAAATCCTTATCAAAATATTATCAAAGAATTCAGCAATATATACAAAGACTCATATGTTGTCTTTTGACCAAAGGAGGCTTACTTATTTCAGGGAGGCAAATGTGGCTTAATATTCAAAATCCAATCAGTGTAACACATCATATCAAGAGACTAAAGAAGAAAAATTACATGATTATACCAACTGATGCAGAAAAAGTGTTTAGCAAAAATTCAACATCTGCTTATGATAAAGACCCTCTGCAAACTACTAATAGAAGGAACTTTCTGAACTTGATAAAGATCATCTGATTCCAAATGCCAAGTTTTAATTACCCTGCAAAAAAAGTGCCTAGTTGGCAGAAAGGTTGGCCTGTTCACTTAAAAAACCCCAAAGTTGGTGCTCAAGACACATACGTTTGGGAAATGACTGAATAGACTATAAATCATTAGGTGGAAACCATGTATGTTATGGGAAAATCGTTGCAAAGAAAATATTCTTCCTTCCTAAAAACTGATAAATAACTCCCATGATTACTTATTCTTTCATTTATTGACCCACAAGCATTTCCAAGCACTCAGCATCATGAAGCATGCATAGCACTAGAGACATCGCAATAACCAAGATGGAGATGTCTTTGTCTCCATGAAGTTTACCATCTACAGGGACAAAGGACGCCAAAGAAGTGGTTACAAATGCCATGCTTGTTACGGAAAGGGAAACGTAAGTCACAGTGGAACCACTGCAGGGTCTTTAATCTTGTCTGCCCCATTGGAGAAGGGCTCATTAAGGAAAGAGTGGTAGGAATTGTCAAAGCCAAGAGGCATGGGAGGGGCTTCTGAGCAAAGGGAATGGCATGTGCAAAACTCAACAGTGTGGGCACCAAGTGTGGCCCATAGGAGGCGCTGCAAGAAAACCAAGAGAGGGTGACAGTAATGTGTCCTAGGGCTTGTCATCCGCAGTTTGGATTCACCTCAAGGCAGTGGCAAGTAGTAACACCCAACACAGGCAGTGATATGAAGAAAAAGGCATGCTCTTCATTGGAAGACATTTACAAAATGTTTCAGAGGGCAGTGAGTACCCACATGGCTCTCTGTCCACAGTCACACTGTGCAGATGTTGCTAACAGACTACTTACTGCACTACAGTTCACAGACCCACCTGAGGGTCTGTTTCACCCACTAGAGCAGGTTCCCAGGGTGGTAGCGAGTTATACTCAATTTTGCCCTCCCGTTATCTCATAGGTTGTAGCGGGTGGACCAAAATGGCAGTAAAGAGGGGCATCTGGATGACTTAGTCCATTGAGCATCCGTCAGCCGGCACAGAGCCCGCTTCAGATCCTCTGTCCCCCTCTCTCTGCCCCTCCCCAACTTGCTCTCTCTCTCTCTCTCTCTGAAATAAATAAACATTTGAAAAAAATGACAATAAAGAGAAAAGCGCTTCACCTTCCCTTTGATCTGGATGTGCTCCTTTAGGGGTTTTACTCCATGCCTCTGGACAAGCATGCAGTGACAACCAGATAAGCATGCTGTCACTGGGGGTCAAGCACTTGAAAACAAAGATCAGATCATGGGCTTCGCCTTTTATCACAGTCCTCACCCACATTCTTAGTTCCAGCTTTTCTATCATTTTCTTTAATCTTTAGTTTTGTTATTTTATTTACCAGCGGAACACCCAGCCAACTGGTTTATATCTGATTACCCTAAAGGTTTATGCTTTCATCACCGATGGTGAGTTCTACCTTCAACTCAATTTCCTTAAGGTTGTAAGAGTTACGCTGTTTCTCCTTAAAATCTTCACTTCCACCAGACACAAAAGAACACACACTGTATGATTCCCCTTACATGAAGTCCCTAGAGTAGTCAAATTCGCTGAGACAGAAAGTAGAATAAAGGCTCGCAGGATCTGGGAGGACAGAGGATATAGGACAGGGAGTTAGTGTTTAATGGGCAGAGTTTCTGTTTGGGAAGACAGGAAAGTTCTGGAGATGACCAGTGGTGATGGTTGCACAACATGGTGACTTGACCTAATGTCACCGAATTGCACTTGAAAGGGTTAACATAGTACATTTTATGTGGCATCCATTTTACCACAATAGAAAATACATCTTCACTTTCATTTTTCACTTTCCTACTCATTCTTATGAAGTAATTATGGCACAGAAAAGTGAAATATTGATAATAGCTACATAAACCCTGCTCAGCAAACAAGTGCGAAAAGATGTAGCTGAAACTGATCTCTGCTGATAGGCACTGGCACCATGCACATAACCCAAAACAACTACCATCAGCTGAAGGCAACTCTCAGCGTGGTGAAATAAAGCGTGTCTGGGCATTTTCACTGTGTACGTCTCTGCCACAGCATTTCCACTCGCAAACATTTTCACCGCACAACTAATCGACCAAAAGGACTTCTGCTCTAAAAGACAGAAGGACTGATTGACAGTTTGGTTTCATTTCTCCATTGACAAAGTTCCCATTGTTACATTATACAACTATTGGCTAGACCTCATAATGTTCTATCCGGTGATGAGCAGACAGGGTAGTATTAAAATAGCAGGCGGTAACTTCTAAATCGACTTGATAGAAGAGATGGTAACCAAACTTACTGGAAGTGTGAAATAAGACAGTCCAAAGCTGTATTGCATACTATACTCTACTAGAAAATATCAGTTACAATGATAACAAAGCTCAGTTACAAATGCATTACAGCATCACTATGTCTTTTACATTTCCCATAGAACTCCAGAACATCTATGAGCAGACATGTGACAATATGTCAAGGATGAACAGCAGTATAGAAGCCTTTCAGAGTGCAGTACAAAGCTCCGTTATAAATGTGTATCCTAGTCTTTGGAAAACTGACACTTCTCTAAATGAAGGAAGACATTAACAATGAATTTTATTGTATTTTTCATGTTTATTTATGTCCTTTTACATGTCCCTGTTTTACCTTCCATGGCTTGATCTTTTATTACAAATATCCTAATGGCACTTCTATTAATTTTTTCATGTTTTGTTATGTCCATTAAACATGAACGTCCCTGTTATCTTCTGTGATTTTCTCTTTTGCAGCAAAATTGCCTTACACCCAACTAGATATACAGCAAAACGTTTGTGGCAATCATGTTTGTGGTGAAATGACCAAGAACCATAAAATGTGCAAAGCATGGGCTGTCCAAAAATAGCAAGCAAAAAATCAGGATTTTCTGCGATGCAGAGGGGAAAATAACTAATTTTTACAAAAACGCTCATAGCAAAATATCAAAAGGAGATGGCTGACCAAAGTATAACACGCTAACATGCTATCCCAATCTACCATAGCACATACGTCAATTACAGCAATACTCCTATGGGTTTATTGTAAATGATGCTCAGTGAACAAGAGCACAAGAATGGTTGTCTTTATTATCGTTAAAACTGTTAAATTCACCAATCTTGTTCACAGACATATTTTTAAAGGAAAGTGCCTCTTATATGGGACCTCATCATCCACTGAGACCCTAAGACCAGATAGCCTTATTTAAATTGGCAAAACAGAGACATTTGGGGGAAGGTAACACGTTCATTGTTTTAACAATGGTCGGGATGACATTTGATGTATCCATAGAGTTTACCTTTCACAGATAATGAAGTTGCTGTGTAACATAACTAAATGTCAGAGGCAGGGTGAGAGGGACGTGCCAGCAGCCTGGCATCCCTCCCAACACTGCTTCCCACGCCTGTGCTCCTTACTCAAGGTGTAAAACGAGAATGCCTTTTACTTAGGGATTCCATGACAGCCTCCCCATTTTTATCAATGGTAAGGGGATGTCACCATTTTTACTTATTTCTCTTTTGGTAACACAACCATATTCTGAGGACGGTATTCATTTTGACTATTATTAACTTGATAAATTCCAACGGATCCTGAGTGCATAAGAATCCCAATCAATAGACTCACCTCCCTTAAATATAAGCAGGTATAAATACTGGAAGGAAAATTTCATGTAACGTGAAAAAGGCTGGGCCAGAGGTTACAAACTGGCAGCTCATGGGCCATCGTGGCCTATAGACCGATTTGGTTTTGCTCGTTGTATTTCTGAATATCGAGCTAATCTCTCTTAATGAGAGTTTCCACATACAAATTCCTCTGTTTAGTTTATCTTGAAAAATCAGCAGACTGGGCCCTCTGTCCCCCCGTCTGTGCAAGGTGGCAATCTGCTGGAACTGGGCAGGGGCTTCCTCTAGTCAGAGCGAGTACTGGCTCTCCAGCTTGCCTGCCAGCCTCCCCCACGCTGGGCATCCCCACCCATCCAGTCCACACAGCATGCATATGCACTACTAGGCCACACTGTGTGCCGTCCGTCTAGACTGCAGGTCCAAAAGCCTATCTTCAGAGGCTACTCAGACTGCAATGGAGGGGCACCTGGATGGTTCAGTCGGTTGAGTGTCCAACTCTTGATTTCATTCAGCTCAGATCATGATCCCAGGGTCCCACGTGCATGATCCCTGCGCGCATGGGGCCTGCTTAAGATTCTCTCTCTCCGTCTGCCCCTCTTCCCCACTTGTGCTCTAATTAAAAAAAAAAAAAAGACTGCAATGGAGACTGGGGTGAGAAACCTTACATTGTCTTTCTCTTCAGTCTTCTTTTTAGATTCCTGACTTCAAATCGGAACTGCAGCAATGAGAACACAACTCAGCACTCAGATTCCATGGCTTATGGGACTGGCTTCCCATCTCATAAGCAAGTGACCAGTGCTTAGCAACTCAGGGTGGGGGTACCTCCCTCTTCTCACCGGGCCCCATGGCTGGTTTCCGTCAATGGGGCGAGCTCCCTGAAAGGTCCTAAGTGCCACACTTGGAGTTGGTGACTTCTGCAGGCTGAGCGAACTTCCCTCAGTGTATGCTGAGGCATACATTGCAGGCTGGGACTTTCTCCTCCACTGAATCCTAATCTGACCCCTGAGCCAGGGCTGAGCACAAGAAGTGACTTGTGCCCTTGCCTCATTATCACCTGAATTAAGGCCTTTTCTTCAGTCTCAGACCCATTATTTGCATTCCGGGGCCATCAGCAAGATAAGATCAATTCTCAGTGTTAGTTAGATTTTTCTTTCTACAAGAAGTTGGGCCCAGAGAGTTAGCCTATCACCAGTGGGTCAGAAAAGTATTTTTGCTGTGTCGAGTATGCAAATATTCATGAGCAGAAATCTCATATTTAGTTTTTACCTGGCTACCTGTGATTGCTCATGACAGACTTAAAAGTTGTGTGTGTGTGTGTGGTGTGTGTAACACATGGAGATACATGTGTGAAGTCATCCCTAAGCCCTGTGGTTTGCCTTGCTTCATGAAAGACACTGCATCCGATGCTGAGAGTTTTATGTCACACAGAAGACACATTTACTGGGGCCGAAGGCAGATGCGGCTGGAGGTGCTGCTCTCGGAAATCCGACGTGGAAAAAATAAAAGACTATATAGGTCTCTGGATTTCAAGGAAAGCCACAAATTGAAACAACAGCAAGCTATCCCTTCAAATGATAGAGAATTTTTTGGTTCCACACATGAAGGTGTCTGGGAGGAAATATGTGCTGGGCTGAGCGGGAACCAGGTGGCCTGGGAAGATGTTCCTGGCACTGAATCCCTTGGCTCTCAGGGGCCCGGAGGCCAAGCGAAAAGGGCCAGAGTCTCTCCAGGCTTGGCAGCCCAAATCAATTTTGGGCAGGCCGATCACAAGGAAAGTTCTCCTGGCTGTAAAAGAGGCTGGGCCACAGTGGCGAGCACACGAAGCACTGTGCAAAGTTAATGACTCTGTTGATACGGCTCCTCAGCTTGTGCGTTACAGCGTATCTCCAGTCTTCCAATACCTCTATAAAATCTATTCTAATGAAGTGACAATCGCGTGCCCTGGCTGCTCGAAGGCAGCTTCTGTGACAGAAAAGCTCACTATTTTTCTAGGAATTCTGAAAGAGACGGTCATGCAAGAGACTAGCTTATTAGCATCTATGTAAAGTACATACATCATAATTATTTTGCATAGTTATCTTGTCAAAAGCAAATCAATTTCTTCCTTTCCAAGATAAGAAAGAAACTATGCTCAGAGAGTGAGGAAAGCCAGCGAAGAAAGGAGAAATAAATAAATGAACACTGTGCTTTTCTGTAAATAATATTCCTTGCTTTTTATTTGAGTTATTTGCGGTTTTCAATTTTATGTTAGGTTGCTTACCACTCAATGGCTTTCAGAGGATCAAACCAATTACATAGTTTACCATCTTGGTTACTTCCTACTGACGAGGCCAATCTTAGATTACTCTGTTAACAGGTCACACTCTCCTTTTTTTTTTTTTTTTTTTTTCCATATTTATTTTGAGAGAGAGAATGCACAAGCAGGGGAGGGGCAAAGAGATAGAGAGAATCCCAAGCTGACAGCATGGAGCCCAACATAGGGCTTGATCCCATGAACCCTGAAACTGTGACATAAGCTGAAATCAAGAGCCAGAAGCTTAACCAACCAGGTGCCCCCACAGTCTCCTTTTTGAAGCTACAGGTAGGCTAGGCCAGGGAAATGAATTCCGAAGATGTTCAGTTCTTGCTATCAGCATGCTCAGATTGGGTCCTACGAATTTTGCAAAACGTTCCATGAGCGCAGTGCAACCAAGATGGAGTAGCCATACCACACCATCCACATGGCCCAGAAATTATAACTGATTTGGGTGCGTCCTTACCGCCCACCAAGGCAGCAACTCTGCACCAGGAAATAACAATGACACTGGCCAGTGTCCCAAGAATTTTCACATATTTTACATCTGGGTGTGAAATATGTGCCTCCCTATGCCAAGTAAAGTAATCCACAGATGCCAGGGGAATTTCTAATATCGCCAGGTGGGAAACAAGATCCACGCTGTTAAAATGCTCAGAGCAGCCCTCGGACGCGCCAAGAATTCTTATTTAGCAGAGTCCTCGACTCATGTTTCTCATGAAGTACACATAAAGTCGTCACAGAACTTGTCCTGCATCTGTCAGGACTGCAGGTTCAGATTTTACATCTCTGAAGCGGATTCGACAGCCCCATATTCTAAATATCTTTAACGTTACCAAGTTGTACCCCCTTGTGGCTCTTGGCCCACCCCTTTTCCTTCTTCTTCTTTCTCCACTGCAGTAACACCCTTCGATGAAGGGGTTCGGCCAAGGAAGGGGTAGACTGAAAGAGATCTTTCTGAGGGGAAACAACTCTCCCGGGTATAGGCATTATGTAGGGGGAATGACAGTATCCAGGGAGCAGTTAGGTTTGCCAACTGTATCTGAACAGACTTTCTGCAGATCTGGCTGGGAGGGAGAGGGACAGGGAGGGGACACTGGGATCCAAGACCCAGGAGTGGTGACAGGGACCCTGGGGTACTCTAACCTAGAGAGAGGCAAGACTTGCCATGCAGGCCAATGGCTGAAAGCAATTTTTTTCCTACTGCCCCAGCTAGATGTTAAAGCCCAAGATTTGTCATTCTTTCAACCCGTGTGTTAGTAAATGATTTATGCCAATTTTTGGTTGTGTTGTTTGCCCACCCATCATTAAGTTATGCACGGTTATCCAGGGAGCCTACCGCACCCACCCAACCACCTTGTGTTGGGAGTTTTATGTTCCGTTTGGCTTTTATTCCTCTGAGAGCCTGCCTTTAAACAAACGTACCACTTGCTTAAAATAAATAGATCAAAGTATAGTAGAGGAACCCACAATTGCCAGTAATTGCTGCCTAATTGCATTTTTCAATTAAGTGGTCGCTAACACTTAACTCCAGCCACTGGTTATATACACGGAGGGGATCTGCGTGCACACCGGTGGCCAAAGCTAAATTAAGAAACTACCCTATTTGGCAAAAGGATGCTATTTTCTCAACTTACCAGAATCAGCATATTTTTGCTCATTTTGCCTCCTCTCCAGCTTCTGATTACCAACTCGGTGATCTCTGCACATCCATGTGTCTTTCGATTTGCTTATCATTGCAAAGACCAAAGGGATTTCAATTCTTAAGAATTCTATGGTCCAAGCATCATCATAATTATTACACTTTAGGAAAATAATAACCAGTACTACTAATAATATATTTAGTGGAAAAATAGAAGACCGGAGTCCTGCCAGTTATACACACTTGTTCACAGATTCAGAGACAGCAATAAACTCCCTTGGTTTCAGTGGCCTCAAAACACAAAATTGAGACATCAAGACCAAACGGAAAGAAAAAGAAGAAAAGAAAAAAAAAAATCACTGCAGAGAGAGTAAAGTCATTACATATATAAATTGGCTATCTTATCAACCAAATCCCTTTAGCAAAGCCATTAGCACTCACGAACCACGCTTCGAATGAAAGCACGTGAATACATGTCAGCAGTAAAACAAAGCCAAGTGAAGACTCTTGTGAGAATCAAAATAGGTTTATTCATGTGAAGCAGCTGAAAACAGAAAACAGTACTGAGGATGTAGACATCATGAGTTTTGACTGTGAATCGCCTAAGCCCTGCAGAGGTAGACAAAAACAAAAGACACAGGCCCCCATCCCTGGAGCCTGTACTTGAGGAGGGAGGGACTGTGAGCACACACAGGCAACTAATAAATAAATAAACATATGTCAGATAGTGACAAAAGTGCTAAAGGAAGGAAGCCGCGCACAACAGGACCCAGAGAGACTGGGGTGGGAGCTGTTTCACGCAGGCACACACGCATATTTTCTAGTTCTCTTAAAGACATCAGCTCCTTGAGCCCACGGCAGCATCTTTGTATCCTTCCGGACAGGTCACGGAGGATGCACAAAGAATGATGCCATTTTCCTAAGAAGACAGGTAGACATGAATGGTGTATTCATGATTACTTTGGGCAGGACTTTGTTTTACAACTCCTTCCTGCCTCGATTCCTAAAGGAACACAGTTTAAAAAAAAAAAAAAAGAAAAGAAAAAAGTACAAAGGGACTTGGGAATGACCTACTGAAAAACATGTTTGTCCTGCTTGTGTGTGAATGGACATTGCTGGGGACCCTGAGGACACGGAGTAGACCCAGCAGCTCAGAGGGTGTCAGGAGGAAGGCCTAGGGGAGAGCCAGCTCCTACAGAGAACGTCTCACCGGACCACAAGCCTTGTGTGCAAGGCCCTCTCTGCTGCCTCCCACCTACTATGCCCCTTACCTACTACGCCTGGCTGTTCACCCTTCAGTCTTTGACAGAGGAACCTGCCACCAAACAAAGGGGGGGGGGTGCGTGGCCTTTCTTTTGTATTGCAAATTAACTTACAAAAGCAGACAGATGATTTTTTTTTTTTTTTACATTTATGCAACACTGAAAACTGCAAGGTTATGATTTAGAGAGAAGCCCGTGCATACCACCAACAGCAGGAGACAGGGCCATCCAGACAATCTAACAACTTGCTACAGAATAACTGGACGAAACAGACTTTGGTGGCGCGATACCGTTACGCTTTGGAGGAGGAAGCAAGACATCGGTTCTTATCCGAGGGCTAACCACATTTCCAAGGTCTGAAGGTGGCAAGTTTTCTACGTGCACTAACTCTACCCTCACATCAACCTCACAAGGAAGCTACTCCCATTCTCCTATTTTATGGATGAAATAACTGAGGTTATAGAGGATTATTAACTCACCCAAACTCCACAGCTAGTAAGTGGCAGAGGTCAGATTTTGGACAACAGGGCAGAAGTTACCACTCAAAGTATATGCAATTACAGTATATGCATTGTATGTAGAGTGACTAAATAAATGACCACGTGAACTAGCATATTGGAGAGTGAGGGGCAGACTATTAATATATGTTCTCGGATAATGGACGCAAATCATGGATATCATGGACAAACCAGGAGGCACAGTTACCTTAATTACCACATGATTAAGCTGAGGTGAAACAAAAAGTGTCTCTAACTACTATTTACTTATTAATTTTCTCAGTGCTTATTTATTGAGTACCTGCTCTGTGCCAAGCACTGTTCTAGTCAGCACGTCAAAGAGACAAAATCCCTTCCTGCACAGAGCTTCCATCCTAATGAATGTCGTTCACGTGTGCAAATGTGTCTGCATGTGCATGCAGTTCAACACGTGTGCATGCACGTGCAACCACGAAACACATTTAACACCCTGTCTCCTGTAAACCTGTTGAAGCTGAACTTTGGCCTATTAAAATGTATATGGTAGCCCAAGTTATGGGTTGAACCTTTAACCTATGAATCTTAACATGTTAAATATATATATCAAAAGCATTGGAATTCTATATTCTCTAAGTTATGCATGGGAGAAAAAGCTAGACCAAGCTTCAGAAATTCCAGACTCAAGTTCTAGCTCTGACACCACTTATGAGTTATGCCACCTTGCCTTCTGAAGCTCCTTCCGTCCTACCAGTTTACAGAGTTGCGGTGAGGTCTGACCAACGTCAGCTGTAGAGTCAAATGTGCTTTCAGTTGGTCCACACAAAGATCCTGTGAAGTAGACAGGATGTAATCATCGTGGTCCGATTTTACAGTGAAAATCTGAGACCATCAAGATTAAGGTTAAGAGTGTATGAGATAAGACACAACTAGGTGCTCTGGAGACTACAGACAGATGCCTAGAACTTAATACTCTTCTCCGGGACAAAACACAGTAGAGCAATGACGTACGCTGACCATGGATCCCACCTCTACCACTTAAGAGTTGTGATACCCTGGACAGGTTACCTCAGCTCTCCAAACCTGTTTCCTCATCTATTTTTTAAAACTGGGGATAATAATGATGGCTTACCAACCAGAGTTGTTGTGATGATTAAATGAGACAATGGGTATAAAACACTTGGCCCAAATACCGGACATGGAATAATGCTTCATCCTGGTTGGCTATTATTGTTTTATTAAAGAAACCTGTGATAAAGGGATTATGTAGGCCCACCCATCTCCACCCTCCAATGCCAAAATAAAAGACTCTGCTCGGCTGCATTACATTGATCAGGTTTCCCAGCCCATGGATCCCTAGGAAAGGAGCTTAGTAATAGGGAGTAGCAGAATTGCCTGTGGCAGAGTCACAGGAACACAGCAAAAGAATCGTCCCATGGCCTTGTGACTCCACGAGAAACTTTCCATGGATAACAAAATTTTTAAACTGCTTTAGAGCACTTTCACAGGCAGGATGGGCATGTGTAATCTGTTCCATTTGCCGCTGAAATTTCTAAAGACAGTTGTGAATTTGACTTTTCTGTTTTTCACATGTGGGCCTTTGTATGCCAACACCAAGTATTAACATGAAACTCACCTTTAAAAATATGGTTATGTCACAACCACCCAGAGAGCTTTCAAAGGAATTCCCATACCTCCCCTGGAGTTATTGAAGAGGGAAAGGAATGCATACATCTTCAAACAAGGGATGAATTTTACAAATCAAGATTAGAAAGCCCTGGAACAGTGATGAACAATGTGTAGGATTGTTGCAGGAAGTACATCAATTATGATTCATCACATTTAAAAGATGTAATTGCAAGAGAGTAACCTCTAATTGTGCACGCCTCATTTAGAATGACAATACGCCCATGTCTGCACGTCCCTTTAATATAATAAACACATGCTTCTCTTGGCTTAAGTTTCTTTTGCTATAAAAGTAAAATCTTTGTTATAAATTACTTCCTCCCCTACAGAGTATCTCTTATTATCCCTTGGAAATGTTAAACAGGTGGGGCAGATACATATCCCTACTTCTACTAATTAAATGTGAGAACCAAGTCTTGGGAGGATCATACAACAAAGTTAATGGCAGAACTCAAAGTGCCACAGGGTCTTCCTGCTTCTAATCTGGGGACATATTTTCCAAACCTCAAGTCCAACACTTTTTCAATTGCTGAACTATTTCTCTTCTACCCAACTATGAAAATATAGAAGAGAAAAGGAGAATAGTTACATCTTCCCATCCTGCAGATAGAAAAACTAGGAAAAGAACATATTATATTCACCTTACATTGAAGAGGGTCCATTATGATATCCTATGGGCAGAACATATCCATGGGCTTTTAACACTACATAGCACGCATTTCTTTTAAAAGTGCCATATAAAATGTCACTGAGCCATCCAACAATGTGAACACAGATAAAACCATCTCGTACTTCAAACACAGAAGATTAATATCTAGCCACATCCGAAATAAAGGAAAATGTCTCCGAGGCCAGAAACAAGAGAAGTCCAAGCAAGAGACATCAGTAGGATTTCAAGCCACAGTGAACCTGGGGGATTGGATTCCACACAAGTTACCTGCACTACGTGCTGGGACCTAGCATTTGAACACCTATATGAAGCCAAGAAATCCAAAGTCAGACCAGTCAGGGAAGGATTCATGCATAAATTCCTGAATCTCAGAGAGCCACTTTGTGCCAAATAAACACGTACTAAAAGATGTCTATAGCCAAGGAAAAATTGAAGGAAATACATCAACTCTTTATAGCCTTGGGCAGAGGGAAAATTCACCTGTGAAGTATAAAATTCCAGATTGACCCCACACACAGGTTTAAAGTCCACTTGAATAATATAGGAAAACCAAGCTAGCACTAAAAACCAATCACTGAAATTCTGGGTCCCAGCATGAGAACTCAAAACCATTTTTGTTAGAACCATTCATAACTTAAGGGAAACAAACCACTTCCAAGTAAACATCCCCTGCTGAAGCTAAGCTCACAATACAAAATATAATCTATATGAGGAAATAAATATCCAAAAGGGAAAATCGGTAAATGTGATAAACATAATTAACAACTAAAAATAACAGAAAAATCTACCTTTTTAAGTTTTTTTAATGTTTATTTTATTTTTGAGAGAGAGAGAGACAGAGACAGAGACAGAGCATGATCAGGAGAGGGGCAGAGAAAGAGAGAGAGACACAGAATCCAAAGCAAGCTCTAGGCTCTGAGCTGTCAGCACAGAGCCTGACACAGGGTTCGAACCCACAAACCGTGAGATCACAACCAAAGTTGAAGTTGGATGCTTAACCAACTGAGCCACCCAAGTGCCCTAACAGGAAAATCTAAAAAAAAAAAAAAAGGAAAAACAAAAAACCACAACAACTATAAAATGAATACAGTTTAAATAAAATACTCCAAAGGAGGAGTATAAGTTAATTAAATAGTAGAATAGTATGAACAAAATGCAGGTAGACTGGAAAAAGAACCAAAGCAGCATAAATGAAAATATAATTAAAATGAAAAATCCAATGAGTAAGTTAGGCACAGATTAATCTGTGAAAGTATAATGTGGTACTGGAAAAAAAGATCTGATAAAATCACCAAGAAATAGAAAAGAGATGAAAAACACCAAACGGCATTAAGAAACATGGAAGCACAAGTCCAAGCAACAAAAATAAAATAAGTCAATACCCAGACATACTGAAGAAGCAGCAGAATATCAGAAATAACCAAAGAAAAATCTTAAATACACACAGACCGCAAAGTCTGATTAATCCAAAGGGCAATGAGAGTAATAACATAAATCTCCTTAGCAACAAAACCAGACAGAAAGTAATGAAACAATATTTTCCAACTGATAAGTGATAATAATTCCAACTCCTATGTTGTTATATAATCATTCAAGAGAATAATCAAGATAAAGACATTGTTAAAGATCAAGAGAATTTATCATTCAAAGGTCCTCCCTGAATGAAGTATGTATCAAAGAAAACACTTCAGTAAAAAGAAAACAATGTGGAAGGGAGAGAGAAGAAGTAACAATAAAAAAATTGGTAAGCATGTTTGCAAATCTATGTAAACACTGCTTATAAAAATTAAAAACTAATTTGGAAGAAATTAAATACAAACCAGGTCTAAAAATTAAAGTCTAATTTGGAAGAAGTTAAATATAAACCAGGTCTGAATTCTAAACCAAAAATTACAATTCTGAAACAGGCAAATAGCAGTTAAAAATTTTAAAGTTTAAATATTATTAAGGAACAGTATAAAACAATAACATAATAGTAAATACTGCATTTGCCATGTTCCAAAAATTGTTTAAATATTTTACATATATTAACTAATTTATTTTTTATAGCAGCTTATGACATTGGTACTTTCATTATACCCATTTAACCAATAAGGCAACTGACCCCAGAGAGTTTTAAGTTATGTACCCAATATCTCACAACCACAAAATATGTAGGAACATGTAACTGGGATGTGAGCCAAAGCAGTCTGCCCTGACTCCTGTTAAATCAGGTAATCAAATTAAAATTGAAAAGTAAGCACAAAAGGAATAGAAACAGAATATATAATAATATGTTAAAAATAAATGAAAAAAATCGACTAGGCCAAAATATGACACTAAAATTAAATATACCAGATAAAAGCACAATAAACAAAGAACAAAATAAGCTCGCATATATCTTAACTTACAATAAATGTAATTGCAATTTTTTAAATTACAAATATTTTTAAAATTTAAATTAAATATAAAAAAATCCAGTTATATGTAGGGGTTTTTTTTGAGCTTGAAGTACGGACTTTATTTAAAAAAAATTTTTTTAACATAATTTATTGTCAAGTTGGCTAACATACAGTGTATACACTCTTGTACTGTTGGTGGTAATGCAAACTGGTGCAGTCACTCCGAAAACAGTGTGGAGGTTCCTCAAAAAATTAAAAATAGAATTACCCTATGACCCAGCAATAGGACTACTAAGAATTTATCCAAAGAATACAGGAGTGCTGATTCATAGGGGCACATCTACCCCAATGTGTATGTAGTTTAACAAAATATATCTGAAGAACAATTATCTAGTTGATTTGATTGCAATGTTAAGGGAAAAGATATGTCTGGAAAATGTAGATGTGAAAACAGATACAGAAAAAATACATGTGCAAAATCTAGTTTTATTTTGAATAGCAATAGTAATAAGAGAAAAAACCAGACTATGAGCCACAAGAATATTATTGAAAATAAAGAAGCTCATAATTTAATCATTAAAGAATTCACTCAGAAGATATAATATTAAACTTGTATGAACCTAATAACTTGGCATCAAAATATATAAAGCAAAAACTGACAAAATTACAAATAGTAATTGGCATCACAATCTTAGAGACTGATTTTAATGTACCCCATAACCTAATAGATAAAATAACCAAAACTCAGCAATTCTATTAAATATCTGAACACAATAATTAAAATGTAATCTAATCCTCTGTGTGGAGGCATGTTATCTTCATATGTGCACATGTGCCTGTATAGAATCCTACATCCAATAAATAGAGAATATATAATCTTTTTTTCTTTCTTTTTTATATTAGAGAGACAGAGAGAGTGGAGGAATGGGGGGGGAGAGAGAGAGCGCACAAATTTTAAGCAGGCTCCATGCTTAGCATGGAGGCCAACACAGGTCTCAATCTATGAACCTGGGATCATCACCTGAGCTGAAATCAAGAGTCAGACACTCAACTGACTCAGCCACTTAGACACCCCTATAATCTTTTTCAAGCAAGCATGGAAAATGCAGTTTAAAAAGGACCAGATATTAAACCACAGAGGATATCTCAATCAATATTAAAAATCAATTATCAGGCATATCTAACCAAAATTAAATAAAATATGAATAAATAAAAAATAACCACATATCTCAATATGCTTGCTGACTAAAAACTATAATTCTAAATAATTATTGGGCTAGAATAAAAAAATCATAAGGGAATTTAAAAATACTGAAAACTAAACAATAGTGAAAACTCTACATATCAAAACTATACAATACAACTAGAGTAGGACAGAACAATATACTTTTAGCCTTAAATACATATATTGCTGGGGTACCTGCTGGCTCAGTCGGTTAAGTGTCAGACTTCAGCTCAGATCATGATCTCGCGGTTTGTGAATTCAAGCCCCATGTCAGGCTCTGGACTGAGGGCTCAGAGCCTAGAGCCTGCTTCACATTCTGTATCTTCCTCTCTCTCTCTGCCTTTCTACTGCTCATGCTCTCTCAAAAATAAATAAACGTTAAAAAAAAATACATACATTGCCATTCCTCTAAGATATACCCATTTGGATCATGAGAAACCATCTTTAAGAAGAGTTTCTTTTACTATTCCTATTTCAGCACATGAGGCATTTCTTTGACTTCATAAAGACTGTATTGGATTTTACAGATTTTAAATCGGTGGCTGGGTGCCCTTGATGAGATACTTCAGTCATCTTTCCAGCTTTATCACTGATATGTTAAGTTCTCATTTCAGAATACAGGTGGTTTGTCAATTAATAGCAGTAATGATTTCATGCAATTGCTTAGGAAAGTGCAATTTCATTTGCATCACCTCCCTGAATTCTTTAGTCTTTGCCATGCTCTTTATTGTTATTATAATTTGCAATACAGATAAATTTACATAAACATAGTTATCATGACTATGCTTTGTAACACAGTCTTGAGTGTTAGTTTATCACAGCTTTGAATTTAATGAAAACAAGTAAATAGCCACATTTTGGAGGAACTGATGAAGAGAAATGGCTTCTTAGGAGTTGTAATAACTAAAATAAACTACTGAAATAGTTTTGTGCATTTTACTAAGACTGATGTCATTTTAGCATAAGGGCATGCCTATTTTAGAACATAGGAGCTCATAAAAACATTTGTCATTAAAATTTTTGAAAGTAATATTATGTTTTCAACTATAATTGTTTTTTCAGGGATTAATTATCATTGTTAGGTGGGAATACACATATTAGAAAACAAGTAAATTCAATAATTAATGAGCTAAACTTTCAATTCAGGAATGAAAAAAATATATATATGCCAATAAAGTAGGAGTAACTAAGTAATACAGAGAAGAAATTGGTAAACTAGAAACCAAACAAAATCTAATTCTTTGAAAAAGTATAAAATAGATAAACTTCGGAGACTGTTGATCAAGGTAAAGAAAGAAAGAAAAATTACCTGTTATTCTTTTAAAAGACATGAAAATATTTCTGCGTTACAGTGCAGTGGTAAGATTCCAGGTGGCACCTGAATGATCCTTAGAAACAATACAAGCTGCTGCAGTCATCCTTCACACAGAACACAGGAAATGTATGGTTAACCCAAAGTGGAGAGAGATGGAAGCTTTCAGACAAAAAGAAATCAAAATTCTTCTTTTAGCTTTATTAGGAACAAGCGCACGCCATCAGGAAGACTGAGCTCCACAAGTGTGTTCAAAGTAAGATGTGGTTCAGAAACAAGGAAAGATCATGAGCTTCATCCACTGACCAACCAGCTGGTGTATACACTTCAGGAAAAACAAATACAACAAAGAGAAACAGATCAAGGGCAATGATAGGTTTTTCTAAAAGATCAAGATCTCAGGTAATACAGACAGATAACAACTGCAGAAACTATCTGGTTTCATATTTCAAATCAGGACAGACTTGATCCCAGAGGAGAAACCTTCAGGGACCAAACTGCTTTGACTTTTCCTTAAAATACTACTACAAGTTATTTAATGTCAAGACAACGGGGTGGAGGGAAGTGGAAAATTCTGCATCCTAACCCCAAGTTTAAGGGCAAAGGAGATGAAAAGGGCAGGATTCATGCTGACACCTGGAAGAGGCAAACAGGCCAGCTCAACAAGACTACTAGGTAGGTGAGGGGACAAGAGAACGGAGTTGTGTTGCTTTAAACAGCAGGGACCCAGTACTCTGTCCCTGAACTCCGAAGAACGGTAGAACACATGCCCAAGTTCACCTGGTTTAGGACAAATCCACTGATCCACTTCATGGGCAAGGAAATCAGAGGAGACAATCTTAGAACACTCCTGGAAGTTCTTCCTCTTCTTAATTCTTTGGCTACCTATTACTCTAAGCTGTAGAACTCCATTGCTGTGTATAGGATTTACCAAGCAAGGTGTGCATTTTATAACTGTTAAAAAAATCAACAATTATTCAAAGTATAGATCTCAAAAATTATAGAATAATATAAGTTCACATGTGCTAACTTGGATCTAAGTGAAAAACAAATTCTAAAACTGCAAAATTTAACACCTGTTCAAAAGTATAATAAGTTTCCTACATTCTTTGATTTATTTAACCTACTTTACATACACATTCACATCATCATCATGATGAGAGGATTTTCTTTTTAACCAAATAATTCAGAAATTGAGTTTCCCTAATAATCAGGTAAAACAGTGAAAAGTTGAATCATTCAACGCTCTCCCGCAAATGCACCTGCTCACTTCTGACTGCAATATTTCTAAGGTTATATTGTACTGCAATCTAGCAAACAATTCTGAATTCACCATCAGGCATGATTTAAACCTCCTACAAATGTTATTAGGAGCCTCCATTTGGGGCAACCTGTTACCTTTGTTTAGATTAATCACCAGCAATGTTTCTCCATGTTCTCTGGGTAGGTAAGTTCAGGTACACCAGGTACATGGCATAAAAGTGCTCCAAATAGAAACCATGGCATTTTGCATGAGTTAACACATCTGTAATCTCTCAAGTCTCCCTGCACAGCTCAATTCATCACCGTGCCCAAAATATGAGCAAATTAAGTCATATACGTCTCCCCAAATAATAGTTTTTCCAGGGCAAAAGTTAAGATAGCATTTGAATAACTAGATACTGTTTAATGGGCTGTAAAGGCATCCCACAATACAAGGACAGTCTTCCTCAAATCCAACAAAAAAGTGCAGGGCTGGTGGGGGAGGGGTGTGGGGGTGGATATCTGGGCATTTCCAGGCTTCTCTAAGGGCAGAGTTGCAATAGGAAGGCAGGGCTGGACTATATATACACAAAGAACCTAGGAAAGACCCCCAAGAACTGGCTTTGGGAGACTCAAACTATACTCTCTCTTCTGGGAACTATATATACCCTTTACCCCCCGCCCATGGCAGTCTCCACTGAGGTCTCTCTCTGGTCAGACCCTTCTGGTTGGGAGACATGAACATCTGTCTGTGTTCCCATTTCTGTGCCACCCCAGATGCAGGGAAGAAAGGAGACTTAGTAGCCAGTAAAGATGACAATTGGGGGAGGGGCAGAAAGGTCAGAACAACAAGTGCCAGGGAATATAAATACATCTGGGTATAAAACAAAAATACTGCCAATGGGCAGATGAATACACCTATGAACTCATAGAAGCATTTTAATAAAATACCACACAATTAATGGGATAAAGTCAAACGAGATGAATAGATGATGACAGAAAACAACAAGTATGAAAGAGCAACCCACACACGAATAGGAACACTTGGGAAAGGCTGAGCCTAAAGGAGTAGAGAAAGGCAGGTTACCCAGCGCAGTGGAAAAGGAAACACAGTGCCAGAGCACTACCCAAGGCTTCAGTTCACTCCTCTTCCACGCCTACTAGTGACAATATTCAGCACTTACCACACGTCCAGCATTTTCTAAGAATGTTATACATAGGTAGTGTCATTTAATCCCCATAACAAAACAAGCCTCCAGGATAGACACAAAGATGAGACATCAGACAGACCTGGATGGAATTCTGGCTCCCCACCCACCAGCAAGGTAACCTCCCCACTGCTGTTTCTTCGTATAGGAAATGGGGTAATCAGACCTACCCACGATGGTTGTGAAAATTAGAGGTAATGAACTTAAGTGCCTACCAGCAGCTGTTATTAGTGTAATTAATCAGATTAAAATAATCAGGAGTGAAGAACAAAACAAAGACTTGTAATTGAATAGAAATAGCAACCGAGCAGCAGTAATGGAAACAGGGCACAAAAGCACCTCTCCAGCGATGGAGTCTGGGACAGAGTGAACAGAGCCTGCATTTGGCTCCCCACTTTGTATATCTGTGGGCAACTCCTGTAAACTCTCCAGAGTTTCAGTTTCCACCTCTATCAAGGGCGGGGGAGGGTATTAATATCTGCCCTTCCTGCGTGGCAGGGTTATTGTAATGACTATGTGAGGAGACAGCACCTGAGTTTATTGTTACAGACAAGGAGTTTATGTAAATGTGTATACCCTACCTGACAGATGGGGAAATCCACTTCCCCTGCTTCCACTTCTCAGGTGGAATTAAAACACTGAACTAGTACAACAATGTCAAAGCCAGGCAACCGCAGCCTGAAAAGTCTCTAAACAGCATGTGCCTCCTTTGGCCACCATTAATAGGATCTAATTAATTTTATCTGACATCAGGCTTACCTCCCACAACTTCCACCCTCCTGCAAACCATCTCTTCTTACCTGCTTTGTGCTTTCCTCCCAATTTGTGCCTTTGTTCATTCCTCTCTGGAATGTTGTTCCCTTTCATCTCCGACTGACCCTACCCTGGTCATCCTTGAAAGCCCAATTTAAATGCTCCCTTCACATCGTGAAGTGACTTCTGCCTCCCGACACTGCCATATTATCTTTTCTGAATTTGTCACACGACTTAGCACTTTCTTGTATTAGGGTCACTGGTGTGTATGGCATCCCTCCCACCAATCAAGAAGCCCAAGGCCGACAGGCAAGGCGTCTTCTCATTCTTTAGGGCGACCTGCCTCACGGTGCAGCACAGGATCTTTCCGAGGACAAATGCAGAAGACGTATGCAATAATGCATACGTGTCTTTCGACCTAATAACTTTTTGAATCATGACGACAGTAGTTGACATATTTTAAAATAAAAAAAAAGTATTTAAAATATAAAGCAAAAATAGCATAAAACACCATGAGCACAACTAAAGTTTACGTGTTGGGGGCGTGGGGAATGCAGGTGAGAAAAGACATTCTGCGCTTCTGCTTTCCAAATGAGAGTTAAGGAGACAGTTTAAAAAGTGGGTTAATTATTTTTAAATATGCATCTTGCTTCACTGGCCTCAGTCACCTAAGAAAACGCTTCCTGGATAGTGACAGCCTCAGCCCAAAGGAGGGGAGGAGACAGGGTGTTCCTGTCGCAGCTGCAGGCACTCAGTCGTCCCCAGTCCTCTTCCATGCACCTCATTAGTCAGGTGCATGGCAGGGTCTGGGTCACTGCCAAGGCGCCTCTCTCGCAGAGCATCCAGGGCTTTAACCGTTTTAGTCTCTGTGCTAGCCCGCGCCTCTCTCCCAGTGGGGGAGACCAATAAACCTCAGCTAACTCGCCTCCTCCCTCAGTAAACAGGTCTCTACTTTGGCAGGAGGCTGTACCACTTGGTGTCCGAGGCAAAAGCAAGCAGCAAATCGCTGAGTTTGTATGGACTAATAGTTTCGGGCTATTTCAAGGCCAATGTCCACTTAAGAACCAAAGCATGAAAGTGTTCCTCCCGGGGTCCCTGTGGAACAGAAGCTGCTTTGTCGCCCCTGCCCTGATCCGCAGGGAGGTGGCCACCACCCAGAGGCCAGCTCGCCTACTCGGACGCCCACCTGGGCGTCCCCTTCCCATCGCCTCCACCCCAGCTCCCGGGTCCAGCTCGCTCACCTATCTTGGCCAGGGAGGCCAGCAGGATCCACAGGGTGATCTCGAAGGGGATCTGCACGTGGGGGTAATCCAGGGTGAACACTGGCAAACGACTCTCCTCGAACGGCGTCGTTCCGGGAGCCACCACGCTCGCGGGGCTCGGCGGGCTGGAGCTGGAGCCCATAGCCCTGGACGCGTCCAGCAGGGTCTCAGCCAGGGTGCCCGCCGGCCCCGCCACCTGCAGGAGCAGCAGCAGCAGCAGCAGCGGCGGCGGCGGTGGCGGCGCCCGCAGGCTCCTCCCGGCGCCCGCGGGCTCCATGGGGTCGGCTCCCCGAGCTGCCGGCGAGCCCCGCGCTCGGCCCTCCGCGAGCTCAGCGCATCGCTCCGAAGCAGCGCCGCGCGCTCGGCCGCGCACAGTGCGGATCCGTGAGCCGCCGCCCGCCGCGGGGGCCGGGGTCTCTGCAGCCGCCGGTTCGGTCCCCGCTGCGAGCGGGCACACCGCCTGGCCGAGCGCGCACCCTCAGCCGCCCTCCGCCGCCGGCCGCCGGCCCATGCCCGGTGCGCCGCTCGCCGGCCGCAGCTGCAGGCCCTGCCCCGGGCGGCCCGCGGGCGGGGGCGGGGGCAGGGGCGGGGCGGGCACGGCGCCCGGGCCGCGGGGCGGGAGGACGCGAGCACCGGGCCGACGCGCCGCGCACCTGCCCCAGCCCGCGGGCGACGCGGGGCCGCGCTCCTCTCTAGCCCGCACCGCGCGCCCGGACCCCCCACCCCCGGAACCAGCCGGCTCCGGGCGGAATCGCGCAAGGTGGCCGGAGCTGTCCCCGCCCCGGAGGCAGCGTCGGGCGTCCCTCCAGCGAAGGGGCCGGCGCGACCCACGCGTCGCGCCCTTTCCCCCGCAGGCTCCTACGAGGGGACGCCGGGTGTGCCGGGCTCGCGCCCAGGCGCCGCAGGCTCGGGGTCCGGAGGGGAGGCCGGCCCCGCGGGGTGGGGGCGCTCCCGACCCGGCCCCGGAGCTGCGGAGGCCGGGACACACTGGGGAGCTCTGTGGCTGTTTCAGAAAGTTGAGAAAAGCCTCATTTTGTTCCCCTTCCGAGGGTTATCACATCGCGTACTGTACAGGGCATTCTGCGCGCTGAAACTGTCCGTGCCAGACTCTCTTCCCACGCTCCCACTTTTCTCGTCCACCCCGTACTGGTTTCGCTCCCTCCACCACTGTCGCTTCCCCTGTTTTCTCCCTGCCCCCGGTCACGAAAAAGAAAAACAGCTGTCTCTGTTTTCAGGCTTAGAGGTGCACATGTCCGAGAGCAACACAAATATAATTATTTCGTGAAAAGCCAGTGATTTGCCTAGCTCAGATTGACTCGCTCCGCTAATTACAGGACGGGTTGCGGTTAGGAGAGGGGAGGAAAAGGGAACGCGATTCTCCTTGGATCTCCAGGAGCTTCCAGCGCCGACCGCCCCCTGCCTTCGGAGCGCAGCCTGCTCACAGGGCAGTTTTCCGCTTCCCTGGGTGAAGTCTTACTGCCCCAGTATCTTCATCACCAGAAACTGAAAGGATCCATCGTCGAAAGCGGACGGGTCGTCATTCAAATAATTGAAACCGTTTTCCCTTCGATATTTAGGAAATAAAATCCTTCTCTTTTTTCAAATGTTTTCAATGTCAAAATATGATTCCTGCTACTAAGCACTCGGCATTTCAGAGTTTAAAGCAGACCCCCCCCCCCAGTTCTAACATAGGGAATCTATGAGAGGTCAACAGAGGATACACGGGAGAAAGAAAAAAAAAAAGGTCTCCACCTGAATAGAGCATATAAGTCATCTTCAGACTTTGAAAGTTATGCAGGACAAGTCCAGGATAAGAGAAGGATTCTAGGAGTACTTCAGTTAATATAAAGCATTAGTGTTTCAAAAGTGTAACAAGAATTGAATGTAGGGATGTCCTATCTTCTTAAAAAGAATCAACGAGCCATTCAAAAATCTGCCTGCCTTCTAAATTTTCATTAAAAAGTATGTGCTTCATATGCCTGGGAAGAAAGGAGCAGCAAATAATATGTTTGTAAAACTGTGTAGCTCTATGTGGGGAGCTGCATGCAAAGCACTTTACCTGTATTTTTTGTCAATTATCACAAAACCTCAAAGAGGTAGACATTCTTCTATCCATTTTACATTCTTGTACCCTTTTTGTAAGCGAAGAATTGTCGATGAAGAAATACTTAATTTTTTTTTTTTTTTAGCATTTATTTATTTTTGAGATAGAGAGAGACAAAGCATGAACAGGGGAGGGTCAGAGAGAGGGAGACACAGAATCTGAAACAGGCTCCAGGCTCTGAGCTGTCAGCACAGAGCCCGACGCGGGGCTCGAACTCACGGACCGCGAGATCATGACCTGGGCCGAAGTCGGCCACTTAACCGACTGAGCCACCCAGGCGCCCCGATGAAGAAATACTTAAAAGCAAACAAGCAAGCAAGCTGATGTACCCAAGTTTACCAATCAAATAATGGTCTAGGAGGAATTTAAGTCAGCCTGTCCGTGCCAGCACTCCCTCCACCTGAGGACTAGTTGGCCATGAATGGCAGATTATTTTCTCCAGTGGTTTTACATAGAACAGTGGAGGCTAATTTAAAGATTGTCCAAAAAAGCCACAGCAGAATAAAGTTTTCTTTGCAGTAAGCAAATCGGGCCAGTTCTACAAGTTTAGTGAAATAACAGCAGGGCAAGGGCACATTCAGACAATAATTTCTAGAAGTTTGAATTACAGAATGCTTTGAAGAATGATTGTGCATCATAAACAAGAAAACGAATGACAAATCTATGTTTCTGGGATCTGACTGCCCATAGCAACTGTAGAAATTACAGACTCTAGTATCACTTGTATAAATCTGTGTTATTGTAGTTAAAGATTATCAGCTTTTTCTTACATTTAGAAAAGTACTCTTTTCTATAAATGGAAGATGAAGGACTTAGTTTTATAAACAATCTTTTCATCCTTCCCCTAAAGCAAATAACAAAGTATCAAACTATACTCCCATGCTGAGGAGGGCCTGGCTGAGCCATTTTTCAAAGGGGCCTATGAGTCAGAACTCAACCCCTGAAAGTGGTAACACCACCTATTACTGTACACATGAAATGACTGAAGGTAAGATCATATCTCTATCAAATTAAAATCCTTCAGTGACTTTTCAGTGCCATTTGGAAAGATTAAAATCCTACAGTGGCTTACCTGATTTGACCTCTGCCTTTCCTACTACCTTACTCTATCCCATCACCACCAATGCACTGTGAACTCTGACCAAAGTTCCAGGCTCCCTCTCACCTCAGGACCTTTGCACATTCTGTTCTTCCTCTTTTGTGCCTTTCACATTGTTAATTCTTCCTAGGGTCTCTGCTTGAAGGTAGCTGGTTCAAGGATGTCTTACCTGACACCTACCTTTCTGGACTAATTAGAATCCCATTTTATGCCTTTGATGTCTTTCTATAGCTTTCTGTCTTAGCACTTAATCATTTTACTTTTCTCACACTAGACCAAAAGCTCTGTGAAGGTAAGGGGGATCGCTTTGATTAACTTGCTTATCCTTAGCTCCTAGCACAGTGCCTAGAATAAATACCACCTAGTATGTATCCGATGAAGGCCAGCTCTCCTGCCTTAGGGGTATAGGCTGCAGTCCTTTCCCTGACTGTATCAGTCACAGGAAGGATATGAAGGGTTCCACATGAAATGTTTCCCTTCAATGATCCCTGGTTCATATTTTGGGATCTCACATCTCCTTTTTTTCTTTCTACCCAAATGATGTGAAAATCTGATCACACGGCAGGATATGTAAATATTTTCATACTTTGGGGTGCCTGGGTGGCTCAGTGGGTTAAATGTCTGACTATTGATTTCAGCTCAGGTAGGTCATGACCTCACGGTTTGCGAGTTCGAGCCCCAAATGGGGCTCTGCACTGAGAGTGCAGAGCCTGTTTGGGATTCTCTCTCTGCCCCTCCCCTGCTCGCTCTCTCTCTCTCTCTCAAAATAAATAAATAAACATTTAAACAATATTTTCATGCAGGGTAACTACCTGATTTGAGACTGACCTTCACATAGGAGCATATGAATCCTCCCCGAGAAACCGGTGAGGCTTTTTCTCTGCCCTTTGATCCGACGCGGTCGATTGGAATATTATAATCCTGTAACACAAATAACTCCTGAACCATCCAGTCATGAAACTGGACAGTACCTCTGGCATCACTAACACTCACAAAGGACTTTGGAATTTAGCTCAAGAGAAAGTGCACCTTAAAAAATAGAAATGTGAGTCCTGCAGGGAAGATGAGGATCATCCTAGTGCAAGGCTGCTCTTAAATCTCCGCCTCGCCCTGGAAAGCTCGGGAGGATCTGGGATTTAACTGGCTGCCTTGCTACCCAGAGTTTGGAGCTCGGTAAGAGTTGAACCCCAGGAACTTCTGTGTGAAGGAGAAGGCGGGGATCTCTATAGCCTGGCAGACAACTCCAGAAAGCCTGTGTATCACCCCGATTTTTCAGAGGTAGAGTGGAGGCTGACCAGAGGAAGGGATCCGTCTGCAGGTGGCAGTGGCTCCCCTGCACCACAGCGTGGCGCCCGTCCTCTCCCCACTGGCAAACTGGCGACAGCAACGTGGGCTGCAGTCTGCTGCGCATGCGTGCTCCGTGCTCCGGGCACAGGGGGCGGCGAAGGGCTCCGCTCTAGGGTGCCGCAGAGTCCCTAGTAACAGAAAAGAGTTAGAACTGACATTTCACACTATTTATTTTTTTACACATTTTTATAATATTCATATTTTAACTTCTCCTTCTTTGAAATCTGCATTGTACAACTACAAACCGTTAATGTTGTAATGATATTTCAATTCCAAATCTTTGCTTATAAAGTCAGCCCTCATAAGAGTGTTGACTTGATAATTATATTATTATATTTGCAAGTCTTGAAGCCTGCACTAGCTTTGTTTGTTTGTTTAAAGACAGTTCTCAGCAAAAACCTAAAGCCCACTCCTTAAAGAGCCACCCTAGCAAGGATCATGCAGTAGTGTGAATGTTTTATTATGTGCACAGAATTAAATGCTTCTCCCTCTCTCTTTTTAGCCAGAGATACTTGTTTCATTTCAGCAGAGAAATGTTTTGGTGTCTGAAAAGCTGCAAATTGAAGGTAAATAAACAAGCGTGGTACTTTTCATATTGAAATCTCCTAGTATATTTAAAAAGAAGATTCTGTCTTCAGATATTCAACCACTAAGCTTTGCAGAGCCTTGTTTTTCTTTTGTAAAAAAAAAAAAAAAGACTTGTAATAATAAACTTTACGTTTCTTTCTAGAAGGCTTAAATAAAATCTAGGGTTTGAATCCAACACATTTGTGTAAAAGAGATACACACCTACATCCTATGTCACCCTCCTCGGCCCTGTGATGTCAGGTGTGGGGGGAGAGCCTCCTTCTCCTTTATCTCGCTATATCTTGGTTCTGAAGTGCGGAGCAATCAAAAAACCAAAGACAACCCACAGAAACCTCTCAGTAGTATCCCATGATTACATATAAGGCACACCCACTCACCAATTCAACAAATATTTATAAAGTAAACCTCTGAAGTTGCTAGGCACCTGCTACTAAAAGTCGTTTTGTACCTTTTTTTTTTTTTGTACCCTTCTGAGTTTTCAGCTGAGATTAACGAGAGAAAAACAGAAGCTTATTAACATGTGTGCCTGTTATGTGCATACATGAGAGCTCTCCAGGGAAAAATGAGTATCTCTCCAGGGTGGCTTAGAATCCAGGATGAAATGCCATCTTTGTAGGGAAAGTAGAGGGAAGATGTAACCTTTTAGGGGAGGGTAAGGGAATAGATGGGAGAGGATAATGATGAGTGAGCAAAAGGCAAGCTGAGCACAAAGTACAAGCTGGCACCACCCCCTCCCCAGGTGGGATATGTATGATATTCCTCAGGCACTCCTGGCTGCCCAAGAACAAAGGAAAGGAAAGAAAACAAATGGTGGTTAACTGATAGAGATCACAGTCATGCAGAACACGGGTCTCCATCAGTTACAAATGTCTTAGTAAATGACAAGAAAAAGGCAATCTTATCAATAACCTAATCTCCAGAAACCTATAGGCTCACTTTTCTGGAGCCCCTAATATCCACCCTCCCCTCCGCAGTGATGTGGGGAACACAGGCAAGAGGAAATAGCAGGTGAAATTAAATTTCTTTATAACCTGCAGCCCATTGACAAATACTTGAGGCATATACGGAGTATAACCTTAGTCCAGGAACCCCCAACTGTCTTCACGTTAATGCCTTCCTGGAGGGAAAACTACCTTAGCGTGACTAATAGCAAGTCCTCAGTTATTTTAGGAGTCCTCTTTAGCGTATCAAAGTCCTCCTGGAAACCTGCATTTGCCTTTACCTCCCCAACTCCATAACATATAACCAGCCACTCTTCCTAACCCCAGTGCAGCCTTTCTGGGCATGTCCTGTCCCCGTGCTCCAAAAAAATCACGTTTTTTGCACCAAAAACATCTTCAAGAATTCCTTCTTGGCTGTCAGCTTCGAGCCCCCACCATTCCAAAACACCAATAGTTCATGACACAGTGTGTCTCCTGTCAATTTCCTGTGACCAGTCCATCTTTCCTGGTTGCTGAAACTCCTAGGAAGATGTATAGCAGCCAACTTCCTTCTGGAGAATCTGTCTTTAGGCAGATAAAGGGAGTTCGGAGAAAGCCTCCCTCTGCGTCTGCTGTTTTTCAAATGTCCACGGCTCAAAATAATCAACATACCAAAGTGGCATGTTTTGGGGTAGTGTATACCACTACTCTTCAGGATCATGGCGAAAATGCTTGTAGAAGCAGCTGGGAATGAGGAATCCCCTCGCAAATGTATATTTCGTTTAGCATTCTGGAAGTGAATCAACTGCTACCATACTGGAGATGGAAATCTGCCCAAACCCTAACCTGGAAATAGAGGAAGCAGACTTTAAAACACCCATCTTCATCCCAGCGTCTTCAGTCACTTCCTCTTGCTCTTTGATCTGAAATAAGTCCTTAAAGCTTTTTGAGTTTTAATTTATCTCTCCAAAGGTCACTGTAAAGGCATGCTTGTGCAGATCTTATTTAATGAGAGTTCACTCTGAGAAAATCTCATCAGCTGCAACCAATGTGAACTCTGGCCCAGTCAGTTCACCAAGGGCTATTTCTCTGGATTCTCGGTGCTTCTCCAAGGAGAAATCCAGTGTGTGTACCTCTGAATCTCCCTTCTCCCAACAGTCCCTGGCTTCTATAATTCTCTTTATCAGCCTTAAAACCTGAAAACATCTTGGGGTGGCTTGCTGGCTCAGTTGGTTGAGCGTCTGACTCCGGCTCAAGTCATGATCCCACAGCTTGTGGGGTTGAGCCCCGCGTCAGGCTCTGTGCTGACCGCTTGGAGCCTGGAGTCTGCTTCAGTTCTGTGCCTCCCTCTCTCTCTGTCCCTACCCTGCTTGTGCATTCTGTCTCTCATAAGTGAATAAATGTTGAAAAAAAAATTTAAAAAAAAACCTGAAAACATCTCAAAGAGATAACATTAGTTTAAAATTTAATGTGTGCTACATTATGCCCTGCCTATCTTTGACTTCTGTTTTTATTCATCCATCCATCCATTTATTTATTTATTTATACAACCAAACCTCTAGTATTTATTTAACTTTTTGCGACTCTACTGTGTGCTAAGTGTTCGTTCCTACAGGAAATACAGAGATAGACCATATGAATCTTTCCCTTGATAATTATATACCCATGACAGAATAGATAGAATACCAATAGCTAACATTTACTGATCACATGAAGTGAGACAGACTCTTTTTCAAAGACTCCATCTATCATCTCATGGGTAAGATGAGAAGGAAGACAGGGCTTTTGGTTTAGAAACGTAGAGGTTTGGGGACCTGGAGAAGAACAATTTTTGTACAGCAGTACCTGTGAAATTCTGACAGGTTGAAGAAGCGGGAGCTGGAGACAGTGAGTAGAAACATCGATTTCAAGGATTTTACTGTATGGGGAAGAAAATAAATGGGACAATAGCTAGACGGAAACAGGTTCAAAGAAAGAAACATTTGTAAAGCCTGGAGAACCAACAGCATGTTTTCCTAGTAATGACCATGATCCCATGAGACGGGGGAAAGAAGAGAAACAGAAAAATCGCTGATGCGCTATCCTGGTTAGATGTGAGGGATGGTATCCAGTGTGCAGATGGAAGGATCCGGTGTGGCTAGGAGCAAGGACAGTCTATCCGCGGCAACAGGAAAGAGGGCACAGACAGGTCGGTGAGCAGTTGTGATGACAGCACAAATTAACGCGTTCTGGTCTCACTGCTTCAATTCTTCAGTGAGAATGAGGTTAGGGAGTGAAGCATTGAAGATTTAAGGAGAAAAGTGAAAATATAAAATATTGGTTCAAGGACATTGGAAGAGTGAATGGCATGTAGGCATATAAATTATGAATTACAAGCAGAATTAGAGCTCCTTTGGGGCGCCTGGGTGGCGCAGTCGGTTAAGCGTCCGACTTCAGCCAGGTCACGATCTCGCGGTCCGTGAGTTCGAGCCCCGCGTCGGGCTCTGGGCTGATGGCTCAGAGCCTGGAGCCTGTTTCCGATTCTGTGTCTCCCTCTCTCTGACCCTCCCCTGTTCATGCTCTGTCTCTCTCTGTCCCAAAAATAAATAAAAAACGTTGAAAAAAAATTAAAAAAAAAAAAAAAGAATTAGAGCTCCTTTGAAGCTTATAACCAGGCATATAAAAAGGGACCAGTCAGATAAATTGTGTGTTTTCTGTACGTACATTCTCTTGTATAGGTGCGGGCATGTAGTGGGCAGAGATCGGATTCACCTACGTTGTGGTTTCACCAGGCGTGTAGGACAGAGGGAGGTGATTGAGTGCATACGCAAGGGAGTGGTACAATGGTCTAACGGCATTTAAGTCAGGTAGGACTGAGGGACTACAGGTGCCAGTGAACGCAAGGATTGATACCATTGAGGGTATTTGAAAGAGTGAACCAGAAAGATGTGGAGGGCACCAAAGTGTGGAGTGTTTAATATTTGAATTTATTAATGAGTTTGTTTATTTTCGTGTATACTTTGATTTATGAAAAAGGGCTGCAAAAGGTGAATGTAATTTGTGAAATGTGTTCAGATATTGATTTATTCATTCAACAAATGATTATTCAACTGAATTATTTTAGACTTTGTAACAGACTTTCATCATTGTACAATAGGAGGTATTTGAACTAACAAAGCTCATTTTCTCGTGGATTGGCACAAATCTTAAATGGTAATTCAAGTTTAAAGACAGTCCTGCCTCGGGGCGCCTGGGTGGCTCAGTGGGTTAAGCGTCCCACTCTTGATCTCAGCTCAGGTCATGATCTCACAGTTCATGAGTTCGAGCTCCACATGGGGCTTGGCACTGATGGTGTGGAGCTTGTTTGGGATTCTCTCTCTCCCTCTGTCTCTGAACCTCCCCAGCTTGTGCTCTCTCTCTCTCTCTCTCTCTCAAAATAAATAAATAAACTTAAAAAAAAAAAAAAGGCAGTCCCTCCTCTAGAAGCAAATGAATAGCCCATGAGATACCGTTCTTATAGATTCAAGTTTACAAACCAATATAGATCACAGTTGATTTTTGCACAGGGACATGGCCTGGAATTTCTTCAGAATTCTGTATTTGACTAAAATGGGCTATTTTGTATTAAATAACAACGTATCCCTAATATGAGCATATAGATGCATGGTAAGAACTGTGCAAATTTAGAGCAAGATTTAAATACCATAAAGTATTTCCAAATAATTTCCAATGCTTAATCTGAGCTAGAATTTACCCAGGCTGTTAAAAAAATCAAAAGCCCTGATTTGTTCTGGGAGACTACTTCCTTCTTGGTCAGAGAAATTACTTAGAGGTAGTTTTGTCAATTCTGGAATTCTGAGAATATTATACAGAGAAAAATCCTTACAGAAGACTTTATATGCCCCTTAATTAGTTGCTTATGTGATTATCTATGGTTCTCTTCCCTGTATTCATTTATTCCTGTCCCATTCTCACCCTCTAGGAATGTGAGTTTCTAGTGAGCAGACGCCATGTAGATGTTCAGCCAGTGGTTGAATGAGTGGAAAAAAATCAGCGAATGGCCTTGATTTGCTGCCTGGTCCTGTCCTACTTAATTCTTACTGAATTCTTTTTCATTCTGTCTGTCATTCTGTCAACTGTGTGCTCCTTGCGATTTCATCTAAACTCTCCCTCGGTCTTTCTTACATGCTTTTCTCATCCTTGTAAAGAGAAGGACATTGAGCCCCAAGATATGCAAGTCCTCGCTTGCAACTGGCTTTTTCTACTCAGGAGTCTGGGTAGCAACCTCCCAGATTGTAACATTCACTCATGGCTTCCTCCTGAGGTGAAAATGGCTGTGTGGAATGCCAAGGACAGCTCACCCTGGTAGTTGACTTCTGGAGTTGTGGAACCAGTCTGCTTCGGAGCAATTGATGAGTTTTCCACAGTACCCTTTTTTTTTCTTTTTCATATGGTTAGCAAATAATGGAAGTTTACAACAGCTCATAGAATATGTTCCTCAAAGCAACACTGCTTGGTATGTCAGACTTGTCTGCAGTCGAAATCTATTGTTGGGCAAATGAACAGAATCATCTTGAGTAAAGGCTGAAGGCAAGCATACATTCAAGTCGAGTCCCTGCAGTCCTGATTCTCTGAATATGCTCTTCTGATCCCAAAATCAGTGCCTCAGCAGAGCACTGCTCTACTTAACCTCCTGAGGGAAACTTACCCTCAGCTCACCCCTGGGAGGGACAACGCTAAGGCATTGGTTTGAGATACCAATTAACAGGGCGCCTGGGTGGCTCAGTTGGTTAAGTGTCCCACTTCAGCTCAAGTCATGATCCCACAGTTCATGAGTTTGAGCCCCGTGTTGGGTTCTGTGCTGACAGCTCAGAGCCTGGAGCCTGCTTTGGATTCTGTGTCTCCCTCTCTCTGCCCCTCCCCCCTCCTCAAAAATGAAGATTTTTTTTTTTTTAAATAAAAAAAAGAAAAGATATCAGTTGACTAACTTGAAAGGAAATTAAAGAATCCATTTATGTGAAAACCTCAATGAAAAGTATAAAAGTAATTAGGTACAACAGATCAGGTGGATAGCAATGTGTTTGCTTCTCTGTATAGGTCACTCTTTCCAAAGGAGTTCTTGCAAATCCTCCTTCAACAAATGAAACATTTTCAATTCAAAATGTAGCCTTTCCTCTCCTTCTAAAATGAAACTGATAGCACAATCATCTCAACCCTACCTGAGTTCCAGAACTGAGCGCTGCTGATCTCTGAGGCTAGGACATGGGAAGTCCTCTTAAACGTTTCCAAATGAGTCAAAGCCTTGTATTTTATTTTATTTTTTTTTATTTATTTTTTTAAATAGAGATTAACACATCTCTTTCTTTTTTTTTTAATTTTTTTTTAACGTTTATTTATTTTTGGGACAGAGAGAGACAGAGCATGAACGGGGGAGGGGCAGAGAGGGAGGGAGACACAGAATCGGAAGCAGGCTCCAGGCTCTGAGCCATCAGCCCAGAGCCCGACGCGGGGCTCGAACTCACGGACCGCGAGATCGTGACCTGGCTGAAGTCGGACGCTTAACCGACTGCGCCACCCAGGCGCCCCAAAGCCTTGTATTTTAAACCTTAAATATACAACAACTCGATATCAAATTTGTTGTGACAGTGGGAGGTACAAAATGGATGAACCTGGTAAATAAGAATGATAAGAAACCAGGACAAAGACATTTCCTACCATCTCATTTAAGGGGGTTTCTTGTATCCCTTCTTGGAAAGAAAACTGGAAATTCATGCAGAACCAGACAGCGCTTCATTTCTAAATTGATTAATACACTACTTGCCTTTCAAGTTTTACAATTTTAGAAAACAGTGTATATTTCCTGTTTATGCCACAATGTCAGAGAGAGAACATTTTCCTCCTTCTGGGTTTAGAGCATTGAGATTATCCAGATACACTGTTTCCAAAGATACTTGACATGGCTTCCACAGAAATCAAGTTTCCAAGATCAAGAAAGTTTTACTCCCTGACACTAATTTTAAATGCATATTTTATGATATGCATCTAGTATACTGAATGCTCTTCTAGGTTAGAATAATTTTATGAAAAATAATGTAATAGCTTTAAAGAGATAAGTATAACTTAGGCCAACTAACAGGTATATATAACAACATATACACTAAGTAGTTTCTTATATTAAAATAATGATGATAGTGGTAACAATAGAACTCTCTTATGTATTGTAACAGTGTGTGACCGATAAAATAGACTAAAAACATGCAAAGAGAGATTCACTGATGAAGGGCAGTATGACTTCATCAATATGACTCACATGTGCATAATCACTATGCAAATTCCTAAAAATGGAATGTCATGTTGCGTTGAGATTTCCTAAGAACTCTTTTTTTTATTATTTATTTTTATTTATTTAGAGAGCAGGGGGGAGGGGGCAGAGGGAGAGAAGGAGATAATTTCAAGAATCTCTGTGCTGAGCACAGAGCCTGATGAGGGGCTCAATCCCAGGACCCTGGGATCATGACCTGAGCCAAAATCATGAGTTGGACACTCATCCAAATGAGCCAACCAGGTGCCCCTCCTAAGAATTCTATTGAGGAAGTAAAATTACCCTTCTATAAACATTCCCTTCTCTAGAGTAGTTGACCAAATATTAGATTTAATTGTTTTTCAGTGTTTATTACTGTTAACATTCCTGTGATAGTTTCACATAAATTTTATACCCTTACTGATCATATGTCTATCTTGAATTGTTCTTTCATTTTATAAGTGTGAATATCTTTTCTATCCTAGAGTTAGTTGAAAAAAAGTGATATACACATGCAAATGTGTGAGTGGCAAAAAAAAAAACAAAAACCCACACTAATCATGAATGTGTTTGATACTTATGACAGGCCCTATGTAGGTACATTTTTACAACTTCACAGACCTCCATTTCTTTATTTCTTCATATATGAAATTAGAGTAATGGTGTCTACTTTGGAGAGCTGCTGTCAGGATTGATTGCAAAAATGTATGGTTAAGTACCCAGTGCAGTCTGAATAGAGCACACTCTAAATAAATATCAACTCTCCTCCCTACATAGTCCCCGGAGGGCCCTGGAAGCTCCAGTATCACATGGCATAGTGCCTGATGACCATTGATACTGCTCAATAACACTTGGGTCCTATCTGAATTCCAATGAATCCTAAGAATATACATATATATATATATATATATATACACACACACACACACACAGATATGTATATATTTACATATATATACATATATATGTACATATATATGTACATATATATGAATATACGAATACATATACGTATATATGTACATATATATGAATATATATACACATATATATGCATGTATATATGTGTGTATATATACGCACATATATATAGGTACATATATATGTATATATATACACAATTATATACATACACATATATATGTACATATATATGTATATATACACATATATATATTCTTAGTATTCATTGGAATCCATATATATATATATATATATATAATTTTTAAATGTTTTATTTTGAGAGAGAAAGTATGCAAGTGGAAAAAAGGGCAGAGAGAGAGGAGAGACAGAATCTCAAGCAGTCTCTACGCTGTCACAGGGGAACCTGATGCTGGGTTCAGTCCCACAAACTGTACCTGAGCTAAAATCAAGAGCCAGATAGTCAAACAACTGAGCCAACCAGGCACTACAAGAATATATATTTAGACTTGGTATCATTTCACATACATAAATTATGCTGGTCCGAAATGGTGAAAATATAACCTCTTCACAGATGTGGTGAGGAAATGAAATTCTTTGCCTTTATAGATTTAAGGGACTTAAATTTTCAATGATTCAAAATCAGCTTGTGCTCTTACTTCCATTTTTCTAATTACTTAGGCACTTATGGAAATAACCAGAAGGAAATAAAAATAATGGGGGTGAAGGGTGATTGGCCAAAGCACCAGTTAATATTGTGTTCTGAACCTACCATTTTCCTTTGAATGTACAGATACATTGGACATCGGGGTGCCTGGGTGGCTCAGTCAGTTAAGCATCTGACTTTCACCCAGGTCATGATCTCGCAGTTCATGGGTTCAAGCCCCACATGGGGCTCTGTGCTGACACCTTGGAGCCTGGAGCCTGCTTTGAGTTGATTCTGTGTCTCCCTTTCTCTCTGCCCCTCCCCTGCTCATGCTTTCTCTCTCTCTGTCTCTCTGTCTCTCTGTCTCTGTCTCTATTTCTCTCTCTCTCTCTCTCTCACACACACACACACACACACACAAATACATAAACATTAAAAAAAAAGATACATTGGACATCAAGAATCACAAACTTGAGGGGCACCTGGGTGGCTCAGGCAGTTAAGCTTCTGACTCTTGGTTTCAGCACAGGTCATGATCTCAAGGTTGGTAAGATCAAGCCTCTTGTGGGGCTGTGCGCTGACAGAGCAGAACCTGCTTGAGCCTTTCCCTCTCCCCTCTCTGTTCCTTCCCTGCTCTCTCTCTCTCAAAATAAATAAGTAAACATTAAAAAAAAAAAAAAAAAAAGAATCGCTAACTCCAATTAGATCTGCAAATAAAATAGTTTAAGTTTTACTAAACTAAATTTTAGGCCTATTTAGATTTAAATTCAGGCCTATGCAGGTTTGAGTTTTAGATTAAATTCGTGCCTAATCGGATTCATTTCCAACTACTCAAAAACATGGATGCAGTTACCACGCTAAGGAGTTAACGGTTCAATTATCCAGGAACCCTGTGTAGTCCTTGAAACCAAACATTAGCAGAAAGGACTTCCAACAAACATTTAATAGGAAAACATACATATGGCCACCAAAGCAGCTGCCTGTGCAAAGTTACACTGGCCTGGACCCTGTTTTCCCAGATGTTTGTGTTTAGTTGTTACATCACAGGTATGAGCCAGATGAATAAACTGAAGCCAGTCGAATCACTGAAACGGAAGGGGTCAGGTGCCTTTTCAGTAATGCTTGCAATGGGGGGGTGACAGTCCCCACAATGCTAAATAGTAGAAGGAGACACATAAGTGAAATGTCCATATGTCCATTCTTTTTTTTTTTTTTAAAAATTTAAGTTTATTTATTTTTGAGAGAGTCAGAGAGAGCAAGCGGGACAGGGGTAAACAGAGAGGGAGAAAGAGAATCCCAAGCAGGCTTTGCGCTGTGAGCGCAAAGCCTGACCTATGGCTCGAACTCACAAATCATGAGATCATGACCTGAGCCAAAACTAAGAGTCAGACGCTTACCCAACTGAGCCACCCGGTTCCCCAATATGTCAGTTCTAAGGAATAGCATCTCCAATTTCCCTTCTTTCACTAACAAGTCTCTGGGTATCTGACCAGAAAAGGAAGGGTCTGAAAAAGAAAGAGCTGGGTCTTCCTCTTATGGGAAAAAAACTACACACACACATATAAACACACACACACACACACACACACACACACACACACACACAGAGTCCAACGCCTGCATTTACAGAAGAGAATGAGTTCTTAAAAAAATGCACTGAATTAATAAAAAAAAAATCAGTGCCATATCCAAAAAAAGAATTCTGACCTCCTGACTTGTAGCTTGATCACTTCCCATTCAGCTTAATAATCCTGGGCGGCGCCTGGGTGGCGCAGTTGGTTAAGCGTCCGACTTCAGCCAGGTCACGATCTCGCGGTCCGTGAGTTCGAGCCCCGCGTCAAGCTCTGGGCTGATGGCTCAGAGCCTGGAGCCTGTTTCCGATTCTGTGTCTCCCTCTCTCTCTGCCCCTCCCCCGTTCATGCTCTGTCTCTCTCTGTCCCAAAAATAAATAAACGTTGAAAAAAAAATTAAAAAAAAAAATAATCCTGGTAGCATGATGGTCCAACCAGTTTAACATACCTTGAACGTTTCTGGATATCTATCTGGGATTAACTGGAAATTTTCCTTATGAATGTGTCATCTAAATAAAGATATTACATGAATAAAACATAATCACAGATGTTGTTGAGACATAATGAGATTCCATACTACTGGACTGTCATTATGAAATATTATGTTTTTATCAAAGAGGGTGAGATTTCAGAGGACAGAATTAGCTAAGGACAGAGGAGAAGGTAAAATGAATTTTCTGATCCCAAAGAATACAGAACAGCCTGGTCTACCCTTCTACCTGCAGAGAAAGAATTGTGAAGTTATTGCTGATCTGCCATGAAAACACAGGCTCACTCAGAAGTTGAAATCAAATCTGGCTAAATCCAAGAATTTGATTTCGTGACACATACACACACCCCTACATCAGCCATGGCCTGGATTCTCAGCAGGGAAAGCCAATAAGGGCCTGTATGGACCGCAGCACCTGCTGCCTTCTGTGCCCTATTTTCAAGACCCATAACCTTGCCTGCACCTCTTAGGGAAAACAGCTGTAGAATGGAGGCTTCAGTGCCCAAGGACGAGCGTTCCCACTTGGTAAAAGCATAGGAACAAAGGTCAGCTGGGATAAGAATCTCCATAGTTGTTGATAGGGAGGAAATAAAGTCAGAAAAGAAATCTCAACCCAGTTTTTTCCCCCATTCTGTATTTACTCACTTAATGATGTCCTTACTCTTTCTCAAACTTCATGTAGCTGTCTATTGACAAGTGGCAAATTTTGTAGTCATCTGGATGAATGAAGTAGGGCAGTCATGCTCCCATTTCTGTACGACTCTCTACTTGTATGTAAAGTCCATATTATGAATTGTATTTGCGTGTGTAATACACGTGCTTAAATACAAGTCTATATGTTTATGTGTTTTGTCCTCCTCTTTATTTATATCTCTCCAAAAGAGAGTGAGGAAACCAAAATCACGCCTTAGGACTGGCAGGGACTCTGCCATGTGCTTTTCATAGATTTTTCTCCTGATATATCTCTATTTTCCTTCTCTTTTCTCCTCCTTCTGTTTTTCCTTCTTTTCCTTTCCTTCTCCTCTTCCTTCTTCATCGTCCTTCTGCCTCTTCCCCTTCCCTCTTTCTAATCTGTCTTTCCTCTCAGATACACAGGTACACACATGCACACATATATGAAGCCATGTGTAAGAATTAAATGGCAATCCAGGGGTGCCTGGGTGGTTCAGTCGGTTAAGCATCCGACTTCCACTCGGGTCATGATCTCACGGTTCATGAGTTCGAGCCCCGCATGGGGTCTGCACTGAGGAGGAGCCTGCTTAGGATTCTCTCTTCCTCTCTTTCTCTCTGCCCCTCCCTGGCTCATGCTTTCTCTCTCTCTCAAAATAAATAAACAAACTTAAAACATTTCAATGACAATCTGATGACAACAAAACTTTATCTAACTTCTCTCTCTCTCTCTCTCTCTCCAGCCGCGTAACTTTTCTGCATCTAAACAAAGGAGGCGTTGCTTTCCTTTATAATTTTCTTTATAATCCACTCCACGTCCCCTGGCTCCAAGCTTTTATTGTATTTCATCTGGTCAGGAAGTGCCCTTGGATTCTTCTCAGCTTCTTCCTATCATAAGGCTCCCTTGCCATAGTCCTAGAGATATAATAGGATCCAGGCTTGTAAAAATGACAAGGAAAACCTGGAACTTAGCCATCAAAGGGGAAAAAAGGACATGTCCATTTACCTGAAACGAGTGGTCAAGCTGCGTTCACAAGAACACACTTTTTGGTTTATATCTAAATCATCCTTAACAATTGCCATGACTCACTGCCTGAGTCATAGATATGTTGTGAAGCCAACCAAAATATATGAAATGGTCTGGCTCATTCCCCTTGTGTATATTCAACTCAAGGTGAGAGGTAGGTTACTCTTCAAGAATGCCTACGGTGCAATCCGGCTTTCACTGTTTAAGAACCAGTTTTTATAAACCTGTTTTTAAGACCTGTTGTTTAATTCATAGATGTCAAACAAAGCTGTAAAACCTGTTCCTCTATTCGGGCTGTACCAAGAGGAGCCTTCTGGTATACATCTTTTCATCAGATGATGTAGTTTCTCTGTAAGTAGACCTACATTCCTCTAGTGGTACTTGGGTTCTACCTTTTATACTTAAATTGCTGCCTGTGTAAATAACTCATGACTGTGGTTGATAAAGATGCTTTATCATAACTTATTAATTTAAAGGAACGCTCCTGTTTTCCACCAACATCTCAGTGTGTTTCTGTCCTGAGATGTATTACACTCTACAAAGTGAGAATATCGGCTTGATCATCAGGCATGGTTGTGCCTTGATCCAAAAGGCTGTGGTTGAAAGGACACCCATTTAAAGGTGTATCTCTTAATTAGATGACTTAACATAGTAAACATTGATCCACATGATTTTTTTTCAAAAATTTTTGCAGTATCATGGTAAATTAGCATATATACGGGATATGTCCCTAGGTATCAGACATAGAGAGTAAGATCAGCAAATAAATTCACCATGGCCATTGAAGTCACCTGGAAACAAACATAAGAATATCAACAAGAGACAGCAACTGAACATGCATTGTTATGGGAAACCCATTTTTTCTTTCTTTACTATTGACCAAAGAGTTGATTATTTTGGGGAAGCTGATCAAAAATAACTAGAATTCTGGGGGTTCCTGAGTGGCTCAGTCAGTTAAGCATCTGACTTCAGCTCAGGTCATGGTCTCACGGTTCGCAGGTTCGAGCCCCGCATCGGGCTCTGTGCTGACAGCTCAGAGCCTGGAGCCTGCTTTGGATTCTGTGTCTCCCTCTCTCTCTCTGCTCCTTCCCTTGCTCATGCTCTCTCTTTCTCTCTCTCAAAAATAAATAAAACATTTAAAAAAGTAACTAAGGGGCGCCTGGGTGGCTCAGTCGGTTAAGCGGCCGACTTCGGCTCAGGTCATGATCTCGCGGTCCGTGAGTTCGAGCCCCGCGTCGGGCTCTGTGCTGACAGCTCAGAGCCTGGAGCTGTTTCAGCTTCTGTGTCTCCCTCTCTCTGACCCTCCCCCATTCATGCTCTGTCTCTCTCTGTCTCAAAAATAAATAAATGTTAAAAAAAAATTTAAAAAAATAAAAAAATAAATAAAAAAGTAACTAAAATTCTGATTTTTTTCAATCAATTCCAAGAAAAATTTCAAAAATACAAAATAAGGAGTTGGTTTTGAGCAAAAGAAATCCAATATCCTCAAATCTCTTGTTCCGCTGTCCTTCTGGCAGGCACTGCACTTCACAGAGGGAGGCAAGGTAAGTACATTTTTTGTTCTGCGTGCTTAATGTATGAAGTATCCCCACTTCCCTCAAGAAACAGTATCATATCTAAAACACTTCGATGAACACTGAATATTAAAACATTATATGACACTACAGAAATCGAAAGAAGCAGACACAAATGCATGCTCTTCAATTTCTCAGTATGTTCAGAATATTCCACAGCATTGATAATACGAAGACAAATGTTTGGATTTATTTTTAAATTGAAAATTCTTCTGGTTGTTCTTCACTGAGGGGCGTTAGCGGTGAAGAGGTGATCAGCGTGCCGCTGAACGAAATGTGTCGGGCACGTTCTTGGTGTCTCCCCTCCGCCTGAGTAAATCAAGCTGAAAGTCTGCTTTTTCTTTGTGTGTTCCCAAGTCTGGTGGAAAACAGCAAAGTCATTAAGATGTGAGACATGACAAATTCACAGTCCCCCACCACTCCTGGGACCTTAACGCTGCCGGGAGAACAATGAGGTTTTCTTCATTTTCTGTCCCAATTTTTGTTTTTGTTTTTGTTTTTGTTTTCAAACCTTTACTTTCCTAAAGAATAATGCTTCACCTCCTTCCCATACCACTCTATCCTCCTTAAAGAGAGAGAGAGAGAGAGAGAGAGAGAGAGAGAGAGAAACCATCAAGAACCCTCTCACCCACACCGTATCAACCGTTCCTTTGTTTCCATACTCTCTCTTTATCTTGTCCTACTGGGGGGTGGGGGTGGGGGGCAATTCCTACCCAAATTTTATTCTTGTATCTGAGCTTCAAATTTCCTTCCCTTGGGTCTTATCAGGACCATCACCATATTGATTTTTCTCTTGTTCTTTGCCATTTAGTCTCTCCCTCCCTGAAAGCAGGCATACACTCTTCCTCCATGATCTTCCTTCCTATGGCTTTGGCTGCACATTCTTAGCTTCCCTGGCAGGATCCCTTCGCCTGCCCGCCCTTTCCTTGTTGAGCTGTTGGCTGATATCCCTCCTCATTCCGCCCTCTTCGTGTATTCTCCATGAGCATTTTCACCTTCTCTGCTGGTGTCCAAGTCCGATATACCCGTGACACATAAATCTACCACCAGCCCTAAATTCTCTACTAAACTTCAGGCTCATGTTTACCTCTAACTGCAAGACAGTGCCTCCTGGATATCTCACAAGTGTGAAAAATAAGACAATAGGCCCCAAACAGAGGCACTTCTGCTAAATCCCATGTGACGGAAGCAAGACTTAATTTAATTACAGTCTCAGCTCTCCCAGAAATGGAATCTTAAACCAGTCCATCAGGAATCACCTAACCGGCACTAATTAGGTAATCTGCCAGAGAAAGCCCTGTCATCCCCCAAAGGAAAGTAACCCTGCCATAACTTTGCACACGCTAATGTGCCTCTTTCCCACCTTCCTTGTTCCAACTCCTTTCGGCCCATGTAAGTCTTCCGTTTTGTAAGGTTCCTCAGAGCTTCTCTCTGTCTTTTAGATTGGATGCCACCTGATTTGAATTGACTTTTGCTTACATGAGCTCTGAAAATATTTAACATACCTCAGCTTATCTTTTAACATAGGTAACTCAATATTTTAGAATAAAATTTGTTATCTCTTCCCCCTATCAATCCAACATGACCCTTTCCTCTAATTCTGATTTCATTAAGTGTAAAACCATCTGTTGGATTAGTCATGAAACTTGGGCACTATTCTTGATTTCTCACTCTCCCTCATCCTAGACAGAGTAAAACTCCAAGCCCTTCCTCCGGGGCTCCAAAATGTCACTGGAATCCATCCACATATCTCCACCTCTGCTGCGTCTGCGCTGGTTGATGCCCTGCTTCCTCCAGCTTAGACATTGCAGTAGCCTCCCTGCCTCCTGTTTCCCTACGTCTTCCATCCACTCTTCATTCTGGGCCACGGTCACCTCTCCACTGAAACTCCACTCAAACTGCATCTACCTACTGTCAGTTCTAAGTCAGCTTGCCCTCCATTTGTTGGTTAGGCTTTAGCTTAGATCTCATTTTCTTTGTAAAACCTTCACACCATGACTCTGGGTAAGCTGTCCTTCCGATGGCCCCCTAAAGCATCCTATTGAACTGAAATTTCCTACTCAGTTGTCTGTATCCAACGCTGAATTTCATAAGTTCTGCCTGTCTTGATCACTCTTGTGGTTCTAGAACCTGGCACCCAGTACCTGGCATACAGGAAATATTCTAAATAATTATTGAATAAATTCATGAATTTGTAAATAAATGGTTTTAAGACTAGTTGAATACTAAATGGAATAAGTTGGGCTGAGGGAGGGAAATCAAACACTCAGCAAGGCAGTTATGAGGGCAAAATGGTCAATGGATTATTCCTGATGTCTCTTTTCCATCATAAATTCTTTAAAAATGTGTTTACACACTTATGACTTTCACATGTTTGCAACAGATTTCACTGAGTCTTATTCTTTGCTTTTCCCTGTATCTATGCCACTTGTCAAGTAATTTTGCAAAGCTTGCTAACCATGGGCAGGTCACGTTTCCCACCTCAGCTCTGATTTCAACCATGACAGATGCTTTGGTCCACAGGTAGATGTGAAAGTAACACAGTGTTGGTCTGAGTCTAAGACCCAAGAAGTCTTGCATGTTTCTGCTGGTCTCTTTGTGCCTCAGCCACCACCATGAAAAGAATACGGCTGTGCCAATGCACTGGTTCCAGGAGGAGAGTATGAGACCCAGGGAGCAAAATGATACAGCCAAGGTGCTTCAGCTGACCCCAGCCTAGGTCAGCTGACCCCAACTGACTTGTAGCCTTGGTTTCTATATAAATGCTTATTGTTTGAAGTCACTATGTTTTAGAATAGTTTTTTATACCAAACTTTTGTGGTGGCAGTAACTGCCTGGTCTATCTGCTACTTGAATGTTTGGGTATTCCAGAGATGGTTATGAAACGTACTTGCCATTGTCCATTAAAAAATAATCATTTTGGAAAAAATATTTATGGTACATACATCTAACGAAAGAGTTCAATCCAAAATACATAAAGAACTGTGCTCACTTTGGCAGCACATCTACTAAATTGGAATGACGCAGAGTAGATTAGCATGACCCCTGTACACGGATGACATGCAAATTTGCAAAACACATAAAAAAAACCCCTCATAATAAAAAGTACAAACAACCCAATTTAAAATGACACCCTTGGGGCGCCTGGGTGGCGCAGTCGGTTAAGCGTCCGACTTCAGCCAGGTCACGATCTCGCGGTCCGTGAGTTCGAGCCCCGCGTCGGGCTCTGGGCTGATGGCTCGGAGCCTGGAGCCTGTTTCCGATTCTGTGTCTCCCTCTCTCTCTGCCCCTCCCCCGTTCATGCTCTGTCTCTCTCTGTCCCAAAAAAATAAATGAACGTTGGAAAAAAAAATTTAAAAAAAAAAATAAAAAAAAAAATAAAATGACACCCCATCACACTTGAACAAATATTTCACAAAACACGGTATGCAAATAGCCAGTAAGCAAATGAAAACGTGCTCTATGTCATTAACCATAAGAGGATGCAAATTAAAACCATGGTGAGATACCTTTCACAGGTGCTAGTGGGCTATTCTCAAAACACCTAACAAAACAGACATTTGTGAGTATCTGAAGTGACTATAAGTCTCATCTATTGTGGGTAGATGTCGAGGAATGTCCAACCACACGTAAGAACTCCTTTGCAACTTCTCGTAAAGTTAAACAGTTACTTTACTTTACGTAAAGTAAACAGTAAAGAAGTAAGGACGATGTGTACACAAAAAGACGTAGAGAAGAATGTTCATAGTAGTCTTACTCATAATTGCCTCAAACTCGAAATGGCCCAAATAACCATCAACAGGTGAATGGACAAACACATTGTGGTAAACTCATAGAGTAGAATGCTTCTTAGTAAAAAGAAATGAACTATTGACACACACAACAATTTGGATCAACTTCAGAAACATTATATCAAGCCCCCTCCACCAAAAAAGCACAAATTGTGTGATTCAATTCATATGACTTTCAGTATAAGCAAAACAAATCTATGTGCTAGAAACTAGAGTTGTTATTGTTGTTGTTGTTGTTGTTGTTGTTGTTGTTGTTGTTTTCCCTGACAGGAAATAGTGCAGAACTGACCAGAAAGAAGTTTGAGAGGATTTTCTGGGGTTTTGGAAATGTTTTCTATTTCCATAGGTTGTGGTTAAATGGGTGTATGCCATCGACAAAACTCTTCAGAATGAGTCCTTAAGATCTATGTATTGTACGTAAATTATACAGCTACATTCGTAAAAGATTGTTCTGGCCAAAGGGGATGGCGAAAATATATACATAGATGAGAAAGAAAGAGACACACATACAGAGAAACAAAGAGAAATAATCAAAACTCAAACAACACTTCAAGAGGGCAGTTGCAGTGTTTTGTAACCATTTGATAAGGGAAGGTGCTCTCCATACACACCGTTTAATAACAAAAGGAAACAGTGCTTTTTATGGAGGGCATGTAGTATTTGTGAAATGAATGGCTGCTACAGATGGTCCTGAGGCAGCCACAGTGAGATCTCTTGGAGTAAGAAGAATGCTGAAGCCCACAGAGGATACAGGAGACTACAGTTTTGGTGGCAAGACATTGCTGTACAAGCTGGCGTGCCATAGGTAGACTCTTGAGACTCACTCGACGCTTTCCTGCCCAACGAGGTACACACTTAGAACTCTCAAGACTTCAGGTTTCCTTGAATCGAATGGCTTTCACCTGGGCTCTGCACCTGGGCTCAGAACATCGGACCATGGGCAGCTGCATCTACTCACGAGGCGCAGATATTTTTGTTTGGTACTGTCTTTGGTGCTAGTGTAAGGAAGGGAAAAAAAGCCTCTTCCCCATCCCCTCCGAGGGTCTCCAGCTGGAGCCTGAAAATAGACTGACAAAGGACCGATGAACAAGAGAAGAACAGAGCTTGTTGACGTGGGCAGCATGCACGCATGTGGGAGAAACTCAGTGATGGGTAATTCAAAGAGGTGGTTTGAACTTGCACCTAAATGGCATCTTAACAAAGAAGGACAAATTTGTAGGGAAGTGACAAGACACAGGGAAAGGGTGTCTGGCTTCTAGGGACTTCCAACTGTGGGAAGGCAACGTGGGAGAAACCAGTGGAAAGGAAGGGCCACTTTAGCAAGGTTTGGTTGCACAGGTCCACTTCGGTGCTGATTTTCCTTCTTCTGCGTGACCATAGAGCTTCTCCGGGAGACGGGATTTGGGGCAGTTTTCATTTTCAGAAGTTTCTGCTTTGAGTCAGATAAGAGAAGTTCTGAAAAGGCTTCTTTCTGCATCTCTTTATTCTCCATCGTACCAAAGCTGCACATTTGGGGATGGCACGTTCTGATCCTCCGCACTAGCTAATCAACTGAAATGAAAAGTATTCCTATGCCACTGACCTTGGAACCCAGAGATCGACAAGCTTCAGTTCTCCTTCCTATGTTCCAGAGTGGAAAGAGGGAATCCCAAGCAGGCTCCTTGCTGTCAGCACAAAGCATGATGCAGGGCTGGACCCCACAAACCATGAGATTATGACCTGAGCCGAAGTCAGATGCTTAACCGACAGAGCCACCCAGGAGCCCCCTTAACGAGAGCCGAGAGCCGATACTACTGCCTTCTAGGATGGGTCCACTTTGATCATTCTCCTTTTGTAATTTAGATTGAGTACTTTGTGTAATACCGTAGGTGAATTCCTGAGGAAACTGTGCATAAGCCATGATCAAATCGTTTTCATGCACTGGAAAGACTCACTATTTAACAGATTCACTATTTAGAGGAAAATTAGATGGAACCTGTCTCTACAATTGTGCCAGCGTTCCTGGTTTCAAGCAGAAGGAATACATTGATTTCCTCAAAGAGGAAATGGATGCATTGGAGAGACAGCTGGCGCTCAGAGTGGTTAACAGCTTATATTCCAAACCGGACCATGGCCACCAAGCTCTGAGGTGCTGTGTGGTAAGAACCACAGTCAGAGTCACAGCGTAGGTAAGGGACACTGACACAGCAGCTGCCCCCATGATGGCTATGGCTTCAACCAGCGCTCTTGCTCGTGGGTCATTCTCCCAAGTATCAGCATCCCCCAGAGGGTCCAAATGTCCCAAGGACTGTCCCCTGCATGGGACCCCCCAGCTTTTCTGAGTGGGGAGTTGGGTGATTTGGACCCCACACTTTCCATAGGAAGACTTACAGTCTACATCCTAACCCAAAGATGCAGGGAGGTGCAGTTCTCCAAAGGGTAATCCTTGGGTGCCTGGGAAGGATGAAAAGGACTGACAGTGGGAGCTGGCAGCCCAAAATTGACAAATGTCAACCAGAACTTTGTTCTTAATTGAGGAATATCAAATTAATTCGGCATGGAGATGTAGTTTCTTTTAGGTATAGGACTGGCAAAAAAAGTTACAGCATCCATAGTGAGTATTGTTACTAAGGGTGTGGAAAGCATTCTCCTATTCTGTGGGTTAGCATGAAAACTGATATAATGTATTTAGGGGACAATTTGGCAATTTCTATCAAAATTAAAAAAAAATGTAATGTTTTTTATTTATTTTGAGATAGACCGAGCACGAGCCGGGGAGGGGCAGAGAGAGAGGCGCCCCTGAAAAGCAGTCTTAATGCATACCTGCAAAAGGGATTTACGGTGTTGGCAAAGTTGTTTATAAAGAAGATAGAGAAGAAACAATTTAAATTAAGTGTTCATCAATAGAAACATTGTCGGGGAGCCCGGGTGGCTCAGTGGCTTGAGCGGCTGACTTCGGCTCAGGTCATGACCTCACGGTTCCTGGGTTCAAGCCCTGTGTGGGACACTGTGCTGACAGCTCAGAGCCTGGAGCCTGCTTCAGATGCTGTGTCTCCCTCTCTCTGTCCCTCCCCCTCTCACACTCTGTCTCTCTCTCAAAAATAAATAAACATCAAAAAAAATTATTTTTAAATAGAAACATTGTCAAAAAAATTATGGTACCTCCAAACAGTTAAACAATGCATAGCTTTTAAAAACTTTGTAGATATGAAAAGATTGCATTCGTTAAAGTAAAAATGTTAAAAACAAGGGGCGCCTGGGTGGCTCAGTCGGTTAAGCGGCTGACTTCGGCTCAGGTCACGATCTCGCGGTCCGTGAGTTCGAGCCCCGCGTCGGGCTCTGTGCTGACAGCTCAGAGCCTGGAGCCTGTTTCAGATTCTGTGTCTCCCTCTCTCTCTGACCCTCCCCTGTTCATGCTCTGTCTCTCTCTGTCTCAAAAATAAATAAACGTTAAAAAAAAATTAAAAATGTTAAAAACAAAAGGTTTAATAAAAGGGAGGCATATGTAACATCTATGCTTGTATACATGAGTAGAATTTTTTTACAGGATTCACAAGAACCTGAGTTGGGTGAGTTAAATTTGAATCACAGACAAACAATGAGTAATCGTTTAGTGAGAGTATGTCTGGCTTGTTTATCTGAAATTCAAATTAAACTGGGCACCCTATCCAGAGGAGTATTTTAAGGAAAAGTCCCATGAAACTTTGTGTCAAGGTATTGCTGAGGACAGGGATGCCTGTGTGGCTCAGTCAGTTAAGCGTCTGACTCTTGGTTTCAGCTCAGGTTGCGATCTCACAGTTCTTGAGTTTGAGCCCCGCATCGGGCTCTGTGCAGTTAGCTTGGGATCTTCTCTCTCCTCTCTGCCCCTCCCCTGCCAGTGTTCTCTCTCTCTCTGTCTCTGTCTGTTTCTCTCTCTTTCTCTCAAAATAAATAAACAAACAAAAAAAAAGATATTGTTGAGGACATTGTTTATTCTATCATGTAGTTTCTTTTTCAAAAAGAGACCAAACATAAGCGTTTTGGTTTTTTTGGTTGCTGTTCGGGTCTAAACGCCAGGAAGAATCTTCTGTGAAATGTGTTTATTTCTATCTTAGAGTCTGAGCGGGAGCACTTGACCAGGTTACTGTCTTCACTGTGGCTGCTGGCAGGTTAGAGCCACATTTGTCGCCCAGACACGTGGAAGGGAGCACATCAATACTTGGTTTGTGCAAATGTTTAGGCTTTTTTCTGGCTCCATTTCCTGGCCCTCTCTTTAGTTTCCTTTATTCTGTTGCTTCTGCTTTATGATTGTTATCCTCTTGGGTTTTGTATCATTTTTAGCACTTTTTAAAAGTCTTGGAGACAGGGTGTGTGAAGAAAAATAAATACGCTAACCCTGAAGTCTTACAAAAATAGTTTGGTAATTTGATAGGGAATTCTTTGTGTTGGATTCCATCTACAATGGTTTTGTGGCTAAAGGTTTATTTACTGTTATTAGGGGATCTACAACATAGGCCCATTTTGAAGGGGGTCCCATGGTCGAATCCCCCAGACCCTCAATGGAGTGAGAATCCAGCACGTTTTCATTCTTCATTCGGGGAAGAAAATGTTCTCTTTCTTCACCTGGCTTCACCCTTTCCTCTATTGCCACCACTAAAATTATCTTTTTGTTTAAAGAACATTTGTGCTAATATCATATTTCTATTCAAATAAACACTCTACCTCCTGTTTCTTCTTTAACCTCTAAGTTATCAGTATGCAGATAAACAATTTTATACCTTGTTGTTAGAGGGGGAAATGGGGCCACTGTCCATATGGGATGCTTTACATGGAGCCCCATCTGAGAGCCGAGTTAATTAGGCAGAATGTTAATTGATTCGGTCGGTGCAAAGGTTGAAAGTGAACACTTAGTTTAGCGCTAGTCTCCAAGTTAACTCTTAGCCTGCTGCTCCCCGGTAGCATAAGTGTTTATGATTTGGTGACAGTAATCCCATTTGTACTTGCTTCATAGGATCAAGTTTTCTCACCTCTAATTTCTTAAGTAGTTGTCACCTTGACTGTGGCATTAAAGGCAGTGTCTTTCATTTCTTCTTCCCTCTGAGTTTACACCAAGCGTGCATCAGGACATAAACAATAAGAACAAATACAAACTGAAAGTGAGAAGAGGTTTTTTTTTTTTTTTTTTTTTTGAGAGAGAGAAGGAGGGGGGGAAGGGCAGAGAGAGAGGGAGACACAGAATCCGATGCAGGCTCCAGGCTCTGAGCTGCCAGCACAGAGCCCGAGGCGGGGCTCAAACTAATGTGCCATGAGATCGTGACCCGAGCCAAAGTCAGACACTTAACCGACTGAGCCACTCAAGCACCCCAAGAAGGGTTTTTAAAATCTACCCTAAAGCCCTGTGACTTTGTCTTCTAAAATGCAGTGTGGGGTTCTTTTTAATTGCCTTGATTGGAACGCCTTGGTGGCTCCTGAAAAATCCATCTGTAGCATAAAACATTGCAATCTTTGCATGTTGAAAAACTAGTAAAATCATTCAAGAGAGTGAATTTAAGCTTAGGTCTCTGGTCTCTGGACACGAAGAACCAAAAGAATCAGAGGAGTTAACGAAAGTGCCGGGACGGGCTCCTCGCGGAGACAGACCCATAGTGCTGTTCTGCTTCCCATTTGCCCCAAGCTCCTCTGACATTATTTCCTCCTCGGTTTCGTCCGAGACTGGGACCGGCTCACATTCCAACCCCAAGGTGACTGTTGTTCCAAGAACTCCTTCTGGAATTCCCCACTGCACTTTCTGGTTTCATCGAGAGAGGTCACTGTGGCACTGCTACTGATAGAGCAGCCTATCCAGCTGGCAGAACAAGGGGCAAACGCAGTCAGTCAACAACCACGTATTGGATGTTATCAGGCACCACTGCCGGGCGGCAGGAACGAAGAGGCGCAGAAAGGAGGCGATCCTCGTGGCCCCGGAAGGGAGGGGAGTCGGAAAAGAGGACGCGTGGAAATACGCTCCAACAACGGATATGTGCCCGGCCTCAGTGGCAAAAACATCCATGTCCTGTTTACATTTGGTAGGTTTTGCCTTGAACTGCATTCCGGCAAAGTCTTATGCACGAAGAACTGCTTTTAAGAGGTTCGATAACTTGCGTCATGTTAATTCTGTTTCGCAAAATACCTTGGAGTCGTGTCTTCAAAGAAGCAAGTCAGCCACAGCAACAAAAATCCCACAAATCTCTTTTTTTGAGAAATACACTAGGCTGGGTTAGTATTACCTTTCACCATCGGTGGTTTGTAAGCAGGTGACAGCGAAACTCTCTATCCATTGCTTTCCCCTGAGCAGTGAGGTGGAGGCTCTTTTAAAAATCCCCATCCCTAGGCTTCATCTTAGGCCAATTACATCAGAACCTTTGGCACAGGGGGCAACACTGGGGTCTTAGAAAGCTCCGGGAGACTCCAGTGCACAGCCACGACTGGGAGCCAGGGCCCTAGGAGGTCCTCAGCTCTGGTCATCAAACTAGGTTCTTGTCCAACATTGAGAAGGAGATTTTAGAAATGATTTTTTAAAGTCTATTTCATGGAAACTGCTTGACAAATGAAGGGTCATTTGGTTCTAAAATGTTATAAAATTGCACAAACTAAAACTAGGCTTTGGCCACAGTTAGTTTCAAGGAAACGATGGAGTCGTGAGCGGGTAACCCTTCTGAAGGTTGCCAATGATTATCTGTGGGTCATGTGAAATGAGTTTTATGTCAATACAGTAGAAGCTGTTTTGTGTGGTTAAGTACTTTTGCCTGGTTAAATAAGCAAACAAAGGTGGAATCGGGAAAGGAGCAGAGTCTGATTTGCTTTGTGCTACCCAGATAAGTGGCCTCCCTTTCTCTGGGTTTGGTCTAGAATAGAAACTGTCTCTCCTGCCTCCGCCCCTGGTCTGTAATGAACAGATGCTGATTGTTAGACAGAACTTAAGATCTAGCGTATTAGTTTGTGTCACAAGTACGGGTCCATGGCTTGATTTTTATGACTTCTCTCTTCAGCAGTGCTATCCTTCTCATTGAAGTGAGCTTTGAGCTCTGCAAACACTGCCTGATTAGAATTGGTATCATTAAAAAAGATTGTTTTAAACATTTGTTTATTGAAATCTGTAGTGATTTATTTTTTCAAATTTTTTAATGTTTATTTATTTTTGAGACAGAGAGAGACAGAGCATGAGTGGGGAAGGGGCAGAAAGAGGGGGAGACACAGAATCCGAAGCAGGCTTCAGGTTCCCAGCTGTCAGCACAGAGCCCAACACAGGTCTCAAACTCACAAGCTGTGATATCATGACCTGAGCCGAAGTCGGACGCTTAACCGACTGAGTCACCCAGACTCCCCTGTAGTGATTATTTTTAATGCATAAAAGTTGCTAAAATATTTTTCCACTACATTATGGACACAGTATGTGAAGAGTAAGAGGAAGTAAAGATGTCTGAGTAAATTGAAAATTGTTCAATTCCATTCATAGTGAAAGATCTCAAGTGAAAGCAGTAATGAAGTTAATTTCCTCTATTAAGTTGTTTTTAAAGTTACAGTATGTAGTACAGGTGAAAATATAAATGGAACTGGTATATCTGTCCAATCCTGAAGACCATATAGTGTGGCAGAAAATGTTTGAAAAATAATTTGACAATACTTATAACAGCTTTAAAATAATTTGACATTACTTATAACAGCTTTAAAAATATCTATACCTAAGTAATAGGAATCAAATAATATTAATATAATGTACAATTTTTTTAAAGATTACAAACAAATTTTTTAAATTTAGTTTTAGAGAGAGAGAGAAAGCGTGAGTTGGGGAGCAGCACGGAGAGGGAGAGAGAGAGGGAGACAGAGAATCTCAAGCAGGCTCCGTGCTGTCAGTAACAGAGCCCAGCACGAGGCTCGATCTCACAAACCATGAGTATGGATACTTAACCAACTGAGCCATCCGGGTGCCCCTCCCCACACTGTTTTTAATATTGTGGTTAAATACTATGGAGGAATAGTAAATTTTATGACATACGTGATGTTCACTGACGGGAAACTCTACCTTATAAACTGGAAAACGGTAAGTTAAAAAAAAATTAAAAAAAAAAAAGGGGGGGGTGCCTGGGTGGCTCAGTCAGTTGAGCGTCAGACTTCAGCTCAGGTCATGATCTCACAGTTTGTGAGTTTGAGCCCCGTCTCGGGCTCTGTGCTGATAGCTCAGAGCCTGGAGCCTGCTTCGGGTTCTGTGTCTCCCTCTCTCTCTGCCCCACCCCTGCCCCATTCATGCTCTGTCTCTCTCTGTCTCAAACATAAATAAACATTAAAGAAAAAAATTTTTTTAACTGGAAAATGGAGAATAAGGGAAGTAAACTAAGTGAAACATCAGAACCAGTTCAAATTATAGAACCACTTTAAAACATAATAAATACAAAAATACATAAGGTAATATGTAATATGTAAATTATAATATAAATATAAAAAATAAAAAGTCATTTTAAAATTCACACAAAGTAATACCTTTTCTGGTGACAGATGGTAACTACACTCCCTGTGTGAACACTGCGTAATGTATGTAATTGTTGCATCACTGTGTTGTGAACCTAAAAGGAAAAAATTAAAATTAGGAAATAGAGAAAGGGTGTATTTTTATTTAAGTATCCACCAATGAAAATATTTGGAAAATAATTGAATCTAAATGCCTACCAATATATTATGTAAGTCATATCTACATATAAGTCATATCTACATATTAACATCTACATCTAGATATGTAGATGTTGTGTATTAACATTTACATCTACATCTAGATATGTAAGTCATATCTACATATTATTGAGATATGTTGATATGTGAAAGCCATTACTTTTATAACGTAAAAATTCTCTGTGAAGCAACAGAGCAAAAGCTCGTGCCGTATGTGTGATCGAGAATGAGTTGACACAAAGCTCAAGGAACAAAAATGAGTTACTTGAGATCTGGATAAGGGTGAGAAAAAGTCAAGCAGCATGCAAGCTTTGCTATAAAAGAGGTGACAATTATTACCGGACTTGAGTTGCAGAGGCAATAATTTATATTGGGGGATCGATAAGGTTCTGGAATGAAGGAGGAAGCATCTCAAATGAATTCTGAGAGGATGCTATCAAGCAGGTGGATATTTGCGTATGTAAAGTTGGTTAACAAGCTGTAGAACATAGGTCAGTCGAAGGGAGAAATATCTGTGTGCAGAAGGCACATGGGAGAAGAGTAAACTATTTTATTGAGGAAGAAAGTTCATTCCATCTTATTCATTCATTCAATCAATCTACCAATATTTATTGAGCAGTTACTTGGAAATCACACTTTCAGGTGTTCTGGTTACAATGGTGAAAGAGACACAGTCCTTGCATTTCATGGGGTTATATTCCAGAGCCTGAGACAGGAAAGAAGTGTTGGATTAACAAAAGTGCTGTGAATGTATATTGGGTACACTAATATTGGGTAACTCTGCTTCCAAACATTTATTATTACATTTAATGGCAATAATAACCTTACAAAGTGGAAATTCTATGTCCGGCTCCTTTAAATTAGCTTGATGAAGGAGTTACAATCTAGATATCAACACCCAAACTAAAACTGCATCCTGTAAGTAAATTCCCAACAGAAGAATAAGGACCCGCAGGATGAGGGGATTATAACCTCTTTGCAGATGCATATAAACAAATGGTTTTTCAGTCATGAGACTTTGGGCCCCTCCTGTGTCTGACCTTTAGGAATTTACCTGGACTTTGAGAGTTAGTATCAAGTCCTGCCTTCCCTATTTAAGAAAAACCATTTCATTTAATGAAAAACTATTTTTTGGTACCTATAATAGGTTGAGCATGTTGTTAAGCCCCGGAGACACCAGTAAAATAAATCCTGCTCTGTCTTCAAAGAGCATGGAGTCTAGTGGAGAAGACCCAAGACTGAGTGGTCAGTGCTGATAGCAGTGCTCTCCAAAACCAAATCAGGGAACCAGAGCCAGCTTCCTGAGGAGGTATGATTTGAATAGGGTTTTCAGGGGTGAGTAAGAGTTAGCCAGATTAAAACAAAGTGTGGCGTGGTAGAAAACATCACAGAGCCTGAAGCAGGGCTTGAACCCAGGAATGATGAGATCATGACCTTAGCTGAAATCAAGAGTCAGACCCTTAACGGAGCCACCCAGGCACCCTGAGTGATTTTTTTAAAAAAAGCAAAGTGGGGCCCCTGGGTGGCTCAGTGGGTTGAGCATCTGGCTCTTGGTTTTGGCTCAGGTCATAATGTCACAGTAAGCGGGGTGTCAGGCTCTGTGCTGACAGCATGGAGTCTGCTTGGGATTTTCTCTCTCTCCCCCTCTCTCTGCCCATCCCCTGCTCATGCACGAGCTCTCTCTCTCTCTTTCTCTGTCTCTTTCTTTCTCTGTCTCTCTCTCTCTCAAAATAAATAAATAAATAAACTTTTTAAAAAATTTAAAAATTAAAAGAAAAAGAGATGCCTTTGGATGAGATTGGAAAGATACTGGTCTCTTTCAAATGTTAGAGAGAGGTTAATGATGTTAGTGTCTGAACATTTAATTTTCTTTAATTATTTCTTCATATAGCCAACATGCATCAATGTCTCAAGAATGTTGTTTAAAACTTTTACATGAATTACTTGCTAATAATAAATCGTCTATATTTAATCTATAACTTGTTAGGTAATATATTTACTTTATCTTGCAAAATGATCTCCTCCAAGCTATGATAGGTCTTTTTTCTTTAGGAGATAAGGCCACGTTGTTTTGCTTTTATGCACATGTTTTTCAGTGACTCTGAATCGAGAAGCTAGCACTCAGTGATCCCTATGGTGCCAACTGGTTCTCAGACTATGGCCCTACTGGGAAATTTTTGACTTTCCAGATATACAGAATCTAATTATTTATTGTGCCTTCTGTGAAACCTTCTGAACTGTTTTAATCTCTGCAGTTTCTTTTCCAGATCTGCTATGTTTTCCTTAAAGTGTGGTAACCAGCTCCACATGACATACTTTTAGAGGGCCATTTCCCCAAGGGTACAAAGCCTATCTTTGAGAAATGAAGGCAGAACAAGTGAGAGTTTGTTTGCCGTGTGACCAACACTCCCCCAGAGGACCTAAGTCACCACCAGGGATTCAGTGCATGGTGCCCCAGAGCTTAGCTTCCCTCAGGAGGTGGGGGAGGAGGCAGCACAGGCAAAGGGGAGAAAGAAAGAAAGAAAAAGGGGGCTGAGCACAGGCAAGGCCAGGAAAGAGGGTGAGCATCCAAATCAGAATTAGCTATGTAGTCCTGCAGGTTACACGGAACCCTCCGGTTTACCCAAGATCAGAATTATCGTATACTTCTCAAAACGTAGATTACTGGGCCCCAGCACAGACCTGTTGGATCATCTGGGGAGAAGTGAGAGAGAATGTGCAGAAATCTGTGCTTTAGACAAATTCCCCAGGTAATTTTCATGCACAGTCAAGACTGAGAATCATTAAGACAAAATGGTGGTACATTTTACAGGTGATTACCCTTGCTCTTAAGAAAACATTTAGAATGTGCAAATATCCAGAAAATGACCTCTAAACTTTTCTATGTGTCCAATCGCTTCTATTTGAAAGACCTTCCTGAGAAAAAAGGTGATTTAAAATGGCATGGCCAAAACGAGATGTCACATTATCACATTCCTTTCAACTAAGCTTAAAGATACACTTGTAAGTGCTTTCTAGTTTTCATTTCAGAAGATTGCACTCAACGTGGTTGCTTCAAGTCAGTTCAAGTTCAGCTAACGCACCAGTGCAGACCAATCTTTTTTTTTTTTTTTTTTTTTTTGGTCTGGAGTCCTACACAGATCTTAGCACATCACATTTCTGTTTCAGAAGTCCTCCTTTCTTATAAAGTGAGAAGGAAGTCCCCTTTTTCCCTAAAAACCCTTTGCAACCACTTTGATGCCTGAAATTCATTTTCCTTAAATGAGGCTCCAAACTAGGTCTCTGAGAGATCTAACACACCAAAATGTAAGATGCTTATCCTGAACTTTGCCTAAGAAGGCATTTTGATAAAGTAGGGGTTGGAGGGGTCGGGGGGGGGGGGTGGTTGGTGGGCAGCATGAGGGCCTGGAGGGGAGGGACGAGCACAGCAATAAGGGGCTGGATTGGAAGACCTTGACCCCATCATCACTTTCCAGGACCAGCCCTGCCCTGTTACACTTATTTTCCTTAGAGTAGGGAACAGCCATTTGAAGACAATGACTGGTGCTCCCAGAAGCATAGCTATTTGGAGCTAAAGGACCCACTAGCTCAAAATCTGGCCCCTTGTCTAAAAGGAACAGAGGAAAGATTGTTTCACTTTACCCAGATAATAGATCAAACCAGGGAAAACTGATTAGTCCATAAAAGCCTTTCAGCCAGACTATATTTGCTATACAGAAAAAAGAAAGGCGTTCTATTTTAGCCACTCTGTGCCTCCTCCCTGAGCTGCCTTAATTAAGGGTCACTCCAGGATTTTCAGAGTTTTCTTTGGTGGCTTCAGAAGAGAAAGATAGGAGGTGGCTTTGAACAAACAGGAACCTCACCCATAAAGCCAATCTCAAATTTCAACCTCAGTTCTTTTGCCAGCTAAAGCATCCACATAGAGAAGGGAGGGGGCCATTGTGCCAGGGAATTCACCCTCAGGGAAAGACAAAACCCCAACAAGCAAGGACTAACAAAAGATAATCTCAGACACAACCCTTCACCCTGGCTTTCAGAGAGAAAACACACTGTGGGTCTTAATTCCTTTATCGTTGGAGATAACAAGGCCAAACATTGGGACCTGGATCCCTATGGTGGAAGGGTACAGCACGTACTTCCGGTCTAAAACTTAGTGTTCTCCAAATTGTGGTCAGGGGTCAGCTGAAGTCTCTTGAAAACTTTCTGATGACTCCCCACATCTCCTCTGGTTCTCTTAGTTTACAGCCTGGCAATGCTTCCCCATCCGGCAACTCTTCGTGATCCTGGTGGTCACCTAGTGACTCTGTCCCCAGCTCCCATGCTGCCATTCCTCAGCCTGAAGGCATTTTCCAGGAAGATTTGAAGAAGAGCCAAATGGAAAGTCAAACAGGCAGAAACCTTACCGAGAGATTAACTCACAATAGGTATGTGTGTTTTGGTGCCCTGTAGGGCAGTGTTGTGCATGGAAAAGCTATTCAGAGGTTTACTTTGGTTTTAAAAAAAGTTAATACAGGTATCCCCTGATTTTCAAAAGGTGCCATTGCATCACTTTGCCATGACAAAAAGACCTTCACTAGTACCTGCTTCCGCTAACCAAAAGAAACCCAAAACGGATTTTCACTTTTATGAAAAAAGTTGAGAAGCAAAAATGGCATTCATTGTTGGTTTTGCAGTGAGCCACTCGAGAGGTTGGGGGGCCCATGAGTCCCTTCCCCGGAGCTACACTCCTGCCAGAGCTCTGACCTGTGTCTGTGACCTGGGCTTCATCTTGATTTGTTCTGTGCATCTGTTGGCAAGATGTGTCCTCATGTATCAGAAAAAGTATAAGAGAGGTTATTTTGGGGGTCTATGAAAGCTCAAAACTTTTTCCATGTAAATGAATAGTAATTGCTCTTTACTTTATGCCACTTTATGCCGGCTCAGGAAAGATTTCACGGGAACACTCTTGGGTGGCAGAAGAAACCTATAATAAATTTACTGAAGTTATAAATTTAAAATTCAAACCCTCAGCTGTTTCTCTAACCTTTTAAAGTCAGTTCACATTTGATGAATCAGACTTATAATTCCATTGCTATTTGTAATCTTACTAAGATGGCTAGTTAAAAATCATGGGACTATTTCAAATGCTTAAATATTCATCTTATACTGCATTTGTAAGGCTAATTTTGTCTCTATCAGTTGAAAGTCTGGAACAATACAAATACATAAAGTAACAATCATATACAGATTTCTTAACTCAAAGACATCAATACCAACGATTAGATCTCACTAAATATTTCCTACATTAAGTTTTAAGTCTTCTCATCATTGAAAGACAGGTATCCATTAAGGAAAGAATTATGGTAGCAGCGTTTGGGTGGCTCTGTCGGTTAAGCGTCTGACTTTGGCTCAGGTCATGATCTTGTGGTTTGTGAGTCTGAGCCCCATGTCGGGCTCTGTGCTGACAGCTTAGAGCCTGGAGGCTGCTTTGGATTCTGTGTCTCCCTCTGTCTCTGTTCCTCCCCTGCTTGCACTCTGTCTCTCTTTCTCTCAAAAATAGATAAAGATTAAAAAAAAATATTTTTAAAGAAAGGAATTATGGCATTTCACACAATTGGGAATTATTTTCCTATACAATTTTAGGGAGTGTCTTCTCAACCTGGTAAGCTTCTTAAGGTCCAGAGATTTCAAGCAGGACATGACTGATCCTTGTCTCTGACCCTGAGGGTTATTATACCTGACTGTATTTGTGGTGGCTGGTGGATGACTCCATTACTCAGAAAGAAGCAGTCAGGTAGTCCAGAGATAGAATTAGTTACACGGGGACTAATTATTTGGGAACCCCCCCCCCCCCCCCCCCCCCCCAGGAAATTGCAACACAATGCAGAGGGCTCATTAGTGTGCTTCTTTAGGTCTTAATATATATAATATCTTTCCATTTTACTCTGAAGATCTATGGACCTGATGAAATCTTCTATTCTTTTTTTCAAATACTTCTCTCTTACTGATATTAAATGATACCTGCTTGAATAGTGACTCTCCTCTGGCGATTTTGAGTACCTGATCACAATTTTCAGTCATTCTGTTAACTGAGATCAGCTTCAGAATGGTATTGAGAGGCTGTCTGGAGGGCTATTTGAGTCTGATTCTTGGGAACATATGTGGACCATAAACTAGGCAGTTCCTTTGCTATGAGCTGAACAAGTTTTCCATGTACCTTAACTGGGGATTTCCACCCTCATTCTTCCTCCCTACAATCCTTGCTATTGCCAGAAATAACCGTAATAAGGCCAGTGATAATGCAGACCATATAATAATGAAGCTCAAAACAGAAGAGTCCATTGTTTGGTTTCACGGGGAGGATTTGCGATATATTGAAAAGCCAGGTAGGTAATGGGATGTGTCCATTGGGAGCCAAAATGTACTGCTCATATAATCAGAGAAGAGTTTGGGAGATGTCCAAAGATGGGGTAGCACTCGATGGTAGGATGTACTTGCCATATAAAATGGAAACAACACTAAGCAAGCAACCAACCAACCAACCAAAATTCTAGCACAAAATGAAAAATAAAGTAAAACACTAATGAGCTTCGTCTCAAATGACTGAATTACCTGGGCTCCAATTCTTACTCTGCCACTTACCAACTGTGTGATGTTACACAGGTGATAACTGCTCTGATCCTTAGTTAATTTATTTGTTAAATGGAAACAAAACCTATCTCCCAGACAGAGATGTGTATTCCAATCGGAAGACTTGTTCCGTGCTTACAGCACCAGTATTTAAAAAAAAAAAAAAAATGCTTCATTAATGTGACAGTTGCTACTTCAGAAGAAAAATGATCAGTATTTTATTAAGAAATCATAATTCTGCTGCATTTCCTTACATATATTTTGCAATGAGTATTATTTTAATTTTCGTCTTGTGTTCACCAGAATTTTTTTTAGTCCATAAGGCCATTAAACGCCATTACCTGGCTCAGTTTCCAGAGTTATTATGATAATTACATATATGTGAAAATGAAAAGTTTGGTAAATATAACAGGTGGCTGATGATTTTTAGTGTGAGAGGGACAAAAATTTAAAATAAAACAAGTTTCATAGGCAGTCCCTACCTGCTATGGAAAATTTTCTTTGGCTAGTGGCATTCAAGCCTCCCTCAGCTATACCAGCCTTATCCAATTGATTGCTGGGAAGAAAACCTTAAAAAGGGAAACAGATCCCTTCTTGCGGAGAAAGAAGATTAAATGTGAAAAGAAAGAGAGAAAGCGTGAAAAAAGAATCTAGACCTTGCACGGTGACTGGTTTTGAAACCTTCCGGGAGCCTTGAATAAAAAGATGACTTCGGACACCAGCACACTGTGGTGGGCCCTCGGAGCAAGAGAGATGTGAAATTTATTTTTAAGGAGTTTAGGACATTTGTCTCTGAATATTCTTCATATCTGGCCTTTTCACAAGAGAAAAGTAAAGAACTAATTTTTTTTCTTTTTTTTTTTTAGTTCTTTGTTTTACCGATGGTCTTTCACTCCATGTCTGTGAAGTGTTGAGTTTTGAGGTCAGAAGTCATTTTGCTTTTGTGCCGATTATATTATTGTCATCATCATCACCATCGTTACTCTCATTATTGAATTCCAGCTACACAGAGAAAAGCAAGAGGGTATCAAGGAGTCCATCCGGCAAAGAAAGTGAGTTCAGCCAGTGAAGAACAGAGCATTTGAATGAAAAGCATGCAAAACAAGGCACAAACCAGTTCATCACACATGTATTGAGCGCCTGCTTTGTTCCAGGCATGGTGGTAGAGCTTGCCAAGTTTATGAACAAAGGTCGCTCCTTTAAGAGGATCACAGTCTTGTGGACGAAATATTTAAACATCCTGGACATGCTAGAAATGCCACAACACAGAAAAAGCATAACAAAGTTAAACTGTTATATAAAGGATGGAATGATTCATTGTGGATAGAAGAATTGAGATCAAATTCATGAAAGAGATAGAACAGTTCGACTGAACCTTGAGGTAGACATTGGATTTAGGCTGGTGTTGCTGGAGAGAAGGGGAAAGGACACAACTTCATTTTGAAGCATAATATACTTGTGATAATGTTCTGCTACATATGAGTGAGTTATAATTATATGTATCATATATCATACGTCTGTGGTGAACACAGATGTAAAATTTCTACGTACGTAGAATTTCTATCATACGTCTGTGGTGAACACAGATGTGTTCATACTTGTGATAATATACTTGTGATATAATATACTTGTGATATACTATAATATACTTGTGATATATACTTGTGATATATACTTGTAATATATACACAAATATACTTGTGATATAATAATATACTTGTGATAATGTTCTGCTACATATGAGTTATAATTATATGTATCATATATCATATGTCTGTGGTGAGCACAGATGTAAAATTTCTACGTACGTAAAATTTCTATCATACGTCTGTGGTGAACACAGATGTAAAAATTTCAACAAAATAAACAAAAATAAAAATTCATCAACAGTTAAAAGATAATATGTAACAACAAGTTTGGTTTATGAGCAACATGCAAGGTTGGTTTAATATTAGGAAATCAATCAATATAATTGATCAATATATATAATTCAATATAATTCATCACATCTCTTGTTCAAAGATAAATAAATATTAAAGTTTTTTTATAAAAAAAGAAGTGGAAATTATAGAAGTGAAAAATACATTCACAGGGAAAAAAATTATAAAATTGACTGAAGGGGAGATAGGACACTGTATAAGGAAGGATCAATCACTAAGCTCTGAAACAAGTCAACAATCATCCAAACTGAACTTCAAGAGAAAAAAGAATCACACACACACACACACACACACACACACACACACAAACAGACCCTGGGTGGTCAATGGGAAAATATGAGGCAGTCTAATATTTGTGTGATTGAAGACTCTGAAGAAGAAGGGGGTGAGGGAAGTGCAGAGAAAATATCTGAATGAATATGGCTAGAAGTTTCTTGAGTTTGGGTAAAAAATGAACATACAAGTCCAAAAATCTCAGTGAAACTAAGCAGCATAAAAATAAAGAAAAACATACATAGTGGATAAACCATAGTAAAATTGCTGCAAATCAGTAGTAAAGGGAAATTCTTAAAAGAGAATATAGAAAAAAAAGACACATCAAATACAAAGATACAACAATAAAAGTATGGCTGACTTTTTATTAGAAACCTCCAGAAAACAATTGAATTGTGTCTTTAAAGAGCTGAAAAGAAAAAACAAATGTCAACCTAGAATTCTTTGTTCAATGAAAATGTCCTTACACAATGGAGGCAAATGATGACTTTTTTTTTTCCAGTTAAACTAAAATTAGAGAATTTGACTTCAGAGACCCTGAGTATATTGAAAAATATTAAAAGTTCTTTAAGTTGAGAGGAACTGATGTCAGATGGAATCTTGGGTCCTTATAAAGGAATCAAGAGGACAGGAAATTAAGACAGTGATATTGGCAATAGGGTAGATAATAATTCAGTGCAGCAGAAGGGAAGTTCCAGGGATAGACTCACATATCTAGTCAGTGATTTGTGATTTCCCTATTCAAGATCAAGTAGGTCAAAGTGGAATCTGAAAGTCCGAACTTACAAATTCAAAGTTACAGAGTTATGGAAGCCCCACCCAAACCGTGAGCGCTTGACATTTGAAGTGTGAAAATATGTTTAAGTGACAGGCAACAATGTCATTACATGGGATGGGTAGAAGGTAAGGAGCCAAGAAAAGTTGGGTTTTTAGAGTTTGCCCAACAGAAAACTACTTTCTGACCGAACTGTACTGCATCTTTTACTGAAAGTGGTTCTATCATTCTCTTGGACAAAAGGAGTCCATTGCATTTCACTTTAGATTGGAGAATACTTTTAAAAATGACAGCGTACTAGTTATCAGTATTATTGAAAGGCCGAAGGATGTTTGAATGAGGTTCATAGTTTGCTTGGAAATAAACATAGCAATTAACGTGTGTTGAGCTGCCACCATTGACAAGCAGTATTTTAAATACTTTCCAAGAATTCTATTTCCATGTCCTAATAGCTCACATGACCACTATCATCGTATTTGAGATGAGAAAATGAAGATCACTTACCCAACATCATAAATCTAATCAATGTAAAAGCTGATATAAAAACCCAGGTAGTTGGGCTCCAAAACCCACACTCTTAACCACTAGTCTGTATCTGCCTCCCCACCAAACAAACGCTTTGGCACCTTCTTTTCTTGGGACCTATTTACCTACATCTGGTTATTACAATTCCTCTTACATTTCCTACCTGGCATACCACTTTCAGATAAGCCCCAGCAGCCATAATGTTTATGTGTTTATGTATCTGAGGCAGCTTTCATCAGATTCTGTCCAAATGTATTCTGCATTCATACTCTACAAAGGGTGTGTGTAACTGGACTATTTGTGAAATACTGAGGCACAAGTTCTCTTGACATCACACTAATATTAGAAACAGCGTTCTCATTTTTTCCAATCTCCTTTAACAAACACTTCCCCACCCTGTAACCCAACGTATATGCTTTCCTTGTTACAGGTCTGTGCAGGGATGGCTTGCTCCATTCTCTGAATATGGGTTGTTGCCTCTCTTTCTGAGTCACGTTTATCGTTACTATTTTTTGGTTTCCTTATTCCCCTTTGTATGAGATATCTAAGTTTCAGAGAAACTCACGCTCGTTTCCTTGTCTTACACCAAACCAAACACTCTCAGAAAACCCACAAAACTCTTATAGTTAACCAACACTGTTGAAGCAAGAACTTGATATGTGTGACTCCTTTATTTGAGCATGTTTAAGGTAAAGCTGAAAATCATTTTGCGAAGTGTGTTAGATACGTACCAGGCTTTAGAGAAATAAAGATGAATTAAGACTTGGTAACTGCCCTCAAGAAGCTGATGACTCAGTGGCAGACCTGTTAATGGACCTTTGTTTATTCCGTGGATTTAGAGAAATCCTAGAAAAGAAAACCCAGCCAGAGGGACACCTGGGTGGCTCAGTCGGTTAAGCATCTGACTTCAGCTCAGGTCATGATCTCACACTCCATGAGTTCGAGCCGCGTGTCAGGCGCTGTGCTGACAGCTCAGAGCCTGGAGCTGCTTCAGATTCTGTGTCTCCCTCTCTCTCTGCCCCTCCCCCTGCTTGCACTCTGTCTCTCTCAAAATAAAATAAAGACCTAAAAAATATTAAAAACAAAAAAAAAAAAAAAGAAAGAAAGAAAGAAAAGAAAACCCAGACAGAGAAGCAAGATCCCTGACATCCAGAGATCCTACAGCTGCAGAAAAAACATCTCTATACATGATGATTGAATCAATTGGCTATTTGTAAAAATAATAAATAGCCTTTGAATACCCACTATATGACAGACATTGTTTTAGTATATTTTTTTAAATACGCCACAGTCTTGGGGCGCCCTGGGAGGCTCGGTTGGTTAAGCGTCTGACTCTTGATTTCGGCTCAGGTCACGACCTCACGGTACATGAGTTCAAGCCCATGTCGGGCTTTGAGCTGACAGTGCAGACCCTGCTTGGGATCCTGTCTCCCTCTCTTTCTGCCCCCCCTCCCCCACTCATACTCTCTCCCCCTCTCCTTTTCTAAATAAATAAATTGAAAAACATTTAAAAAATCCCCACCATCTTATGAAGTTGATTTCTATTATTACTCTCATTTCATAGATAAGGAAATTGAGGCACAGAGAAATAGAGTAACTTGCTGAAGGTCACCCAGGTGTCAGGAGCGGAATTTGCATTTTTAACACGAAAACCACGTCTCTACTAACTGGTTAGTCTCAAGCAAGTTATTTCCTTAAAAGTCAAACAATAGTATTTGTTCAACTTCAAAATATTAAGTGCAATTAACTGAGTGGCTATTATATTTCAAACACCATTTTAGACTCTAAAAAACAATAGTAAGCCTTATATTCATTGGTGTGCAACATTCAGGCCATATATTGAGAAGCCTAGCTAGACAGAAATATATCTATTTATTTCTTAATCCATTCAGTAATTGTTCACTGTCTATTTATTCTGGTTTAGACTCTTGTCCTAGCTCAAGCTGGCATATACATCCATGTACAGGAAACTTTTAGGCCTCAAGAGGTTTACACTACAGACAGAAGAAACAAACAATAAATACATAAATAAGCACACGAATGAAGCCAACTTCTTATAGTATACTCTGCTTTTCTACAACTATCACCATGTGGTAGTTTTTTTTTCATGCTGTAAAGATGTAATGGATCTTTTTATTTTATTTTTTTAATACTTGAGGATATACATCATCCTTTGAAAATCCTTTGTATACTGGAGTACATTCCCTTATTATGATACCTTCCCTCCTGTGTCATAGATACAATTCAATCTGCACTTCTTGCTGTAACCCAGGTGCATGTGGGCTCTTCCAAACAGGTGTACTGCCATTGGATTGGAGTTGGAAGGGGCAAAGGAAGTTGGTTCTGCACACCCTCCTGTTTGCTAGTCAGGGTGGAGGTAAGGCACCTGTTTTAGGGATTCTCAAGTTCAGTCCCTGATACAGAAGCAACAGCGGGGCCAATAGCAGGGGATTACAATGGAGTTTCTGGCATCCGGTGCTGCTGTCCATGAAGGCAGCAAGCAGGAACAGCAACTTTTAAACAGGCCAGCTCTTGAGGCTCCTGGGTGGCTCTGTCTGTTAAGCGTCCAGGTCATGATCTTCCGCTCAGGTCATGATCTTGCGGTCCGTGAGTTCGAGGCCCAGGTCGGGCTCTGTGCTGATGGCTCGGAGCCTGGAGCCTGCTTTGGATTCTGTGTCTCCCTCTCTCTCTCTGCCCTTCCCCCACTTATGCTCTGTCTCTCTCTCTCTCTCTCTCTCTCTCTCTCTCTCTGTCAAAAATAAATAAACATTAAAAAAAATTTAAAAAACAAAAACAAAAAAACAGGCCAGCTCTGTGGTGACTTTAGGCATTCTATGCGGACATTTAACACCAGACCCATTTCTCCTTCTCTCCCAATGATACTATGAGCTGCTGAATGTCAGTTAATATATTTCCTGGAAACTAGATAGCAGATTCTGTTGCTTATGACTGAGATCCTAAACCTATTCAGTAATTGTTACCAGCAGTGGGTGCAGGGACAAGCCTTTGCTTAAATAAGAAACTTGTCTGGCCTGGTCTGAACAGAAAGAATTGACAGGAATAAGAAAATGGGGTTCTGGTAGTCCATTTCATGCAATGCTGGAAACATTTTTTTAAGAAAAAAATTTTTAATGTTTATTTATTTTTGAGAGAGAGAGACAGACAGAGAATGAGCGGGTGAGGGGCAGAGAGAGAGAGAGAGAGACATGGAATCCGAAGCAGGCTCCAGGCTCCAAGCTGTCAGCACAGAGCCCGACGTGAGGTTCAAACACACAAACCATGAGATCATGACCTGAGCCGAAGTCAGATGCTTCACTGACCAAGCCACCCAGGTGTCCCGGGAAGAATTTCTTTTAAGGCCATCAGTGCTCACCCTGAATAACATGCCCATTACAGACAGGCCTTGGAGGACTAAGTGGGCACTGCCTTAGGGCAGAGAGGAAGGCCATAATAGGTGGGCTGCTACCTCCAACTGTGCTGGAGAATGTAGAGGAAAACAAGGTTAGGTTTACATTTTAAATTTTCTGGGGGCGCCTGGGTGGCTCACTCGGTTAAGCGTCCGACTTCAGCTCAGGTCACGATCTCGCGGTCCGTGAGTTCGAGCCCCGCGTCGGGCTCTGGGCTGACGGCTCAGAGCCTGGAGCCTGTTTCCGATTCTGTGTCTCCCTCTCTCTCTGCCCCTCCCTCGTTCATGCTCTGTCTCTCTCTGTCTCAAAAATAAATAAACGTTAAAAAAAAAATTAAAAAAAAATTTTTTTCTGAATACAGCATATTCTGTCCTAAGAAAATGTTTTGGACATAAAGACCTACAACAGTAAACACAGCTGAAAACTGTACAAACTCCTTGACCATGTTAAGATGCAAAGTTCAAGTGAGTAAATTTTTAAAATCTTATTGGCTTTATTCAATGATTCATGAATCAGGTGGCATCCAGTCGAGCTGATAGAGAGGTGTTTCCAAGGAATTGTACAAAGGAACACTTCCACAGGCAGAAGGGAACAGGAACAAAGAAGTTATATTAGGCAAAAAATTAAATTGGTTCTAGTAAGGTCACTTTGCTTTATGGGAGAGCAGGGGTCTGTCAGGCAGATTACCTAATTAGTGCTGATCAAGGGATTCCTGATTAAGTGATATAAGATTGCATTTCTGGGAGAGCTGAAAGTGTAATTTAGCGAAGTCTCAGTTTGGTGATGTGGGGCTTAGCATGAGCGGCTCTACGTGGGGCCTATTGTCTTATTTTTAACAACTATATGAATTATTTAATGAACATGTCACTTGAATTCACAACTCACAAGTTTTATTATGTGAGACCGTAGACTTTGCTTGGGAAAGAGTGAGATGCAAAAATTTGAATGGGCATAGTAAGGAATATTTGAGTCATTCAAAATGCCCCAAACTACAAAACTTCATTGAATCTCCTAGACAGAAGAGGCAATTCCTTCCATTCTGCATGATAAAGTCCTACTAGGTTTGAAGACCATACAATGATCTAACTGGGGTAGCTGTTTTGCAAAGGAGAGCCACCTTTATCACCACAGGATTTTATCATGTCCTAGCATCGCACAGGGGGCCAATCTTAAGAGATTTCCTCCCTAAGTAATCACAAGATATATTCTAGTTTACATTGATTAAATGTGAAAAGTATTTCCATGGCCATAAATTCACAGGGTTCCAGATTAGGGAGGAAGAAATACAATTTTAGATCAAGATGACTTTGATACAGATGCACTTTTCCAGAGATTCTAGATTCAAGGTACTTGCTTGAGCGCTATTTGCTCATTGCGTTGGCTGACATCTGAATTCATTCATGGTCTACACTGAATGAAGTTCGGAGGACAGAAATTCACTGGTACCTAAGAAAGGATTCCAAAGACAGTCAGTGTTGTGGACGTACCTGTGTTACTTTTTACCCCATCCATAGCTCTGTCCCTGAAAGAAAACTCTGAAGTTCTTCTCTTCACCATGATGAAGGGAACACCAGCATCCTTAAAAAGCAGTGCAATGGCCATTTCCATAGGCCATAGATGTTTGGGAGATATTGGCTTTCAGATGGGCTTCCAGATGTCAAGGTGGGTGATAAACTCTTGAAATGACAGAGACCAAAGAGCAGTGCTTACTAACCACACACAGGGTAGCTGCTGTTACCGTGATCATCAGATTGGTTGGTGTCGTTATGAGAACAGTCTGATCTTCAGAGGTCTTTGGCAGTCATTGACTGATGATTGGGTTCCTAGGTTGAATTAATAGGGAAACCTGCTAATTTCCTTTGTGATCCCTTCAAACTCTGAGTCTATTAGATCACCACAGTAGATTCATGGCCACTTACTAATTTTCAGAGTTAACTCAGTTCACAAACCCAGAGGCCCTTGAATAAAGGGGAGACCAGGTACACTTGAGTGTCCTGTGAGAAATCGAAACCACACACACATTAAACTTACACCTAATATTTCCCAAAGAAAGTTGTAGATATTCTTCTTATGATTGTGTCAGAGAGAAAGAAAAATGTAGGGAATTGTTGGACATGGGTCCTTGAGACAACTTTCATTCCTGCGAATTTCAAATTCCACAGTGGAAAACTAGTCAAAATAGGGGCTTATGAGGTAAAGCAAGACGTGGAATTTTTGTCAGACTCCAATGATTGATGACCCACTAGATCTATGAATCTATCTGTGGTTAGTTTTCCAGATCCTGAATGAACAATTAAAATACAATTGGCTCCTTGATTCATCAAGTGGGGGCCACTACATCATGAAAGAGCATGATAGGTGCTTCTCCTCCTGTGCAAAATTGTCAACTGATATTAACACTATATTCCTAGGGGAAATCACAAATATTAGTGCCATTTTCAAAGCTTAAAACGTGCAAGGATGGCGATTTCTTTCATTTCCCCATTTCACTCGTCTTCTTAGACTGTTTGAGAGCTTTGTGGACATGGTAGGCACTGTGTGCACCCTTCAGAACCTCCTTCAGGACAGAGGCATGGCTATCACCTGCTGAAGGTTTGCAGTTATTCCTTCCAAAGAAATACCCTTAGTTAAGAAAGTTGCCTCCTCCAAGGTTATGACCTCTTTTCAGGGCAGCCCACCTCTAGTGATGGGTCTTAGAGGAGGTATAACAGCCTGGCCCTCTTGCTTTAGTTCAGGTCATCTCTCAAGAGCTATCTCAGCTTAAGACTCCCTCGTGACTTTGGCAAAGGCCTTGGTTGCAATCCTATCACAGTTAAATGTCTCCTTCTGCCCAATCCCTATCTTTTCTTACTCCTTCACAGGTGTTCCTGGGAACACTCTATTAAGATTCCTATATGCAAATCTGCTTTTCAGAGTCCATTTCTTAGGGAACCAGGCATATGACAGTTGGTGCCAGGATTGGTCCTAGGAATTAGACTCAAAATGAGACTTTGGAGCTGTATCACCCATCAGCTGGCAATAAAGTCCTCATACATGATGGTGGCATAGCCTTTGGCATGCTGTTATTGTGTAGCTATTAAAACTTTCAATGGTCATGTACTGGGACTGTATACCAGTGGAAGGAGACACACAGGCAGGGGCAATAGTTTAGGTATTTTAGGGGCATAGGGAAGTAGTAATTATAAGGAAAATGAGATTAGATGGCAATTTCTGAATGCCATTCGTGAATTAGGAAGAAGTAGTGAAATTCCGAGGGTAATTACCAATTCAATACAAAATATGAAACCAGAAGCCTCCTTGGAAGGCTCTAAAGGCATTCTTACCTCCTGCAGCTAGAGAGCAGAAAAAGCTGAGGCTCAGACTCAGAACTTAATAATAGAAATAGCAGAACTCCACAGAGTTTGAATTCTCAATCCCAGGAATCCCCAAGATCGGGGTCCCGATAAAGAAATGTTGGCTCTGAGACATCAGGGTTTGTGAACCTGAACGTCTTGAGTGGCAGATTCTCTGAATTCTGAGCCTATTGGAATGGCCCACTATTCTCTCCCAAATGCCAGTGCCACCCCATCCCACCTTCGGTTGTAGATGGTATTGAGGCCTCTGCTTTGTAAGACTACATGTGCTCCGTCATGAGCTACCTTCATCTCTCCTCCTGGCCACCGGACCAGTAGGTAGTATTAGTTCTCAACACTGCCCAGCTGGGGAAGTGCTAGACCTGAGAAAGCGGAAAGCGAGCACGCCCCAAGTGAGCAGCAGGACCTAGACCTCATGCACTGGTAGGAGCTAGTGGCGTATGCATGGGACCAGGTCCCGAGGGTGCTGCATCAGGGAGGTGAGGGGTGCATAAAGTTTGATCAAAGAGGTTTATAAATATAGGAGCACCCTCCTGTCATTCAGGATTTAACATCCTAGCAAGAGTTTGGGAGATGGTGCTAAGAAGCTAGCAGGTTAGCTCCTGAAATCCTAGACAAAGTGATGTTCCATATTAAGTCAAGTAAAAATGCCCAAACTTCTACGGCAAGTGATAAAAGCCCGGGGGGCAGGGATCAAAGGCTCAAAGAATTGGCAACGTTTGAATGGATCTATCATGAAAAGCCAGAAACCAACCACCAGCCAACTTGGTTCTCTGTTGGAGCTTCTGCAAGACACTCCATCTACTAAACAATAAAGAATGTCCTGTTGAGAGGGCAACAGCACCACTGAGAAGCTCAGTGGTCATTATCCTTTACAGGGAAGCCTGATGAGAGAAGACTCATTAATGGCAATGAGGAGGAAACGATCCCAAACCAGGAGAGACAAGTGGAAGAAATGTGATGAGCATGAAGACTGGAGTGGCAGGCTGTGGGTCTGACCTGCAGAGAGCTACAGAGAAGGCATTTAGAAGCGAATCTATCTTGCTTTGGGGTCTGATGGGGGGAGGGGGGCAATGAACAAAGGTGCTGTTCAGTATCTGCAACCAAATATTAAGGACGAATGATTCAGGAGTCTGATGGAAGCTGCTCGTATTCGATTCTTACTGCTGCTGTAACAGATTACCACCAATTTAATGGATTGAACAAATGTTAATTCATTCTCCTATAATTTTAAACGTCAGAAGTCTGAAATGGGTCTCACTGAGTCAAAATCAAGGTGTTGGCAGTGGTAGTTCTCTCTGGAGGCTCTAAGGGAGAATTATTTCCTTGCCTTTTCCAATTTCTAGAGGCCACATGCATCCCTTGGCTCATGGTCCCTTCTGTCTTCAAAGCCAGCACCATAGCATCCTCAAATCTCTCTCTGATTTTGATCCTCCAGCCTCTCATCTGTTCCTCTGAGTCTGACCCTCCTGCCTCCCTCTATAAAGACCCTTGTGATTATATTAGGTCCACCTGAACAATCCAGGATAATCTCCCAGTATCAATATCCTTAACTTGATCATATCGGCAAAAAGGGTAACACATTCACAGGGATGTGGATACCTTTGGGAGTCATTACTCAGTTTATCACACTACCCAAATAAACATGACCATTACTTGCCAGTTTTCAGAACTGAGCCAGATTTCAGAACAAGAACCCAAGGACTAAAGTAGAGGTCAGATCCCCCAAATCAATTACTTTGTAACCCTGGAGCAAGTATACATGGGATGATTTCCTAGTCCTTCTGTAAAGGGACCTATAGTCGTTTACTCAGGGAACCATCCACTGGGAACAGAAGGGTACCCAGATATTTCAAGGACTGTTGGACACAGGCAGGGTCTGATTTGACCTTAATACCCAGAGATCTGAAGGATCATCATGACTTACCTGTTCAAGTGGGGATATACAGGAGCAAAGTAATAAATTGATTCCTAACCCATGTTCATCTTCCTATGGGTCCATTGTCTCCAAAGACCCACCCAGTGGCCATTTCCATAATCTCCTAATCTATAATTAAAGCATATGTGTTGGAGGTTGGCAGAACCCCATACTTTTTCCTGGACCCATGCTAGCATAGCTTGGAAATCCAAGCTGAAGCCTCTAACACACCCCTCTGTGGCCAAGATATTAAATTAAAAACCCATGGTACATGGCAGAGATTAATTCCACCCTTAAAGACCTAAGGGATATGGTGAGTGTGGTCCCAATAATATTCCACTTAATTCACCAATCTGGTTCCTATAAAAAGCATATAAATACTGGAGGTTAATAGTGGATTATTGCAAATTCACACAAAGAGTTGCCCCAATTGCAACTGCTACTTGTATGTGGTACTATCTGTTAGAGCTGATAACATGGACTCAGGTACAATATAGGCAGCCATCCACTGTTGGATGTGTATATTTTCAACCCTACTCGGAAGGAGAGCCAAAAACCAGTTTGTATTCTCATGGGAGGGACATCAGTATATCTATATGGTCTTGCCCCAAGGCTATGTTAACTCTCTATTCCTCTGTCATAATCTGAAGATAGCTGGGTCTTATGATTATGAGTCTTATGTATAAAACATCATAATGACATCGTTCTAATTGGTTGGATGAGCAAGAAGTGTCACGTTTTTGGAAGCCTCGATAAGATGCATGGACAGCAGAAGTTGGGAGATGAAACAATACGAAGGTTCAGGGATCTGCCACATCAGTGAAGTATTTATGCCCCGAAGATCTGGGGCATACCGAGACAATCCCTTCCAACTGAAAGGACAGAATGTTTTGTTTTGTACCTCTCATCCCAAGGTCTGGTAGGCTTCTCTGGGTTTCCGAGGCAGTGTATTCCACACTTGGGAATGTGTCTCTGATCCAGTTATCAAGTAACACAGAAGGCTGCCAGCTTTGAGTGGGACTCAGGTCAGAAGGGCTCTTCAACAGCTCCAGGCAGTGGGATAAGCAGCCTTGCTATGTCAGCAGACCCTGTGGCATTAGAGATACCTAGTGATAAAAGATGCTCTATAGGTTTTACGGCAGGATGGTGTAGAAGAATCACACCATGTGCCGCACAAAATGACACATCGTTTTAAAAACAGCTTTTAAAAATTTTGGCATGCTGCTGGGACCTCATTAGCTTCTCACCACAAGACATCAAGTGACTATGTTGCCAAATTGTCTATCATGAGCTAAGTTCTTTCTGACCCCATTGAACCAGAAGTTTAGGTAGGCCAGGCAACGAGCAAAGTATCAGATTGGTACATCTGGGACCAGGCAGGACAGGGCCAAAGAGCATAAGTAAACTGCACAAGCAGGTGGCATGGACCCTTTATTTCTAGAAGCCTTTAGTCTAGGGATAGAGAAGACTTCCGTCCTTTGCTAGCCCAAGGGTACTTCACCATCCCTTGTTGATATTCCTAACTTTGTCTTCACCTTTCTAAATAGATTCCTCATTAAGAAATCCTCACTTACCAATATTTGAGGATTTCGTGGTTCCTTGATAGGACCCTGATGAATGCAAGAACGAATAACCTGCCTGAGACTACTGACGTGAGAAACCGCACTGACCTGTAGGACCCTTAAATTTTCATTGCTTGAGTCACCTGTTCTCTTACACATGTATGTCTTAACAAGACATCAATGTTCCTTGATATTTTCTGGTCACCTAGCCTTAACAGCATGCCATCAATGTAATTGCCAATGTATCCAGTCAAATGGCAAAATAACCAAAATCCTTGTAGTTGTAATACATGTGTTCGATGACTCAAGCTTTCAATGTTCAGGCAGTTTATAAGTCTGCCTTACGCTTTATTTCCTGCTTGTGTAGGTATTTAAAGATAGCTGGCGGTAACCAGGACTGTCTCGTGTCTATCCTGCACATGTGTGAGGACTTGTAAATCCCCAGGAATAGGTCATAGCCTTTTTAAGTTTCTATGGATATCTCATTTCCCAGATTTTCCTTTCAAATTGTTGGCTAGTAATTGTTTACTGTGGCTGGTATCTCAGAGCCTTAGGTAGCTGTGATATTGAACAATTCCTGCTGATTGTATTTGACAAACACACTGAAGATAGAGTTTTTCCCACTGAACAAGGACTGAATCAGGCCAAATAACACAAGCCCTATGAATTGGACTTTTCCAAGGAGCTGTCAGACAATTCTCTGGTCATGGAGCTTTTTGAGAATGGGAGTAAGCCCTATGAAACCCCACAAAATCTGCTATTCTTGCCAAGAACTAGTAGTTTTTCTTGGATAAACAAATGATCTTCAGATCGTTGTAAGCTTTCAGCCCATTGTCAGAGCTCTGAAGATAATTTTGATAATTTTGCCAGTATTTTCATTGTTTTTTATGAAGGGAAAGATTTATGCAGCTTCTCCCTCGGCCATTCCCTAGTCATTTATCCTGGAATGAATTTATTTACCTTGATGTGCATCCTTCTAGAAGCTATGCTATTTATTTATAGTCATGGTATTTACTTATTTATAATCACAATATTTCACAAAACACTGTCCTGACAAAACTCATATTTTATAGTAAAACAAATGATACAGTATGCTGAAACCAACAGAATTCACCAATTTTATCATATATCCCACTATCCAGAAGCAGAATAGTGGAATAGTCAATTGAAGACTCAGTTATGGAGCCAGCTGGGAGAAACCACTTTGCGAATTTGGGTTATAGTCTTAAGACTGTGTGGTACATAGGCTGAACTAATCATCAATATGTGACTTTGTGATAATTGTTACTTGAATACATGGATCCAGGAATCAGAGATAGAAGTGGGAGTGGTTCCTTGTCTCTCTCTCTCTTTTTTTTAATGTTTATTCATTTTTGAGAGAGAGAGAGAGCACGCACGAGTGGGGGGAGGGGAGAGGAGGGAGGGAGACACAGAATCTGAAGCAGGCTCCAGGCTCTGAGCTGTCAGCACAGAACCTGATGTAAGGCTTGAACCCATGAACCATGAGAGTCTCAAACCAGGCCATATTTACCCTGGGCTGCTCTCAATGAGTGAGCACAGCAGATGTATTTGAAAAGTCATTTTTACATATGATGAAAGATGGCAGTTGTCTCAGGATCATTTATTGATAGTATGTTTCCAAGTATGTGTGAGTTCATTTCTGGAGTCTTTTGGTGTTGTCCTAGTGGTCAGTGTATCTATCCCTTCACTAATACTCCCTTAATTGCTACAGATTTATAAAAAGATTTGAGACATGATTTGACTAGTCCTTCAAATCTTCTCCTCCATCCTCCTCCTTTACAAAAAAAATTAAAAATTAAAATAAATAAATAAAAATTAAGTTTATTTATTTTGAGAGAGTGAGCAAATGGGGTAGGGGCAGAGAGAAAGGGGAGAGAAAGAATCCCAAGCAGGCTCCACGGTGTCAGTGTCGAGCCCCATGCGGGGCTTGAACTCATGAGCCACGAGATCATGACCAGATCTGAAGCCACGAGTTGGATGCTTCCCTGACTGAGCCACTCAGGCACCCCTCCTTCTACTTCTTCTTTGTCTTCGTCTTTGTCTGGTCTATCTTGAGACTGCACTTTTATATACATTTATAAATACTCTTTTAAATTTAAAATTTTTAAGTCTTGAGAAATTCCACATTAGGACATGTTCATATTTTAATTTAAATTTTATTAAATATAGATACATTCAGGGAGAATTACTGTATTATGTTGGGTCTTCCTATCTATCCTCTCACCTTAATTGTTGTCTTCATTAATATCTTCCCCAAAACTTAGTCATTTTCTCCCAAATGGTCTGGAATGCTACTTTTTAAAGGAAAAAAAAATCCAATGACGCCAAATCATGGTGTAAATATGGAATAACCACACACACACTCTTCCTGGATAAATGGAGGATAGGGGAGCTATTTTTTTTTTTCTTTTCTTCTTTTTTTTCATTAGGGCCCACTATATACTCTTTGCCTGGGGTTTTACATGCATTATTTTATTTATTTCTCACCTCAGTGGAAATATTTTTGATTCCATTTTGTATATCAATAAACAAGGTTCAAAGAGTTATGGTAGTTTGTCTAAGTTCCCACAGTTGGAATGTTACAGAGCTGTAACTGGATACAACATTAACACACCCTACACCGATGCTTTTTCCAACATACCAAATGAAACGAACAGTCAATAATGAAATAGGAGAAAACTTTGTAATCTTAGGACAGTTTTGCAAAAGCTGGGAGTAGCTTAAAAACAAACATAGAGGTAACTCACGGGGTAAGAAAGTTTTAAACAGGCAATAAGACAAACTATAGCCTAAGACACTGGCTGTCCCAATCAGGAATAATCACATGAAGGCCACTGAGCTGGATCAGTATACCACATGGGTTCGTTAAGTGTCAAATCTATTGAAAGCATAAGATGGGGGCACCTGGGTGGCTCAGTCGGTTAAGCGTCCAACTTCCGCTCAGGTCGTGATCTCGCGGTCCGTGGGTTCGAGCCCCACACTGGGCTCTGTGCTGACAGCTCAGAGCCTGCAGCCTGCTTCGGATTCTGTGTCTCCTTCTCTTTCTGTCTCTCCCCTGCTGGTGCTCTGTCTCTCTCTCCTTCAAAAATAAATAAACATTAAATTTTTTTTTTAAAAAGCCCAAGACAAAGGAGTCAGATTTGAATTAGTTGCAAATCTGAACAGTAGGCAGTAATGTAGATGAGGCTTATCAAGAAACTGGAATTTTCTCGGATATAGCGTTTCCCATGAGTTTTTAGCAAATGGGAATTTAAGTTCACAATATTAAGGTGCAAAAAAATATGTCATTTTGTTTCTAGATTAACTTCAACCTGCTCCAAGCACTACCGTTTTAGGCTTTCATTGTCTTTGAATTATTTTGTTGTCTGTCAGCTCATCTCAGTTCTGTAAACTGTAGAAAACTGATAGCATTGAAAATAATTCGTGTCTGTAGATATGCAAGTGCATTCTGTCAGGTGAAAAGATAACTGATTTTTCTTCCCACTATGTCAAAAACTTATTTTGCATCTAGCCGTTCATTTTTGTATGCCTGACTGCCTCTTAAATGTGTGGTGTTTGGAATTCTCCTTTAGAGACATTGTATTGGTTCCCTCATGAATTAAGGAGTTAAATATATCTTTAACAAGTGTGCATTTTATTTCTGAGAGTTGTGACGTTACTTCTTCAAAAAACATTTGCCCCTTTCCAGGGTCTAGGTCATCTGACTCCAGCGCCTACATTTTTCACCATAATACGATGCTAACTCCTTCGTTATGGTAACAGGTAAAGTTTTTAGTGCAGTAACTGCATCAGACACTCCGCTAACAGCTTGGAGAACATAAGCATGTTGCCTAAGTAAAGTTTTACAAAACCACAGGAAAGGATTCAGATTCGTTTTACTCCTGCACTCCAGCTCTTTTTTCTTTCTTAAAAAAAATTTTTAAAGGTTTATTTATTATTGAGAGACAGAGCATGTGCATGGGAGGAGCAGAGAGAGGGGAGGCACAAAATCCAAAGCAGGCTCCAGGTTCTGAGCTGTCAGCACAGAGCCAGACTAGGGGCTCGAACTCACAAACCGTGAGATCAAGACCTGAGCCAAAGTCAGACACTTAACCGACTGAGCCACCTAGACGCCCTTCCTGTATTCCAGCTCTTAAACATGATCTTAGATTTCCTCCTCCAGCTCTTTCATAACCCCCCAGATTTTCTGTTTGATCAAGACTGATGCAAGGATCCATATTTCAGAGTTGGCCTCATTCCAGAGTCGCACTGCCTTCACGGGGTAGGTAGAGTAGATGTCTTTGCTCTTTATTTAGTGATGTGGAACTAACTGGGGAAGTTAAAGGGCTTGATCAGCATCACGTAAGTACTGAGGGAAGCAATCCGAACCTTCCAATTCTGAGATTCTGAATTCTATGTTGCTCTGTTGGAGGAGGAGCCTGTCAGGTCACCCCCCAGGCAGGTGATAATGCCCAGCAGGAGAGCCGACTTCCGGGTGACCCGTCTCAACATAATAATCCTGGAGTGTTCAGCAGCCCTGGAAGGACTGATCCTGTGGTGTTAAGCCAACATTTGACCACTGCTCTAAGATTTTTATATCTTACCATTTATTAGGGACACATCGATGCAGCAACATTTCCCAAGGCTTTCTTTATATCTGACATCCAAAGAGTTTATGGTCTAGAAGAGAACAGTGGGCGGTACACCAAGCCTTGCAAATAATTTATCAAATTTAAAGTTACCTTTCTGTGAATGAAAGTTTCCTGAGTCTACCCTAAATGCGAGGAAGGGTCTAATGTGATACAACCATAATCCTATCTTTTTTTTCCCCCGACAAATTCATCCTACTTCTTCAAGCCATTATGAAACTTCTAGCCTGCTTGAAGGTACTCTCCAAATAACTATTTCCTTTCATCCTGCCTGGGAGAATTCCTGCCAACTCACCGTAGATGTCTTTTCCTTTTCAAATATTCATTTTCGTTCTTGCAATGGGTGTCCAGATATTTTTAACAAGAGCTGCCCGGAGCCCCGCGTGTCACGGAGTGACACTGCAGAAATTCCAGCTGTATTGTCTAAATTCAGAACTTGAAATTCAGCTCCAGGGGCGTGGGTGGAGTACAGCAACCATTGTTTGCTAAGCCTCGTGCTCTCACGACTGCTGGTTTGGACCGCCCTGCTCTGTGTGCCTTTCCCGTGGGCGTGGGCGTAGCCCTGGTGAGGACCTGTCCTTTGTCCTCCTGTTTTAAGACTCTCTATTTTGGAGGACAGAACATTTATCCTCCCTTTCCTTTTTCAGATTGGTGTTTTTACTTCTGCATTCGTAACGCTGGGACATCCCCCCTGCCCATACACACAACCCCTTTGGAAGATGGCACAGTTAGATAATAGGGCTGCCTCCTGAGCCAGGTCTAGGACAAGCACAAACTCCAAACAAGGGCAGCCTTCACCGGTGAAACAGTACGCCAGTGAAACCCAGAGTCCGAGTTTCACTCGCTCTTAGTTACCCAGAGAAATTCCTGTGAGGAAACAAAATCAATGAACCACTGTGGGGCCCTTCCTTCCCTTTCCACGGGTCCAGGGCCACGGTGCTAGGTGACCCCTTATTTTGAAAGTTTCTATCTGGCTCGATTGGATAAAGTCCAATAGGAATAAAAATATTGGAATTATAAAAATCAGCTAAAGGATAATTCGCGTTCTCCTGTCATTAGACAGACTCCCGGAAGCAACGATTTGGCCACAGGCACTGTTAGCTTCAATTAGCACTTGAACAGCAAGCCAAACAGCAAGGAAACTTGTGGTTGTGGAAGCAGTGCGTAAACAAGACCAGAACGATTACCCGATTACCCGATATAGTGAAGTGACCTTAAGAATTCAAATGATGGTGGCCAACAGCGAATTCATTTTTTAGGTTACTCAGTGTTTTAGGTTACCCAATGCTGTTGCAAGCTATGAAGGTGCTACTATAGTTTAGTGGATAAAATTAGTGCCTTTGGGGGGCGCCTGGGAGGCTCAGTTGGTTAAGCCTCCGACTTCAGCTCAGGTCATGGTTCGTGAGTTCGAGCCCCGTGTCGGGCTTTGTGCTGACAGCTCGGAGCCTGGAGCCTGCTTCGGATTCTGTGTCTCCCTCTCTCTCTCAAAAATAAATAAACATTAAAAAAAAAAAAAATTAGTGGCTTTGGAGTCAGACAGCTCTAAATGCCATTTGTGTCTTTGAGGAACACTTGGATCAGCTGTGTGCCCTTGACGAAAGAAAGCTTTTCTGAGACTCTGTTTCTTCACCTGTAAAATGGGGATAATAATCATAATACTTATTTCATAAGACTGTTATGAGAATTAAATTTTTTTAAATCTATATGAAAAGTTCCTAGTAAAAGCCAGACACATAATTTGTTTCCAATCAATGGTATGCTTACCAAGCATATGCGTACCTCTTTAACTACTAAAGTTGTTTAGCAGTTTAACAGTAGTTGGTCATTCTCCTAACCCCTTCCCACCCTCTCAGTGGGTTGCTGGTTTGTATTTCCATCGTGGGTAAGCAGCATGTGGAGACTGCTCGGTTGGGACCTCATTTGGGAATCAAGAGCAAAGTTCTTTGGAAACAACTTATAATTGATATTCAAAAAAGCTCAATGTAAAATCAGACACAAAACATTTTAATTGTTATCAGAAAACAATCTTAATGCCAAAAATGATCAATTCTTCTCATGATATAATCATCCATTAAGTTTGTAAAAACAGATTTTCAAACACATCACCTTCCACTGTATTTATTTGTCCATTTTAAAGCCAAGTTCTTTTTTGGTAGGATGAAGGTCCTCTGTTTCTTTCCATTGGATCTTTCCCCAGTGAGAAAAAGTTAAATTCTTAATTCTCCTCAGGGAGAAAGTTTAGGTCAGTGGTTACAAACCAAATAGACCTGGTTCCCAAGGTCTTTGTTGGAAGTGGGGAGACCTTGGACCTGTTACTCGATCTCTCTGAACCTTGTTTTAAGATGGGACGACGCTGCATCTATGTAGGTAAAGTAGTTTGAATACTGCCTGAAGTACAGTAAGCACTCTATGAATATTGGCTATTATTACTGTTCTATTCAAGACTGATCTCTTAGAACACAGGGTATATACCTTGATTTTAGGACCACCCATTTTAATTCAAGATCTATATCACTATGTCTGGAAACAGAGTAGTGACTGTCTTGGTTCAGTTTACAACGTGGCTCCGATTACTTTGTTGAATAAGCCCTAACCGGAAGAAGGCTGGGCAATGGAAATTTCGATTTCAAACCCATCATACTCACTTTGAGCACCCTGGGCTCAGAAGCTGGTTAGACTCTCAGAAAGAAAAAGAATTTATTCAATCAAATATTGTGCGCAGAGAAACAACATATCACTTGTTAATTACAGAAGTGACTAGCGCTGATCCGGGCATCTCTTTTATTCCCCTCGGCTTATGGCCCAATTAACAATTAGCAGTGACTGATGTCCTAAAAGGAAGCTTTCTGTCTGCACTACTGGCTTTTCTCAGGAGGAGTTACAAATAGGATACTTGACAGAGTTTAGTCATGAAAAAAAAAAAAATTAAAACTACAAGAAACCACCTGTATTACTCATACATGAAATATATTTGCAAAAATTCTAGATAACACCAACACACTCACTGACTTTATTTACAAAGAAATAAACAAAACAACTACTCTCCCTAATTTCAGAAAGTTATCAAACATAATAGAAACTACTTTTTTCCATGCTGAAAATCCTTAAACACTTATTTAACTAGTTAATATTTATAAGTTCAAATAATCACTCCTTTGGAGAGGAGGTCTCTTATGGAAAAGACTCCAAGCTGAGGAATTAAACCGCATTGAATGTTTCCCCGACAAAGAGCAATTTTCCCTTTTTGCACAGGGTGCCTGTCATGATAAACAGAGGTAGGTCTTCTAAATTCACTGTCTCTTTGAGGATAAACCACGATTTGGATTGGACACCATGGTAACCATCCTCCAAACAAGAAAACGCAATAATTTTGAGGTAATGACAAAAAAATTCAATAAGCTTTGCCGGAAAACCATGAATCCATATCCAGATCTGATCTCTGGTTTTGCTATTGATTGATGGATAGCCCCAAATATCCTCTATAATGTCATTCAAACTACTTCTCAGAAAAGTCTCAGGTGTCCATTATTTATACCTCTTTATGTAATTAATTGAATGTATGTCCCCTGTCACGAGTACATACATTTTGGCCTAAATTAGCATAGCTGTTAGTGATCAAGCTCTTCCTACAAAACAAGCACTAAGCTAAGAATTTTACAAATACTATCTCATTTGACCCTCATGATCATTCTCTGAGGTAGATAAGATTATCACCTTATTTATCAATCAGTACATTTCAGCTCAGGGAAGATAACCAGGCTGCCCACAGCCCCACAGCTATAAGTGGTCTGACTTCAGAGCCTGAGTTCTGAACTACACTGATTTAAAAATCGAAATGATCTCAGTGGCAGGCATCCAGATAGGCAAGGAAATGTTCTAGAAGCTTCCCTGCAGGCTGAAACCAAAATGGTAGGCTAAAGAGCCGAGCAGTAGTAGTCACTTCTTACATATAGGAATGGTAATTCTATCACTGAATTCCGGTGGCATTTCCAGACCTACTTCCCATGACCCTTTAACTTTTTCTAAGAAGAGAAGCACAAAAGTATATGGCCTTCACGAAAGAGAGGCAAAAGCATGCGGGGAAGCACGACAAAGTGTCTGGAATGTCATCACTACTCGGCCATGGCGCATTCCCATCTACAGCCAACGTTTGTTTCTCTGGTAGGAGGCTGATAAAGACCGGGGAGGTCCCATGGCATCATGTCAGGTTTGGGCAGGGTGAATAAACATATCTGCCACATCCCAAACACCAGCAAACATGTGGAAAACCTTTCAGGTAGAAAGCTGCCATATAGGATACATGAAAGGAAATGCGACTTTACCCCATTTCGGAAGTTACTGAAACCTAAAGACCACTGAGGCACACAATAGGAGCAGGTTTGAGAAAGTAAGAAAAAAAAGAAAAAAAAAACTTATGGAGGCAAAATAGGATTCTGTGGGTTGTGTGTTGGCTTCTCCGAGGTTGAAGATAAGAGGGCAAACTGCGAGGCTCAGTGGACCAGCGGCCAGGCCCAGGAGAGCCCCTCTGAGGGACTCCAACCTCTCCCCGAGCTGAGTTGGGAGTAAGCAGCAGAGCTCCCTCAGCACTCCAGAGGGAACTTTTTCTGCTGCACGGCTTGGTGCCTGTTGGAAAAACTCATGATGTGAAACTGATACCCAAGAGCATTCTTGGGGCACCTATCACACGCTCAACCAAACCCCAGCGTGGGCTGTCGCCAGGAAATGAAGATCAGATCACACTGCATTTTGAAACGATCCTGGGTGACTAAGCAAAGAGGCCATGTCCACCATGAGCTCTCCAAGCTACCAGAGCCACCAGGACCACAAGGGCCCTCAACCTACCATACGTTTCGGGAAGGCGTCCCAGGGCCAATTTCTAGACTCAGGCAGCGAGGGCCAGACACTGTCTAGATGAACAGACGGCCTCGGGGCAAATGACTCATTTTGGCTTCTACCAATTAAAAGGGCAAGTTCCCTTCTATTCACTAAGTCCCACCATCCCTCTCCCACAGGGCACCAGCATCTCAGAGAAAAACAGAAGAATCAGATAAATTCCACTAATCCTTAGACTTTGCTGTCTGCTCTAGGAAGGGGCCTTCACAGTTTGGATTTCTTTTGTTATATGGAGAATCCAGCAAGGAATACAGTGTTCTCTACCTCGCAGGAATTGGCTTTGCATATGGCTTTGTAAAGGTGATTTCTGACGCCCCCGTTCTGTCGCTGTATCTTCATCCATAGTGTGAGGATAATGACTCCATGACTCCCTCTCATGGTTCATAAGGTTTTTCCGTTGCTTTGCCTGCTTGTTTGTTTAAGCAATAATGGGAAAACAAAAACGAAAAACAAAAACAAGAAACAAAAAAACCAAACCCAGAGATCCCTGAGTTTTATAAATACTTCTGTCCCTTTGGGCGGATTACTACTATCTGGTAGTAGATAATTTAAAACATTGAGACAACTTAGAAGCAGGCTTATATTTCAGATTCAGAAGAGGAGAAACAAGTGGGCTCTTTTGAATGGCATTTCTACCACTACAGCAGTGACCACTGGCAGTTAAATGCCCTTCACAAACTATAAGTCCAGGGAAGGCCGTATATCCTTTGTCAGGCAATGGTGTCCAGGATTACACTAGAGAATAAGCCCACACCCTTTAAACCCCTGAAGCGGCACCAGCCAGTGTCTCAACACCTCATCTTTGTAACCTGGAAAATAAGAACGTCTGACCGTATCTTCTCCGACCTCCTTTTCAGCTGTAAAAAACGGGCACTGTTGCCCCAACATTTATAGATGATCTACCATGAACAAAGCACTGTAACAACTAAGACAAAAAATGGATAAAAGCAAAAAAAAAAAACAAAAAAAAAAAAACCCCGCAAAAAACAAAAAACAAAACTTGAAAAAGGGTAAGGCCAAGAGATAAGAAACACAACTGATGAATGGATAAAGTTTAAAATGGACAGACTATCCTCCCTGTCCTGCAGACCTGGGTAGTTACACACACGTGTATAAGTGTAATTACCAGATAAGTTCTGTGACACACCCAGTGCGGTGTGGGCACAGCCAGGAGGAAGGGGATCACTTCATTGCTTCTGATTAAGGGGATCAAAGCCGGTCTAGGCAGCCAGGTGCATTGGAAAACAGCGTTTAAAGATGCATGGGATTGAATCAGTTGGGGATGGCTAGAGAAGTCAAAAATAGTAATGATAAAGGATATTATGATTAATTGTTATAGATCAGCCATTTGGCACAATAAATAGCACTTAATAAATATGTGTTCATCTATAGGTGGCCACCAGAGAGAAAAGAGGAAGAGAGGGCAAGAAGGGAAGAAAGATAAAGTCATCTAGCAAAGTCAGTGAGCTGGAGTGTGAGAGGTTCAAGGTCAAGTCTGGGGGAATGATTTAATTTCCTGATGGAAATTAAACTGGGAAAGAGTTTCAAACTCTAGGGCACAGTACCGCAGCCTACAAATGCACATTTAATAAATACCTGTTGTTCATGTCGTTGCTATTACATCCTGTTTATGGCTATTTTGTTTTTAAAATAAATATTCCAGTTATAAAATAGATTATAAGCCCATTGTTCACAAATTAATCCACTACTACATATCACATCTGTCTATTATTGCTACTGATTAAATATAGCATTGTTATGGCAAATTTTACCTTTCCCCAGAAAAATAATTATCGCATAGTGCATATCAAAATCAAAACTGAATACATTCTCTTGGGAGGGAGGACAACCAGCTTGTGAAAGCAGCAACTCACCACATGACCTTGGGAAGGGTGTCCCTAGGTCCTTATTTGTAAACACAGAGGGTTGGGCCAGATGATTTCCCAGGCCTTTCCCAGTTAGAACTTGATTATAAGCTGCACAGGCATACAGTTAAGGTGAATTACTGACCAATCATACTTGTATCACAATACAGTTCATGGATCACAGACTTTTAGGAATTTTAGTAATAATTCCTGTGATGATTAACATTTATCACCCTTGGGGACTTCATCTACAAAGTACACCAGCTAAGAATACAGCACAGCCTGCAAGTTTGTTCCACGTTTTTCTCCAAAAAAATCTCCATGCCTCTTATAGATGTATGGCTCATAGGCTCCAAAAAATAAACTCAGTAGCTCTCTTCGTAACTCTGAAACTCCTTCTTCCACAACAATAGGAAAATGGACTCTTGAAATACATGGAGACTACTGTGTGGATGATGAAACTATTTTCTTTGGAGCAAAGGACTGTGGGACCTGTGATGTTGCCTAGTGGGTCTGTGCTCCCCTGACCATCTGGATCTGATTGCTGAGGTCTCCTCTCCACTCTCCTCTCCAGATTCAAACTCCTCATCTACTGCGTGGAACAGTGGTTTGGGCCGTAGCGCCTCCCTTCTGCCCCTGCCATCATGCTCTTCTTGGCTGGTGTTTCTCTGATAACCGAAGTGGGATGGTTTCCCTCCTCTGGGTAAGCTCTTCATTGGGATTATCTCTTGCGTCAGCCGTCTTTCCTGAAGTATCCCTGCTCGAGAGTGTGCTTTGAACATGATGGATGGGAGTTCTGAATCGCTGCTGTCATTGTCTAGGAAAATATGACAAGAGGAGGAAAGAACACAACTTAAGATCAGAGAGAAGACTTCATATCTGCATGGCAAGAACTCAGAGTGAAGAAGAGTCCTTCTTGATGTTCTAACTCTTACATTCACCTGGCTGATTTTCTCTGCCCCAAGGAGGGCAGCCAATAGAAGCCCTGTTATGGGCCGTGTTATAAATAAATAGAAATGCCTGGAAACCTGTGTATCGGGCTAGACTCCTGCAGGTAAGTAAGAGAGGTTTTTTTTTGTTTTTGTTTTTTTTTACAAAAGCAGATCAAGTGGCCAGTAGGCGCAAAGATGCATTGCACTGTCAAAGACCAACACTAAACCGAAGGTTCCATGGTTAACAATGATAGGAAAAGTTTTTTAAGTTTATTTATTTATTTCTAGAGAGAGAGAGAGAGAGAGAGTGAGAGATCGAGCAGGGGCAGGGGCAGGGAGAGAGAGAATCCCAACCAGGCTCTGCACTGTCAGCACGGAGGCTCAAACTCATGAACCATGAGATCATGATCTGAGGCCAAACCAAGAGACAGCCACCTAACCAATTGAGTCACCCATGAGCTTCTAAACGGTTGGTTTGTTTTTTAATCAGTGCTTACCAGAAAGCATGAGATCTGAGTTTCATCCCTTTGACCTTGAAATAGCCAATCATGGAACAGGGAGAGGAGAGAGCCACAGCAGAGAGTCATGTGTGGCAAAACAAGAGTGATTACATGTCCTCCTTTCAAGGGAGGTAAAGGGTGCACAGATTTCCACCGGCACGTGACAGCAACGACAGTGGTAGGAATGTCCATGTATTGAGAACTCACCATGCACCTGTCATTGTGCTAACCACTTTATATCTGTTGTGCCATTTAGTCCTTATCGTAATCCTTGGAGATGAGTGAAATTAGCATCCTTATTTCAGAGGTAAAGCGGCTGAGGTTTCGAGATGTTAAATGACTTTCAGTATCACACAGTGAAGAAGATGGGACTGCAGTGTGCACAGAGTCTGTCCCACTGTGCATCTGCTCTCTGCCAGGCTGTGCCTGGCTCCCTGATACATGCCCTATGCGGGTCGGAGGGGTACACCAAGAGCGGAGGGAAGCCATTGGGTATCTACATGACATCCCCTCTCAGATGACCTTCTGAAGGGCCTCCTCGATGCCTAGGACATTGCCTTTTCCCTATTTCCCTGTGCACCCATCTTCAAGGGAGTATTTTTCACAAATCTCGTTGATTCTCATTTCCTCAAGTTGTAACCTGATAAACTTGTCTTTCCTTTAAATATTCTCTCGAGACTCTAAGTATTTTAAGAACTTTAAATCTGAAAGCAGGGCTCTTTGTCCCACTCTCCATTCCCTCCTAAAAAACAAAACACAACACAAAAGAAGAACCCCACAGTAATATGCTCAGAGGTTTACACATGACAAAAGGTATTTAGTCATCAGAAAAATTTTAAAAAACCTGTTCAATTGATGTTTTTCTAAATGTGATCGAATTATCCTGAGAAGGTAGCCTGGAAGTTGAGGGGGATAGGGGACAGGAATCAACTGCTTTGAATTAAAAAAAAAAAAAAAATAGTTAAGTGTATTTGTTCATTTTTTTTATTACTTCCCTTTAATTTGTGCTCTACCATCTGGCCTGGAACACGAGTTCTTCTTGATTCTTTGCTGCTTGGAATATTACTTAAGAAAACAATGGCCTGGATGCTTCTGCCCTCAAGAGCAGTTCTTTGCTCACTTTCCTCTGCCCTGTCCTGGTTTCCAACCCCTCCTTCTGAATGTATGCTCCCCTCAGCCCAAAGATCATAGCCGATGCTTCCTGACCACCTCTGCTTATTGAAAAGTGGGTTCCAGGGTGCCTGGGTGGCTCAGTAGGTTAAGCGGCTGACTTCAGCTCAGGTCATGATCTCGCGGTCCGTGAATTGGAGCCCCGCATCGGGCTCTGTGCTGACAGCTCAGAGCCTGGAGCCTGTTTCCGATTCTGTGTCTCCCTCTCTCTGACCCTCCCCCATTCATGCTCTGTCTCTCTCTGTCTCAAAAGTAAATAAATGTTGAAAAAAATTAAAAAAAAAAAAAAAAAAGAAAAGTGGGTTCCAAGCATTCAGAAGGGTTTTGAGCAGGTGACTTCCAAGATTCCACTCATCTCAAGTCAGTAGATCTGTCCAAAAGGGAAGGAAGAGGGCAGCTGAAAGTGGAAGAGGAAGGAGGAAGAGTGGGGGCTGGGCTCTGTCCCAACTGCACAGCCTCCCGCAGGTCAGCACTCAGGCCGGCAGTTCCAGGGAGAGATCAATGGAGACCTTGCTGCAAAATCTGAATATCTGTTATTTTATCTTGCATTTTAACATTTGGACTTGGGCACCCGGGGGCAAGGTGAAGGAGAAGCAGAACAGTGCTTCTGCATAGGGCAAGGCAGAGCCTGATACCCAGGGGTTGACACTGGACTACCTCATACAATGTGTGCTCTCTAGAGACCCGGATCTGGGGTATAGCTCCCTCTCTTGCTTCTCCTCATGGTTTTGTTTTAATTCTGTTTAATAATGGTACTTTACAATTTACCATTTTAATCTTTTCCCCCCATTGTAACCATTTTGAAGCATCCAGTTCTGTGGCATTAAGTACATTCACAGAGTTATGCAGTCAATACCACCGTCTTCATTTTTTCCCAATCCACATGGATTGTAAGCTGTCTCAGAGCAGAGGAGGGGTGTCTAGGAAGGCCATCTCTGCTTATAACACCAAGTGAGCCTCGGCTCCTTGAAAAAGAGCATTGCAAGAGTATGTGGAGCCCCCAGACATTTAGAGTAAGGAATGCTCCGACACTGGAGAGCAGGGGACAGTGAGGAAGGCAAATGCTCCCCAAGTCACAGCCTGGTTAGTCAGGGACTGCCTGCTGGATGCCAACACTCCCTCCGTGTTCTCCCCTAGAGGCCCTCTGGCCATTCCTTGGCTTGTCCAGGTGCAGAAAGCCTTCAAATTTGGGGAGAATGTGGATTCAAGTAATTGTGCCCGGAGACACATTGAGAACTATCTCAGTCTAACCCTGATTATTATAATTCTTGAAAACTTATTAGGGATAAGTGATCAACTAAGTGCCACTTTGAAAGGATGTACGCACCCCTATGTTTACTGCAACGTTATTTACAATAGCCAAACTATGGAAGCAGCCCAAGTGACCATCGATTGATGAATGGATAAAGAAGATGTGGTGTAGGGGCGCCTGGGTGGCGCAGTCGGTTAAGCGGCCGACTTCAGCCAGGTCACGATCTCGCGGTCCGGGAGTTCGAGCCCCGCGTCGGGCTCTGGGCTGATGGCTCAGAGCCTGGAGCCTGTTTCCGATTCTGTGTCTCCCTCTCTCTCTGCCCCTCCCCCGTTCATGCTCTGTCTCTCTCTGTCCCAAAAATAAATAAACGTTGGAAGAAGATGTGGTGTATATACACGCAATGGAATATTCAAATCCTTTATGATTCACTCATATGTGGAAATTGAGAAACAAAACAAATTAACAAAGGAAAAAAAGAGAGAGAAACCAAGAAGCAGACTCTTAGTTATAGAGAACAAACTGATGGGTACCAGAAGGGAGGTGGGTGGAAGAATGGGTGAAACAGGTGAAAAGGATTAAGAGTACACATATCTTAAAGAGCACTGAGTCATGTATAGACTTATTGAATCACTATATCATGCACTTGAAACTAATAATAGTGTATGTTAGTTATACTGGAATTAAAATTAAAAACTTAATGAAATAAAAAAATAAGTTTGACTTCATTACTTACTCTTCTCATATCTCTAGGTGAACAACTATTTAAAAAAATTTTTTTTTAATATTTATTATTTATTTTTGAGAGAGAGACAGTGTGTGAGCAGGGGAGGACCACAGAGAGAGGGAGACACAGAATCTGAAGCAGGCTCCAGGCTCCAAGATGTCAGCACAGATCCCGACGCGGGGCTCGAACCCATGAACCGTGAGATCATGACCTGAGCCGAAGTTGGATGCTTAACCGACTGAGCCACCCAGGCACCCCTGTTAACAACTATTTTTTGGTAACCTAATAAAATTTTGAACCAGTTATGCACATTTGAAAGAAAAAAGTGCATTGGGACTAAGACTTCATTCCATGCCTAGTTTAATTCATGTAGAACCAACATTTCTGAAGTGTTGTCTTTTCTTTCCAAGAACACCTCTATCTACCCATGTCAAGCCTTCTTTGATGTTCTTCAATAGTATTAATTGTCAATGGCTAATATTTCCTGAATATTTACTTGGTTCCAGGCACTGTTCTAAGAGTTTTGCATGCATTGCCTGGCTTCAGCTTGAAGCAGAACTGTTGTATGTGGGAGGTACCAATATTCACCCCTTTACAGAGAGGAAATGGAGAAGTGGACTTTTATGTTTTCTTCATATAAGTCCTATATATATTTTCCTAGGGTTTTATTATGTTTACAGAAAATAAGAGTGAGATGCCTTTTAAGGCATCTATCTGAAGAATAGAATCCTTTGACCTAGTCATTTGATGAGTAATGTAAACACATTTCCAAATGTTAAACAACCTCCACTTCTGGAATGAATCCCACTTTGTAAGGTGTAGTATTTCTTTAATGTCCTGCCATATTTTATTTATAATGCTTTACTTAAGATTTGCACATGTGTGCTCATGTGAGTTGCTATGTGGTAATCTCCTGCTATGGGAGCATGTGATATTGAAACGACATCATAAGAAATGACCATGAGAATTTCACATTTTCTATTCATTCAAACAATGTAAATAGCAACAGATTACTTGTAGCAGGAAGGTTTTTAGAAATTAATTATTATAAACCCTACAATGGTGCTCTTTTGTTTGTTCATTTGCTTTTGTTTGTGGATTAGCTCTTTTATGACATAAAATGACACTAGTTCCAAGAGTGTGATCTAGGAATAGATGGCTAGATCAATGAAACACAACTGGAGTCCAAAACTCTCTCAAGATAAATGACTGTAGGGGCGCCTGGGTGGCGCAGTCGGTTAAGCGTCCGACTTCAGCCAGGTCACGATCTCGCGGTCCACGAGTTCGAGCCCCGCGTCAGGCTCTGGGCTGATGGCTCAGAGCCTGGAGCCTGTTTCCGATTCTGTGTCTCCCTCTCTCTCTGCCCCTCCCCCATTCATGCTCTGTCTCTCTCTGTCCCAAAAATAAATAAATGTTGAAAAAAAAAATTAAAAAAAAAAAAAGATAAATGACTGTAGCACAGCAAAGGTAGCATCTCCTCTTGGAGGAAAAGATGGGTTTGGGACAGGTGCATGGCCATTGAAAAACAACCTGAAGTGTGTGTGTGTCTAAATCTATGCAAAGAGAAGTCTCAGAGGGTTTGAGATATAAAGGGGATAATTAAACTATTAAAGTTCTAGGGAAAAACATTGGGTAAATCGTATTCTAATTTTTCTGTGGAAGACTGAGCAGACTTGACTAATCAGAATGCATATCTGATGGCAAGTATATCTAAAAACTAAAAGATAAATGTGAAACTGGAAGAGAAACCATTAGCAAAAAATATGAGACAATGGATGATATCCTTGTTATACAGTGTTCTTCCAGTTCATTGTAAGAAAACAAACAATGGAATAGACCAAAAAAAAAAAAAAAAAAAAAAAAAAGTGGCCAAAGGCAGAAACAGAAACTTCCCAAGAAGTAATAGTTGCTTCCAAGAATGTGAAAGATGTTCAACCTCACTAAAAATCAGACTCAGATTAAAATTAATATGATATAAAAATGTTATCTTATTCCATCATAGATTACTCAAAAGTTTGACAATAGCCCAGTGATGGTTAAAATGATTGAAAGCAACCTTTCTCACAGACTGTTGTGAGAGTAAATTTAAATGTATTTCATTTTTGACCCCCAAATCTTGGTTCCAAGAAAACACACTAAGGGAATAATCATTTGTGCAAAAATCACAAAGTGATTCACAAGTGAGCCAAGGTGCTTATTAAATAAATATCATTGCTTACATTCTATAAAAAGTCATAATACCTTACTATTTGTTAATAAGCATTTAGCGAAATAAGCTAAGATTATTTTATATAATTAGCTATTATTCAATCATAAAAGTGATTATTAACATTATATATATTGACATGGAAATATGTCCACAGTAGATAGTTGAATAAACCAGACAATTTATAAAAATTCCAAAACAATGATGATACTACGATTTTGATGATGCTGGGTTTTTTTTTTTTTTTCTTTCTTATATCAGATACAGGTGGGATAGGAATTAGGATAGTGCAGAGAGAATTATAGAAGAATGTTTACCAAAATGTTCTATAGTAATTATATCTTGGTATTGGGGTTTCACGTGCTTTTAACTTTCTTATTTTATGCTTTTTATCTACTGATTAGTTTTTATTTTATATCTAATATTAGTTTTTATTTTATTTTATTTTATATCTACTGATTTAGTTTTTATTTTATTTTATTAGTTTTTATTTTATTTTATTTTTACATTTTTAAATCAGAAGTAAATAAAGTTCCATTTTAAAGAATAATTATAGTCACTCTTCAAAGATTTAATTCCAAAATCCTGAGTTTAGTTTATTTGAATTTCCAATGTGTTTTTGTCTTAAAAATTTGAAAAAAATTAAAATAGATAATATGGCATATTATATATTACATATCACCTTTTGCTAATAGAAAAACTATCTTATGTATACATTTGAAAAATAATAATGGCTTTTACTAGAACAAAAGGCAGTTTCAATAAATGTAAGAATTCTACTTAAGAATTAGATATTAAATTGGAAATATTTAATCAGTAAATTTGGTAAATCATTTTATTTATTTATTTATTTATTTATTTATTTATTTATTTATGAAATCATTTTAGTAAAATCTAACCAACTTTGGAGAATCTTGCTAACTTTTAAACCTTGGGTGAACCCCAAATATTTCAAAAAAGTGCCCATTTTACATCAGCAAATTATGACCCCTAAGCTATACCCAGCCTGTGCCTCTTTTCCTATGGCCTATGAGCTAAGAATAGTTGCTACATTTTTAAATGGCTGAAAAAAAATTAAAAGAATATATTATGTCAGGGAAAAATTACGTGAAATTCAAATTTCAATGTTCATACATCAAGTTCTGAATTAGATTTAATGAAAACGTTGTTTTCTCTTTTTCTCGTCATGTAGGTACCTACATGATATTCTCGGGTTTGCCTTTTGGCCCACAAGCCCCCAAATATCTGCCCTCTGACCCTTTACAGGAAAAGAGGAAGAAGAACCAGGCAGGCAGATTACCTGTGAGTTCAGCAACCCTCGTGTCTCTTCCTGCCGGCTGAGGGTGGCCATAGGGAAAGGAGAGGTAACGAATGTTTTTGGTACCAGCCTGTGGGCAGCAAGTGGAAAGAAAAAGCAGAATTAGGCCTGTGGTCTTGAGTGTCACGTGGAAAACAAAGTAACGGGTGCAGACTCACACCGGGCACCTCATTTGGATCACAGGTTCTCCTGTACTCCTACTACTCTGGTTTAAACAACGTAGAATGTGATAGCCTTCAATATGTGTTTCCTTCCCCTCTCATGATCAAAGAGACCATTATGAACCCCTCAAAGTGACTTTTTGTTTTGAGAAAAGCATTTGGTTTTTTAAATTTTTTTTTAATTTTTTAGTTTACATGTTTATTTTTTTAGGGCAAGAGAGAGAGAGGGAGAGACAGAATCCCAAGCAGGCTCTGCCCCATCAATGTAGAGCCCGATGTGGAGCTCGAACCCCCAGACCACGAGATCATGACCTGAGCCGAAAAGACGCTTAAGCGACTGAGCCACCCAGGCCCCCAAGCATTTGTTTTTTAATAAGGAAGACAGAATTATGGATTGTTGACATATATATTTTTACAGGAAAAAAAAAGTATTTAGTCCATGGTCAGGAGATGGTCTGCGTTCTATTCACTGATAACGGGGATAATTATAATTAAGGGGGATAAGCCAATTAGCCATTTTGTGTGAGTTTCACCGTCTAGAAAAAGGGGATAAAATGCCTGTGCTACACTGTTCACAGGAATAGTTTGAGGACAAAGTAAAACACTAGAGAGCACTTTTATTCTTTGAAAACACGATATGAATGCTATGCCATGATATTGTTAATAATTTCCCAGGTACCTTTTAATGTGACCCAGTCAGATGCATACCTGAGGTAGGCTTGACTACAAGATCACAGGTCGACTATTTAGTTTGATTTTATTTTGAAAATAACAAATCGCAAAACTAAAATCTTTGAACAAGGTCACTTAACCCATCTCCTCAGGTGGTTGTTTACTATTATTACTATCGGCATCGTTATTATTACATTTGAGCCACTGAGGTTAGGGTAGAAATTAGAATCTGCTCCAGACCTACCCTTCGTCCAGACGTTCCAGTGAGATTGGTGGGATATGGCCTCAAAGAGAATAGTTCAGATGCACAGTGGGTGATACGAAAGATGAGGCCCACGCGTCTTGGCAAGAACATTTTCTTCCCTATATCTTCCTGGGAGAGAAGTAAGCTTCCTAGAGCCCGGTGCCCCAGTCCAGGGAGGTTTCCCTGGACTGCTCAGTACCTGGCCGCCATGGCATCTGGTCTAGACGCACAGTCCAGTGAGCGTGTTCCAGTCACTGACCCATCCTGGAGGTTCAACCTGACCAACCGACCCCGAGGCAGGTTGTCTAGTGTCCGACAGCCTCTTAGTTTTGTATTCCTCTGGCCACAAGGTGGTGGTTTTGTCTCACTGCCGCTGGCAGTCACCCGAGGAGGAGGCCCTGTGAGGGGCTGGCCCAGCTCCCAGAGCGATTCTACAGACCCCACTTACCGGCTTTCCCCATGGCAGGCTGTGGCCTTTCCTCATGCTCTCCCTTAAGGTATTCTGGCGGCGGATCAGAATCTCTTTAGCCTGCTTCTCGCTCGTTTGGGGTTTGAGGTTGTATTTGTTGTAGGACAAGGTCTGCAGAGAGAAGGGCATGTCAAATACATAAGGACATCTGCGTACAACCTTCAGCTTTAGGAGGCCATGGAAATGTCGCAGAATAAGACGACCCAAAAAAGAAGACACCCAAGATGCCACCTGAGCGTCCGCCTCAATTACAGAGGAGCGAGCTGTGGCCCCGAGAAGAAAGGTCTGTGAGCAAGGCCACCCCCATCAGGACGGAACTGTGGTTGGAGCCTGTGCTTTCCCAGCTCGCGGAGCATTGTCCACCTGCACTGCCCCTCTGGTGTCCTTGCAGGAGTCCCGCCCCGACGGGCTCATGGACTTTGGCTGCTCCATACCCACCCTCTTTCGCAGGTTGTGTTCTTTATGCTCGGACGGTGGTGTCTGCGTGTTTGGATCGAAGGGGTCAGAAAAATGTCAAAACTCCATTGGAAATCTCATTAAGTTTGCTATTCTTAAATTTTGCCGATGGAAGATGCATTCAAGATGTCAGCCAATGACTATCACCATTACCAGTTCAGAAAGGAAGAGGTCTTGTAACCAAACTGTAGGAAGGACGTAATCCATAAGCTCCGATAAAGAGCAGTCCTTTAAATGGAATCAATTATCTTTATAAAAAATTTCTTCCTTATTGCTTTTTTTTTTTTCGAGAAAGAGAGAGACAGGTCACAAGTGAGTGAGAGGCAGAGAGAGAGAGAGAGAGACAGAGAGAGTCCTATGAGGGGGAGAGAGAGAGAGAGAAGAGAAGCAGGGCTCACCTGTAACAGGGATCCTGTTTTTAACCTAAGTGGGGCCCATGTTCAACTGAAGAGGGGCCCGAGCTCACCCCAAGCAGGGCATGAGCTCCCCCAAAGCAGAACATGAGCTCACCCAAAGTGGGCCTGTGCTCACCAGATGCAGGGCTCGAACTCACCAACCTTGAGATCATGACCTGAGCCAAAGTCAGATGCTTAACCGACCCAGCCACCCAGACACCTCATCTTCTTTACTGTTATCAGGCCACTGAAAACCTGTCCTGAACCACAGACCAACCTTGGTCCTCAGATGTTTACAAAGTGCTTTGCTGGAGTTTCGTCTCTCCTTTCTTTTCAGCCAAAGTGCAGCAGTGAATATACTGTTTCCCCTGGGTCAGTGGGTCCCACAGGATAACAGGGTCAGGGCTACAGGCATTACCACTCCGGGTTAATGGATGCTGTAATAAGCGTTTTCAATTCAACAGCAAAACAGCAGATGCTCTACGTGCCAGGTGCCATGGTAGGTGCAGGGTTTTAAAAAAATGGATACATTTGAATTATGGTCTTCAAAAGGCTCATGGTCTACTTGGGGAGTCCGACAAGCATATACTGTTTTGTGCTCAGGAAGTAAGATTTTGGAGTCTGCAGGGACTTAAAGAGTATAGGCAAAGGACACTCATCCAGTCTTGGGGGGGGGAAAGGTGCATTGCACTGAGCTGTGTCTTGAAAGACGAGTGGATGTTTCCTCCAAGAAGAGGGAACACATGAAACAATACATAGCTATAAAAAATGTGACGGGAGGTAGGAGGACTTGCTGGAGACAAGCTGGGAATTTATTTTCTACCTCAAGAGAATTTAGTATTTTATTCAAAGTATGGTGAGAAGTGAGACAGGTACAGGAAGGGGCTGGGGACAATTTGCCAAGGAGATATTAAAGAATGACATACGACACTATCAAAACATATTTTAAAATTAGGCATCTAGAACACCAAGACAGACTTACAATTTTTCATCAATGTTAACTTCATGCAAAAGTGAATTCGGGGTGCATGGATGTTTGTATACACACACTCATATACGTGTATCTGTACATATATACGTATATGTATACGTTGCTGTTAGGAATTTCCCACACCTTGACTTGAGGGCTGTACTTTAAGGAACATTTGGACACTTTTTGTTCTATTTTGTCTCATATCACATCACCCAGGTGCTTATTCTTGCCTATCTGCAGGGAGCGTAGTTGGTCCTATGCATATAATGTATATGCAAGCTTCTTCCCTCTGTTCCTTCCATTTCAGCCTTTTAATGAAGGAGTTGGTGATTGTTTAAAGACCGTATTTCCCCCTAAAACTTGAGCTCTATGGGACAAAGTGCTAGAAGTGCATTAAATATTTGCGGAAGGGAACTCAAGTTGCATAAATGGTTTTCCTCCTTTGAAAGTGTGTGGGAATTCTGCGTGTGACCTGATCATTTAGGCCACATCAGGGGACTGCCCATCAATCTCTAAGTTATCCTTAGAGTCTGAGCTGAGGTCAGTCTCTTCCCTTGTAGGTTTAAAGAGAACTTTTCTCAATTCCCATCCCCACTGTGTTCCAGAGAGCTTCTGTGTCCCAGAGGGCTGTCTCACTGGAAACCTCCAGAAGCTAGTTCTTCAGCTTGCTCAGCAGTGACAATCTGCTGAGGGGAGTGGCTTCAAACAGGAGTGGTCGGAGCCCTCCCAGGTGCAGGACCAGCTCAGCTTCAGATCAACTATATATCAGGATCCCCTAGAGTCAAACTGTGCACTCATTCCAGCCTTGCTCTGAAATGACTCCTGACTCCCAAGATGGCCTCTTCTGAGGTGTGGACTGTGAGAAATGTTCCAGCCACCAGCCCCACACCACATGAGGCCCACTGACCTATCACCCAGGCTAGAGACTACAGCCGTCGCCTTTTGTGACAATCTTCAAAACCGTAGATTGCCCACTAGAAACAAAGGAGACAGACAGCTGTCCTGCATTGCATCTCTAGAGCAGTTTTTCCTTCAAGAGGGCAAGAGGACCACAGGGAAAAGAGGAGTCACATGACCTACGTAAAAGCTGGTGAAGAAAGGAGACAGGCAGGGGAAGGACTGGTGAATTTCACTCTCTCAAAGGAACAAAAGTGGAGGCAAAAGCCATCTCAGGAGCTTGAAACTCCCTTCCATTTATTATTTACGTTCTCCCCATGTAACCTTCATGACCTATCTGCTTATTTGGGGGCAATAAGAAAGGAGGATGCTACGTGGCTTAGAAGGGAGAAGCCTGAAGACAGACTGAATAAGCACCCTTATAAAAGAAGAAAGGTGGCTATCTGGGAACCTGCATAAAAGGGAATAAAGACAGAATGGGTATTTGGCCTCATTTTAAGCTGGGTTGGAGTCCCAGGATCTCCATCTCCATTTCTGGGCCTTTCCTTAAATTCAACCTTCATAAACACGGGGAAAAGGCTATGCTTTCGTCAGCCTTCATCGAGCTCTGGCCCTCATAAGCTAGCCGACCTTCTTCAAACCAGGAAGTTCTTAACAATTTATCTAACTATTTATCAGAATGTGATAGTCTTACTGAAACAGTTTCGCTTGGAATGATTTGAAAGCTCTTGCATTTACTCTAAGCTTGCTATGATTGATGCTGACCTATATTCCTTCAGCAGGTGCAGAGTCTTTGCTGACACATTCCCCTTAATCACTGACCTTTCCAAAACGGGAAGCCAGAAAACATTCCCTTTAACTGGATCGCATAAGTCTGGAGTCATGGAAAGAGCACTGGGTAGACTGCTGGAAGACCTAGCTTCTTAACTCGGATTTTGTGTGTGTGACCTTCAACAGGTCAGATAAACAACTCTCCTAACCTCAGCATCTTCTACTTGAAAACGAGGGGCTTTCACCTGATGGCTTTTTTGGTCCCATCAAGACTATGATCTATAACCAAGGGCCTCACAATGAATTTACTTATAATCATATCGTAAGAATTGGGATAGTCAAACTTAAAAAAAAATTAAAAACAAACAAACAACAACAACAACTCCTAAGTAGAGTTCACAGGCTTAAATGTCATTTGACTAAATCAAAATTTCAGAAGGACTCACTCACTGCCCCCGGGAATGTTCTGACTATACACTTGGCACCAGTTCCCAAGTGGTAGTATAGACTCCATACCTTTATTCAGAATTGAAAAATAATATGCCGAGTACATCTGCTTTGATGTAGGCGTTCAGCATTGTAGTTGCAACAACCACCTCAATTTTCTAAGCTCTATTACAGTCAATCAGATCAGGACAACTTGACTACCATTGGCATCCCGCTGCCATCTTTCTCTGTGGGGCGGTGAGTGAGATCCACTGCTTGTTCATCTCCGGAGGCAGAGGGAGGCCTGTTGCTTCTGGAAAGTACCAGGCTGCAGGGCTAGGGCAGCCTGACCCCTAGGGCCAGCAGTTGGATTTGCATTCTTTTCTACTCCACACGTGCCAATTTTTTTTTTAGCAGAAAAGTAACAATTAACTTTCTGTTCTTGCAATTAAGCAGAAAGAAGTCGTTTAGCAAGAAGGCTGCTGCAGAGGAGATAATGTGAATAAGAACTGATTCTTGAATGACCGGTTCCAAGGACAGGCCCGGGAACAAGGCAGATAGTTTATACACACCCTTTGTCGAACTTGGTACATATTGCGTGTCAGGATGTCCCTCATGGATTCCACGTCTTCAGGGGAAAGCCTCTTGATTCTGTGTATCCTCTGGGCCCTGCAAATATCATTGGAGGGAAGCCAAGCATTATTCTTGCATCTTGGAAAGAGTGCCACAGAAGTATCAACATACGTGTGGGCATTCTAAATTCCAGAACCCCTATTTTTACATCATTTTTTTCTGTTGTTTTAGTCAATTCATGTGAAATGTCGGTACGTGTGTCATGACTTACATTTTGAAGATAAGGTTTCCTCCCTATAGCTTTTATGCGGGAATTATTCTAATCCCTTTATTTAAAAGGGGTTTAAGGGGGTTACAAATCTGTTATTTTTTCCTCCATGTTCATTACAAAGAGATATGTTGGTTAAATACAACGGTCGATTGTTAGAATATAAATTTTTAAAAAGATACTATAAAATTAAAATTGAATGTTTTACGGTTAGAGTCCACGGCAGTAAGATTACTCAGTCAAGGCTGTACTTCTCTCATTTCAAACAGGTGACAAACAGCTCACGGACATCATCTGCACACCACGTTTTGGATAGCTCTGATCTAAGGGAGTGTTAAAATTTTGGAATTGGCCCTTCAGAGATTTTATATTTGGTTAAAGAACAGTTGTAAGAAACTAGAATCATATTTAGGCCATTTATATTCTGAAAGCCAGGCGAGCTCTGAGACACTGGGCACTCTGTGAGACTCTAGAAGCAGTTGACCGCTCCCGGCCTCCGCATGAACAGCTCCCCAGGGCTTCCTTCACCATGAGCCCTCCCCCTGTCGCACCCCCGAAAGGATTTAAAAATCAAGTCATGTCCAGGTTATCAGTCAATGCACAATTGTCTTCTGAGGATGTCAAAGGCATGACATCGCTATGTGCGGAATTCTCATGTGACAAATATATTTGATTTCAATCATTTCAATCCGCTGGCAGGAATTTCTAAAAAATGTTTCAGCGAATAAATAATGTATGTTCACTATAGAAAGTAAGAACAAAAAAGAGAAAACTAAGGAAAATTAAATCTGTCTTTTAATACTATCCCTTCCATTAATATCTTGGTATAAAACCTTACAGACTATTGATTTCTTTTTCGTTCCTTACCGCAGCTCTTCTCAGTGCATAAGGGCGCTGAGATGCCACTATCACCATGCAGAGGTCTTAGGATAATTGATCATGAAGATAAGTCGTTATTGGTTTCAATACAAGCCACTTTTAAAGTATTTTTTCCCAAACGTTAGTAGCAATAGAGCCATAAATAGCAAGGACATTTTGCAAGTAAGTATTTTGGTACACTTTGTAAGTACATTTTGTAAGAACATTTTAAAAGTACAATTGGTAAAATGTCTTTAAGGACTTGGATACCAGATATCACAGTATGCCAGAATTTATTTAGCAATACTATTTGTAGACTGACTAATGCCCTTTCTACAAAATCCTTGAAATCAGAGTTTCTGTATCTCAGAGCTGCAAATGTCAACACTATTGATATTCGGTTACCACCCTTGGTGATCTAAACAGTCTTATCAGGGCATTTCAACCTGTTTAAAAGTCCTTGAAATAAAATCTATTCTGATTGAGGTACACCTACACATTCCCACAATCTGAGCACATTCTTTTGTTATAATGGAAGCAATCTCTTGCCAAGCAGAAACAACAGCTAATCAAAAAGTTACATTCCTATGTTCATAATGAGATTCACAACCAACTAGGAAAAAGTCATAAGATGGTCAAATTAAATTTGAGATAGCAGGAGATCTAACTTGGCACTCTCCCCGGTTTGTAATTGCCCACTTTGGGAAAGACCAGACTTAATTAAGGTCCATTCAGGCTGTTCGCTGGATGTGTAATACAGGTATCCCAAAACCACTATCTTTCATTGACCCACACTGGGAAGTTACAGATATGAAATTATACAGAGGAATTATTAATTTAGGCAAGGGGATACCTGGAGTTTTCTACATGCCACTCATTAGCAAAATCATCCCTGAAATGATCTTATTATGAGCACAGGAAAGGAACAATCCTTAGAAAAACAGAATGTTAATAATCTCTAGATCAAATAAGTTAAATTATAAGCTGAAAGACTTGTCACTGGAACATTTATTCATTATCCATAAAGGAAATTTCCATCACCTTAAATGAAAGCCCCGTGGTAATTTCATAGCTATTGAATCAAACTGGGAAAATCTGAACCTAAGTGTATTTCAATAAAAGCTTCATAATTCTCTTAACTTTTAAGTTTATTTATTTATTTTGAGAAAGAGTGTATGTGTGCATGCAGGAGAGGGGCAGAGAGAGAGAGAGAGAGGGAGAGCGAGAATCCCAGGCAGGCTCTACGCTCAGCTTGGAGTCTGACACGGGGCTAAATCCCATGACCATGAGATCATGATGTGGGCCAAAATCAAAGAGTCGGATGCTCAACCAACTGAGCCACCCAGGCACCCTTCTCTTAACTTTTCTAAATCAGATGCTATAATAATGTAAAAAGAGGCTTCAGTTCTAAACACAGCAATATAGATATGAACTCGTAGATGTTCTTATTCATGCCATAATATGAATTTGTAAAAGATCAAATATTATCCCTGATTCATTTGTAAGAACCCATTCTCTTGTGATAGCTTTACACGTGAAATCCATGAGAAACATATGCTAAGGTGACTGGAGAATGTGCCCACTGATCAACTAATGGCACCTAACTGCTCTTCTCTAGTGTGGGTTCCTTGTGTCTTTGTAGAAAGGTCACGAAGATAACCAACATTTAGAATGAGTGAAGAGTGGCACAGAAGAGGGCCCAGCTCTGCACAACACTATGTTCCATTATGGAGGTGAAAATGGCACCATTATCGTCATCCCAGAATCTTTGGTATAAGAATGCAGAAATGCAAACCTACACCTGTCAACGTGTGATCGATTCAAAAATCCTTAAACTACAATAAATTAATTTGTGCTTTTTTGCAAACGACATGTTAGAATTATTTGGGAGTTTTTAAGTGTGATGTTTTGAAGTTGTACAGTTGTAGTTTGTTATGCCTATAAATGTATATACTTTAATATCTCTTTAATATTGACCACATATTTTTGAAAGCTTTGAAGCTTCCAAGAGGTTGAGCCTTTATCGTCTGATATTTCTAAAAGCTTACCACTCCTTGGTAAAACGAGGTGCCTTGTATTGAAGCCAATAATCCCAGTACATACTCTACCTATCCCATGGGGTTGTTTTGAGGGTCAAATAACATAATGCACGTAAAAGTAAGGGCATTTCGTAGAGTTAACACCATCTGCACCATGCTATTGACAGCTTCTGGTGGCGGTGTTCTCCTGAAGACTTTGCAAAGCTAAACCTCTTGTAGAACAATTGCTTCAACTTCTAAAGACACAAATGTATCTGCATTTTGTTGTTATCGTCTCATACAGAATAATAAAAAGTGAGCTGGGTACACACTTCTTTTTCCTATTATTGTACGAAGGTTTGTTTTGAAGAAATTGGCTGCTTTGATCTCAGGAGAGGAATTCCTTCTGCTTGATGTCGTCCAGATTTCTAATGAGATCAAATAAATGCGATTTAAATACAGTTTAACTTGCATTAAATATCAGTCAAAAGAATCTCCTCTCCTACCCTAGTTTACTAACTGGTTTGGGCTACAGGAGGAAAAAAAAAGTCTCTAACTTATAAGTCTCTCTTACTAATCTTGAATCAGTGTCTAAAAAATAAGTGGCTCGACAGACAGGATCCCTCCCAATAAAACTGGCTTGAAAACTGTCTTGAGGTTAGAAACAGGGGCAATTGCTTGCAACCGGTGCAGTGTAATACAGAGATTCAAAATATGGTTTAACACATGATAGATTGCATTTGAGATAAGTGCCCCTACATTCTTAGACCGAGAGCTCACATAACTAGTAAGCAAACCAACTGAGGAAGTTCCTAATGGTCTAAAGCACCTGAACTTATCCAGGCCTCCTGCAATGCATTAACTCCCATTAGAGCAAGCCAAATGCCTAGAGACCAGAGGGTCACCTCTTATACTCTCATAGCTTCCTAGATTTTATAATTACGTGTTTGTAAGGCCTTTAAAAGAAAAAAAGTTTATTTATTTTGAGAGAGAGAGCAAGCACACTCGGGGGAGGGGCAGAGAGCAAGACGGACAGAGGACCCTAAGCAAGGCTGCCAAGAGATGTCATGACCTGTCAAATCATGACCTGGGCCCAAATCAAGAATTGGATGCTTAACCAACTGAGCTACCCAGGTGGCCCAGACCTTTTTTTATTAATGCCATGACCCTGCTAGGGTATTGAGCTCCATGACGTGTTTGTTTTACAGTCCCTGGCCCATAATAAGTGCCCAAGGAACAGGTTTGGGCCTAAGGTGACGCCAAAAATGTTCAGTCAAGTTAAGTAGGATTCAAATGCAATCATTTAGAAAACAAAGGTCAATGCAAAGAAGAAAAAAGCCACGATGAATTAAATATCAGCACTTTAAATAAAGACAGAATCAATATTCCTGATTTTTTCCTCTGCCTTAGGCTCTAATATGGCTCCGCATGGCATTGCCAATAAATATTGTTAGCCCACTGCCGTTTTAATATCAGAAGTTTCCTTAAAGCAAGCCATGCAGTGGGCAGCACCGAAACCAACCAACCAACCACAAAAAGAGTCTCACTGAGAAATAAGGCAGAAAGCTTTCTGTTCATACCAAGATGCCCTCTAGATGCTACTTTAGATTTTTTCCAGGCCATGGAAGAAAGGTGAGAGTGTTTCTGATTCATTAGCAAGTAAGGGATGTGAGATAACACTCAGGCATGAGTGAAAATTTTATTGCTACCTGTTCTTCACCTGCTTTTCAAACATGAAGATACAGTTGAAGCTCACGATCAAGTGACTTTACCTACAGAAGATGACAGAATGCAGGTGTTCCTTATCTTAAATATGTTGTGAGTAGTTTACTCAATTCATAAACTGCTTCTTGGAAGAAACCTGGAGATCCTTGACGGGGTGGGGGAGGGTGGTAAATTTAAGTAGCCCACCAACCACCACACCTCTGGTTTCCACCACTCATCCCCGAATCCCAGCTAGCATCACAAGGTGCTGACCAGGTCTCTCCTCATACGAGGATGGAAGAGAAATGACTTATGGGAGAAATGCATATAATTTTTACTATAGGATTAGCAGAATCAAAAGAACAGCGGCTAAAGGGTAGCAATTAATCAAAAAGAGAAAGAAAGAGTCTTGTAAACCATGCCATAATTCTGTAAGTTCACTTGCCCCTCCTTCCCAAAGAAAGGTGTCATACAACTGTTGCACACAACTTTTGCTAGAAAGTACTTTTCAAAAACTGGGTGACGTAGGTTGAGCGTGGGCCAGACTACAAGCTGCCAAGACTCAGGTCATCCTTTTCTCACAATTCCTTTCTTTCAATTTCTGCCTCTCTGATCCTAGTATCATCTCTCAGCTGAACAATGAATGTGTGCCCTTGGAATTCTGACATGTAAAGTCCAGATCAAAGGGCATATAGAACTTACTGGCACGGTACGGAAAAGGCTGTGGTACTGAGGATCCCAGTTTCTACCATCTCAATAGCTTGCTTCATTTCCAGCTTCTTGTACAAAGAGACAATGCTTGATTTGGGCTGGTTCTTTCGGGTTAGGATTTTCCGTAAATATCTGTGATCAAACTTCTTAAACCTAAAAACAAAGACCAACAGTTTGACAATCTTTGATCTCTGTATGTGTTATGGAAGTATATATTTTTCTTAAAACAGACTAACTGTATTCTGAACTCGAAGACAGGGCTGAGAATTCAGTCTTTGGATACATTAAAAAAATCATAGAATATATATATATATATATATATATGTACATATATATATTTTAAGTATTTTTTTAAGTATATATATATATATATTTTTTTTTTTTAAGGAAGAATAGCCTACTGGCCTGAATACATTGAAAATCAACTAAACAAAAGGAGGGGACAAGCTGCAATCAGGGCAGAAAAGTATGCATAAGTGGGGAGCGGGGGAGGCCCAGCCCAGCCCAGCTCCAATTGTAAAAGAAGAAATGAGGGGTTGAGGCTTTTGAACAAATGTTTCATTCTAATAGCCTCCTAACAGTGGCAGCTGCTCTTACAGTAATACTGGCCTATTCAACCAGAACCCAATAAATTTAAATGGCCTGGTAGTTACAGTAGTTTTGCCCATTATGCTGCAGATCATTTTGAATCCTGACAATTAAGGAGGGGCTGGGGGGAGACCCCACATCTATCCTGACAGTCTGAATGATGGAGAATCTGAATAGGCTAGGCGCTGATGGCCGCCGACTATTGTAGCAAACCTCTGGCTGGCCCATTAGACTGAGCTGCACGTATGCATATGGTGCCTTCAGAGTTGGCCATTTGTTTGGGGTAGACATTGTCAACACTTCCAATCATTTTACATTCAAAGAGTAATTTGTCTGCCTGCTTTATTTTCTGGAGGGGAACATAACTCCCTGAGCTGCTGGCTTATTATCTGGTGATTGGTTTCCTGGTCTGTGAGGCGGATGGATGCTTTATCACTCAAGTCTCCTCCGGGGTTAGCAGGCTGTGATACCTTATGATCTGTGTTTAGCTCATGCCTGCTCTTGCTCCAAATGGGTCAAACCCTCAGCCTTCTTCACAAGAGGCTGTTGTTCCTATTTATTGCTCAATCTACCGACATTGCTCCCCACCCATCAGGACTTCTCTGACACTCTTCACACTGAGCTCACCTTGACCTTTACTGTTCAATGCTAGTTGGTGCTGTTGCCCTTGCCTTACTTGCCCCATGGCTTCTCCTGATGTGCCACGGGGTCATTTCCTCTGTGCCTTCCACTTCCTGATTCACACATGCTTCCCTTCCAGCCTCCCTAAAGACTTCTTCCAAATCTCTTCCTCTTCCTTACCTGCTCCAGAGGAATGGAAACTTCTCAGAGTCCTGTCCTCAGCTTCCCCTCTTCACACCCATGTCGTTACCTCACCTAGCTATTATTTAATTAAACATTCTTCTATAGTCTATACACTTAACCATGGCATTGTTAGTCCCCTAGACTTGCTATCTGGAAATCTGAAAGTCATTCTTATTGCCTCTTTCCTAGCCCTCCTGGTTATATCCATAGCCAGTCACCATTTCCACCTCAGAAATATTTCAGTGCTCTTTCTGCTAATTCCTCATCCTTATGATTCTGAAAGCTCTATGGTTCATTGAAATCAGAAGAGGTCCTAAAGCCAGACCTGAATTCAATCAAGGTTCCACTGTAGAATAGGTTAGTTGATCTCTTGGAGTTGGTTTCTTTATCTTCAAGGAGAAAAATAGCGCTAACTCAGGAGATTCAGGATGTCAGGTAAGATACCATATATGAAACAGATAGCACAGTACCTGAGGCTTATTTTATGCTTGCAAGATGAAACTCTTACATCCATGTGAACATCCCTTACAGGTCTCCCTCCCCACAGTATCTGTTCAAACCCAGCTTCCATATCTCTGTTGTTGTTTGCCTCCCCAAAGCCAAGTATGGTCATGTTATTCTCATATTTAAAAGCCTTTTGATCTGACTATTAAAGGTCAAATATAATTTTATAGGATTAATGGCTCTCTAGGACTCCTTAGCATTGTGCCACGGAAGCGTATCTCTGCCTTTCCAAGCTCTTGTCTTACCATGTTCCTTTCTCGGACTGTGTCAAAACCATGCTATGCTCTTTGTTGCCTTTACATTTGGAAATACTCTGCTGTTACTGCTATTGCTTGGCATTTTTTCCATTCTTCTTTGCCTGTAGAACACCTCATTTATTTTCAAAATGCACTCTTGTTTCTGTATTATAGTAGTTCCGTGCATTTACCTCCGTTATAGTGTTTCTTATACTGATCATCAGTATCTGTTGGAGCTCTTTCTCTCTTTGTTCCCCCAGGATCCTGTCTACCAAATTGTGAGGATCTTGAGTGCATTGGGTGTATCTTACTGCTCTCAATATCTGCCTTGGGGTCTAGAAAATTTGGTACCGATTTGGCTAAATAGAATAATATTAAATGATTTTTCACTGGAAGAACTATAGGATTTAAACTTAAAAAATCCATGACCTAGGTTCTAGATTGGTGAACATTCCCATAACTTAAGTTCTATTTTAACACTAGGAGGACTGCTAAAACTATAGTTTTTATCTCATAAAGAAAGCCCACTCAGAATGCAAACTGGTGCAGCCACTGTGGAAAACAGCATGGAGGTTCCTTTAAAAGTTAAAAATAGAACTATGCTCTGATCGCAGAATTGCACTAACTTACCCCCAAAACACAAAAACACTAATTCAAAGGGATACATGCACCCTGGTTTATAGCAGCATTATTTGCAATAGTCAAACTACAGAAGCAGCCCCAGTGTCTATCGAATGATGAATGGATAAAGATGTGGCATATATACGTGTATATATAATGGAATATTCATCCGCCATAAAAAAGAAAGAAATCTTTCCATTTGAAACAACATCGATGGAGCTAGAGAGTATAATGCTAAGCGAAATAAAAAAGAGAAAAACAAATATCCTATGATTTCCCTCATATGTGGAATTTAAGAAACAAAACAAATGAGCAAAGGAAAAAAAAGAGAAAGAGAGACAAACCAAGAGACTCTTAACTATAGAGAACTAACAGATGGTTACCGGGGTGGGGGGGGGGATGGGCGAAATTGGTGATGGTCATTAAAGAGTATACTTGTTGTGATGAGCACAGGGTATTATTGTATGGAAGTGTTGAAATCACTATATTGTGCACCTGAAACTAATAATAACACTGTATGCTAACTAACTGGAATTAAAATTAAAAAGTAGATTAACCACACACACACACACACACACACACACACACAATAAATAAATAAATAAATAAATAAATAAATAAATAAATAAACAAAATGTAAAAAGCCCACCCATAAGCTCCCAGTTTCTCATGTAGGTGCCACTACTCCTTGACAGCCAGAACTTTCAAGGTCTAGTTTCTCTTGGAATCACCAACATTAATATGTTGGCAATCCCTAGAAAGAAGACATCTACCATTCAGTTAATTCAACTACTGCTAACTCCTACATTTGCTAAATAGCTATGTTTAACTTACAAACTCTTATCTTCCTTATCCTGAGTGAAATTCTCCTCGGGACCACAGAAGAAATATGCTGTAGACTAAATCCAGGGAGAGAATGTGTTCTGAAATGTGAGATGGTGGCAGAGGAGAGGGACATTTAACATTCTTACGGAATCATATGTGGAAAGGACCCTTGAAGGTCTTCCTCCACAACCTCCCTCCCCAGGGGAGGACTCTCCTTCCCAGGATCCTGACGATTCACCAAACTCCCTTTATAGCCTTATGAAGTCATGGTTGAGCTTCTCTTCTCACTGGGGAACTTCTTGTTTTAAACTTAGATTCGACTTGTCTCCTTTCAGTCTGAAAGTTGTTCTCTAGTCTAGTTCTGACACAGCCTCGGCTAAGTCAGCAGCCCCTTCCCCCTGAGCGCTCTCCTTTTTACAGGCTGGGCATTCCCAGTGCTCCCACCTGCCCCTTCCGTGCCATGGCTCCCAGGCCCTTCATATTCTTGGTCCCGTTCCTCTGGATTCTTTCTAGTCAACTGCTCAGCTTTCAGTGTAACATTTTGAGGTTCCCCAGGCCACAAATAATCCTTCCTAAGTCAGCGAAACTGTCGGCCTCCTTACTTGTCTCTCACTTGGTAGTGGCTCCAGTGCCCACACACATCTTCAATTCCAGCTTTCAGGTGATCCATCAGCTGCCAAGCCAAATACAGGAAAATGATTGCTAGTGAAACGTTAACCCTAAAAGACACACAAGGAAAGCTAATACACTTCAGAAAACAAAGGAGGCTTTAATTTCCTGGAGTGTAGCCTCTTTTCTATCACCGCATTCATGTAACTGAAACTTATAGTGCCTTCCATCGTAATTCAACTGAGTTTCAGGATTCACAGATCCCGTCGATAAGCTCCTTAATAATGTGCCTAACTTTCAGTGAAAACAGGATACCTGCCATTTGCTTTGAATAATATTTTTCTAGAATGATTTAGAAAATGTCTCATTACTGAAATCACATGAATGTCATAACTAATTGTTCCTTTTAATTTCACCGCAAACATTGTCAGTATCCAATTTATAGTTTCTGAAAACATAATTCTACAGATATCCTATAATAATAAAAATAATAATAATAATATATAACAACAAAATTTATCTATCTGCCTCATTTTTACCTGATTATTTTGTCTTAGTATTTATATTTCACCATGCAAGCCAATTGTACTAAATTTGCTTTACCCAAATTGCTTATAGGAATTTCATTAAAAAAAAAACAACGATAATCTCTTCAAAACTTATGAATTAGTCTTTATAATTTAAATTTGCAATCAATGAAATTTTGCTGACTTCTAAAATTTGTTTTGCAAAGTACATTAAAATACTAAATTAATTCTGAAATACTTAATTGATGTAATCTCAACCAATAATTGTAACTTTATTTGAGAAAAAATAAGAAAAGAGGGAATATCTATGTTCTATTGTCTTAGGTATACTATTTAATTTCTAAAAATAACGAACAGAGGGGATAAAGACAGAAACAAAAATCTTCAATCAAGTTAAATCATTTCTTATTTTATAACACTCACTCCCTATCCCTTCTGTCGAGTATTTTCAAATGGTCTTGAAAATTTTGGGTTTAGATTTGGATGACTTTGGCCATAAAATTCAGGGCTGATTTTGAAAGGCTTCATCAGTTTCTCCAGCATTAGAACCATGAACTTTCAGGGATAAAAGAAACCTAAAGATTATCTGGGTCAATAATCCCCTAAAAGCCTGAATCTCCTGTTCAGCAGCTATGCCAAGCGTTCCCAGTCATTGTTTGTACACATCCATTTCACCTTTGGGTACGCCATAGCTATTTCCAGAATGCTCTTCATTAACTGAGCTGAAGTCTCTTTCCTTCTGTCTTCCATGTATTCACTCTCATTTTTATTCCCTGGAGCCATACAAAATGGCATCCCTCCAACATTGTGTTGAACTTAAACCAACAGGTAGAAGCCGTGCCCAACTTCATTTTCATCTTTGTCAGGGTTGAATGTTTTCACTGAAAACTGCCACTAGGCTGTTCCTGCAGAAGTAGTAGAAGCCTTTACCCTTTCGTAATTAAAAATTCCGAAAGAGCAGAGGATCCCATATTCCATTGGAACAATTATTTCAGAAGTACATAGGACAATTCATAATATTAGTCACCATGATAATTTTTTGAGGTGTCACTTTGGCAAGGCTTGTCCCCAAGTATTATTAACAGTAATCTAGATGTTGGTGTAATAATATTTAGTAGATATGATTAAAGTCCTTAATCAGTTATCTAAAAGTGAGGAAAACTATCCTAGATGATCTGGGTGGGTCTAATTTGCTCAGTTTTAAGGCCTGAAGAGTAGAGCTGAAGCTTCTCCGATTAAGAACATTCACAACTGCATAGCAGTTGTGGCTCATGCCTGAGGGTTCTGGTCTACCCTCCTTGAAGGCTTGTCCTACAGATTCTGGACTTGCCTAGTGAGCCAATTCCTTACAACAAAGCTCTTAACATCTATATCTATATCTATATCTATATCTATATCTATATCTATATTTATATCTATATCTGTATATGTGTATGTATATTGATATCTATATCTATATAATCTATCTACATCTACATCTATATGTATGTGTATATGTATATGTATATGTATATGTATATGTATATGTATATGTATATGTATATCTATCTCCTACTGGTTCTGCTTCCCTATTGAAACCGGACAGAAACACTGCTAACTTGGATGAAAAGGGACAGAGAAAAGACAAAATGAAAGGGGATGGTTGGAACCCAACATTCTGCAGGCAAGAAACAAGCTGATCAAAGGAATGAGCTGAAAACATAGGCTATAGGCTATAGGGTGGAAGCTGAGAACCCAAAGAGTGGAACCCAGATTGGACTTCTAATCTGCTGGAACAGAGGTTGTTCCTAGCCCTTGAAACCAAGTGGACTTAGAAATTTGGATATGAATCCTTTTTCCCTTTAATTTCCCCCTTTTTTTTGAAAAGGAATATCTATAACCATTACCCTGTGAGTGCTCAACCAGTGTATTTTGGGAGCAGACAACTTGTTTCTCGAGTTCCACAGGTTTGGCATTAAAGAGGAGCTGTGCTTCCGGATGGATTATACCCAGAGGATCACTCCTCTTCCCTCATTTAGATGACTGGGATGCTGAGATTTGGGGCTTTTGAACTGATAAAATTTAGATGAGATTGTGGCCTTTGAGTTGACACTATAATGGGTTGAGACTTTGGGGATGTCAGGATAGAGTTCATGTATTTTGCATGTGGAATAGATGTGAATCTTTGAGGGGCAGCAGATGTGATAGGCAGAATAATGGTTCCCAAAGATGTCCATGTTCTAATCCCCAGAACCTGTGAATATGTTAGTTTATATGCAAAGAAAAATTAAGATAGTAGGTGGATTAAGGGTTGCTAACCTTAAGACAGAAAGAATATCCTAAATTATCCACATGGGCCTAATACAATCATAAAGGTCTTTAATGTGGGCATGGAAGGCAGAAAAGTCAGTATCAGAGTGATGCAGCATGAGAAAAGACCTGACCGGCCATTGCTAGTTTTGAAGATGGAAGGAGTCCACGAGCCAAGGAATGCTAGAAGCCTCTAGAAGCTGGAAGATGCAAGAAAACAGATTCTTGCCTAGGACCTCCAGAAAGACATGCAGCCCCGTAACATCTTGATTTTAGCCTACTGAGACCATTTTGAACTTGTGATCTCCAGAACTATAAGATAATAACTTTGTGGGTTTTTTTTAAGCCACTAAATTTATGGTAATTTCCTACAGCAGCAATCAGAAACTAGCACAAGCAAGGAAAGAGGCTATGTTCAGTGACATGGACACAACACTGCAACAAAGCTCTAGATTACTCCTACCAGTGGCAAAGGAAAACATCCTATTAAGTTGCTAATTATGATAGAAAACTTACGCGAATATGAAGCTCTTCGTTGATGGATTCTTTTTTATTGGTCTTTTTAACATCCAGGTACCTGACCAGTGGGCCAATTGTAATTCCCTAGATCACAAATGGCAAAATAAACAATATTATTGTAGTGAAGATTCTCATTAAAGAGAGCAAATCTATTAGCAAAACTATTAGAGCTTCTAATGTTCATATCTTTGTTTTGTACTACCTGCTACTAGATAAATGCTCTACTGTTTACTTTAATTATTATTTAATTAGTTCTGATTTAATTTTTTCAGTGAAGCAATGAAAAAAAGCAATGAAAATGGGCATTGCTTTAAAACAGGAATTTAGTGCCATCCCTTAAAATAACCTCTCGCTAGTTTACTCAGAGATATCTCCACCTAAAACAAAAACTTGTACTATCTAGTACTAATTGGAATCTTGTTTTCAGCAAAACACAGTAGAATAACTATCATTTGCCCGTTACCCAGGAATATTTTGATTAATATGTTTTATTGATTAAAAAGAAACATATTTTAGAGGTTAAAAGATGAACAAACATGATCTAGAAATATTTAAGAATTTAGCTGGAGTAATTGAGCACATGCTGAAAAATTAGACAGAGTGTCCCTTTTTTGGGACACTATACTATTACTATACTAATTTAATGCATAATCCTGAAAGAATCTACTTATTTAAAATATGAAAGAAGTCTACTGACCTGAATAAATACAGTAAAATATATAACTACAAGAGTAGCAGTGACAAACATTTTCTTCCTAGGAAAAAGAGACAGAGGCAGCAAAAATGCAAGTGAAAAACTTCCAGCTCCTCGGACACCACTGTAGAAAATTATGCACTGGTCCTTGATGGAGAAGGGGAAAGTCCGAAACTGGTTACTGACATAGAAGAGAGCAAATACGCCTAGAAAGGGAGAAATATATATTAGAGCAGAAGGTTATGAATACGTAGATATTCAGTACTAGGGAACCCAAGTCTTGCGCGTGCGCCCACAAAACAAGGCAACCTAATTCCATCATACCCATGACTGTCCATCCCAAATAGAATATCTTACAAAAGTTTTCACTTTTTGAGTAGTTGTGAACAATAGTGCTTCAGATTGTTACTTTCCTACCTTGTGTGTGTGTGTGTGTGTGTGTGTGTGTGTGTGTGTGTGTTTAACGAAATAAAATCTTGATACTTTCTCATATAAGAAATATCATATATTTTCTAATCTATACTCATAGATTTTGCTCTGCCTTTCAAAACTAGGTAAAGCAAGGGTATTGCTTTGGGGACAGAAACATTTTTATCATCTCGTGTTCTCAATGAGTAACCAAAGGAGGTGTATAATTTTAAACATAAGAAGACTCTCTTAGTGATTGTGGTCTCTTCCGGGTAAGCAAAACTTTTGTGGTTGGTTTGGTTCTTCCTGAGGTTCAGTGCAAACAAGAAAGTTGGCAAGGGCTCAAAGGGGGGTTCTCACTGTCATTAAGTGGAAGGTGGAGGATGGCAGAGCTTGTTTAAAACACAGAGGTGTTTTCTACCACACTGACTTTCCATCCCCTTGTGGCCACATGTCCTAGCTTACCACCAACACAGCGCTTCCTGGTGGGAAAGGTCCCTTCACTAAAGCTCTGGCTAAAGAGGAGGTTTTACTGTGGAACAAAGCTCTCGGTATCCTCCCATGACTTCTAATCACACATGCCTCACAGCAAGCAAAACTTTTTGAATTTTTTTAAAAAATTCATTTATTATTTGAGAGAGAGAATGAGCAGGGGAAGGGCTGGGGGGGGGGCAGGGGCGAAGGGGAGAGAGAGAATCCCAAGCAGCCTCCTTGCTGTCAGCATGGAGCCCAACAGGGGCTCAGTCTCACGAACCCTGAGATCATGACCAGAGCCGAAATCAAGAGTCAGACGCTTAAGTGACTGAGCCACCCGGGTGCCCCACAGCAAGCAACCTGTGATACCCAGCACGTGGACAGTGTGAGACACAGTAGAATTTAACATCTTTCACTGTGTTTTGTTTGTCCGGGCTCCTCCACAGACTTACTAGTCATGTGACCTTGGCTAAGGTTCTTATCTTTTGATGTGCTGAGTCTCTTTATCTGCTCAATGGAGGTAATGGTAGTATTCCTCTCAGAAGGTAGATGGAAGATTTAGATAAATTTACTATCTCTAAACCATAGAAAACAGGGACTTACAATGTTATAAACCTTCCTGAGTGTGAACTACTATTAGCCACAAGGAGTCAGGCTGGGATGCTGGGAGGGGGAACTAGGTTCTGACAGCTGGCTTTGTCCCTCACTGTGTCATGGCCAAGTCAGCCATTCTCTCGCTGACTCTTCCACCAGCTAGAACATGAAGGAATTGGGTTGGATTGTCACCAACGGCCAACAATATTGAGGTATCCATAATATTAACACTCTCTCAGATGGTTTATATTCCTGTAGGCTGGGTTGAAGCTTGGTGGTGTTCCTTCTCTTGACATTAGAGAGTATTAGAGTATTAGAACTGAAGGGAACTCAAGAAATTTGTTCATGCCTACCATTTTGTGGCTGAGGAGGAAGATTTGGAGCAGTTAAATGTCCATCCAAGGTCAAATAGCTAGTTAGTAACAGTGCCATGATTTGATTTGAAATTATTAGTTTACCTAATTACATAACATAGTTTTCTTAATTCTTTCTCCCCTGGCACCCTATCAGGCATATATATTCAGAGTAAGTTTCATGACTATTTTAATATTTCTGCATTCTTGTTATTCTTTCCTAGATTCTAAAACCCACTTGGGATTAATTTAAAATTGGTATGTTCAAGGTAAGTTCTCAGTCATTTCCCATAATTTATCTTTCATTATAATTGGTTTGAAAATGTTAGTCAAAGCCAATTAAGAAAATGCTTCAAATCCTGGTCAAAATCATTTTAAAATCAAACTGCTTCTAATCAAAAGGCAGCACATATAATGTGGTCCCGTACTTAATGTTCTTGCTAGCCCCAGAAACATGAATGTTCAAGGTAAATAAGTAGCCTTTGGTCAAGATATCTCATTTTGGGGGGCACCTGGGTGGCTCAGTTGGTTAAGCATCTCATTTTGGCTCAGGTCATGATCTCACGGGTGGTGAGTTCGAGCCCCACATCAGGCTCCACACTGACAGCACAGAGACTGCTTGGGATTCTCTCCCTCCCCCTTTTTCTCTGCCTCTCCCCACTCATGCTTTCTTTTTCTCTCAAAATAAATAAATAAACTTAAAAAAAGATATCTCATTTTTTAAAATTAGGCATATTTAATAGGGGTGATGCCAGTTACATGATAGAGTTGCCTTCATTAGTTAAAGTAAGCACTTTTAAAAATAAAGATTTACTTTCTGATCCTTGCGTTTTTCTACATCAAACACAACCTTCAACCAAAACCACCTGTATTATTTAGGGGAAGGTTTCCTAACAGTACCTGCCTTCCATAAAATACTCTTAGTGAGATCTCACTTTTCCTGTAATAAAAGTGTAAATGCTCACAGCTTATAATCTATATCTGATTGAAGGTGCAAGAGGGGAAAATTGACAAAGTGGTGAAGAGCAAGGGAGGAATTCATTGAGTTATATTTAAACGTGTAGATGCGAAAGTTCTCTCCTCAAATAAGCAAGAAAAACAAACTCCTTGCTCCAGCCTTGCTGCAGTGCACAACCTTATCAGCCACTAATTGCTCTAAACTGATTGAGGGAGCAAACAGACACCATTCCAGGTCCCTACCAGGTGCCTATACTCCCTTAACCAGTAAAACCAGTTCGCTTCACCTCACTCCTTAGGCCATTACACTGCATAAAGGAAGAAGAGAAATAAACAAAAAGCAGCAGGCAGGAGCCCCTTGGGGGCCCTACTGCCTCTTACTAATGGCTCTCCAGATCTGGCAGAAGACCAGGGTGAAACAGATGAAGGCCCAGTTCCACTCGTGGTTCTTTCCAACGGTGGACACGCCCATGAAGATGAAGATCAGGGTCTCGCTGACGCTGCTCAGCATCTTCATGAAATACTTGATGGTCGTGTAGGACGTCTGAGACACGTTTTCCTCTACATACTTCTTCATTGTTACCGCGCAGGCCGTGATCCTGCAGAAGGAGCAGAGTCTTAGGAGCAGCCACAAGATTTTGCCCCTCCACGAATAACTCCCTACTGGCAATGCCACAGATACACTCTTCCCGTTTTTACCCAGAGAAAGCATCTTCTCCATTCCCCTTTCTGGGTGCATTTTCCCCATGGGGTTTTCTTTCTTACTCTTCTCCCTCCCCAAGGGGCTTGTGCAAGTGGAGGGTGTTGGGGAAGGTGGGCGTGGCACGACTTCCTCACAAGAACACGGCATCAACCATGCACCAACCCGAAGCAGAACTGTTTCTGGTATAAGAAATGATCCAGCGAGGTTCTCGTTTCCTCCACCTGAGCAACGTTTCTTACAAGAATTTAATGAGAAATTTTTCATTTAAAATGTTTTTGTTCTAGAGCCACTGAGAAGTCCGGGGTGGGCGGCAGTTGGGGGCGGGAGAGGAGATACAACTTTGCCTTGTCTAAGTAGTAGGTGGGACAATAGTGAATCTAGATTTTACACTATTATATTTAATTGAAATAGATATTTCTATACACTAAAATTAAATATTTCTGCCTGAGTAGCTGGGTATGAGGATAATGCCATAGAGAAAACAACATGACCAGACGTGGCGAGCCAAGTTAAGAAGCCTCATTCCGAGATCTACGGAAGGATAAACATTTACAAATATTTTCATTAGGAAAAAGAAATCTGGACTTCTGGTCTTATCCCATCTACCTAGTTTCATTCCACACTGATAAGTCCTGGAGCTGTGGTGTGATTTAAGGGAAATAGCAGAAGGCAGAGCTCAGGAATGACAGTCCTTCATGGCATGCTTCCCTCTACCCTTTAAAATAATGAATTTTTCAAGGAAAAAAAAAAAAAGAACTATTGAAATAAGACTTTAACCTTGAACTTCTAGTTCTTCCCTGGATCAGCTCTTCTGAGCCTTTGAAATTGACCTTATAATTGCCATGCTCTGCTATGCTAAGGTAATTCAGGAAAAGAGCAAGTACAAATGCTCAGAGAACATATTTGTTTGGCAAAGGACCTGAATCCGATTGTACAAAAGCTAAAAAAGCCTGAATCCAGCAATACCTTTAAGGATTGGTGCCCAAAGCCCTGCCTTTTCAGATGCAAGTGCACACAATGTGGTCCTAAATTCTCTTTTATTGCTGTGAGAGTTGGTCCTTGATTTATACTCACGCCAGGATGCCAGAGAGGTAGAGTGTCTCGGCGGCTAAGTAAGACAGGTAGCTGAACATGAAGACAATGAGTGGTTCGATTGCAGAGATATTCTGAGTGAAACGTGTGATAAACGCAGAAATGAACCCAAAAATGACGCCAAAAAAGACTCCCCCAACCCCCACAATAACGAATCGGGCACATCCAGCCAAAATGTCGACAGGCTCAATGTCTTCAAATTTATGCATCTTTGTGAAGGCAATTAATATATTGTATAAGACCTAGGCAGAAAGAAAATTAAAGAAAAGAAACAAATTAGAAATGAGAAATACTTGACACAGATTCTTAACTTCGTGTCTACTTAAATAACACATAGCAATGAGTTACACAGCCGTGAATATCAACAGGGCTAAAAGCTAACTTTTAAATGTATTCCAAATAATTTAAATGTATTCGGTGACACTGGATAATTGTCTAACACAGCTTTCAATCACTGAACACCCACTCTGTGCCAGTCTCTTCGCTCAACACTCTGTGTCAGTTACCAGTTTATCCCCTCCCCGCTCCGAGGGCACCTTTCTATACCGGCTCTGTTACAAACAATGGAATTCCTTCAGCAAAATTTCTTTCTCCTTTCAAGAGAGCACCATGTCACAGGTTTCTCAGTAGAGGGCGCTGAAGGGACCCTGCGGGAGGTAGGAGCTTCCAGCAACTTCCGGTGGGAGGGGCAAGAGTCTGTCATGTGACTGGGAGGACTTCCTGTGTGTCCTGTCGGGGCTAAAGGGCATGGAAGCGGTTCCTCCGTCATCTTACACCGCTGGCTGAAGACAATCTGGCCTGGCCCTCCTGCGGCATGGCTGTGGTCACGGGTCCGTGTGAGCAGCCCTCTGTCTGTAAACCCTCTCCCGGACCCCTGTCCACACAGCCTGCTCCTCTGACCTCCCTGTGCCCCGGCCTGAGCCCAGCTCGCACTGCATGCCGTGCGCCACCCACTGCTGATGCCTGCTCCCTGCCTGCCCTCCGGATGGTGACTTGTTGTTTGCCCAGCAGCTCCATACCACCTCCTCTGGCGAAACCAGCCAGCTTCTCTGCTGCCCAGTGGCCCATCCACACCTTCCCCGGTGAGAACTGAACCCCTTCCGACTCTGTCCTTCTTAAGGGGAGCCATCCCTCAGTCCTAGCATGCCAGGGAGCGTCCCCTTATATCTTACAGCTATTCCTTTATTAGCGTTAACATGTTGATATTAAAATCTCTGTTTAACCTACTGTGTGGTTTCTATTTCTCAGTCGGGCCTCACCTGCTACACTTTCCGTACATGGCGTCTCACTGAATCCTCCAAAGGACTTGAGCCCCCATGTGATACACGCTTCCAATTTGCCTGCTAGGTCTCTACTCACGTCAACACTTATTTGAAATTACAGTGATCTAGGGATCACTAATTCATGTACTTGACAGCCCAGAAGTTAGACTGAGCTTCTGAAAAGAGGCGGCTGCCACACAGTTAATGAGACACACAGAACAGGTAAAGTAGGATCTCTGCAGAAAACGAAGGCCTTTGAGACTATCAGGCCCTGAAGAGTCCTGATAAACCATAGCACCTACCTATACTAGAAAAAAAAAAATATATATATATATATATATATATATATATATATATATATATACATATATATATATATATGTATATATATGTATATCAGAGCAGGAGCAGAAGCTATAACTCAAGGAAACAGGGTCAGTGATTATATTCTGTGTGCAGAATCACAGGAGTGGGCAGTCCCTCAGTCTATATCCCATTCATTTCCCCAGCTCACACTCTGTTCTCGCCTGACCTCTGGAATGATCCCCCACTCTGCAAATTGCAAGACTTGCCCAAGCCTGTGCCTTCCGCTTCACTCTGACCTGTCCATCCCCCCAACTGGTCTTGGTCTGTCCTTACTGAAACACTCAGTGTCCTTCAAGGTTCCCCGACAGCTTTTGCATTCTGGCTTTGGCTTCACCCACAGGGCTTACCAGAACTCCTGGCTGCTTTGTGTACACGCTGACCCCCCTGCCCATGGTCTTCAATCTGCCGTTCCTTCCCCAGCCCTTTTCCCAGTCCTGGCCCTTCCAGGTCTGCTTTGCCCCCCACCCCAGTGACATCACCTTTATGATAAAAGATTGTTATCTGACAGAGATGGGCAATGAAGAAGCCTAGGCTGGCTTCTTGTTAGGTTCACAATCATAAACCATCAAGGTATATTTAAAGCAAAGCACATTTAAAGCAAAAAAATGTGTGCCGTTTTTTTTCTAAGGAGTGCCTCACATTTGTTTGAATGAGGTCATTCTCCAGTAGCAGAAACAGAACGAGCGGCTGGACTATAATGAGTATCTCTGTCCATGGGCACCCTAGGGTCGCCATGTAAACTGTTAATACATTTTGTTGTCCATTTCTGTGTGGAGATAAAACATCTTATCCAGATTTACTTGATAGTATATGTCAATTATATCTCAATAAAGTTGGAAGGAGAAAGAAAAAAAATGGGATCGACAAACAGGTTTTTTTTAATTTTTTTTTTAACGTTTATTTATTTTTGAGAGAGAGAGAGACAGAGCATGAACAGGGGAGGGGCAGAGAGAGAGGGAGACACAGAAGCTGAAACAGGCTCCAGGCTCTGAGCTGTCAGCACAGAGCCCGACTCGGGGCTCGAACTCACAGACCGTGAGATCATGACCTGAGCTGAAGTCGGACGCTTAACCGACCAAGCCACCCAGGCGCCCCGACAAACAGGTTTTAAATTTCGGTTGGTATATCTGAAAACTTTTGCAGCAGAATTGTTTAAAAATGTATGGCCTGTGGGGCACCTGGGTGGCTCAGTCGGTTAAGCATCCGACTCGGTTTTTGGCTCAGGTCATGATTTCACGGTTCATGGGTTTCGGCCCTGAGTCGGGCTCTGCAATAGCAGCACAGAGCCTGCTTGGGATTCTCACTCTCTCCCTCTCTCTCTGCCCCTCCCCTGTTTGCATACATGCTCTCTCTTTCAAAATGGTGTAGACACTATTCTTCTCTGGAGTCCAGTTGTTAACAAGTAATTTCTCCTACTTTTATACTTAAGTGTATTTCTTGAGATAAGAGGTAGGAGTTGGGGCAGGAGCCAGTGACACCTTATGGGTCCTTATGCCCATATCATGTCCTTTCCTGGCAGTCTATAAAATGTACCATTGTACTACATCTCTGAATGATGAATTGGTGTTCTTTATCTAAGAAGAGTTTAATTATTCCATTCTTTCAAGTTTTACATATTTAGCTGATTACTGCGATAACTATGGGCATTCCACAGAACACCACACAACTTGCTTACGCTGTAACCAGTACTTAAATACTGTTCTCTGGATGCTGCCCATCCCCCCTTCCAGGTCCCCTCCCCTGGCAAAAAAAAAAAAAAAAAAAAAAACCACACACAGGGTGCACCTCATTGGGCCAAGTGTGGAGAGATTCCTTCCTACAATGATACCTCAGATCTTACTCCCAGCCTACTTCTCTTGGAAATCCATTCCATTCTTCCTTAACCTGGTTTGGATCCTTGGGTGTCAAATATAGCTGTTCACTGGGAAAGTGCTCTTGTCTGGCCCTACTTTTTCCCTATAGAATCTCTGGACTTGAATTTCCTTTCTGAACCACAGACTGTGTATTACCTTCTTTAAGATAAGAGGGTTTTGCTACAAGATATTGCAGGAATGGTGACTTTTCACATTTAGTCTTTGTATACTGAGTTATGAAGAAGGAGAGTTAAACAGAAAAAAATCAATTCAAAAGATAATAAACGGAAAAAACCCACAAGTAGTTCTCTGTTTTTTCTGGAAATTTGTGAGTTGAAAGCTGAAAGTCATTTGTTGTTTTGGGGTTTTCCTAATAATGGGTCTTAAAATATGATGGTACTTCTGTGTATAAGGAATTCTCATGCACTCTGCCATTTTGCAGCCTCCAATTTTGTTCCATTTAATCTTCCCTTAAAGATCCTTTTGGACCTTTTTTTTTTTTTTTTTTTTTTTTTTTGACTCTTTTATACTGCCCTGATGTTACGGAAATGACAATGGGTTGTGTGGTTTCCTGTTCCTGCATGGCCCTCACAGCTGTGAGCACTTACCTTTAAATAGAAATTTCAGCCTCGACATCCTCTAGCCCTGGGAACAATAATACCTTTAATAAAGAGAATTTCAAGAAGAAAACAATATTATCCAGTACAGAATTGCTTTTGGCTTTGGAATGTGAGTTGGCAGAGAGGACAGTCCTCAAAGTAGCTCTGTCGTCACTAATCCTCACATAGGGTGCTAGATATAGCACTAATGGACTTTGTTGAATGGGGACAAGGGACACGAGGAGGGTGTGCAGTGTCCCCTCTGCTCACAGGTTCACAGGCACCTTCCCTTCCCAGTACAGCTTTGACACATCCCCCCGAGTAAGAGTTTTCTAGAGTGGCTGCACCAAAATACCACAAGCTTGGATGGCGTCCGTCAACAGAAACTTATTCTGTTGAATAAGATTAAGTGCCCTGGAGGCCAGAAGTCTGCCGTCAAGGTGTTGACAGGGCCACACTCCTTGTCAAGGCTCTAGGAGAGGATATGTCTTTGCTTCTTCTTGGTTTCTGGTGGGTTATGGCAAGCCTCGGTGTTCCTTGACTTGTGGAAACACCATTCCAATCTCTGCCATTGTCTACCTATGGCTTTCCCTTCTCCTCCATGCCTTCACATTGTCTTCTTACAAGGAGACTAGTCACTGGACTTAGGGCCTCCTTTAGCCCAGTGTAGCTCATCTTTACTAATTGTATCTGCAAAGAACTATTTCCAGATAAGATCCCATCTTGGGATTCTGGGTGGAACATGAATTTTGGGGGGGCACTATTCAATCCAGTACAGCTTCTATAAGCAAAATGACCTTCCAATGAAATTAACTTGTATTATGGACTAGCAGATTTTCATTGTAAATCTCTCAGGGCGCAACTTCATTTTGAATTTCATGAGGTCCTAATCTGTGGCCTGTCTTCTCTTGATCCACTCTATTTCTTTAGAGAGCTCAGGGCACACGTTTCCAGGGTCTGGATTAGTTCCTGCCTTTTAATGCAATTAGTAGCCAGTAACCAACAAGCTTGCTTAGATATTGGAGTGTGGGCAGAAGATTATAAATAGGCTTGCTTCCTCTCCCAAAGAGATGCTTCTAGTGTATCATCTGCTAGAAGAGAAGAAGATGGGGAAGGTGAAAGAGAAGAAGCAAAAAGCTTGGTGCAAATTGGCTCAAGCGAGGACACACATACCTACCACGAGCCCTGTACATCTCTGCAATTAGGAAAGGAATTGCCTTAAAAAGAGAGAGGGAGAGTCTTGCTCAAATTTCAAACCAGATTTGCTTAAGAATACGCATGCTGCTGGGGCACCTGGGTAGTGCAGTCAGTTAAGCATCTGACTCTTGATCTCAGCTCAGGTCATGATCTCAAGGTTTGTTAGTTCGAGCCTCACATCGGGCTCTGCACTGATGGTGCAGAGCCTACTTGGGGTTCTCTCTCTCTTTCTCTCTGCCCCTCCCCCACTTGTGCATGTGCACTTTCTCTCTCCCTGTCTCAAAATAAATAAATAAATAAACTTAAAAAAAAAGAATACGCCTGCTGATGTGCAGAAATTTTAGAAAACATAAAAGTTCAGAGGAAAATCCCCACAAACCCAGTCCTTCCCAGAGAAAGCCACTCTAAATATTACATATATATATTATAGTATATATGTAAATATATTTATAAATACATATGTAAATGTGTAACATTATATAAACACACATGTATATATCCTTTCTAATCCTGCTTGTCTGTCTGCCTATCTATCTATCTATCTATCTATCATCTGTCTATCCATCCAACCATCTGTCCATCCATCCATCCATCCATCTATCCATCCATCGTCTATCTATCTGCCTGGCATCTACCACCTACTTCTCTATTTTGGGCAGTCAGGACCCCTCAGGTGTCCGACTTCAGGGAATGAAACTGAGCAACCAGCCACTGTACCTTGATTTCCCCTGCTGCCCTTAGCCAAGGACCTGGCGTGGCAGGGCACTGTGGCAGACCTAATCTTGGAAGGTGCAGGATTCCTCTGATGGGTGTTCTTAGCCCTGAAGACTCCTGCTGGGCTTGATAAACTCTCTCAGAAATACAGTCAGACATTCCCACCCAGTTTCCTAGGGTCATTCTGCACGGTGGTCTGAGGCTCCCTATCTCTCCGAGCTCCGTCCCCATCTTCTCTTACGGGAGTTTCCCCTATAAATCTTTTGTGCATCTAATGCCCTTTGAATGTCCGGTACGTGGCTGACCTGGACAATGTCTAGCGATCTGTTTGTGTAACCACCATGTTTTTACCAAACAGTTATAACATTGGTCTCTTTTATTTAAGCAAAGGGAAGCCAGGTTCTAAGAAAAATCCTGGCTGAGTGAAAGAAAATTGTAACTTAAGTTCTCAAAATGCATGCAAAAGAAGCTTAGTGGTTGTATCCCAACTCAGTGAGTTTATTTAGTCCAGCTTTACCTTCTGTTTGACCTTGGAGCAACCCACATGCAGATCCTAGAAGCCCTGCATGTTGCACTTTGGAGATGTGTTCACATCCCAAGAAGTGGAGCCAAGATGAGGACCCAGACATTCCACAAGGCCCCAAAAAGGCAGGTTTGAATGAGTGTTAGTGGGACTTGGGAGTTGATTTGACTCTCAAATCCAGAGGAAACACGGGGGATATGATTAAGACTCAAAGATTTGCATGTTGTTGCCACAAACAAAACTCCTCTGCATAGCTCTCCAGGTTATAAGTAGCTACCCAGTCTGTTGCAAGGGTCTGGGAAAGTCAGTTGGGCCAGCCCTGTCTCTGGACACCAGTATGCCCTGCCAGAAAGATGCCATGGTAGTTTCAGAAGCTAAAGTAGTACATATAATTTAAGAAGACTACATTTACAGACACAATCCATATGACTACATGAAAAACAATTCTTATCTTTCAAATTACACGGCTCTGGATGTCATTACAGTTGTAAAAGATTTTCTTTGGACTCATTTCAATCACAGTCGTGTGTGTATTTTTCACATGTTGGAGAGGAAATCTCGGCCAATGCTAAATCTCAAACATGCCCATGGCATTCATGGAAACAAGATTAGATTTACCCTCTTCACTCAGGGTGGAGGTGCAATATTGTGATATAACAGGAAAAAAAAATATATATATATACACGTATATATACGTGTATATATATATATACACGTATATATACGTGTATATATGTATATATATATATATATATATATATATATATATATATATATATGTTTTTGTCCCCAGTACTTGGTACAGAATTCCTAAAAAATCTTGTCATTTTCTGAGTGAGCCGAACATCCTTTGTTATCCATAGTGGACCATTTTCAACGACAGCTGAGTTTATGCTAATGAAGTACCTCTTGCCTGGGTCCCAGATAGGTTCTGGAAGTGGACTGGTTGCCAGAAGAACCAAGCAAGTGTTTAGAAGGCTGTACCTTCCATCCCCACCCCATGACTTACAGGGAGAGGAGAGGGGTTAGTGACTGAGTTCAATAACCAAAGGCCAGTGATTTGATCAACCACGCCTATGTAACGGAACCTCCGGAAAACCCTAAACAACCAGGGTGAGAAAGCGTCCAGGTGGGTCCTGGGAGGGTGGCATGCCTGGAGAGGACATGGAAGCCCTGCACCCCTCCCCCCGTGCTTTGCTCTCTGTCTCTCTTCCATTTGGCTCTCCCTGAGTTACATCCGTTATAATGAACTGGTAACCAAACAAACTGCTTTCCTGAGTTCTGTGAGCTATTCTAGCAAATTACCAAACCTGAGGAGAGGGTTGTGGGAACCCCAATTTTACAGCCAGTCAGTCAGAAGTATGGGTGGCCCAGACTTGCAATTGATGTCTGTAATGGGGACAGACATCAATTAGGGGATCGTTGTATGGGACTGAGCCCTTAACCTGTAGGGTCTGTGTTAATTCAGAATCAGTGTCAGAATTGAATTAAATTGTAGAAAACCAGGTTGGTGTCTGGAGAGTTGGAGAATTGTCTGGAAGAGGGAAATGCACCCATACATTTGGTGTCAGAAACGATGTTGTAAAACGAAACAGAGAAGATGGCTCAGGAAATGGTCCTTCTATGTTGCCTTTAAGGAATTCACCAAAACCTCCCAAGGTCATAATTATGACGACCCTTTAACAAATACCACTGCGTAAGTTTGCAAAACCCTTTCAACACACAAAATAATGGCTAAAAGCACGAGCCCACCAACCAAGTCCTAGCAGAGATGGAGAACTATTTTCAAATGTGCTGATGTTTTTTTTTTTCTTTGTCAGATTTAATGAGGAGTAATTTATGTATGGTAAGTTTCATCTAAAATGAATATATTCTGACCATTGCATATACCTATAAAATCACCATCGCGGTCAAGAAATGGAAACAATTCCACGAACCCAGAGAGGTTCTTTATTACTCTTTTGAAGTCCTTCTTTCCCTCTATCCCTGACCCCAGGAAACCACTGATACACTATTGCCACTATAGATTAATTTGCGTTTGATATAAATTGAATAACAAAGTATGGTCTCTTATGTGGCTTCTTTAGCTCAGCAAAATGTTTTGGGGAGGTTGTTAGAGGTTTCAGGGGCTCATTCCTTTTTAGTACTGAGAAGTATTCCATTAGATGGTTACAGTACATTTTGCTCTTCCATTCACCTGTTGAAGGACATTTGTTCCCCGCTTCTCCCACCACCCAGTTCCTACTAATGGAATATATATTGCTGCTATGAACATTTACCTACAAGTCTTTTGTGTAGACTTATGTTTCCATTTCTCTTGGATATATACCTAAGAGTCAAATGACTAGGGAGTGTGGTACATACAAGTTACAATTTTAAGAAACTGCGTAGTCCATACAGTCTGCTGTAATAGAATATCATAATCTGGGTGGCTTATAAACAACAGAAGTTTTTTTCTCACAGTTCTGGAGAAATTGGTGAGTCGAAGATCAACGCCCTGGTGTCTTGCAAGAGCTCATTTCCTGGTTCTTACACAGCTTTTCCTCCCTGTGCCCTCACATGGCAGAAAGGACAAGTTAGCTCTCTGGTGTCTCTTTTATAAAGGGCATTAACCCCGTTCATGAGGACTCCACACTCATGACCTTGTCACTTTCCAAAGGTCCCACTTTCTAATACTATCAAATTGGGAATTAGATTTCAACATATGAATTTGGGGGAGGGGCATGAACATTCAGTCTAGAGCTACTGCCAAATTGTCTTTCAAAGTCATTGGATCATTTTCCATTCCCACCGGAAATGTATGAGATTTCCAGTTGTTCCATATCCTTGTCAACACTTGATATTGTCAATCTTTATAATTCTAGAGACTCTAATGGGTGTGTAGTAGCATTTCATTGTGATTGTAATTTGCATTTTCTTGAGTATGAAAGATGTTGAACAAATTATGTACTTATTGACCACTTATATTTTACGCTTTATGATATATCTTTTCAAATCTTTTACCATTTTTGAGTTATTTATATTCTTACTATTAAGTTATAAAATTATTTATCTTGGATGTCAGTCTTTTCTGAGATATATGCATAGTGAACACTGACTCCTATTCTGTGGCTTACGTTTTTGTTTACTGAACTGTGTATTTTGAGTAGCAAATTTTTTTTTTTTATAAAATCCACTTTATTATCTTTTTACTTCTGTTGCTTGTGTTTTTTTCTGCCTTTGTCTACTCCAAGATCATGAAGACTTTTTTTCTTCCATGACATTTATAATTTCAAATTGTACATTTAGTCTACGATACAGTTTGTGCTAATTTTTGAATTTGGTTTGAGGTACAGGGTAATTCTCATATTTTTCTACCTGGATGCCCATAGTATCGGCACAATGTCTTTCTTTTTCATTGGTTCATTTGCCAAAAATTAATTGATCATATATGTGCAAGTCTATTTCTGGACTCTCTATTTTCCCCCATGATGTCATATCTATTGTTTGATCAATATTGTGATTTTATTGCTTTATTATTATTGTGGCATTATAGTAAACTTCAAATAAATTTTTTGTCTTTGTTCTTCTTTTTAAAAATTGCTTTGTGCATTTAATATCATTTGAACTTGCAGTCAGATTTTAAGATCAGCTTGTCAATTTCTACAAAAAAAAATTTGGGATTTTGATTGGATTTTATTGAATTTACAGGTCAGTTAAGAGAAAACTGTCCTCTCTAATAATATTGAATATTCCATTAACAAATATGATATTATTTAGGTCTTTTAAATCGTGTCAGCAATGTTCTATAATATTCAGTGAAAAGTTCTTGTCTTGCACATCTTTGTTGAATTTGCTTCTATGAATTTTCATTTTGACAGTACTTATAAGTGGAATTTTGAAATATCCTTTGCTGCTAGTATTTAAAGTCATTTGCCACTACTATATTAAAGTGCTGTTGATTTTTGTACATTAGCCCTATGTCCTGTGACCTTGCTAAATTTACCTATTAATTCTAGTAGTTGCTTTCATCTTCAGGATTTCCTACATAAGTCGGCATGTCTGCCACAAATAAAGAAATAACAGTATTCCACAAATACTGCTTCCTTAGTGATCTTGTATTAATGCTTTTTTATTTCTTGCTTAATAAATAGAAGTGTTGAGAGTGAATACCCTTAAGTATGAGGTTAACTCTGGTTTTTCATAAATATGCTTTGTCAGATCGAAGAAGTTACTTACTCTTTCTATCTTGCTAGGAGTTTCTTATCATAAATGGTGCTGAATTTTTGTCCAGTGGTTTTCTTCATCTAATGATACAATCATTAATCTTGTTTACAGCGTGGATTACATTCATAGATTTTTTTTCCAATGTTAAACTTGCATTTTCTGGTCTGGTACATTTGGTCGTCTGGATTTACTATTCTTGTTATATATTGCTGAATTTGATTTGCTAATTTTTTCCTTAAGTATTTTTGGACTATATTCATGATGGATATTGGTGTGTAGTTTCTTTGCATTATTTTTGCCTCATTTTGGTATTAGGGTGGAATTGACCTTGCAATGTGAGTTAGAAAGTGATCACTCCTTGTGATATCTATTTTAGCTGATATTAACATGGCCACACTAGCATTCTTATCCTTACTATTTGCCTGGTGCATCTTTTTCATTCATCTACTTTCAACTTATTTGACTCTTTATAATTATGTTGTGTTTCTTATAAATAGAATACATTTGAATCTTGTTTTATAATCAATTCTGGTAATCTCAGTTTTTCACTGGAGCATTGGTCCATTAATATTTAATGTAATTATTGTGACGAGAGGAAAAACTCTCTAAAAGCCTGATATACAAGGGAAACCATTTTAGATTTCTTTCTAATTGGTGTAAGCATGACTGTACATAAGCTTTGTTCAAACCAAAAGCCTGATTTATGGCTGGCCATACATGCACTATACACTGGCTTTGTGAATGAGCAGCCTAAAGGAAAACCATCTTGTCTTGAGATATCGGTCAATGTTCTTACTCCCTGCATTTCTTTATGATAAAAAGTGTGATTCTCACTTATATGTTAATCTGTAATCTTTTGAGCTTTTACAAGATGTAAAAAAGTACATAACCCTGTAAAAATGGTTCATTCTCCAGAGTACTTTCTTCCCTGTGCAGAGCGTGTTTCCTGGGCAGCTGTCCTAACTTGGGCTTCAATAAAATTCTTTCTTTTAGAGATTCTAAAAGATTCAGTCAATTTGCATCCACCATTGTTATGATTAGATTTAAATCAACCACTTTATTACTTATTCTCTCTTTCCTTCCTCTGTTTTTCCCCTTTCCTGCATTCATTTTATTTGAATATTTTCTAGAATTCTATTTTAATTTTATTCTCGTCCATACTTCTTTGCATTATGTTTACTGCTCTACAATATAAATTTCTCACTCTTTTACATGATGCTTTGCATTAACATTATACCACTTCACATAAAATACAGAAATCTTATAACCATGTAGGTCCATTAAATGTACCAACTTTTAACCATCCTTGAGAACGAAAGTGAGAAAGATATTTGTTTCCACAATAAATCTCTGGATTCCTCTGATGCTGATAGTTGAGGCCTTAATGATCAGTTATTGCATATTTTGTGACTATGAACCCTCCTGGACATGAGAGCCATACTCCCGACCATGCTTATGGCTCCTTGTTAGGGTAACTTCTATGACATTGCACCTGAGGAAGAGGTAGCTTCATGTGACTTTCAGCATGAGACTTCCCATTCAAGAACAGGAGTAGACAGACCCCAGAGAAGCCCATTTATAGATGGGGACTGCCAGTGAAACCCTCTCCTAGTTATGAGCTACAGCAACTGCATTTTCTGAGATGTACAGGGAGACTTGACTAGGTGTTGATGAATAGATACCATGAGACTAATTAAGAGATGATAAAGGGCCACAAAGAAGTATGGGTTATGAGGGCCAGAAACTGAATAATGAACACTAAGGATTAGAGTTTGGAGTGAAACTGGAATGATCTATAAAAAGCAGCAGATTCTGAGCAACTGACCGAAGCTGCATTGGTGGTGGGGCTCTGGAATGACAACGTGATAGTTATTAGCACCCCATATTTCTTTTTCTTTTAAGCACCTGATAGGATTGCACTTCCAGCTCCACCATGTGTCTATGCCTGGCCAAGTTTTGAGTTTGAATAAGTTTGGGGAAGAAGTGATTTATATTATTTATGAGATGGGGCACTTGCTTGCCGAGATGAGATTCCATAAATCTTTTTTCCCTCTGGTGCAGTGCCCAGCAATGCTCAATATGGTGCCTGCTCTTTAAGCCCAAGGTCTTGAGCAACCATGATGCACAAAGCCTTCTTCTGGCAAGTAGTGTAAACAAGAAATACGTCTGTTGTTTTAGGCCAACAAAGGTTTAGAAGGATGTTTATTACCACAGCATAACCTGGCCCTTCCTGACTATCAGAAAAGATCTATGAACTCTTGCTTCTGTTAAAATCAAACACAAATGGAAACCAGATTTGAAAATTTCCTAAGCAGACAAAACCAGTCTAGCCATACTAGCAACACTTAATTTAGCTTATTTTGTAAGACATTCTCGGCTAGCCTGACCTGGGTCATTTTTGGCTGTGCCTCTGAAAATCATTAGCAAAATTTAAATAATTCCCTAAAATTGATATGAAGTAACCACTAACCAATTTCCTTTCAATTTAAGAAAATTCTAATACTGTAACCAATCACTATAAAGAAAAGTATCTGCCTTTATGCTATATAAGCTGCTTTCTAACAACATACTTATGATCTTCATTCCATGTTTTGATTTGGGTGCTCCTGGTTTGCGAACTGTATTTTTGGGTGTATGCACAATAAACTTTTACTAATTACTACTTCAGTGATTCATTGGTTTTACTTCTGATGTTTCCCTCAACTTTGGTGCTTCTGAAATCCTTAAAATGAGCTTGGTTCTAGTTATGGCTTTTAAGAGACCTGGTTGTAAAGTAACCAAATTTATGTGTTGAAGTCTTAACTTCCAGTACTGGTGACTAGATAAGAAGAGATAGGGTCTGTAAAGAGGGAATTAAGTTAAAATGAGGTCTTAAGAGTGGGGTTCTAATCCATTAGGACTGCTGTCCTTATAAGAAAAGGAAGGGACACCAAGAGGGTGCACGGAGGAAAGACCACCGAAGACACAGCAAGATGGCGGCCAGTTGCTAGTCAGGAGGAGAGGTCTCACCACAAACCAACCCTGCTGCACCTGGACCTCAGACTTCTCCAGGACTGTGAGAAAATACATTTCTTTTGTTTAAGTCTCCCAGTTTGTGCTATTTGTTACGGCAGCCCTAATGGACTAATATGGGATCCGTGTCTCCCTGATTGCCTCGTGTATCTTTTTAATTCATCCTCATTACGTGAGCTTGCTGTAAACTCAGTTTCATAAAAACAAAAGCCTAACTAATTACTCATTCTACACACATGTGAAAAGCACAGAAAGTTCAGAACACAACACAGTACAGTAAAAATGATCCTTACTATATGTCAGATACTGGAAAGGTATGGAAAATATCATAAGGAAATGTATCCATCGACCTTAGAGGAAATTAAATAATGAATCCAGCTAACTTTCTATTTTGTTTGAACAATGAATCCAGCTAATTTTCTATTTTGTTTGAAGGGCCATGGGCACATTAAACTCTATCATAGAGCATTTCCTTGACAACCACTTGCTCTGACTGGCAAAGGAAATCAACTAAGAAAACCAGCAATTACCTAGCAGGCACTGCATAATGACAGAAAAGACAGAAAGGAAGCTTTAACGTCACTCCTAAAGAAAAGAAATAGAAGATCTGCAACCATGGACAGGAGATTTAACATGAGATTTACCAACCCTCCTAGGGTTGATATCCCTGAATGTTTGTTACTTAGAACCTCAGAGAACAGAGACCAGGAAGTTGACCTGAATAGACGTCAGAAAATTTAATAGAGAGAAGTACAAGTGGCAGGATTTTACTGATTAAATTAAATTATTATTAAATTAAAAAATGCTTTTCAATGGTTTCTAGGTATCTCAAACTCAGAAGGTCAAAACTAACTTAATAGTAATCACCCAGGCCCCAGCGACACCTGTTCCTCATCCATAATCCCATCAAAGGAAATCCCCAGCCTAGTACCCCTGAGTCAATGTCATCTTGCCTCCCTCACCCTCCCATCAACTTAGAGCAAATGCCCACAGGACTATCTTTCACCAACATTGCAGGAAAAGCAATTTAAAGGCTATTTAGCCTCAAGATTTTTTTTTAAATTTTTTTTCAACGTTTTTTATTTATTTTGGGACAGAGAGAGACAGAGCATGAACGGGGGAGGGGCAGAGAGAGAGGGAGACACAGAATCGGAAACAGGCTCCAGGCTCCGAGCCATCAGCCCAGAGCCTGACGTGGGGCTCGAACTCACGGACCGCGAGATCGTGACCTGGCTGAAGTCGGACGCTTAACCGACTGCGCCACCCAGGCGCCCCAAGATTTTTTTTTTTTTTAACCATAAAAGCAAACATCAGCCTGGCCCAGTAGATTAAATAAGCTGAAGACTAGCTTAGAGAAACCAAACTTTCAGAAACTGAAAAATGGTTGCTCAATAATATTTTTTAATGAATGAATGAATGAATGATGAATAAATGAATGATTCAGATTCAGGTGAACTCTGGGTCAATCAAATAGGACTGAACTTTTACCTTTAACTTAAAGGAGCTGGATTTTTTTGATCTCTCTGTTTACTCTCAGGCTTAGTCTCATACTCACTAACGACCAAAGCTGATCCTGGGTGTTAAGGGGTGAAATCGGAATAACCTTCGCCCAGAACCAGAATCACTGGCCTCGTCTCTCCGACCCATCGCCTGGATATAACGTTACAGAGAGGGCCTGTACAACAGGTTCTGCTGGCTACTGTTCACTTTACATAATCATTGAGGAAGCTATAGGGAAACTATTTGCCAACTCATGGGGATTTTCACATGATACTGAGTATATTTTTTCCATACCACAGCCCAACACACCCAACTCGCCCTTGAGAATACATGCATGCATGCGGTTGAGGAGGGTGGGATCTCTTGAAAACCACCGAGCTAGGAAACTCTCTTGGCTCTTTGTAATTCTAGGATTTTCTCCCAAGTCAGTGATTTCTATTAATGTATTATGTAATCGCCTAAGAAATCTCTGTGGCTTGAAAGGGCAATAAGAAAACACAGAGGAATAGGCAGATCCGTTCTTGTAGGGTAAGAAGAATTATTTACAGACAAAAAGAAATAAGGCCAATGTTGCCGGCTTGGGGCTCCTCAAAGGCAGGGACAAGACTTGTTTGTTTCCTCATCCCCGCACTTAGCACAGTTGGTGCGTGTGGTGCGTGGTGGTTAAGGTTTTGAAAGAACTGCTTTCACATGCTTTTCTGCGATCATTCTGATTGTTCTCTAAAGACTTAAAGAGTTTGCTTTTCCCCTAAGTGTTTCTTTTCCAAATCCATTTCCATAGCTTCTCAGCCCTACCTCCTGACAAAGGAAAGACAACTTGATAACTGGTGAGGCTTTGTTCTTTTTTTTCCTACCCTTGTGAACTGCAGGGAGTTCTAACCACCCACAAATGGCTCACAGCATAGGCAGGTTGAAAATAAATTTATACAATTCAAACTTCAGTCGTCGTTTCTTCAACCCAAAGAAAATGAACTAAACAGGTGTTTATGAATCGAATTTGAGGAATTCCAATGAAATAATGGTTGAAGTGTCCCTCTCTGACCCTGTCCTGCCTAAGCTACTGAGTTAGCACATGGGTCCAGGGAACAGGTTTTTTGTTTTTAAGTTTATTTATTTTTCAGAGAGACAGTGACAGCATGAATGAGGCAGGAGAAGAGAGAGAGGGAGAGAGAGAATCCCAGGCAGGCTCTGTACTGCCAGCACTGAGCTTGATGAAGGGCTTGAACTCACGAAACCGTGAGATCATGACCTGATCCGAAACCAAGAGTCAGACACTTAACCAACTGAACCACCCAGGTGCCCTTGGGGGACAGATGTTTCAGGCTGCTTGTTAACAGGAGTCTACAGCTTGGACCCTGGACATGTAGGAGGCAAAGGTATCATCCCTTGGGGGAAACGTAGAAGTCTGATTTGCCTCTTTCAGATCGGTGAATCTCTGACCTCTCCAACATCCTGTTTGCATTGGAGTGTCCTCTGCCCTTCTTTTTTTCCAGTTCTTTCCATCTCCCCAGCCTGGTCAAGCATTGTCCCAAGCTATTTGTGTGGTTGCATCACATATTCACATGCGCACACACGCACACCCTGAAAAAGCCCCCGCTGGGTGAGTCCCGGGCTGGGGGAGCACCAGACACTTGCTGTCCCCCTATGGTGCGTTAGAAGCAGTTCTGGGGAGAACTTCCTTATAGCTCAGGTGCACTTGCTGAACCACTGTGGGGAGTGGAGTTCACTCTCCAGGCAACTAAAGCCAACCAGCCCAGTTTGTCTGAGGCTTGGGGCTTATCCCCATTTCGATGCCAACAGATGCCAAACAGGTTGCCTTTCTTGTGTGGAACCTCCTCTTGAATACAGGAAGGGCAATAGGAAATTTACTCATCACCTACTATGTGCCAGGCGTCCATGTGTATTTTTTCACATCCTCCTCAAAACCACTGTCTGAGGTCAGATTAATCATCCCATTTTATACCTGAGAAAATGGAGACACAAATGGATTAAGTCACTTGCTCAAAAATTGTACAGCTTGTAAGGTTCACCTCCCCCTTACACACAGAGCTCCCTACATTCTTGGCCAGAGGAAACTGTCTACTTGTATCTGAAGCCTCTCACCTCCTATCCTAGGAAGCTGAATGAAATGAAAGGAAATAAAGAGCTCAAAAGAGGACGAGAAAAAGTTGCCTATCGCCGCTCCCCCTGCCCCGAAGAGTCTGTTCAAGTTTGTGCACAGCACTTCTCTGGGAAAAGCTGAGCCTACCAAGTCCAGCCCGATGGACTGCATGATGTGGCATCCCTTAGGATGTGAAGAGAGCTCTGTGGCTCAGAAGCTCTCGTGTACGTGGATTTCTATTAATAACACCCGACTCTGACACCAACTTTGATGTGTGTGATTTATCCCACAATACCAAGCAATGAACTCCACTGGAGATAGCGTAAGATCCAATAGATTAAGGACTCAGTCCACAGGAATGTCCTCCCCACCCTCACTTCAGATGCCAACTACACGTCCTGGTTGTCACCTCTGCCTCCCACAAATAGGCTACAGATCGGAGGTCCTGACACCCCCTCCTCAGATTCTATTAATTTGCTAGAGTGGTTCCCAAAACGCAGAGGAACATTTTATCGACTAGATTACCAGCTTGTTACAGAAGGATATAACTCAGGAATAGCCAGATGTAAGAGATGCGTAGGTAAGATATGGAGACAGGATATGGAGCTTCCATAAAAATTAAAAATTTATTTTGAGAGAGAGAGAGAGAGACCAAACCCACGAAGGTGCACACATGTGGGGGAGGGGCAGAGACAGAATCTCAAGCAGGCTCCGTGCTCAGTGCAGAGCCCAACATGGGGCTTGATCTTACAACTGTGAGATCATGACCTGGGTCAAAGCCAAGAGTCTGATGCTCAACCAGCTGGGCCACCCAAGTGCCCCACTCCTTTTGGTTTTTCATGGAGGGTTCGTCGCATAGGCATGCATGATTAAATCATTGGCCATTGGTGGTTGAACTCAATTTCCAGCCCTTCTCTGCTCCCTGGAGGTCTAGGGGTGAGGACTGAAAATTTTAACCCTCTAATCACATGGTTGGCTCCCCAGGAGACCAACCCCCAACATTAGGTGACTGGGGGGTTCCCAAATTTACCTCTTTAACATAAAAAGGCATACCCTGTTGCAAGTGCCATAAATGGAAATTCTAAGGGTTTTATGAACTCCGTGCCCTGAGTGGGGATGGAGACCAAATACATATTTATCATAAGTCACAATATCACACACACCAAACATCCTTTACTTATTCCGTGACAGACACCATTTTCATGGTTAGGTGTGTTAACTCACTTTAATTCCCGCACACAACCTGATCTCCATTTTACAGAAAGGAAACTGAGGCCCAGAGGATAACTCACCTAAAGTCACACCGATGCAAGCTGTGCGGCCAGCAACTGAACTAAGGCATATGGCCTTGCTGTCCGTGCTCTTGGCCACACTTTACTGCCTCTTGAATGATGTTATTGGAGCTAAGACCCCTTTAAGGGAGGAAAGTCATAAACCAGAGAGAATCATGAAGGAAAATCCAACCCCACACAAATGTTTTCTCTCAGATCCAATGCAGCTTCCTCTGGCAAGCTGCTCCCTATTGTCCTAGTTTGGTTTAAACCTGTCATCTCGTCCTCACAACCAGCAAGGCTAATGGCTGTCCCTCCTCCATCAAGTGACTGCCCTAAGGGTTACAGGCCCACCGTTCATCTTCTCGTGCCCCGTGCCTAGGCAGCCCCAGCATGGACAGGTGCTCCCTGAAGGTGTGAGAAGGAAGGACACTGGGACTCCTCTTTCCCACTGGTTTCATCCAACTTCTAGCATTTAGGGTCAGGGAGAAATTCTACTGTTAGGTGGTGGCAGCGTGTCAGGAGAACACCCCTGTTTGCTCACAGCTTCCTTGACAAATCGGAATTCAAACTGAGTGTCACTAGGGAGTCAGGGAGGGAGAGCTGTGGTCTCCGGAGATGGCCAGAGCTGCAGGTCCCAGGGCAAGCACAGCCTTTGCACAGTCTCTCCTAGTCCCCATCCTCCATTCATTTATTCGCTCTTTGTGCAGCATTCATTCCTGCGCATGACTCAGCACGCCTGCAAGGCTCAGTGCTACATGCTGGTTCTATGACGACGGCAGAAGCTGCTAGGAAAGAAATCATGGGGGTCACCTGGCAACTGTTTGGCAAAGTTAGGCTGGCAATGGTATGACAAGATGAAATGAGATCAGAGGAGGGCAAGGAATTCCAGCATACAGTGTCTGGAAATTTGGGATATAAGGCTAGCAACAAGCATTCGTAATAAATAGAGGGGCTAACTGAATGAAAGGTAAAAGCTCTCCGTGAAAAACTGTTGCTGGGGATGGCTGGCTTGCAAAAGCAGTGGGAGGGGAACTTTTCACTCTACCTTTTGGATGCTGAGCCACATAAAATAAGTTGTATTCAGGGGCACCTGGGTGGCTCAGTGGGTTAAGCACCTGACTTCGGCTCAGGTCATGATCTCGCAGTCTGCGGGTTCGAGCCCCACGTCGGGCTCTGTGCTGCCAGCTCGGAGCCTGGAGCCTGCTTCTGATTCTGTGTCTCCCTACCTCTCTGCTCCTCCCCTGTTCATGCTGTCTCCCTCAAAAATAAATAAACATAAAAAAAAAAACCTACACCATTCTGAAGGTTGTCCTCAAAACAAGTAACTAAAAAAAAAAAGGTTGTATTCAATAAATGACTTCCTGACAATCTGTATCTTTGTAATAAAAATGACAATGAAGAACATTAAGCATGTGGAGATCTGATAATTCACCTACAAGTCTCAAAGGAGCAAGAAGAGTCAGTAGGAGATGTGAACCCAGATGTCTGGGTCTGGGGTGTGGCTATCTCTGCTTTTATTTAAATTTTTTGTTTAATGTTTATTTATTTTTGAGACAGAGAGAGACAGAGCATGAACGGGGGAGGGGCGGAGAGAGAGGGAGACACAGAATCGGAAGCAGGCTCCAAGCCATCAGCCCAGAGCCCCATGCGGGGCTCGAACTCACGGACCGCAAGATCGTGACCTGAGCCGAAGTTGGACGCTCAACTGACTGAGCCACCCAGGCGCCCCTGCTTTTAAACACTACATACAGTCCTTTCACACCATGAGTGATGAGGGAGCATAAGGTAAGCTGAGAGCAAAGTACAAGCTATCCCTCCCCCCCCCCACCCCCCACCCCCCGCCTCCTCAGGTGGGATATGTGTGACATTCCTCAGGCACTCCCGGTTGCCCAAGAACGAAGGAAAAGACAAAAAACAAATGGCTAAGCTGAGAGTCTCCATCAGTTTGTAAATACCTTGGTAATATTCCAAGAAAAATGCATTCTTATTAATAGCCTAAAGTCCAAGAACTCCCTACTGTCTTAATGTTAATGCTTTGCTAGAAGGAAAAACAACCTTAGCTCGACAATAGCTAGACCTCCAGTGTCCTGTGAGTCTTCTTTAGCATATGAAAACCTCTTTGGAAACTTCCCATTTGACTTTACCTCCCGGACCCCTGTAATATACAACCAGTCATTCTTCACAACCCCAGTTCAGCTCTTTCTGCCCACAGGTACTGTCCCCGTACTTTAATAAAATCAGCTTTTTGTACCAAAGATGTCTTCAAGATTTATTTCTTGAAGGCCGTCAGCTGCGAACAACCCCACCTCTCCAAAGTCTCATCAATGGGGACAACAACCCCCCTCCACACTAGGCTGTTATGAAGCTTTAATAAGGAAAAGTATGTAAAGGACCATCAATGTGAATGGCCCAAGGTCTGGGCTCAGACATTTTCATTTGCCCCCCCTTTACCACTCTCTCATTCACTGTGGTCCTAGAGGACAGACTCTAGCACAGCAAGATGCCAAGTGAAGATACCACTAGGGAAAGGAAAGGCAGAGGGAAAGAAAGCTGGAGGGAGAGAGGGAGAGGTGAGGGACAGCATGGAGTAGCAGTCAGGAGCAGACGTGCTCTGGGGCCATCTGCCTGGGTTCAGGTCTCAGGCCTGGCTTGTACTAGCCTTTTGGACCTCTCAGATGAGTTGGAGGAGGGGGCCGATGGGGAAAGATGGGACACAAAAGAAACCTTGGCAATATCGCCTTGTTGCTTATTCAGCAAATCGACCCAGGAGGACCAGGGAGGAACAGTCGGCTTGCAGTAAGAACCATCTGCCTACAATAAATGAAGCAGTGCCATGTTTAAAACCAGGTACCTACGAACAGGGAGCCAACTACCATGCCGTGTCCATGAGCTGATATGATATAACAATAACAGCCAGGACTCACGGGGCACTCACTATACAAAAAGCTTAATGTGAATTTTCCAGTGACCCTATGAGCTAAGTAATATTATCATCCCAATTTTACAGAAATGAGGCCCAGAGATAATCAGAATCTTTCCTGGAGTCACACCTTGGATTCGGCCAAATAAGGCAATTCTGTTTAGGAGGAAGAATGCTGGCTTCACTGCCAACTGGACCTGAGCCCAGAGTACTCATCAGTAACACATGGATTCTCTCCTATCCCTTCTGGCTCCATAAGTTGAAAACTCAGAAGGATGGGGCGCCTGGCTGGTTCAGTCCAGTCAGTAGAGCAGGCAGTTCTTGACCTTGGTGTCATGAGTTCGAGGCCCATGATGGGTGTAGAGATTATTTAAAAACAAAATCAGAAAGAAAGAGAAAGAAAAAAAGAAAGAAAGAAAGAAAGAAAGAAAGAAAGAAAGAAAGAAGAAAGAAAGAAAAAAGGAAGGAAGGAAGGAAGGAAGGAAGGAAGGAAGGAAGGAAGGAAACAAGAAAACTCAAGAGGCAAGAATAAAAGGAAAAAGGTTGGAATGAGACAGTCCTGTGTGTCCATGTCCAGACTGTCCTTGGCCTGGCAGCATGCCCTTGTTCAATTTATTTTAACTTCCTTTGCTTTGTTTTCTTCATCCGTGAAATGTGTTTGTTAATTCATGCCTCATAGTAAAAAGCAACAATTTAATAAAATAGTAAGTGTCAAAGTGACCCCATGCAGGGCCTGGATATAATAGCTGCACCTCTCTTCCTGCTATGGCTTTGGCCCTGAGATTCAACTGGGGATACTAGTTATCATTTTAGAGCTATTTGGGTTTTGGCTCTGCTCCCTTTGCCTATCACAAAGGGTGTGCTCTGGTGAAATATTCAACGAGAGGGAGAAACACATGGGGCAAGAGACCTGGAGAATCAGATTCATTGGTATTTCGACAGTTCTGGAACAGCTCCTCTTTAGTAAGAAAGCAATTCTTTAGTGAATAAAGATCTGGAGAGTTGTCATATGTAACCCACAAATCACAGATCGCTTTCCAGATGACTCAGACTTTCTGCTGAAAGAGCATGCTTGTGACTACTGCCCTCAGGAAGGCCCCTTCCTCAATGAAAGGGTGAGTTCAAGGCCCTTAGCTCAAAATACAACTGGACTGCATTAAATACCAGTTGCTTTCAAACTGCTTTCTAAATCTGGCCCTGGAGCTTCTCTGGTTTCACGTAGGGGCACAGAAGTGCCCAAGCACACACTTAATACTCACTGTGCTTTGGGTGACCACAGAGTGACCCAGGAGTGACGTGTGGGCAACCCCCCTGGAGCCAACACAACAGCAGCTTCGCCCATTGGAGGTCACAACAGTGCCCTCAGCAGATACTCTGGTCGGTTGAAAATTATAATTTTATTTTGAAATGATCATTTAAAAAAAAATGTCCAAGTGGAAACAATTTAACTTTGGGAAAATCAAACAACTGTCGCTGGCCAAGAAACCCCAACCAGAAACCGAGCTGTGATTGGCTTTAGATATAAATTCTAGAGAAATTTCAGGGTGAAGTCAGATTCTCAAGTTCAGAGGCAACACCAAAGAAGCAACAGAGTCCAATGTTAGAAATAGGGTGTCCTGGGGGCGCCTGGGTGGCGCAGTCGGTTGGGCGTCCGACTTCAGCCAGGTCACGATCTCGCGGTCCGGGAGTTCGAGCCCCGCGTCGGGCTCTGGGCTGATGGCTCGGAGCCTGGAGCCTGTTTCCGATTCTGTGTCTCCCTCTCTCTCTGCCCCTCCCCCGTTCATGCTCTGTCTCTCTCTGTCCCAAAAATAAATAAACGTTGAAAAAAAAAAAAAAAAAGAAATAGGGTGTCCTGTGAAAATTACAAGAGGTGGGATTTAGAAAGTCATTTGTGAAGGAAAGTTTGAAGAATTACCCCGGAATGGACAGTCAGGAGGTAGCTTTGATGTTATTACAGATAAGCGCTCTCAGTGGCTCAGCCAGTGATGGGGGTTACAGTAAGCAAGTAATACCAAATAACTTAGATTTAAATGAAATCAGATTATCTTTAGGAGATGAAGTGTGAAATTAACACATCATGGTTCAGAGGGGCCACCTAGGAGTGGAATAGGGCCGCTAACTCCATTATAACAAAACCAGAGGTATGAAAATATCTAAAGACCAAATGGTGGCGAAAGGTGATCTCAGAGCTTCATCCAGCCCAGTCGGAGGAGAGAACCACCCTTGTTCTAAACGTATTATTGTTTTAGGTCAAGATACATCAGCTGCTCTCAACCTAAAGGTGAGAAACCATTAGTTCTCAAACGTTGGTAATCACCTGAGGTGGCTATTAAAGTACAGATTCCCAGGCTCCATTCCCAGAGAGTCTGAGATGGGGTTTGGACATCCGAATATTCATCAGTCCCACCTAAGTGATTCTGAAGCACATGGCAGGAGGTCATTCCCGTGGCAGTTCCATGGGCAGTCCCAGTCTCTCCTCCCAGTTTCAGACAACTTGGCTTCCTGTGGAACTTGTCCAGAAGGAAAGAATGTGTAGCCCTGATGAGTCTAGCATCTTGCTGAACAGTTAGAGATTCTCATTATGAATAACTTAATTGATGTCTGACTTCGTGTATGGTTTTTTTCTCCTTCACTTGGTGAATCCATCCTAGATATCTTGGGTTACATTTTAAGAGCCTTTTGCTCCCTGCACTATCTATTTTTTGCATAAAGTCCTCACAATAAAATATTATGTGCCTGATGAATTAAATAACTAATGGTAAAAGGGAAAAAATTAAAAAAAAATGTTTGCATGATCTCTGGTTGGGCATAATCTCTGAAAGCAAGATATGAAACCCAGAGTCAATAAAAGAGTACATTAGGTTTGAGCTCATAAAAATTTAAAAGTTTTATAGGACAAAAGATACCATAATCTAAGAAAAAAATCTTTTAAGTTTGTTTATTTTAAGAGAGAGAGACAGAGAGAGAGAGAGAATGAGTAGAGGAGGGGCAGAGACAGAGGGGACAGAGGTTCTGAAGCTGGCCCCATGCTGACAGCAGATAGTCCGAGGTGGGGCTTGAACCCACAAACCATGAGATCATGATCTGAGCTAAAGTCAAATGTTTAACCCACTGAGCCACCCAGGTGCCCCTTGAAACATTTAAGTGACACAATAAGAGAAAATATTTGATTTGTATGTAATACTCAAAAGTTTAAAATTTAGATAATTCAATGAGTTTCTACAAATCACTTGAAAATTAAAAAACAGCAAAGAAAAATGGACAAGATAATATACTTGCATACAATAACTGGGACATATAAAAAATTCATTGTTTTTTAAAAATTTTTTTTTAACGTTTATTTATTTTTGAGACAGGGAGAGACAGAGCATGAATGGGGGAGGGTCAGAGAGAGAGGGAGATGCAGAATCTGAAACAGGCTCCAGTCTCTGAGCTGTCAGCACAGAGCCCGACGCAGGGCTCGAACTCATGGACCACGAGATCATGACCTGAGATGAAGTCGGATGCTTAACCTACTGAGCCACCAATGCGCCCCCAAAAATTCATTGTTTATAAGAAATTTCAGTTTAACTGAGCGTCCTTCATGTTTTTAAAGTCTGGCCACCCTAAGAGATTATGAACTTCCAATTTACAGAATGAGAAACACTAATGATCCAAGATCGTTGCAAAGATGCTTCATATCACCATACAAATTAAAACAAACAAGATTAACCCTTTTGTGCTCATTCAATTGGAAAACATTAAGAAGAAATAACTCTTGTAGACATCGATAAAAGAAAACGTGCATTTAATGTACTACGGAAATGTAAGACCATATAGAGTTTCTGGAAAATTCTAGCAGCTATGGTATAACAACTAAAATTAAGGTCCAATATTGTGTACTACCTTGACATTTGGTAAAACGGGGAGGATCCTGAGTGGCATAACTCCAAGTTCTGCTCCTCAGCCTGACCGCTCACTGGCCAAATAGCCCTTCCTATCAATGGGATCAGGCCCTATACTTGCTCATTCCTGAGTATCAGGCGTCACTCTCCTGACAGCCTGTGGAATGATTTGAAACAAGCCAATCACATCATCCTGGGGGAACCAGGAGGTACCTATCTTCTTGTTACCACAAAGCCTTACTCCCATATCCCTGATTGTTCTCTCTGTTCCCAAGTGCGGCACCCACGTGGTCTTGCATGGTGTGCAATGTCCTCCTCCCCTGGGCTATGAATGTATGTATCTAACTGTTGTCATCTGTTTATTGTTGGGTGTCACTCCTTATCCCTGGGGGAAGAATCCTTCCCTCACCAACTGGATGAGCAGCATCTTTTAACTTTTTTAAGGTACCCACTTTTTAACCCAGAAATTTCATTTCCAAGAATGTACCCTATAAAAATACTCATGCATAAACAATAATATTCATTGCAATGTTGTAGTTTTCAAAAGTGAAAACTGGGTCACAACCTGAATTTCTATCATCAGGAAATGGTTAAATAACTTACCATTAATATAATCTGGGAAATACTCCATAACAAATGATATAGAATGAATTGTTATATTTAAGCAATGCATATAATATAACCTCACCCAGTTTATGCAAAATAATATATATCTAGACACACACACATGCATGCATGCGCTCACATATGCATATAATAAAGACAGGGAGGGTGCCTGGGTGACTTAGTTGGTTAAGCATCTGTCTCTTGATTTTGGCTGAGGTCACGATCTCACCATTCCTGAGATCAAACATGGCATAGGGTTCTGCTCTGACAGCATTGGAGACTGCTTGGGATTCTCTCTCTCCTTCTCTCCCTGCCCCTCCCCCCACCTTGCATCGCGTGTGCTTTCTCTCTCAAGATAAATAAATAAACATTAAAAAAAAGAAAAGACAGGGAAGGAAAATGCCAAACTGATCAAAGGGCTTGCTTAGAGAGTGAGGAGAGGGGAAAGTGGAAGCTTTTGTGTTTTTATGCTGTGTAATTTTGTACTGTTTGGAACTTCTATGATAAAAATGCATTCCTGTATCACTTATGTGGTGTGATGTAAATTTAAAGATAAGAAAAGTAGGGGAGCCTCGGTGGCTCAGTCAGTTGAGCTTCCGACTCTTGATATCCGCTCAGGACATGATCTCAGGGTCTGGCATCAAGCCCCCCATTAGTGCAAAGCCTGCTTAAGATTCTCTCCCTCTGCTCCTCTCCCCCACTCATACAGTCTCTCTAAAATAAGTTTTGGGGCGCCTGGGTGGCTCAGTCGGTTGGACGTCCGACTTCTGCTCAGGTCATGATCTCGGGGCTCGTGAGTTCAAGCCCCGCGTTGGGCTCTGTGCTGACAGCTCAGAGCCTGGAGCCTGTTTCAGATTCTGTGTCTCCCTCTCTCTCTGACCCACCCCCGTTCATGCTCTGACTCTCTCTGTCTCAAAAATAAATAAATGTTAAAAAAAATTTTTTTAAAAATGTAAAAAAATAAGTTTTTAAAAAAGACAAGAAAAGCAAATCAAACTATATATAAAAGTTTCACAGTCTAGGGGAACCTGGGTGACTCAGTCCGTTAAGCATCCAACTTCGGCTCAGGTCATGATCTCGCAGTTTGTGAGTTCGAGCCCTGCGTCGGGTTCTGTGCTGACAGCTCGGTGCCTGGAGCCTCCTTCAGATTCTGTCTCCCCTTCTCTCTGTCCCTCACCTGCTCATGCTCTGTCTCTCAAAAATAAATAAACGATTAAAAAAAAAGTTTCACAGTCTAATACCTGGTAAAGGTTTGAGGTAATGTAATGAAACTAAGCAATGGGCTGACTTGCCTGAATATTCCAGCACCAAAGATGTCTTCTGGGCCTCAATGCCCTGTGTTGACAGCCTGTGAAGTTTTTCTCAGCTTCTCCCCAGAAGGAGTCCTTACACAAAAATGCCTCATTCACATATTCTGTAGGAGTCATGCAATCAAGGCTGCTAACACAATTTTGCAAACCCTTTTCAACTCCCTTCCTACCTCATCTTTTATTTAAATTCATTATTGCATGCAACATGTTAAACACAAAACAAACAAAAAGCATATGAAGGGAATGAGGGTGAGGTCCAGTGAATGAGAGAAAAGAAAAATGGTAAAGTACGGATTATCCTAGTGAAAAGACCAGAAGAGCCTTTGACAACAGTTTCTTCTGAGAACCTGATTTTAACTAAAAAATGATCTGTCCTCTCCTTTTCCTTTGTTTAAAGAAGCTATTTGGTTACTGAATGACAAGCAGCATTAGTGAGCAATTATTTATTTGTAGCAGATCCTAAGAGAAGTCACCAGAACTTGGTTACATTCTATTGACCAAAGCCTATTCCTGTCCTGCCCTGATGCGGTCATGCTCAGCCTTCTCCATTTGCCCAGAGGATGGACTGCTGTCTCCAGCTTCACCTGACTCCTCGTCTCCCCGGGGACATGCTTTGACATCTCACCACACTAATGCCGTCATTGAGAAGGGCCTCCCCGAAGATCATCATGTAGAGCGGCTCGTTCACACGCGCCTCCTCGAACACAGCCAGCACGGCCACAGGGTCCACAGCCGAGATCAGGCTACCAAACAGCAGGTTCTGAAGCAGGTTGACATCACTGAGGCCAAAGGCCTTGATCTGGCAGATGAGGTAGAGGGAGAGGCCAATGCCAAAAGCATTGATCAGGGCCCCCAGGCCTGCCCACCACAAAATGGAGCCAATGTTCTCAAAGAAGGGCCGGGTGGGCATGAAGTAACCACCCTCCAGGACAATGGGTGGAAGGAGATACAGGAAGTAGATGCTTGAATCCATGACAGGAGGAGATTTATGGTCAGTGCCAAAGATGATGGCACCCACCAGAGCCCCAACGATGATGAGGAGGCAGCTTTCTGGCATAAGGCCTGGCAGTCTGTGGTAAAGATGGAAGCCTAGGGAAAAGCAGAGAACCACATTTAGATGTTTGCAAATAAGATGGCTCTGGCCACTAAGCTACCAGGAGACTGGTATACAAGAGGCCATCTAAAACCAAGCAGAGGGGACCTTGGGTAGGCTGGTGTGCATCCCTGAGCCTCGGATCCCCATGCATAGCAGGGACTGGAAGTGTTGTTGGGGGCTTTAAACAAGATCCAGTACTTAACATGCCAGGCCCAGAGCAGGTCCCAGAGTGGTCCTCAGCCAGTCGTCCCCTCTCCTGCCCCTCCCTGCTTCCCCACCTTACAGGATCCGGGAGGGCAGTGGGGGAAGAGGAGAGAAGAGAGTGGAGTTCCTTTGCATTCCTGCAAAACCCACCTTCAGGGCTCAGGCAGTCAATCACAGTCACCTAAACATCAGCTTCTTCCGAGCCTCCCTTCCCCAAACCAATAAACAAAAATTCAGTCTTTGTTTTATTTTCCTTATTTAACCTATGACCCTGCCAGCCGGTCAGCCACTTAAGTAGGAAATCAAGTCACAATCCCTGAAGCCCTGTCAACTTTGCCCCTCCTACAACCAGCTCCCTATTTCATCAGCTATGTCTCTCAGCCATGCCCCTAAAGACCAGCTCTTCCTCCCCATTTGTACAACCACCGCCTTTTTTTGAAGGCTCCTCATTTCCCATCCTGACTACTGCATTAGCTTCTTCTCCTATCTCACCCTCAATTCCCCAGTCCACTCTATTTCCTGCTGCCAGATGACTTTTCCAAACCACATGTATCTGATCATCTCAGTCCCCACCTAAGTCTCTGAAGGCACATAAAGCAACTCACAGATTTTTAAACTGAGGGCATTTGGGAAGCATCCTTGGGCCAAGACCAACCCACTGGGAAGCACTGTGTATAAAGTGGAGAATCAAACATGTTTATTACAATTCCAGCTGTTGGTGGAATTTCAGAAATAAGACATTAACAAATAAGAAGACAAAAGCAAGGCAATGCGTAAGTATACAGCGAAGTGTACATTGACTATTTCCACAAATATAAGAAGAGATCAGGGCACAGCAGGTCACTCTGGGGTTCTCTCCAAGTCAATATCCCTCCCACCCAACACTATCCTTATATATCCATCCTACATCACAGCCAACTACACATCTTTTCCCTGGGGTACACCTTTCTAGTTTTCTTTTACCATTAATGCTGCCTGGGTTGTCTTTTCTTCAACCTGTTTAGGTCCATCTCAGTCTTCAAACCTTTCCCAACCACTTCCCAAGGAAATCATATGTCTTCCTCTGAATTACTGTATTATTTTATCAGTATCTAACAACAATGTTCTCTATCATTTTTTGTGCATGACTTATCTCCCCTGCTCACCTCCAGACTCTTCCAACTCAGACAGAATGACATACATTTCTATATCTCCCCAACGTGCTTAGAAAGGTGTCTTGCCCACAGCAGCTGGTCTATTTGCTGAAAGAATCTACAAGTGTGTAAATGAATGATTGATCAGGTTAAATGTTCACCAAAGAAGCTTTTATATGGGAAGCAGAAGTTGAACAGGCTGTTGGGGTATGACAAGGAGTTACATAGTTGGACAAAAGAATGGGAGAGATTTTAGGTGGGGAGAATTCCAGTGGAAAAGGAACAGAGGTGGGAATGGCCCAGTCAGATATGTCTAACATTTATCGAGGAGGTCACCTGGCTAGAGGAAATTATGAATTGGATGAATATTGGAAGAAGAGTTGGAAGATGATTTTGAGCCATATAATAGGGGGTCTTGAGTTCAAGGCTAAAGAGTGAATATTTCTCCCATAGGCCACAGAGAGCCATTGAATGTCTCCTTAGGAATTTTAAGTCCAGCCATCCAAAGAGCATGTGGGTTTCCTTGATCACAGCTTTGAATTTCATTTATTATCAGCAGGCAGGTTATTATGATAGAATGTAATTAGTATCAAGGGACAATCCAAAACCACAAGTCTATCCACTGGCTTCAAGCCAGTGGCTTGAAGTAGGCTTTAAGGCCTCCTTCAAGAGTTTGAGAGTCCTGCTCTCTCCATTTCCTAATGATAACTTTCTCTTCCTCCTTCCCACCCTCCTCCTCCCTCTATTCTTCTTCTCCTTCTTCTCCTCCTTCTCTTTCTCCTCTTCCTCCTTCTTCTCTTCTTCCTCCCCCCTCCCCCTCCTTCCTCCTTCTTCTTGTCCTCCTTCTCCTCCTTCTCCTCTTACCCCTCTTCCTCTCCCTTCTTCTCCTTCCTCTTCTTCTTCCTCTTCTTCAGTTAGTGCTTATTTTAACAACACTGAACTTTTTAATATGTAAAAGAGGTGGAAGAGTCTATAGTGTGCTTTGCTCAGTCCCCGTGTCTTCCCAGTTTGGTCTTGCTTCCAGGAATTGAGTTTCCTGAAATGGATCCCACATGCAACTGCCTTAAGCTACACCTACGCAGTGGTAGCAGGAAGAGGTGCCATGCACTGTAAAGTAAGGCATTGTAAAGAGAACCATCATGTGCATTTCACACTGTACAACTCTCCTCCCTTTCACGATGGACAATAGAGTCGGTCACTTTGAGAGAGTTTACAGTTCCAGGGCCCTAAATTTTTAAAAAAAAATTTTTTTTCAACGTTTTTTTATTTATTTTTGGGACAGAGAGAGACAGAGCATGAACAGGGGAGGGGCAGAGAGAGAGGGAGACACAGAATCGGAAAGAGGCTCCAGGCTCTGAGCCATCAGCCCAGAGCCCGACGCGGGGCTCGAACTCACGGACCACGAGATCGTGACCTGGCTGAAGTCGGATGCTTAAACGACTGCGCCACCCAGGCGCCCCTCCAGGGCCCTAAATTTAAATGGCCACAAATAACAAAGTCCTGCCTGAAAGTCAAAGATGGTGCTACAATTTCATTCTGCCCAATGACTCAAGGAACACCCTTCTATAGTGTTCCAAGAGGTGGATCTAAAATAAAAGACAAACAAAAAGTCTGAGGTGATTCTGTATTATCTTTGTTCTATAATTTTGTTCTTCTATAACACACATAGTTGGATGTTTTAAAAAAGACTGGGGGAGAGTTGTGATATTCTTCTGTCAGAGTGCCTATCAGGCAGTGCTAAATTCATCTGTTTTCCCCATTCAACTAGACCCTTGAGGCCAGGGACCATGGTCATTTCCACATATGGAATGGGCATTTAATAAATGTGTCTTGATAGAATGACTGAATGAAAGAATAAATGATCAATATAATGATTATCAATTATATTTTGATTCTAGTTTTATAATATAGAATCTAAGAAAATCTATATAGATTTCTTGCATGTTATAGTTCTATGTCATATTTTTTTGCCCCAGACACATGAGCCACCATATATAAAACTACGAGTCCAGTACTTGACATGTAAGAAATAAAAATCAATAAATGTGACCTTCTTTTCTTGTACAGTATAGAAGTAGTCTGAATCCTTAAAGACTAACAAGTTTGGGGGCGCCTGGGTGGCGCAGTCGGTTAAGCGTCCGACTTCAGCCAGGTCACGATCTCGCGGTCCGTGAGTTCGAGCCCCGCGTCAGGCTCTGAGCTGATGGCTCGGAGCCTGGAGCCTGTTTCCAATTCTGTGTCTCCCTCTCTCTCTGCCCCTCCCCCGTTCATGCTCTGTCTCTCTCTGTCCCAAAAATAAAAATAAAAAACGTTGAAAAAAAAAATTTAAAAAAAAAAGACTAACAAGTTTGACATTGAACTTGAATCAGCATGATCCAACTGATAACCTACTGAAGTTATTTTTTTTTCTAAAGTATGTTGCATTCCATCGACATGAAAAGCAAGATCATTTAAGCCAGTAGTCCTGTGAACAATACTGTCTTACCATCCTCTGAACTTCTAGGCATAGTGAGTGTGGACACATGAGATACTCTAAAAAACAATCTATGTTTTATGACAACATAAAACCAAGGTCAAATATATCCTTTCTGCATTGCCCTGTTTAGAGAATGTAAACCTCTTTGCCACTAGAAAATCCTTATTTGCACCCAAAGAGGTTTTAGAAATAATCTCACAGCTGGGCACACAGAGACCTAGAAAGTCAAGGTGACTAGCTCGTCAGTGTCAGCTGTCATTCCTTGATTCCCAGACCTACTTCACCCATTACTGTGAAGAGGAAAGGAGTTGGGGGGAGGGGGTGGGGCAGAATCTACAGCATTGTTCACAAAGGAAAACTCAAGATCCACATAAGGTCACTTTGTTTGTTTTTTTTTTATTATTATTTTTTTTAACGTTTCATTTATTTTTGAGACATGGAGAGACAGAGCATGAACAGGGGAGGGTCAGAGAGAGGGAGACACAGAATCTGAAACAGGCTCCAGGCTCTGCTGTCAGCACAGAGCCCGACACGGGTCTCGAACCCACGGACTGCGAGATCATGACCTGAGCCGAAGTCGGTCGCTTAACCGACTGAGCCACCCAGGCGCCCCAAGGTCACTTTGAATGATCTCAGCGCCCACGTGGTTGCATGAAAGGTAGTAGAACCCTAGCTCTGAACTGAGAATGTTACCCTGTTAGAAAGCCGGTTTTACTTGAGCACTTTTTAGAAATAACATGAGACCCTTTGTGTAAGTTAATGATTTGACAAATCACACAAGAGTTCTTCACACTAGCAATTTCCATTCACTCTTCAGACTTTACTAGCTCATAATGATAAGCAGCTGTGAAGGAGCATCGAGTGAATACACCCAGTAGGTGTATTCTATCCCAGTAGGACAATGTATCTACCCAAATAACAAAGTTCATAACTGAGGCAAAGGAGATGTTATGCTTAACAAGTGAGATAACTGCATCAGTTTTCCACTTTGGCATAAGCTGGTATTAAGGAGACAAGGGGGTGGAGTTAAGGATTAAATGGTCACAGAGTGTAAAAGATCACTTTGGTTTTTGACACAGATAACCCTGATTAGAAATTAATCCATGAATTCGAATTCCTTTATTTCACAAAGGAAACCAGAGGTGCCCCACCGGCTCCATTTGGCTCAGGCATAAACTTATATCTTACTGACATGTCATCTTCTATGCCCCCATATCCCACCACGGAGTGTGGTTGTCTTGCTCCTTGCTTTCTGTCAATCTGCAAGGAGCGCATGTCACGCTTTTAAAGAATAAACAATGGGAGTCATTTATGAAGCCCACAGTTACATGGCCAAGAATGAAGGAAGAGTATTTCACAGAAGAATCATTATGTGCTCCTAAAATTTCTAAGGAGCATCATTCCGAGACCTACAGGCCTTGCTCTATTTTTTAATGCACAGAACTTGAGATTTTCATGTGCCAAATAGTCACATGGTTGTCATCCTGAAACAAGAAGAAATCAAAACAACCCAGAACCCAGAAGTATGCTCAAATTTCAAAGCACAGTCCCGAAGGATTAAATGGCTTTACACAAAGCAGTTATGGCTTCCCCTTGACTCGAACGAACAGATTTTTTTGATGCAATAGCAGTAACAGTTAAAATCCACGTAGTTCACCAGGGGCAAGACATTTTCACATACATTATCTCATGGGGAGAACAACTCTCACAGCCAGGTGTGCGGGGACTTACCTATTTTTGCAAGGGATGCTAGAAGTATCCAGAGGGTGACCTCATAAGGAATTTGCACATAGTCATAATCCAGTGCAAAAACAGATATCTTCTCATCTGGCTCTGAGCCTGCAGCAGCAAACCGAACGTTAGGCTCACGCTGGGCCGTGGAATTTGTGGATTCGTTCAAATCAGAAGATGCTTCAGGACACTTGAGGGCCACCAGCAATAGCAACCAGCTCCAGGGACTGAAAGGCACAAACACTTGAAAACCCATGCTGTGGGCTTCCCCGACCCTGTACGTCATGGTGTGCCACACATCTGCAGTGAGGAGGGTTTCTGGAGAGCAGGGGCATCCACCTGGGTCAAGGGTAATATACGTACAGTCCGTGAGTCATTCCAAGAAGAGTCCGAGCATGTCAGTGAGTTCTGAGTCCCTTAAAGGATTCGTGTTCAGATAACTCAGCTTCTGGCTCAAGTGCGTCAGTCATTCGGTAGACTCCTGAAAGCCCAGGTCGCCTATGTGACCTTCGTCCGATCATGATCTGAAGAGCAGCTTAGGAAGGGGAAAAACATGTCTTCATTCAAAGCTGTTTCTTCACGTCACTGCACACTGGCTTCATCTTGTGAGTGAAAATTAAAAAAAGACACCAGGGTGTCCATTCCAGATATCACTGGAGTCCTTTGGCTAAGAAAGGAGTCCTTCCCTCTCCACCAGATCCCAGTAAGGAGCTACCTGTCTGTCCTGCACCTGATCCCGCTCTCCTCCCCGAGCTCTCTCACTTGTTTTGAATGGACAGGCTGCAGGTAGCTCCTGCACTACACTTAATTATTTGCTCTGATATGACTTTTGTAATGAAATGCTTTCCTTGAGTGTTTTCCGGGGGTTACACTACTGACACCTAGTGGTCAGCCTCAATATGACGCCTCGGCGTGTTTAATGATGAATGTTTAATAAAGGTGGTGGTGAAATTGTCATCCACACCAGGGCATTTCTGAGAATAAAGAAGAGCTATTAATAATTATGCCAGACCATAGACGTCAGCCTGGATTGTCCTGGAGTCGTATGGTCTCTATAAATTAGGAATGAGGAAGAGGCAGCATACACATTACTGAACGCATGAGCAGTAATCCAAAGAAAGACAGAAGTTCCAGCTTTCCATGAATTGTATGCAGAAAAAAAAAAAAAATGAACAGAAGAACAAGTTTCATGAAATACATCTAAAACCTAGTTTTAAAAAACTCCATGGGGGCCCCTGGGTGGCGCAGTCGGTTAAGCGTCCGACTTCAGCCAGGTCACGATCTCGCGGTCCGTGAGTTCGAGCCCCGCGTCGGGCTCTGGGCTGATGGCTCAGAGCCTGGAGCCTGTTTTCGATTCTGTGTCTCCCTCTCTCTCTGCCCCTCCCCCGTTCATGCTCTGTCTCTCTCTGTCCCAAAAATAAAATAAACGTTGAAAAAAAAAAAATTAAAAAAAAAAAAAAAAAACTCCATGGCATATCCAAATTTTTCATTTTAAAGGATTTTTTTTTTAATGGCCCCCTGGTTCAAAAAAAAGTGATACAACAGACTGTTTGACATTAACCTAATTAGTTACCTCTCAAAGCATCCTTATCTGAAAATGAGGAGGACAAAAATATCTAACTCATTGATTGCCTAGAAGCATTAAATAAGAGAGAACAAGCAAAGTATCTGGCATATGACGGGCACTTAATAAATGTTGGTTTTTATTATTTTTAATCACATTTCTTATTCTATATGGAAATAAGAACTCTGTTGCAATGAGGAATAGCATTCAATAGAAAATGAGAATTATTGTTCATAAACAGTCTCAACGCCTCTTCTGTATCAAACTGCAGGATGAGTTATATATATTTTTGGTTCATGTTAGTGAGTGTCGATGACTCCCATCCCCCGCCCCATACTCAGCAAAGATCACTGGAAAACGGAGATAGGACATGTTGAGGAAGGCTGGCATCTAGATGCAACATCTCAAGAACGCACATGTGTATTTTTTTTCTCTTTCCTTTGCAGTTTGGCTCTAAAAGAGATCAGATTTAGTCACTAAACTGAGACCATCATGTTGACCACAAGCAGGTCACCATATCGGGTCAATATTTTTTTTCAGAAAAGATGATATGCACAGCCTTGTAATGAAAAACTTCCTTGGAATAGACACCTTATCTTCTTATTCACACTTTTACTTTTGTTTTCTAAAAAAGAAATGGGAGAGGGTTTCCCATGGTGCTCCCTGCCAAGACCGAAACTAAGACTCGGAACACCTCTGTTCCTAGGCATTAATTACCTGCTTCACTCTAGGAAAGTCACTGTACTTATTTGAGCCTCAGGTTTTTTTTTTTTTTTTTTTTTTTTTTTATCTATAAGATGAAGATGCACAGGGCACCTGGGTGGTTCAGCTGATTAAGTGTCCAACTCTTGGTTTGGGCTCAGGTCATGATCTTACAGTTTTTGAGTTCGACTCTCTCTCTCTCTCTCTCTCTCTCTTTCTCTCTGCCTGCCCCTCCCCTACTTGCTCTCTCTCTGTCTCACAATAAATAAATAAATAATTTAAAAAATAAAAATAATACATGAAGATGCTGTCCGTTTGAGGTGTTTTTTCCTGCTTTTCCTTTCAAGTCTTTATGAATGTATTAGCACGTGTTTAGTCTTACATAGTAGTGGAGAGTGCAAGTAATGTCAGAGAAGTAAGGCCAATGCAGGGAACAGTGAGGGGCAATCTTGAGTTCTAGAGCAGCTGACCACTTTGCCTTCCAGGTCAAGGTTTGCTGTCTGCCTTGTCAATCCTTGGCACCACTTCCACCTGTTCAACAGCACTTTCACACAGCGCCCTGGATATTCTTTCTGAAACCCCCTCTTCATCCCGGTTCTCTAGAAAACAGTGTGAGACAAAGCTTGCGTGAGTGGTGCAAACCAAAGGCAGCAAAAGTGCGAGGAAGAGGGAAACAAGAGAGAAACATTTCCAGAATGGCAGTGTGGGGGACTCTCCAGACCCTCTCCCTAGTGGCAAGGAGACGACCATAACTGGGAACAACCAGTGAAAATAAAAATAACAGCCATTCGGGGGTGCCTGGGCAGCAATAGGCTATGCATCCAACTCTTGATTTCAGCTCAGGTCAGATCTCACAGGTTGGGAGATCAAGTCCCACATCCAACTGTGCACTGACAGCGTGGAGCCTGCTTGGGATTCTCTCTCTCCCTCTCTCTCTCTGCCCCTCTCCTGCTCGTGTGTGTGCACGCACTCTCTCTCTCTCTCTCAAAATAAAGAAATAGACATGAGAAAAAAAAAAAAGAACAACCATTCAGTCTGTGGAAATGGCCTGTGGGCATACAGAAATTAAAGACAACCTTCTAAATATTGGTAAAACCTGGGAGAGTCTGTGGCATGACCTGGTTCCGGCCCCCATTTCCCAGCCGAGTGTCAAGAAAACTCTACTCTGCGTGGGCACAGCCAAGAGGATGGGACTCCCTCTAACCCTAGCTCCCAGTCTAGGGCTACAATTTCTACTCAGAAAGTCAGGCTGTCGGTATTTGTCATCAGTCTCCAACCTCCACCCCAATGCCCGACGTCTTGTGTTGCACAAGCTGTGTTGCAGGCAAGCGTGCCTGAGAGATCCCTTTTTCTGTACAGGTCCACTCACTTACAGGCTTGAAATTCTACCACAAGTGAGGCAGGCCGCGAGTACTGGCCCCCAGTCACTCTCGCCCTTGCTTACTCAGAGGGCTGAGTTTCCACACCAGGGAAGACAAGCCAAGAAGACTAAGAGCTACTGTCCCTGTCCAGCATCTCCTTCATAAAGCAGGAGTGTCACTCGAAGAGAAGCAGAGTGCTGTCTCCGTGTCCCTTCCCAGAGTATTGGAGCTGAGTTTCTATTAAGGGGGGAGGCAGGCCATAGTAACAAAGAACTCCCTAAGAATCGCTAAGGGAACTGACTACTTGGAACAGAAAGTAGGGAAGTTCAAGCCTAAGGGCATGGTCAACAACAATGGAGATGTAGATAGCATGAGTAAGAAGAGCTGGGAGCTCCATGATATCAACATGTGAAAAGTAGACCACTTAAAAGATGAGAAGAACTCTGGAGGGAAACAGATCAGAAGGCTCATCATGGGGTCAAAGGTCATCATGAGGTCAAAGAAGTGTCAAAGACTGGCTTCAAAGATGATCCTGCAAAGGGACCTGACTTTAATTGGATCCCACTGTGGAGCTAGTTAAGCCATGTTGAACACAATGTTGAACTCACTTGCAATTACAGGGGGCTACCAGCTAGGTGCAATGTTAATAGAGACAACAGACCAGGTGAAAGCTGAACAGGGAGATCAGCAAAAGAGTCAAAGAGGACCCTCTTCAAGCCACTGTCATCCTGGGTGAGAGAGGAAGAGGTCAGGGGGATTATGAGTACGCCCAAGACCGTATAGACTGAAGGGCGATGTTAAAGTCTGCATAGGGAAATAGACTTTATTGAAATAGTCCAGCCAAGTCGCTAAACAAATAAACAGAAAACCAAACCACAGTAACACCTGGAGTTAGGGGAGGGGGCAGAATCAGTATCAAGTATCACTGTAAGATGTTAAAATGTCCAGTTTTTAACAACAAAAATGTAAGACTCTATGCTGTCCCCAGAAGATCCACCCTTAGATTCGAAGATACAAGCAGATTGAAAGTAAAGGGATGGAAAAAATATACCATATGGCAGTACGGTAAGAAAACTGGAGTGGCTATACAAATCACAAAACAAAACAGATGTTAAGACACAAAATTTTACTAGAGAGGAAGAGGGATATTTTATAAAAATAAAAGGGCCAGTTTACCAAGAAGACATAACAATTATAAACATATCTAAACCAAGTGGGATTTGTTCCAGGAATTGAAGGCCAGTTAACTATCCAAATGCCATTTAATATAACATCATATCAAAAGAATAAAGGACGAAACCACATGACCTTTTCAGTAGACTGAGAAGAAACATTTAACACAATGAAATACCCCTTCATTTTAAGAACACGCAACAGAGTAGGAATGGACAGGAACTTCCTCAACATGCTGTAGCCCATCTATAAAAGACCTACCGCCACCATCATGCCCAATGGTGAAGGTTAAATGCATTCCCATAAGATCGGGAACAAGACGAGGATGTTCACTTTTGCCATTTCCATTCAACATTTTACTGGAGGTTCTAGTAAGGGCAATGGACAAGAAAAATAGAATAAAAGATACATAGATTGGAAGGGGAAAGTAGAACCGTCTGTATTTATGCATGACATGTTCTTTTATGTAGAAAATTCTAAATAATTGAATAAAATACTTTTAGATCTAATAATTTCAGCAAATTTGCAGGATATGACACCAACATATACTGACAAATTGTATTTTACTGTAACAACGAATCAACCAAAATGAAATTTCTCAGGAATAAATTGAACCAAGCGGTATAAAACTTGGATTCTGAAAAATGCAATGTTGAAAGTAGTTAAAGAAGACTTAAATAAATGGAAAGATATCTCTGTTCGTGGATCAAAAGACTTAATACTGTTAAGATGGAAATACTTCCCCAAAATTATCTATAGATTCAACACAATCTCTATCAAAATCCTGTGCCTTTTTTCTTTTCAGAAATTGACAAACTGGTCCTGAGATTTATATGGAATGTGCCCAGAAATGCCCCTGTCCAAAAATGAACAAACCAAACACATTAATTAATTTATTTATTAATTTATTTATTAGTTTTAGAGAGAGACCCTGTGGGTGTGTGAGCAAGTTGGGGAGGGGCAAAGAGAGACAGAGAGAATCTTATGTGGCCTTGATTTCAAGCCTCTGAGATGATCTGAGCAGAAATCAAGAGTCAGACACCTAACTGATTGAGCCACCCAGGCACCCCACTCAAAAAAAAATCTTGAAACAAGAGAAACAAAGCTGGAAAACTTACACTTCCCAATTTCAAAACTTACTAAAAAGCTATAGTAATCAAACTAATGTAATCCTGACATCTGAATGGGCATATAGATAAATAGAACAGAATTGAGAAATCAGAAATAAACCTTTTCATTTATCATCAATTGATTTCTGACGAGTGTTCCAACTCAATTAATTCAATAGGTGAACAATAACCATTTCAACACATGGTGCTAGGAAATCTGAATATCCACATGCAGAAGAATGAAAATGTACCCATCTTTATACCATACATAAAAGTTAATTCAAAATGGAGGCACCTGGGTGGCTCAGTCGGTTGAGTGTCCAATGTCAGCTCAGGTCATGATCTCACAGCTTATGAGTTCTAGCCCCGCATTGGGCTCTATGCTGAAAGCTCAGAGCATGGAGCCCACTTCAGATTCTATGTCTCACTCTCTCTCTGCCCCTCCCCTGCTCACACTCTCTCTCTCCTTCAAAAATAAATAAGCATTTTAAAAAAAAGTTAATTCAAAATAGAGTATGCATTAATGTAAGAGCTAAACACCAAAAATTACCAAAAAAACAGGAGTAAGTTTGGGTGACCTTGAGTTAGGCAAAAATGTTATTACATACACACCCCAAAACCACACCAACAAAAGAAAAAAAAACCCAACAGATTAAACTTCATCAAAATAAAAACATTGTGCTCCAAACTATTCCATCAAGGAAGTGTAAAAGACCATTCACAGAATGGAAAAAAATACTTGTAAATCACATATCTGATAAGGGACTTGTATCCTGAATATAAAAAGAGCTCTTACAACTCAATAATAAAAAGATAAATAACCCAATTACAAAATGGGCAAAGGGATCTGAAAAGACATTTCTCCAAAAAAGATATGTAAATGGACAATAAGCACATGAAAAGAGTCCCAATACCATTAGTCAAAAGGAAGATACAAATCAAAACCACAATGAGATATCATTTCATACTCACTAGAATGCTAGAATGTCTAAATAATAATAATAATAATAATAATAATAATAATAAATAATAATACTAATTTAACACGTGATAACCAATGCTGCCAAAGCTAGCAAGGATGTGGTGGGAAGGTAAAATACTAATGGAAATAAAAAATGGGGCTATTTGGCTGTTTCTCAAAATGTTAAACACAGGGTTACCACACAACTCAACAAATGAAAACATATCCACTCAAAACCTTGTCCATGAATATTTTTAGCAGCATCACTCACAAAAGCCAATAAGTGGAAACACCCCAAATGTCTATCAATTGTTTGAATGGATAAATGAAATGTAGAATATCTATACAAGGGCATGAAGTTCTGACATGTGCTACAAAATGAGTGACATCAGAAAAACTATGCTAAGTGAGAGAAGCCAGTCACAAAAGACCACGTATCACAAGGCTCTGTTTATATGATGTGTCCAAGATAGACAAGTCTTTTGGATGCACAGCCAGCACTTAGCTGGATGTGGGGCTCACGCCCACAAACTGTGGGATCATGACCTCAGCTAACACCAAGAGTTGGACACTTAACTGACTGAGCCACCCAGGGACCTGAAATTGTACACCTTAAATGGGCGAATTGTACAAAATATGAATTACGTCTCAAAAAACCTGTTTAAAAATCTAGGAAATGACACAGGGAAGGGAGCTCATTTGTTATTACTCAGCAGCTATAGCATCATAAGAAAACATGATCAGTTGTTTAGTCACATGAGATATCTGCCAGGACCCTTGTGGAATCACCATGCTTTGGAAAAGTCTATGGGACTGGGGGAAATAAGAAAGGATTTATCTGGAGTGCTCTTTTTATCCCCTATCTCTTATCGGTCCACACTTGCCCCATTGGGTATCAATTCCTTATACGTTAGGATGTATTTACAGAGCACCCGTGAGAAAGCCAGACAATACACTTTGTACTGCAGGGCTTCATATTGGCTTGGGATAGGAAGGGGCAAGGTCTGGAGGGTGAGCTACAGGTCATCATAGCTGCTCATCCCTGGTTGTGAAAGCTGACCTCAAAGCACATAGAAAAGTTTCGGGCATCCTAGCTTCCTGAGACTGGAAGCTGGGTGAGAAGCTACCGTTCCGACAACAACTGCTCATGCATGGGCTCAAAGGGCATCCTCCCAACAAGACCAATCTGATGTGGGACCAGGGGAGCAAATGAGGTTACTGCAGCCAGAGCAAGTGGTCGAGACTCATACAGATGGAGCCCAGGAAATCCTGGGGGGTGGGGGGGGGGGGCGGGAGGAAGGGGGTAGAGGTGGTGGGACATAAACTGGCTCTGGTAAAAAGAAAAAAAAAGCCTCTGTGGTCCATCTATTCCTTAGCATAATGTAAGTGGCTTGCAGGTTCTAACCCATGAGAACATCTCCAGCTCCACTTATCTGAATTTCTTGCAGTTCCTTAGAGACAAAGCCCTACACTCGCCCTTCACACCTGCATAATTGAAAATGCCCTTTGACTGGGATACCTCAGTTCTACATCCCATCACTGCCCTTAATCTGAACGATGCATTCTGGTCCTTTAGGATTCAAGCCAGGAGCATCTCACTTTCTTCTACTCTGGAAGAGGGTTTCTCTTGGGACTTCATGAACCTGTCTCCTCCCACCAGATGATGAGCTCATCAGAGCAACTACCTCCGTGTTTATCTTTGAGAGTTTGCGGTGCCCAGTGCCTTGTCTGGCACAAAGGGGCTGCGCTTGGTTGACAGATATTAAAAATCTATGTTGAAATGAAAAGTTTTCCCCACTAATCTCAGTTATTCCACACTCTGATTTTCTCGATAAGGAAAAACTAAACTCTTCCTTCAAAGTTTCAGAGCAAACTCGTTTCCTTCTAAAAGTCGCAACTAAGGAAGACAACACTAAGAGGCCTTGCTGGAAAAGCTGCACACTGAGAAAACTTCTTAGCGAAGCAGTACCATGGGGTGGTTAAGAACACGGGTTCTAGAGTAGATGATTTCAAATCCCAGCTCTCCTCTTTACTGGCTTGGAAAAGTGACCTGGGAAAGTTGCTTCATCATTTTTGTGCCTTGATTTCCTCATCTGTAATGTAAGGAGAATACTAAACATAACAGTGTTTTTTTTTTTTTTAAGTTTATTTATTTATTTTGGGAGAGAGAGAGAGAACAGGGGAAGGGCAGAGAAAGGGAGAGAGAGAGAATCTGAAGCAGGCTCTGTACTGTCAGAACTCATGAACTGTGAGATCATGACCTGAGCCCAAACCAAGAACCTGATGCTTAACCAACTGGGTCACCCAGGTGCCCCTAAACATAAAAGTGTTTGAGTATTGGAGTGCATGGGGGGCTCAGTCGGTTAAGCGTCAGACTCTTGGTTTTGGCTCAGGTCATGATCTCACAATTCATGCCGTGAGCACAAAGCCTGCTTGGAATTCTCTCTTTCTTTCTGCCCTTCAGCTGCTTGTCTTCTCTCTCTCTCTCTCTCTCTCTCTCTCTCTCTCTCCAAAATAAATAAATAAACTTAAAAAGCGTTTGAGTATTATGTGGGTTGATATTTATAAAGTGCTTAGCACAGTGCTTGGCACATAAGAAACTAAGTAAGCTTTGCTTAAGAAAAGGGCAAGAAGAGGAGAGGAGGGGAGGGCGTTTCTTCATTCAACAAACATGATGAATTTGTTGTCATATGTCCTGAGGATAAGGGGAAGGAAAAGACGCTGTTTAGGGGAAAGAATGTGTGATGTGTCAAGAAACACATTTTGCATTGTGCAGGTTTCTCCAACTAGAACCAAGAGGATGCGGTCATTTAGGAAGGGTCCAGGCAATTGATAAGAAGGAGACTTCAGTTAGATCTGCATTGTTTAGCTGAAACAAATTCTTCTTTAGGAGTCTACATTGTAATGAGATCTACGTGAAAATTACCAGTTAATTTAATTCCTTGAGAAAGATCAATTGAGAAGGCTCAGGGCACTGTAGGGTGCTGGGCACCTATCCATCCACAGTTGTATATGGAAAGAGAAATTTTAAAGAGAAAGAGAAAAGGACCAGCTTTAACCTGCCAGACAGAGAATTGAAGGAATTATTCTGGAATTTTAGGTCAGCAGCAAGCTACTGAATTATCCGATGCCTTTGGTCTGATTATCCAGATAATTGGATTGGTGGTAGAAACCGGGCCTGCTCTGACCTTTGGTGCCAGGTCCCAAGAATCCCTGTGATCCTTGTCATCTGCTCTTGGAAACCCATCTACTCATATGGCCCAGTGGTAGGGAAGGAATGACCTGATGTCCTCTCCCCAGTGGATCCCTTATAATTTAAGTGACCATATCCGGTCCACCCTCATGGGACTAATTAAGGGTGGTGCACCCAGCAGAAGGATTGCCCTTCACCCAGGGCTCCAGCTGCACACAGCTGGAAGCAGAGTTTTGGGAGTTTGGTCTTCTTCCCTTTTCACCCTCACTTTCCCCAAGGCAACCTTTGTTTTAGGAGAAGATCCAAAAGAAACAAGGGTAAAACTGACACCATATTCTGTGCCTGCACACGATGAGTTAGAAAATCCCTTCTCTCCAAGAGCAGTTTTAAACAAAATGATCAGCACATCTTTTCTTCCTTCCCAGTGTCTGGCAGTAATTGACTTTACCAGAAACTATTTGTGCAGCACTTTTGAGACTGAAGGATATGTTGCTTGCTCCTGATCTCTTATTACCTTCTTATGGCTAAACTTTGTATTTTTTTTTTAAGAGAAGAAGAAAAAGAAAGCAGTGATAGACAACTGGTCAGTGCTGTCCAGAAACATGATTTTCTTTCCAAGCCCCTAGCTAGCAATTAAGCTGGATGGCCTTGGCTGGAGTTCTGGCGTATCATACCCCTAAATTGAAAGCCTGCATCCCACACTGGAGTGAAGTCAAGAGCTTTGACCCTGCTTTCAGGACAAGAGAGCTGAGCTCTGTCCCTGCTCACTAAAGTCGACCTACTACTGCTCAGAGAAACAGAGGGGGCTGCTTAAAGGTTTAATCAACTCTGGGAGATTCCCAAACACAATTCCCTCTTGAAAGCTGTAAGACAGGACCATGTTTCTGGGATATTTATGAAACGCCTAGCTCAGGTATAAGAGAAAGGCTCTTACAGCTTTTTGATAATTGAAGCAATTTGAATGGGGTTATGTCTTTTTTAAAAACTTATTTTGTTTTATTGAGATATAATGAATGTATAATTAATTAAACATTATATTATTTCAGGTGTACAATGTAATGATCGAGATTTGTGTATATTGCAAATGATCACCATGATGTCTAGTTAGTATCCATCCATACATATAATTACAATTTTTTTCTTGTGATGATAATTTTTAAGATTTCCTTTTTTAGCAACTTTCACATATGTAATACAGTATTGTTAACTACAGTCACTGGGATGTACATCACATCCCTAGAACTTATTTATTTTATAACTGGAAGTTTATACCTTTTGACCATCTTCACTCATTTGTCCAGTCCCTGCCCTTTAACTGTGACAACCACAATCTATTCTCTGTATCTATGAGTTCATGTTTTTATTTTTGATTTTATATATAAGTGAGATTATACCGTATTTCTTTCTCTAAGTTATTTCACTTGGCACAATGTCCTCAACATGCATCTATATTGTTACAAATGGCGAAATTTACTTCTTTCTTATGACTGAATAATCATTCCTGCGTGTGTGTGTATGTGTGTGTGTGTGTGCGTGTATGTGTGTATGTGTGTGTGTGTGTGTGTGTGTGTGTAAGTGTGAACACACTACATCTCTCCATCCATGTATTGATGGACACTTAGGTTGCTTCCTAACCAACAGCTCAGAGCCTGCAGCCTGCTTCAGATTCTGTGTCTCCCTCTCTCTCTGTCCCTCCCACACCCTCTGTCTCTCTCTCTCTCTGTCAAAAATAAATAAACATTACAAAAATTTTAAACAATAATGTTGCAATAAATTAGGGTGCATATACCTTTTTGAGTTAGCATTTTCATTTCTTTCAGATAAATACCCAGAGTGGGATCGCTGGAACATATGGTAGTTTTCTTTTTAATTTTTAAAGGAATCTCCATACTGTTTTCCGTAGTAGCTGTAACCAATTTATAGTCCCATCACCAGGGTACAGAAGTTCCCTGTTCTCCACATTCTTGCCAACACTTGTTGTCTTGTCTTTCGGATAATAACCATTTTAATGGGTGTGAGGTAATATCTCATTGTAGTTTTGATTTGCATTTTCCTGGTGATTAGTGATGTACAATGTATCTTCACGTTCCTGTTGGTCATATATATGTCTTCTTTGGGAAAATGTCTGTTTGGATCTTCTGCCCATTTTTTCATTGAATTGCTTCTGGGGTTTTTTTTTGTTTGTTTATTTTTTGTTTTTGTTTTTGTTTTTTTCTGTTTTTTGCTATTGAGTTGTATGAGTTCTCTCTCTATTTTGGATATTAACCCTTAGCAGATAGATGCCTTGAAAATATTTTCTCACATTCAGTGGGTTGTTTTTTCGTTTTGTTGATGGTTTCCTTTGCTGTACAGAAGATTTTTATGTTAGTATAGTCCCACCTATTTATTTTTGCTTCTGTTGCCTTTTCTTATGGTGTTAAATCCAAAATATCATCACCGAGACTGATGTCAAGGAGCTTATCATCTATGTTTTCTTCTAGAAGTTTTATGGTGTCAATTTTTATGATCAAATCTTTGGGATCATGTCTTATTGTGGGCAAATGAATTTGTACACAGGATTCTTAGTACAAAGTCATTACAGAACCACCCAGGTAGGAGAGATTTTAATCAGAGTCAGGATGTTCTCTGTGAGAGAAAAGGCATCTGGGACACAAAAAAACAGAGCAGTGGTAAATTCAAGGGCCCAGGCATTATCTCTACCTTCTCCCCACTCATGGATGTGGCCTAACCAATGTTGAATTTGGTGTGAGAGCTCAAGACGCATAAGGTTTCTAAGTCCCTTAAACCGAAGTCATGGATCGTTAGGACAACTTCATGTAAGGTCTGAGGACCAAGACTAGTGGGGTCCCAAGAATGGTGCTATTTTGTCGAGTACTGCTTTCTACTCTGCCAGGAATCTCATTGGATGGAGAAAGTGACTGGCTTCTCGTGATCAATAGAAAGCTAAAATTCTGGGGAAATCAGCCGCATTTTAGGCTGCATCTGCTCCTTCTGGGGCAGCCAACTTCTTTCCACTGAGTTCAGTGTTCATGTGCAAGTATACACCGTGTGTGTGTGTGTGTGTGTGTGTGTGTGTGTTGCAAAAGAAAAAGACTGGAGATGTGACCTTTTCCCACCAATTAAACCCACTTGCAATGGAGCACCCATATCCACACAATTATAGTGGATCCCATTTTACCGAGAAATATGCTAATTGATGTGATTCTGGTGTATTTGGATCCCTCTCAGGAATCTCTACGTTCTGCTTCCCCAACAAAAGAGAAGAGCCATTTAGTTAATTTTAAGAGGAGGAAAAAAGTCAGGCATGGGAAAATTAAAAAGAGCTCCTGTCAGAATAAGTTGTAAATATCTCTGGGGCTAACGGCCATGGATTTCTTCATTAGCAGTGCATAAAGTAGAACCCCAGGGCTCAGTTTGATTCAATAATTACTGACTGACCTACTCCATCACAGGCACATTGTCCAGAACAAGAAGGCAAAAGGAAGAGGTCATAGAGGAGAAATGAAGTGAAAGAACATGGAGGGACATAATGACCCTCCCCACCAAAGTGGAACTGTTTCCATATTATTTTCTTTAACTCTGAAGACCACGACAGTTTGAAACGGCAAAGCCTAGGGTGAGTTCTCTGAGATATTAAGAAGGCAAACAGAAAAGTCTTTGCCTTGTATTAGTCAGGACAGTTTAGGCTTTGCTGTGGTAGTAAATAATCCTGGAATTTCAGGGGCTCAACATAGCAAGTCTATGTCCCACTTACACTGCAGTTCAAAGTGGGTTGGGATGCCCTTCTTTTTTTTTAAGTTTATTTATTTATTTTGAGAGAGGGAGTGGGGGGAGAGGCAGAGAGAGAGAGAGAGAGAGAGAACATCCCAAGCAGTCTCCACATTGACAACGCGGAATCTGATTCAGGGTTCAATCTCACAACCGTGAGATCATGGCCTGAGTCAAAATCAAGAGTCTGATGCTTAAGTGACTGAACTCCCCAGGTGCCCCAGGAAGCCCTTCTTTATCACAAGGAAATGCCATCTCAGGCTGTGAACTCCAAGGTCACAATGGCAGGGGGAGAGAGTATGGAAACATGATACCTGCACTTACCTGCCTCAGTCTAGAGACCGCATATCATTTCCATTCACCTTCACCTTCTAGAAAAAAATTGTCATGTGTCCTCATCCAACTGCAAAGGAGGCTGGACAAAGTGACCATCCCGTATGTTCAAAAAAACGAAATGATCTCAGTGAACACATAGCAACGTTTACTACACCCCTGCAGTAGCTCTAATTAGACTCAAGGTGCAATTATGTAAGTGATCATCCACCCACAACTGAATGGTGATTTGTAAATATCTTCCTTTGGAATCTGAGCAGGGGAAGTGAAAGGGACTCTAGGGAATACGGTCAGGCACCGGTCAGAGAAGAATAAAGACATTTCCTGCAGATATCTTAGTAAATTCAACCTGTTCAACAATCCACATATAGTCGGAGAGGTTGTGAAAAACTTCCAGACATGAAATGAGCCAGATTCGAAAGGTAAGAATAGCCACTACGTGGTATTTAAATGTGCTGTGGTCAGAAACTTGCTTTTGTATAGTTTTATGTTTTTAAATATTTATTTATTTATTTATTTATTTATTTATTTATTTATTTATTTATTTTGAGAAAGGATCAGTGAGGGAGGAGCAGAGAGAGAGAGTATCCCAAACAGGCTCCACTCTGTCAGCACAGAGCCCAACACAGAACTCATTTCCACGACCACAAGATCACGACCTCAGCCGGTATCAGGGGTTGGATGCTCAACCGACTGAGCCACCCAGGTGTCCCTGTAGTTGGTTTTAAAGAGGTCACAGAAACTCGCCCAGGGGTGGGTACAAGGAGATGTTAGATGGGGCTTTTGCCCTGGACTTTGAATTTTGGCAGACATCACAAATTTAAGGACTGTGAGTGACAGGTGCCTTCCTGGTCCACACAGAGGTGTTAGACAAAGGTGTTAGCAAGTCCCCTGCAGGACTTTCTGAGGGCAGCTGAATTGGCAGATCATAACCCTCAGCCACCAACAGAAGGGGAGCCTCAGCCCTCCTGATGGGGTTCTTGAGCAAGCAGCTAAGAAAAAAATCTTGAGAATTCTTTGGTGCAGAAGGTGATTTTATTAGAGCATGGGGACAGGACCCGTGGGCAGAAAGAGCTGCACTGGGGTTGTGAGGAGTGACTGATTATATACTTCTAAATTAGTGGGAGTTAGGGAGAGTGTAAGTCTCTAAGGAATTTGGAAGCAAGGCTTTCAGGACCTTGAGGGGCTAGCTACTGTTAAGATAAGGTTGCTTTTCATCTGTAATAAAACAAAAACGTTAAGGAAGTAAGGCGGCCATGAGTTCCTTGAGCAAGGTCACACTCTGCATGATAGGTGTCTATCATCAGGTTGCAAAGTGTAAGGAGATTTCATTTAAGCTACATTTCTCTTGCCTTTGTTTCCCTCATCGCTATCACCAGGGAGAGAGCCTCTAAGAGAAAACCAGAGGTGGGGCTTATCTGCCAGCTGGAAGACTGACATCTGACAATTCACCCCTACCACTCCTAGCTGAAGGTATGCAGAGCTGAAGAATTATCATTCTCACAGCATCCTTGGGGTTTGGATGTAGAAGAGTTCAAAACAATCTTGGGAGAATGTGGCATTTTTCCTTTGGGATTCAAAGATCAGGCGGGTGCCTGACCCCTCAGCAGAATATCACTGGCAGTAAGACATCAGCTGGAAGAACCACGGTGGTGGGGAAAGTGGGCATCTGATTCCCCCCGAGCCAGGTGAATCACGCTGAAAGAATTGGCCATCAGGGGCCATCAGGGGCCATCAGGGGCCAGTGTATGGGGCAGGAGATAAAGGGGATCCCGAGAAGGCATCACCTGCTGCAGGTGCACCACAAGCAGTGGGGGTCCTGGTGGGGCTGCGGGGGAGGGGAGGTTGTCCAAACAATTCACCAGAATGCCTCACCCAGAAGGAGCCTGCAGTTTGGCATCGGGTAGAAGGAGCAGCATTCTACTGTTCAGAGAGCATTTCAAAGAACACCATCTGAGTTCAGATTTTTTCCTCCTCCTCTGCTTCCTCCCCCATCATAACCCAATGAGGAAAAAGACAGAACAGGCAGGAGGACAGGGAAAAGTAGATTTCATTCCTCTGTCCCATTGCCGGTCTACAGACTCACAGGTTGGGTCTCAACCAGGGGAAAGGGAGAAGTTTGAGCTGGATTCAAAACTAAAGTTTTGATATTAGGTTGGACTAGACCTTTAAACTTTTTGTTTTAAAATGAAATAGAGTACAATTAAAATAATTGAATACAATGGAAGAAAAATAAGATATAATAAAGTACAGCCATCTGAGTGTTAACACACGTGTAGGTTGACATAATCCCCAAGACAAGCAGGTTCTCGCCTTTCATGTGTCCCTTTGTCACACCCTTCTTCACCTCCAACTCCTGGAAACCCCAGATCTCTCCTCTGCCACATTCTTGCCTTTTTGAACATGTCAGATCAATGAAAAAAAAAATGTAATCATTTGGGATTAGCTTTTTTGCGACGCTTTAAGATTCGTCCAAGTTATTGCATCTCGGTAGTGAACTCTTTTTTACTGCCGAGAAGTATTTAATCTTTCTCATGTACAGCTATTATTGACTTGGCCTGTGCCAGTTATCACTTTGTTAGCTGTCAGCCCCGGATTCACCATTCAGTATCTGCTCTGCGTGATGGACTAGATAGTTTTGGAGGATTTATTCTTTACAGTGAGTGCAATGTTGAGCTCCGTCAGTAGAGGGGGCTGGAGGGGCATTGCATGAGGGTCTTCCTGAGTCCAGGTGCTGAAGGCGGCATTTTTCTTGCTTGAGCTGTATGGACCATCAGTCAGCAGTGTGGGTGTGTGAGACATCTGTGGGGCCCTACCCAAGCCGTGCACCCAGAGGAAGCAGTCTCTCTTGGTCTAAGTCAGGTGGCCACCTGCCCACGGCCTCCTGACATGGACACCACCCTCCAATTCTTCATGCCCAAGGTGGCACTCCACATGCCCCTGTGCACCCCCACACCAGCTGCAGCTCTCCTTTGTTCTCCGAAGCTCCCGACACTGTGTGTTCCAGACTTCATTCCCCCAGCCATGTCCATGTCTCAGGTCTGTCCGCCAGCCACGGTGTGCCATGTCCCAGAGGTCTGCTTGCTGTCTTCCAGCAACTGTGGACCAGCTCTGACACAGGCAACCAAGAGAACTTTGCCATTCAGTGGGCAGTACCACACTTTCTCTAACAACATCTGAACCCCAGATGGGAGAAGGGCCCCCCCCAAGTCTGTCTTCCTAGTCTCTTTTGGCCCTGATATAGTCTGGAGTTCTATTCACGTTTTTTACTCTCTTACAGCCAAATAATTCTTTATATTAAAACTTCCCTTTTAAGACTACTGTGTGGTTTCTGTCTTCTGATTGGACCCAAACGGATACACTAGTTGAAGGTCATTGAGTTTTTTCCAGATATGAATGATGATGAATAGAACTGCTATAAATATCCATGTACAGGTTTTGTGTGTGTGTGAACATAAGTTTTTATTTCTCTGGGGTAGATTATCTAGGAATGGGATTTCTGGGATAGATAATTAAGTGGATTTTCACTTTATAAGGAATTGTTAAGCTTTTCTCAGGGCGTCTTCACCGTTTTTCATTCTCACCAGGAGTGCATGAGAGTTCCAGTTGTTCCAAATCATCACCTGAATTTGGGATTGTCAGATTTCTTTTCTTTTTCTTTTCTTCTCTTCTCTTTTCTTTTCTTTTCTCTTCTTTTCTCTTCTTTTCTTTCCTTTCCTTTCCTCCTTTTTTATCCTTTTTTTAATTTTTATTTTTTGGCCATTTTAGTTTGTCATTTTAATTTGTGTTTTTCTAATAGATGATGGGTTTTTTTCATGTGTTTTATGCCATTTGTATATCCTTTTCAATGAATTGTCTAAGTTTTTTGCTTCTCTTTAATTAAGTGGTTTGCTTTTTATTATTGAATTTAGAGAGATCTTTATATACTCTGGATCCAAGTGTTTTGTTGGATGTGTGATTTTTCAAATATTTTCTACCAGTTTAAAGCTTGTGCTCTCATTTGTTTAATAGCATTTTTCTCAAAAGTTTTTAATTTTGTCAAAGTCCAATTTATCAGTCTTTTTCTTATAGATCATCTTTTGGTGACATATCTAAGAACTCTTTGCCTAATCTCAGGTCATGTTTTCTTCTAAATGTTTTATAGGTTTAGGTTTTACATTTAGACACATGGTCTATTTTTGAGTTAATGTCTGCATAAGGTATGAAGTTCATCTTATCACATATCTATGCCCAATTATCCAACACCATTTGTTTAAAACTCTGTCTTTCATCACTGAATTACCTCAGAAACTTTATCAAAATTCAACAAGCCATATTTGTGTGGGTATATTTTTACAATTTTGACTCTGTTCCATTTTATCACTTTGCCAATATCACACTGTCTTAATTGCTGTAATTGTATATTGATTTATAAAATTGAGTAATGTAATTCCTCCAACTTTCTTTTTCAAATTGCTTTGGTTATTCCAGATGATTTACCTTTCCATATAATTTTCTAATCAGTTTGCCTGTATCTATAAAAAAAAATCTTGCTTGGATATTGATTGAAATTGTATTCAATTTCTAAATCAGTTTGGGGAGAATTGCTGATTTGAGAATATGTTGAGTTTTTATGTAAATGCACATGCTATGCCTCTCCATTTATTCAACCGTTCTTTGATTTCTTTCATAAGAATTTTGTATTTTTCAGTGTACAGAACATCCACACATTCTGTGGATTTATCTCTTAAGTAATTCTTTTTGGAGGTAACTGTAGTAAATGAATTTACTACATTAAATTTAGTAATTTAAATGCTTTTTAATTTTAAGTTTTGAATGGTTTATTTCTAAAGATAGAAATATATTTAATTTGGGGCACCTGAGTGACTCAGTTGTTTGAATATACGACTCTGGCTTAGGTCATGATCTCACGGTTCATGGGTTCGAGCCCTGAGTCCAGCTTTGTGCTAACAGCTCAGAGCCTGGAGCTTGCTTCAGATTCTGTGTTTCTCTCTTCTCTCTGCCCCTCTCTCTCTCTTTCTCAAAAATAAATAAACATTAAAAATAAAAATAATAATAATAAAAAATAAATATATTTGGTTTCTTCATTTTCATCTTGTATCCTGAGATCTTGCTAAACTCACCCATTACTCCTAGATTTTTTTTTTTTGTAGCTTTCTTTCTACATAAAAATTCCTGTGTCAGGAATGAGGACAGTTTTATCTCTTCCTTTCCAAATTGCATGCATCTTATTTCTTTTTCTTGCATTATTGCACTGGTGAGGACTTTCAGTACAAGTTTGAATAGGTTGTGAGAGCAAACATCCTTGTTTTTTTCCCCAATGTTATGAAGAAAGCAAACAGTGTGTCACCATCAATAATGATCTTAGCTATAGTTTGTGTGTGTGTGTGTGTGTGTGTTTGTAGAGGCCTTTATCATAGTGAGAAAGTTTGTTGAGAGTTTTCATGATGAAAGGGTGGTAAATTTTGTCAGATGCTTTTTTGGAATCGGTTGATATGATTATGTGAAGTTTCTTCTCCAGGCTGTTAATATGGGGGGTAATATTGAAAGATTTTTCCATATTAGACCAGTTTTGTACATGTAGGATAAACTCTATTTGGCTATGGTATATTGTTATAGTTATACATTGCTGGATTCACTTTGCTAATATTTTCTTGAATACTTTTGTGTCAGTGTTCGTAAAGGACTTTGGTTGGTAGTTTTTTAATACTTTGTTTGGTTTGGTATTAAGAAAATTCAGGCCACATAATATGATTTTGGAAGTGCTCCCTCATTCTCTATTTTCTGGAAGAAATTGTGTAAAATTGGTGGGGTTTTTTCCCTCTCCTTTTTAAGTGTTTGGCAGAATTAGGCAGTGAAAACACTTGGTTCTGGAGATTTTGCTTTTGGAAATTTTAAACTGAGAATTTAATTTATGTAATAGCTATGTGAAATTCAGTTTATCTAGCTGTGTTCTGATAGCTTTTAGGGTTTTTTTTTTTTTGAGAATTTGTTCATTTCATTTAGGTTGCCAAACACATGTCCATTGCCCATATTGTTACCCATAGTGTTCCCTTCTTATCTTCTTAGGGTGGGCAGGGTCTGTCGTGTTACCATTCATTTCATTCCTGATATTGGTAATCTGTGTCTTCTCTCTTTTTTTCCTGATCAGGGTTGCTAGGGATTTATCAATTTTATTGATCTTTTCAAAGATCCAGCTTTTAGTGTTGTTAATTTTCTTATTGTTTTGTGGTATTCAATATAATGAATATAATCAATTTATATCCTTATCTTTATTATTTCCCTTCTCTCTTGCTAAAGTGGAAATTTAGCTTATTAATTTGACGTACTTTCCTTTTCTAATGTAAGTACTTACCACTTTAAAATTTTTTTAAATGTTTATTTATTTTTGAGAGAGAGAGAGAGAGAGAGAGAGAGAGTACGAGCAGGGGAGAAACAAAGAGAGGGGGAGACTTAGAATCAGAAGCAGGCTCCAGGCTCTGAGCGGCCAGCACAGAGCCTGATGTGGGGCTCGAACTCGTGAACTGTGAGATCATGACCTGAGCCAAAGTCAGACACTTAACTGACCAAGTCACTCAGGTGCCCCCAAAATTTCATTATTCTAATTAAAATTTTTTTCTTTGTTTGCTTTCGTTGTTTCCCAAGGCATTAAAATATAACATACTTATGTTTTCATTTTCAATTTAGAATCAATATTTTACCGCTTCAAGAGATACGGAGATAACCTTACCACCATATAAGCTCCCCTACCCTCTCTCCTTTATGTTGTAGTTAACTTACATATTACCTTAACTTACATCGAAAACCCAATCAGAAGATGTAATTTTTTGCTTTCAATGGATTGTATCCTGAACATTTTAAATATTATGTTATGCGACTTTGGATCTTGTTGAAATCCTATGTAGAATGCTATTTTTGTTTAGCAAGCAATTGACCCAGTTGGATTCAAGCCCCAAATTCTAACCAGCCTTGTGGTTTCAATGTCTGTTCTATTTCACTGTCTTTCAGTTCTATTTAGACTTATTCCATATATACACCTTTCAGTGGTCAGTCTGGAGCTCAGGAAGTAGTCTATCCTATAGTTTAATTCTCAGAGTTTATGCTATTCTATTTTTGGTCAGATTCATGCATATACAGCTTAGGGATGAGCCCGGGAATTTGCAAGGAACTACATGGGTTTGCTTTCCTGAACACCTTTCTGTCTGCAATCTCCATGGCACTTTCTGGTTCTAGAGGCCTCTTAGCCTTTTTATGCAGTTCTCTGGCCAGAGTGTTGGTGTGTGTATCCCCTACTCTGCAGTGCACTTCCCCGACTGCTTCTGTCTCCACACCTAAATGGTAAGAGGACAGAGAGACCAAAAAATCAAAATCAAAAAAGATTTACCACACTCTCTTGGTATCAAAGTGGACAGTTCTCCTTCCACAGAGATGTAGGCTCTCAAGGGCCCCCTTCCCTCTGTTTTTGTTGGTGCCACTAAGAATATAAAAAGGAAAAAGTACTAGAGTGTTAGGAAACTCCTTTCTCAGTCTTCAAGGTGGGACAAGAGGGCTCCTTCTGGAACCTTCTGTCATTACTAATGTCCATTTGTGGGATTCACAGTGCACTGAGTCCAAGCCAAGGGATATTGGAGGAAAATAAAGTCATGGAACTTTGAACTCTTGTCTTATCATTCTGCTTTGATTTAGCTTTGGAAATCCTCAAACTGATTTTGCAAGCATTTTACTCAGGTTTTGTAGCTGCAATGAGTGGGAGAGAGGGGGTGGTGTCCTTCCTACTCCACCTTACCTGGAACTGTGATCTGGAAATAATATAAATAGAAAATGTAGATATTGAAACCCAGAAGAGACCAGGACAGCTGTGAGATCTGCCTGAGGAATCATCCAGGGTTACTAAGGAGTACTCTCCGTTGTGTGTTAGAGGTAGGGTGACCATCATTCAAACGAGGACACGTTTTCATTATAGTTAGACACCAGGTGTAAACCAGAAACAAGTCACCTTATCTAGAAAACGTAGGGGCGCCTGGGTGGCTCAGTCGGTTAAGCGGCCGACTTCGGCTCAGGTCATGATCTCGCGGTCAGTGAGTTCGAGCTCAGCGTCGGGCTCTGTGCTGAAAGCTCGGAGCCTTTAGCCTGTTTCAGATTCTGTGTCTCCCTCTCTCTGACCCTCCCCCTGTCTCTCTCTGTCTCAAAAATAAACGTTAAAAAAAATTAAAAAAAAAAAAAAGAAAATGTAGAGAGAGAGTTATACTCTTTTCTCATTGTATTTCACTGAGTTCAGTTGTTTGATTACCATTAGTCTCCTATGTAGAGAAAATGTGCTTCTGTTGCCCACTTTGTTTTGATTGATTTGCATGTAAGAAATGTAAATAAACCTTTGTCCTAAATGCTAATTTGTCATCTTCAGTGGATCTACTAACCTGGAAAGAGTGCATTCTGTAAATGTTAGGCCTAGAGAAGTGCTTTTCTTTTTTTTTTTTTTTTTATTTTGAGTATATATATACAAACCTGAGGCTCAGTTTGAGTTTCTGTTAAGCTTAGAACAAAATTCTGGACTACTGGATAGATCGGTTATAGAAAAATTTATTTTAGAATAAAATAAACCCGGGTAAACTGGCCCAAAGAGGTTTCTGAGTCTTAGATCTCAGAGAGCGGCTGGCAGGAAAACCAGGGATTCTGACCATCACCATAGCACAATGGCACAATGACAGTGTGGATTCTTCCCCACTGAGACCCTACAATGAGCCTTCCCACAAGAAACTTCCTCCAGGAATAATTTATACCTTTTAACTCATCTTTAACTTTATCACTGAAATTCCCAACAAGGATGTTTCTCGGTGCCAAGGCCGCAGTGGTTTTTATGATGTGGGAGCCTTTGCGGAAAAAGAGCTCAAGACCATCTCATACAGGCTTCAAGCAGTAGCCAGATGACAATGACTTTTAGCCACTCTGAACTTGGATCGCGTTCGTACCAGTGACTGTGACACATTACATCTGAATGAGTCCAGAAGTTGCTAGTCTTTAGGCTCAAATGAATCATTCCAGTCAGGCGAGGAGGACAGAGCATGAAGGTTTTATATTCCTACGTGACTAGAACACTGTTTTAACTCTAGCTGGAACTGGAACCCTCATAAGGAAAACAGACTATGAGAGTGAAATCCACCTTTTCTCTCCTGGTGCTCCAGCATCCTGCCTTGTTACCTAGGACTCCACTGAGATCATTCGGTCAGGAAGCACATACAAGGAGTGTCAGCCTTGATGGGCAAAGAGCTCAGACTAAAACTCTGTTCAAGCTCCATTCTTGCTGTCTTTTAACCAGTTTCTACATTTACTTACCAAACTCTTACCTTGGCTGCTAGCTCTTGTCACTGTCTTTCTACTTTGTAAGTAAGTGCTGGGCCATTCCTTGCCTCCTCACTGGCCTGAGCATTTTGGCCTAGTTCGTTCCTACTTTCAGCAGCCCAGGGTAAGGTTGGGGACCTCCTGCCCTGCACCAAGGCCAAGGGGATGAGGAGATGCTGAGGTCAGCCCTACTCTGCTCTCCAAGCCTTGTGTCTGGCACAGGGCTGCACTGCCCACCAGAAGGGTCTCCTTCCTCTATTTCATCTGCTTACAGGGGGTGCTTCTGGCAGGGACAGAGTAGAGATTGACTGGGGTCCTGTCTGCCCCTTGCCCCCCCCAGCTCCAGCCCCGGTGTCTGCCTTTCCTACTTGCTTTCTGTGCTCCAGAGTTAACGGGTGGACATTGAATAAAAATTGCTTTGTTTTGCTTTGTTTTTACAGGGAAGCTTTAGGTAAAGTTCAAATCAATCGCTCCTAATAAAATAATATTTATTTGATTGCAAATATATATAATTTATATGTACAATCCATAGTAGACATGACAGCCAATAGGTAGCCCAACGCAGAAGCGGCTATCTCTGCCACTTCTGCTCAGACCCCTTGGCAAATCTTAAGAGCGTTGTGTGCTGAACGTGTGCATGCGTCTGCAGAATTTACTCTTCCTCTGTCCAGAGGAAATCAGAAGCTCTAACCACAGTTTCGGGGTCATTGCTTTGCCTGTCAGGCTTGCTCGGGGTCGGCAAAACACTCTCCATCTTATGTCAGCCCGATTCATGCTCTGTGCTCTGTCCATCAACGTCTCTACTTGCCAGGGACTGAGGGCAGGTGGTTCAGGGTCTGCTTTACCATTCCGTAGGCTGGGAGCTCCTCCCAGTGGCTTCTGTTTTACGGAGTCATTTCCAGTGAAAAAAAATCAGGCATAATTCTGAGATGGTTCCACCTGAATCCTTTGGAGTTTTTCACCGGCATGTGGTAGCGCATCTGAGTCCAGAACCTGGAATTGGGAGGGACCGATTTTAAGCCTCTCCAAGTGACGGTGGGCAAAACCCGGAGAGCTTTTTTCACAAGATGAGGTAGAGACTCTGGCTCTTGGAAGGAACAGAACTTAATTAAAATTAGTTTCAGTGTTTGGTCATCCAAGGCAAGATTCACTGCTGCTTGTAGTTCAAAGACACTGGGTCCGTTGACATAGTTGGGGCTCAAGATAAATATCCCTCTTCTACTTTTCTTAATAATGTTTACGATGTCTTCTGCATATGCTGGAAATAAGGAATTGAATCATTTGCTATTGTATTGCTGAACCCGGAGTCTCGATAACCCCAAATCTCCCAGACCTACCCAGAGGGTTCCCTGCAAAGGTTTTTAGGGAAGGAGGAAAGGAAGCTTGGTTTGCTATGTCGCCTTCTCTGTATCAACCCTATGGGCAGTTGAAGATACACTCAAGTATCCGGGGACTCTCTACTCTACATTCCTCTCTTTGTGTTCTGTCTCTTCAAACTGTCACTCCCTCTAGGAGAAGAGCTTGTTGGCACCAGTCAGGCTGGAATAACAGAGGGGCATGGGATGTCCCAGGCTCCCTGGTGGGGTGTCCGAGGCAGAGGAAATGGGGGGAAGGAATGATGTCTGTACATCTGGTGAGTGGCAAGAACTGCGCCCCGCCTCACCCAATGCTGACATTTGTGGCCAGCAGAGTCCTTTTTTTTTTTTAATAGATAGATAGATTTATTTATTTATTTATTTATTTTCAAATTATATATACTATTTTTTATTTTTTTATTTTTTTTTATATATGAAGTTTATTGTCAAATTGGTTTCCATACAACACCCAGTGCTCATCCCAAAAGGTGCCCTCCTCCATACCCATCACCCACCCTCCCCTCCCTCCCACCCCCCATCAACCCTCAGTTTGTTCTCAGTTTTTAATAGATAATGCTTTGGCTTATGCCAAAATGCTTACGCTTTGGCTCTCTTCCACTCTAACCTCTTTTTTTTTTCCTTCCCCTCCCCCATGGGTTTCTGTTAAGTTTCTCAGGATCCACATAAGAGTGAAAACATATGGTATCTGTCCTTCTCTGTATGGCTTATTTCACTTAGCATAACACTCTCCAGCTCCATTCACGTTGCTACAAAAGGCCATATTTCATTCTTTCTCATTGCCTCGTAGTACTCCATTGTGTATATAAACCACAATTTCTTTATCCATTCAGTTGATGGACATTTAGGCTCTTTCCATAATTTGGCTATTGTTGAGAGTGCTGCTATAAACATTGGGGTACAAGTGCCCCTATGCATCAGTACTCCTGTATCCCTTGGGTAAATTCCTAGCAGTGCTACTGCTGGGTCATAGGGTAGGTCTATTTTTAATTTTTTGAGGAACCTCCACACTGTTTTCCAGAGTGGCTGCACCAATTTGCATTCCCACCGACAGTGCAAGAGGGTTCCCATTTCTCCACATCCTCTCCAGCATCTATAGTCTCCTGATTTGTTCATTTTTGTGGCCAGCAGAGTCCTACAAAGCAGGGAGACCACCTGTTCAGATTGACAGAGGTGACTTCCTACAGAGGACCCAGGAGCAATATCTTGTTCTGGTAAGGCATCCCTAGGGCCCAATATTTTTTTTTTTTTCTGAAGATGGCTTATTCTTGGATGATGCAGCACATCTCTGCAATGCATGTTTTTCTGTGCTATTGCCCAACACGTTCTAAGCTCATGAAACATTCCAGAGGGTGTATATCCCAACAGAAGGAATAGCAGGGAAACCCATAGAGCATTTGCATTCAACTGTTCTTTTTGTTCTATATCTTCTCTTGGCTTATAGGACCTACCTCCTCCTGGGGCCACATCTCTTTCAAGCAAACACAAGTTGTAACCATATTTGTTTTCCAAAACTTCAGGGAATAGATTCAGGGCCAAGTATTCCTCACGCAGAGATGAAGTGGCCTCACTCTCAAAAGAGCTCCATTTCGCATAGGATATGAAAGCATCAAATACCTTTTTATCTGAGGAAGAGAAATGTTAGGAAAAAAAAGTCAGCCATTTACGTTTTTCTCACTATCGTGGCATATCTACACGTGCTTGAGTCATATGGCAAACGGGCAAGAATTAAGTGCCAGGCTCCTTACTGAATTGATTTAACAATAAAAAGCAGCAGCTGCGTCCAATTCAGAATCACACTGCTGAGCCGTATCGATTGCCCAACCAAATTCGAATTCTGATTTATGACACGGTCCTGCATTTTCACTGAGGTCAGATCAAACAGTTGCGGCTTCTGTGATTAAATCACATTAGTCAGGGGTTCCTCTGGGTTTTTTTTTTTTTTTTTTTTTTTTGCACTGCAGTGCTGCTGTCTCATGAGTTACACATCAAAGAAGAGTCTGTTCCATCAAAGCATGATAATATCCAGCAAGCGGAGCACGGCCAAGACCCAGCACCTTGCACGTGAACGAGAGAGCTGACGGCACATGTACCTCTATTAGAATCCCCGCCTTGTAAAATGAGATCATAGTAACTCCCTGGCGGACTGTCTTCAGGGTTGCATGATATAACGTATATAAAGCACGTGGTGTCTGGCTCACAGCAGGGCACAAGATAAATATCCACTCTCCCCTGCCTTCCAGATGGGAAACTCTATTTATGAAACTTGTTTTAGGATATTTGTAAAGTCTCATGTGCCTCTGTTGAGTCGATTAGTACATATGCACGTTGATTACTGGGATGTGCTACCGAACTAACCAAGAGAGGCAGAAAATCTCAAAAGTTCGCTCATGGGCTTCAGAGTCTGGACATACCCATTCGGTGTCATATTCTAGTGCTTTGCACAATGGCTGGCAAATAGCAGTGTTACAAAATAGCAAACAATAGCGCCGGTGGCTGATGTGATGGGCAGAACGCTTGCTTAATGTGGACGGAAGAAGAGGCCTTCCTGGATGGAAATGCCAGCAAGAGAAGAAGAAAAGGGAGTGGAGGAGGTCCAGGAGACAAGAAAGAGACCCAGGAGGCCCATCTGGGAAGCGCCTCATTGCCCAGGTGGGAAGGAGGAGGCTCATGGGGCATGGCCGGCAGGAAGTGCTGTGCAGTTTAAATGTGTGAGACACCACAGTCAACTCGGATTCCTTCCACGTCCCTGTGAAACTCCAACAGGCTTGGATTTTTCTATCATCTGGAGACATTTACATTTCTTTAGTAAGAAAATTAACAAATGGGAGTGTTAGAGCTCTCTTAGGTCCTCTGCAACTCTGACATTCTGCATCTCTCTAAAATTTTGGATATTCGGCATTAACTTCAAAGGACACAGCCATTTTGCTGTAAAACATTAGATTAGCTACAGAGGGCACTGCATCACCGTGCTTGAAAACCGGCGTCTGCGTCCTCATCAGGGTAGTGTCTTGTGCAAAGTAAAAAGAGAAAGGGCAGATTTAAAAGTTTCACAGTTGATTGGCTCTTTTGTACAAGCTCTAGAATCTTAAGATAAATAACATTTTAGTAAAGGAAATATAAATCATTTAGGGGGATGATTGAGGCATTGGCTAAATAATTTGTTCAATTCAAAAACGCTAAGAAGCTAATTTAAAAAATAAATCTCAAAAAACACTCTTGGCTGAGGGATTTCTAGAATGAATTCTCAATAATTAGTTGAAAGGAAGGTATGATTGATGCATCTCTTGACTTCTCCTTTTCCTGTAAATCTGACAGCTTTTCACTTCATTCCCGGCGTGGGAGGAGCAGCGGCGTGGGAATTAATTATCCCAGGCAGGTAAGTAATTATCCCCGGATTCCAGCAGAATGGATGCTGCCCTTTGCAAGCAAGAGAACCATCCAGTAAAACAGTACACCTAATCTTAGAGACCTCCAGGGCTAGAAAAACACACCAGCAGCTCTTCTATTCTAAAGAAGCACTATCATCCTGTCTCCTGGGGAAATGGGCAGACAGCTCCATTAATTGTAATAGTGGTTGCCTTTTACAGAGTGTCACATGTTTGGGGACATTGCCACCATCTTCAAGCCCCTCATTTTACAGATGAGGCTGAGGTAATAGCTAATGGGGGCTCTGAGCCAAATCACCTGGGTCCAAATCCTGAGTTCTAACACCATCTTGCAGTTCGGTTTTGGGCACGCGATTTTACGTCTCTCTGTCTGATTGCAGGATTCAAGTGACAAAGTAGCTAATACACCTGACTGGCATGGACTGTTTACCATGTGCTAGATGCTGTTCTAAATGATAAATATTTCTTAACCCAATGGGTCCTCATAGATTTCATTGTGGTTGTGATCATAATCCCTTTTTCCAGAAGAGGAAACTAAGTCATGGAGATGTTAGCTCATCTGTCATATTGCGTCAGGTTGGTGAGCAGAGAGATTGTTTTCGAGCCAACATGCTCTGCAATAGCATCGTTGATCAGCAAGATTCCTGGAAACTGGAATGAAAAGAAATTTTTTCTCCACCTGTTCCCAGTTCTCCCAGGTTGAGCCACCACACCTGGAAGAAGGTTTAAAAGGCTGAGGGGCATGACTTTATCCATCAGGGAACATCCATTTCTTGAGCTTCTCCCTCTAAGTCTGAGAAGAAATGTCAGAGGCAGGTCGGGGTCACCTTACCCCCAAGTGTCTCATCCTTGTTCTGGTAGGTTCGGTACAGCAGCACTATTTCAATCCAGTACATGTAGAGCAGAGCACCTGTGGTCAGCACGCCTGCCAGGCTCATGACGGTACCAAGTAGGATGTAGATGAACACCACTGGGGGAAACACGGTAGCCATGAACAAATGTCTCTGCGAGACCACATTTGGGCTGACGCTGTGGGCCCGCCCAGCGCCTTCTCAGGCTCTATTATTTTCTCAAAATCACTGCTCTTGGGAGCATTCCTCTTGACTCTGGAAACACTTAAAATCGTATCTTGAGGGAACTGTCTTACAATGAACTGGAGAGAACCCACGGGAATGGCACGTTCCTGAACAGGAAACGGAGGGGGAAACTAATCATGGTCACTTTTAGTTATTTTTCCCCCATAAACCTCCACAAAACCCATTCGCATCCTTCTCATCGCATATTATAAATTATCTTCATGCCCTATCTTCCCTACAAAAGTCTAAACTTCCTGAGGCCAGGAGGCACGCGTGGCTCGGTTTCACACTCTTCACGGTACCTAACGCGCGAGAACTTTCACACGCCTCTCCTGACGGGAGCCCCGCTACAGAGCATCCACAACACCGAGCACAAGTTTTGTCTTATTTAAGCCTCACTAGCTGTCAAAACTTGCTTGTTCTGTAATCGGTTCTTAATTGAATGAATGAATGATATCAACTCCATCACGGAGTATCTTCTTAAGGAAATTTCAAAGCTATTCTTTATCAGGAATTTCCACTCCGCCTGTCAAAGACTGTGGTCTGTGATACACACATATCACTCTGAGCAGTGAGCAAGATGACTCTTCTCTCCTCCACTCTCCAGTACCCTACCATCATGGTCTCTGGATACAGAAGACTGGAAAAGAAAACCCTGAAAGGGAGCTAGGTCCTAGCACAATACCTGTTACACAAGACATGCCCTTTAGGTGTTTGTAGAAAAATGGATGAGTGAATGAATGAATGAATGGATGGATGGCAGGCTTTTCCAACACAGGCCCCGTACAAAGAGTATTAGTCAAGAGGACCAGTTCTGGATCACTGTGATGTGACTGTGATTACTAGTGATGTGTCCTCGGTCAAAGTATTAAATGGTTTAATATGAGCAAAGTGCATAATGTCTGGCTTCTCACAAATGTTAATTGCTATCATCATCAACATCATCAGCAGGATATTTCTTTAGGAAAATTCCTCTCCTCTCAGATAAAAGCAGTTGTGTGCCTTCTGCGGCCACCTTCCAGGCTTACCTCCTTTCTTTTCTCTCAGCTGGATGGCCTGGGTCGTGTTCCCGACGGAGTTCTGGGCAAAGCAAACAAACTTCCGGTGAAGATCCCTCTGAGTGACTTCTTTCAAGTGGACAACACGCTCTATAACGTCATCCTTTTTGGTGTATTTAACTCTAGGAAAGAAGGGGAAATACCCCACTCATTCAGCAGCATAAGTTGACCACTTTTGCAGTATTTGGAATTCTTATTCGTGGCCAACAGTTTGGATTTCGGGAGAGCTATCGGATCAAAGCATAGAAGGAGATGCCAGAGGACCATAAGATGGTCAGAGGGAGTTCATTTTTGATTATTGAATCTTCTGGGCATCGTTTTATGCATCACCAGCATTTAATTTACTGTGGGCCTCATCTGACCTCCGTTACTCGAAGCATTCTCCTTGAAAACAGACTATAATAAAAATTTAAGAATAATGTTGAACATGATGCACTTCCACCAAGGGCTGACCGTGTTTCTCTGCTCACTCATTTTTTTTAATGTTTATTTATTTATTTGAGAGAGAGAGAGAGAGAGAACAAGTGGGGGAGGGGTAGAAAGAGAGGGAGACACAGAATCTAAAGCAGGCTCCAGGCTCCAAGCTATCAGCACAGAGCCTGATGCAGGGCTTGAACCCATGAGCTGTGAGATCGTGACCTGAACTGAAGTGGGAAACTTAACCAACTGAGCCACCCAGGCTCCCTGTCTCACTCTTTTTTTAATGTTTATTTATTTTGAAAGAGAGGGAGAGAGTAGGGGAGGGGCAGAGAGAAAGGGAGAGAGAGAGAATCCCAATAGGCTCCACGCTCAGCATGGAGTTGGATGTGGGGCTTGATCCCACGAACCGTGAGATCATGACCTGAGCTGAAATCAAGAGCCAGACGCTTAACCAACTGAGCCACCCAGGTGCCCTTGTGCTCACCCTTTTTAACACTAAATGTAGACTATCAAGTCTCCTTCATTCCTCACAGGAACCCCCACAAGGTAAGAAAGAGTATGATCGTCCTAACTTGGCCAGCAACGCAGACCAGGCATAGAAGGTAGGTGACTGTGCATGGTCACTCTGCTTGGAAGTGGCAGCCCATGCCCTGGGTCTGGGCCATTCTGCCCCATCCAGCAAGTTGTAAGTCTCAGTATTTATCCACAATTTGTGTTCTCTAAGGTTGCCAATCTACAGTCTCTCTTTACTAACTAAGGCATCTTGCCTGGGTGGATGATATTTTAGGCTGTGTTGCTTGGAGCCCTACAATACCAACACTTATTCACTGAATATTTCCTACCAATCAGGAACTGTGATGACCGTATCACCTCTACTGTATCTACTCCATACAGGGACCTAGTAAAGTGGGCGTAAGTGTCCACAGATTACAGATGGTGCAGTGGAAGCTTACAGGGGTCAAGTGTCACATTGCCAGGGGGTGGAAAACAGAAATCCAAACCCAAAGAAGTTGCGTGACTTCCCTTGTCTTAGAAGCTCCTGCTAACTTTTATTGCTGTTCTCAAATTCATCCTTTATTTTTTTGTAATGACATAAACTTTTCAAAATGATATTACATTTGTTCATTGAAATCTTTTTAAAATTCAGAAGGACGTGCTTAATACATAGTCTATTACTGTGGAACGGATCTTGGAAAGATGAGGGACTCTGTTTTTTAGTGACAGGCCTGACCAATCGGATTGAAACCCGCCAGTGGCCAGAGTCCAGTTTTGTGAGGCACTGGATAGCTCTGAATAACAGAGTTTTCCTTTCTATTGAGCCCAACTGTCTTCCCTGTAAATTCTGTCCACTAATCTGGACAACAAACTAAGCCTCGTTTCCATAAAACACTGTGGTTTCCAAGTACTTCAAGATATCTCACCTCTGCATTTCCTTTTCCAGGTTGGATTTCTTCAACTATTCCTCGCTTCACATATTTTTGGTCAGAATCCTTACGATTGTGCATTTTCCTCCTCATACGTTCCAGACTGTTAATGACTCTGCATATTTGGATCCCTGAACTGACCACTACTCTAAATGAATGGCACTGGGAAAAATGGGGTGTGGGCAGAGGGCAGCATTCTTTCCCATTGGTTGGACGTGCTACTTCTCTTCTGCCATCCTGGCTCGGTATGTCTGTCTTCTTGCCAGCTTGATGTTTAAACGTCAAACTGTTGCTATAAACTCAGCTTTAGGGGCACCTTGGTGGCTCCGTTTGGTTGAGCGTCCAACTTTTGATTTCCACTCAGGTCATAACTCTCCGTTGGTGGGATGGTTCGTGGGATCCAACACGGCTTGGGTCCCGTGCTGACAGTGTGGAGCACACTTGGAATTCTCTCTCCCTGTCTCTCTGTCCCTACCTCCCTCCCCCCTCAAGATAAATAAATAAACATTTTTTAAAAACCCTGAGCTTTCAAACAGCTTAAATATTTCATTTTACGGCCCTATTAAGAAACTGCTTCTGATCTCAGGGTTGAAAAGGATCCTGCACTTTGCGTTTCTGTCCTTTTCTATTCACCACTAGTTGGCGCCAGTGGCCACACCATCAACCGCGCGCTTGTTCATCTGGGTGAGTCCATTTTAGAGGTTTCCAAAGGTGTTTTAAAAAGTGTTCAGTGTAGGTTGCAAAGAATATGATCTGCTAATTTCCTTCTTACCTTTTCTGCTCAGGTGTTGGAACTTCCCACTCCTGGTCAGAATCTTTAATGTACCATTTTATTACAGGTTTAAAATCTCTTTGGTAGCCAAATCGTGCTGTGCAGTTAAGAGTTAAAGGCTTTCCTGCAAATGAGAGAGACACACAAAATAGGAAGGAAGTCCGTGAGGACACTTTGTCCTGTGCAGGAGGAAGACGCCATCCGAACACTGTTCACTGCTGCAGTCACGTTTGCAGGATAAATAGGCGTGCCAGAAATAACCAAACATCTACCGGTCTCTCATTCACAAGCAAGTAAGACCACGTATGTTTCTCTCCATTGAGCAACACTTACATCTCAGACTTGTGACTCTTTGGTCACAGCGCTAAGAATTCTGATGCGGTTTGAGGGCAGACACCAGGAAAATGAGGAGTCCCCTCAGTGACCAGCCTGGTCTTCTAATGCTGCTATTGAGTACATAATGTGTCAATAAAGAACATTTTACTACTAACCAACATTTGCATATTAACTTAAAATCGTGAGGTTACTGTAATGTAGTTTAAAGAAGGAATTATTTAGATATTCAGCAGTTTCTTGAACAATGCACTATGGGTGGGCATGCATGTGATGACACTACCCTCTTCCTACCCGCTTTTTCTACGAGGGGTCTCCAGATACACTCTGCCTCAAATTCAATATTTTCACCATGAAATGGTTAAGGACTCCATTAAAAAATCATCTTCGCACCTTAATAATGTCCCCCCCTGCCCTTTAGGGTTTTCAAATTCATTGAAGCTGTAGGTAACTTGGCTATTTTTTAATTATTAATGTTTTTTTCTTTCCTCTTTCCTTGCATTCTTGCGATGCTGTGGGTATTGCTAATGCTATACCCTGATACCGCCACCTAGTGGTCTTTTACCATAGTATCTATGTTGACATTTATTTCTATAAGTATAGATGTGTTAGCATTTAAAAGAACCATTTATTTTCTTGGAACAACCAGCACTTGGTTTTAAATAGAGAAGTTCTTATTTGGCTGTGTGGGGAAAATGTAGATGTTACTGAAGTGGATAAAATAAAAGGGGACCAGAGAAAGGTCACTTTGCCCCTCTACACAAAAAAGACACCACTTGGGAGTACAAATTACTTGGGCAGGAGATGTAGTGTTCCTCCATAGGTATCTTAAAGCCCACACCGAACACCATGTTTTTAAAGGTTAATGCTCTTCAAGGTGGTAAATCGGTTACATTTACAGATTTAATCAATGGGCCTAATATATGTAACCACCTGTTTCTGGGATGAGTAAGGAGAAATCTAAAATCTATTGAACATGACCAGTTCACTAGCCACTTAACATACATTATCCTACATTTCTCACTGAAACCAGATGAGGTCAGTTTTCCTTTGTCTATTTACAGATTTAAAACCTGAGGCTTAGAAAGATTAAATAACTCTCTAAGGTCAACAAACTAGCCAGTGGCTGAGTCAAGATTCACACGGAATTCTGTCTGACTTAAAATCCCAATACTTTTTTCCTTAATACGACACTTAGACCTGCTCCCAGAAGCACAATGTCATTCAATGGTGATAATACAACCCACCTTACCAAGTTCTACTTCCAGTGTGTCCTTGATGGGGTCCAGAATATCTGGCTTGAAAATAGTGTCTTTCACTAAAAGATGAAAATAGTGATTATTATTTGCATTGGGAAATCAGAAGGCCTGCTTGCTGAAGATGTGCGTGCAAAGTAGCACTTTGATCTAAATGCTTTGGAGCTCCCTCTTCGATTTTGGTTCATTGTCTACAAAGTTAGTAGGAACTCAGGTTTCCACGTGAAAAGCAAGCCTCCAAAGATGAGCGTGACATCAGGTTGCAGGTGCTAGTGAAACATTCGTCCCTGATAAATCCTTGTCCACCCGGGTGCGTTTTCTTCCACACCAGCCCTGCTCAACTGCCACAGACCTGAGCCCCCATTCCTGTCTTCTACAACATTGTTTTTTGGTACCATCTGGCTGAGTAGTCCGGAAGAAGAATGCACTTGAGAAAATGCCCACATCAACCAGACCGGAGGCCACTCCTCCATCCTTAAGTTCATGGTTTATTTCAAGATAAAAGTGAGTCCGACCCTCCATTACTCATTTATGCCTGAGCTTCCGGCCACAAACTGTCAAATAGGGCTCTGTGGTCAGACTTCCTCCTGAATATGGCCCATCTCCTGATCAAGGAAAATTCATCACCTCTGCTCTGGACATTGTCCTCTTCTCGGGGACCTCCTTCCTTCAATGACTCCATTATCTTCCCTGTATCTCTCTCTCTCTCTCTCTCTCTCTCTCTTTCTCTGGGTTTCTGCCCATTGGCATTTATCCATGCTCAGTCTCTTCATTTTAAAAGAGAGAACATTCCCTACACCTTATGTCCTTGCCACATTCATGCTCCTTCCTTCCAAGCCAAATTCTTGAAGGAGTGATATGTGCTCATCTCCTCCATTCTCTCGCTTCCCATGGAGTTCAATTCCTGCCCCCATCACTCCACGGAAACTGCTTCAGCTAAAGTCCCCAGTGACGTCCTTGCCCCTAAATCCACTGGACACAACTGAGTTTTTCTTCTGCTTTATTTCTCAGCAGCTTCGGACACTGTTGGGCACGGCCTCTTAGAATCCTCTCGTTTTTCGTTCCCTGCTTCCCTACTTTCCTGTTTACCTTCTGCCTCTCCGCTCACTTCCCTGTGTGTTTGGGGGCTCTTCTTCTGGGCTTCTCGTGAACATCAGTTCTCTCCCTTGTTCTCTGCTAGTGGTCTTTTGTTCTATCTACTCTCTCTGGGTGGTACCGTTCATTCTCTAGAACTGTTCCCTACTAAAGATCTTGAACCTTTAAATGATCTCTCTCCTCCATCATCAGTTTCAGTTCCTTTACAGCTCCTATCCCCACTCTCCCACTGGTACTCACTAACTTATGTAAATAATGACCTCCGTTGCCCTTCCCAAACCCAGCGGTGAGTTCTCAGACCTCACCCCTGAGGCAGAGCGTTACTCCCTCTGCCCGGAGATACTTTAGCCACCATGCCCTGGGACAGTTTCCCTCTGTTCTCACACCCCTGCTCCACCCCCTTTGGGGATCCCTTCCCTTCTCCCAACCTCTCCAAGTGTTGCAATGCTACAGTCCTCGGTTCCAGGCCTTCTTCTCTCTATACTCACTCCCCAGATGAGCTCATTCAGTTTTTTTTTTTGCTTTAGTTATTTATGTTTTTAATGTTTTTATTTATTTTTGAGACACAGAGAGACAGAGCATGAGCAGGGGAGGAGCAGAGAGAGAGGGAGACACAGAATCTGAAGCAGGCTCCAGGCTCTGAGCTGTCAGCACAGAGCCCCACGTGGGGCTCGAACTCACGGACTGTGAGATCATGACCTGAGCTGAACTCGGATGCTTAACCGACTGAGCCACCCAGGCACCCCCAGTCTTTTCGCTTTAGCTATCATGTTGACCACCCTCGCATTTACACCTCTGGCCCTATCATCTCCGGACTGGTTTGTCCAAATTCCTCCTTGTCATTGTGATTTGGATCACCGAAAGTCCTTTCGGACGTAATGTGTAATTTCTTCCTTAGACCCTCTTCTCTTGCAGCCTTTTCTGTTTCATGAAATGGTGTCACCATTTACCATCTTATCCAGACCAGAAAACAAAAACATCCTTGGTTTCCCTCTTCACGCATTAAATCCATCATCAAGTTCTGTGGATGCACAAACAAAGCCGCTCCTCACCTCCTTTGCTAAGTCTGTGCAGTGAGCAATCAGAGATATCTTCCAAGAATGTGCATCAGACCTGCTGTGTAAGTTCTTATGTATGCCGTGCAAGGCCATCCTCCATCAGTGTCCAACAGAAAATCCACCTAGTTGCCCAACCTAAAACCCAACTCTCTCTCATCCTGGATCCCTCCTTTTTCCTCTTCCTCACTCCCAATTTCCAAGTCCTTTCAGCTGTACCGTCTCCGTAGCCTCTGAGTCTGTCCACATCTGTCCATCCCCACTGCAGCTCTCTGCCCGCAACGGCATTTTCCCACCTTCCTTGGGCTGGTTGGTCCTCACCCGTCTGTTCTTGCTCGAGCGTGGTATGTCCAGGTTTGGGCTTAGTGGGCCTCTCATATGCCCCACTGCTTCCCTTTCTCCCCACTCATCATACAGTCTAGTGACAGCCTGTGTGCCCACAAAGTGGGAAGTTCCGGGTGATCATAGACAATGTGTCCAGGTATTTGTTCTTACAGCCTGAGCACCAAGCCCAATGCCTGATACCTATTAGATGTCCCACAAATATTTGTGTGAAAATGAATATGTGAAAAAGTGAATGAGTGAGGAAGACAGGAATGATGACAGAGAAGGCTTGGTCGAAAGAGACGCAATCGATGTTGCGGGGAATCCCTCGGGCGAGGGAGAAAAGCAGACTCAGCCCCTGAAAACTTGATGAGCTGAGTGGCATGTCCGAGGGAAGAGGAATCACACATCCCTTGGAGGGGGCTAGTGGCGCAAGTGGGGTGCTTGTGTTCTAACTTCTCCTCCAAGGAAGAGTCTAATGTAAATGTTCATTGCTGAAGTCCAGGAAAGTAGGCAGAAGTGGTTACCTTGGCCTCAAGGTGTTTAACGTAATTTGTATCCTACGCTAAAAGAAGAAGAGGTAAAAATAATCGATATGTTTACTAAGAGCTAGGTCAACCATTCTGTAGCTCTTTAATACAAAGCATGGATGACTGACCCTGTTGTGTGTTTTGACAAGAACCATGTTTAAATTAATGACGTCGTATAATTTATTCATGTGGATACTTATAAATCTGGGAAGAACGGCTCAGTGAAAAGACTGGGCCAAAATAGAGCACGAAAGAACAAACCCAACAGACCACCAAACATATAACAAGGTATTCAACTTCATTAGTACTCAGAGAGATGTAAATTGGGATTTAAAAAGGGGGAGAGAGAAAGAGGTCCCACTTGACACCAGTCAAAAAGTCTGTAAACATCAAACATTATTTGGTAATAACGAGAATCTGTTCTTCACTAAGAGGGGTATAAACTGGCAAAATGATAGAATAGTACCGTGTGTTTTTAACACAAAACACATTTTGTAATATAAAACGATATTCTATTTTATTTTTTTAAGTTTATTTATTTATTTGAGAAAGACACAGACAGCATGAGTAGGGGAGGGACAAAGAGAGAGGGAGAGAGAGAGAGAGAGAGAGAGAGAGAGAGAGAGAATCCCAAGCAGGCTCCATGCTGTCAGCACAGAGCCCGATGCAGGGCTTGAACCCACGAAACCAGGAGATCAAGACCTGAGCCAAAACCAAGAGTTGGATGCTTAACCCACTGAGCCACCCAGGTGCCCCCAGTATTCTATTTTATTAATGTATATATACTTTTGTCGAAAAGCAGAAAGACATAAATGGAAAGCATATAGGGTACATGATTGGACTACAGCTGGGAAGAGAAGGAACAGGAAGGGGTAAGAGCATAGGCCTCAATCTGTCTCTGCAATGTCTCATTTCTTTAAAGAAAAAGCAAGATTCTAAGTGTGCAGAGAAACAGTAATATGTGTTAAACCTGATAGGTTCATGGTGCCACTTCTGTGTGTGAAATACTTAAAATCATTTTTTAAATTATTACAAAAACTTAGCAGGATTCATCAGTGCATGGAAAACCCAACTTGTGACAAAATGAATATGATCCAGAATGAGGCCTTCCTTGGGGGACAGAATCTAGATTTATGGGGAAATTAATGTTTTCCCACATTTAAGGCTTCACGTGACTACCAGTATATGATTATCTTTTTTCTTTCCCAAAAAGGAAACCATTACTGAACCGAAGGAAGATAGCTTTAATTGGGTAATAGGGGTTCAAATCCCAAATCTTGAAATGAAAAATCTCACTTACCGATGGTTGTCACTTGGACAACAGCTCTGACTGTCCATGAACTTGTGTTATCTGAATCAGTGTAATCACATACATATATGCCCTGGTCGTGGTCATAAACTTCATCCACTAGGATTGAGTTGCTCCTTTCTTCAGAGAGTAGTTTTCCATTCTAATCCAAGGGACAAAAAAGTGAATAACTTTCTCTAACCAGAGAATTGTTAGTAATATTAGTCAAACTTATAGAAAAACTTCATAAATAAGGGCATCACCCAAGTATGAAGGGCTTCTGTTCAAAAACCGTATTGGTAAGAGTCTTATTTGTTAATGAGAGGCATTTTCACATACAATTACATTATCTTTTAAGATCAAGGCACCAAATCTGACTAATCTTCCAAGAGTTATGTGGCCTAGTATTTCCCAAAACATGACTCAGGACCCTGAGAATATTCTAGAAAACTCATAGTACTCTAAATAACTGACATCTCCATGAATTTTTTGAAAACATGTATATTTGTGGTTATAGAAATTGACATAGTTTCGTGGCGGGGAGGGGCTAATATAAAACTTCCTGTTTAAATAAATTTCACTCTTGGGGCACCTGGGTGGCTCAGTTGGTTAAGAATCTGACTTTGACTCAGATCATGATCTCACGGTTCATGGGTTCGAGCCCCACATCTGGTGAGCACGAGCCCTGCTTTGGGTGAGCCCCACCTCTCTCTTTCTCTGCCCCTCTCTCACTTGCGCCCTCTCTCTCTCAAAAAAATGATAAGTAAATTTCACTCTAAAAAAAAGGTGAAATTTTTTTTTTAAGGTGAAGTGTAAATTTAGAATATTAAGTAAATAACTAAACAGGTGTACAGACATATGACAAGGAACGACTAGTGAGTGAGATACAATGAACTCATGGCGGACCCAAAGTCACGCGAGAACTAAAATGCAATTATGAACATTTCTCTCCCTTACTCAGCATATCCTTCAGGATGCTCTTCTAAGGTCTGGAGTTCTCCCCCAGCTGCAGTTGCCATTCCTTCCTGGTCTCCTTTCCTGCTACTGCCCCTCCACTCACTTGCCATTCCCGAAATAACCATATTCCTTCATCAGCCACCCGTTTGTAAGTCTCTCCCAGCACTCTCTCCCCCTGGGTAGGCTGCAGCTCAGTCTTTAACTCCAACTCAAAAGGATGATTCTCACAGAGAGAAGAGGGTGATCACACACTCCCTGAGCAGAACCAGTCCCTTCGTGCTCCCAGACCTCCATGATCGCGCATAGCCCTCGGATCATAACGATGTGTATAGTTACCTCCTTCTCCGAAGTTGTGAAGACCAGCCTTTGGGCCAAGACACATAACTGCTCCTGCACACACTGGCAGGAATAAACACAGATCCCTCCTTGCAGAGAGCACTCAGTCTAAGAAGGCAGGTCCCAAGCAATAAGCCAGAGTGCGATGCACTTGGGCGACCTTGCCTCAACTCACAGGAAGCAGGGCTACTCCCTCCAGGCCAATCAGACCTTAAGGAGTATGTAGGAATCACTCCATTAAGCTAAGTGCCTTCTCAGAAATATTTGAAACGGAGAATATATGTAGGAAATAGGGCCAAGGTGAAGAGGCTGATGCATGTAGACGGATTTGGTCTTTGTGTCTCTACTATACGGCAAGCAGGCCAGGAATCGTAAGCTCTTTGTAAATGATGCGTGAATAAAGTGTATATAATTGAAACATTTTGAAGCGTGAGAATCATGTAAGTTATCAGTAGGGGCTAGGACCTAGCAGGGGCTCAAAAAATCTTTGTTGGATGGCTGAGTATCCCTTTGCCAATAATTCCGTAGCCCCTAACCTCCATGTAGCCCATGGCCTTCCAATCTCCAGCAAATAGCACCTGGAGTGTGTGTCTTACCACACAGTCCAAAGCAAAGACATACACAGCGAAATCACCTAGTATCTATACAGATTATAAAATGCTTTCTCGTGTATTATCTCATATGACTCATTCCAAGGACTCTCTGACTTGGGTTGCACAGGCTTTGGGAGGAAACTGAGGCTCTGGCGTTTGTGTGTTGTTCTGTATCACAGAGCTAGCGAGTGAGAGGGCTGAGGGTCAATCTGAATTTTTCTAACTCTGAGTTTCATGTTCTCATTGAGGAGTTTCCCTTCCGTTTCCCTGCTGACTGGTAGGAGCAGGGTTTCCCCACTCCAAGTCTCTGGTGTGGTTCCTGTGGCCCAAGAAGGAACTTCCAGTAGACTGGCAGGGAGACCAAGGTGGGGGGTCAGAACTGATCAGAGAGGGGCAGTTGCAGGCTGCAGGAAGTAAAAGGAAGCGAAGGAATGGGGCAGATAAGGTTAAATATCTATCAGCTGATCTCAGGGGTCAAGAACCCCTTTTCAGAGCATGGGGTAAAATTCAGAGCTAAAACCCTAGACAACAAACATACAAAGAGCAGAAATTGGTGTGGAGGTGTTTCATGAGTCCCATGAGAAAGTAATGGGGAGAAGATGCAGTCGTGACCAAGACCTCAGCTAAGCCGCAGGGAGGATGGGTCAAAACGAAGTCAACCTGATTTTTTTTTCCATAAAAAGAAAAGTATGGCTTCATATGTATTATTAAGGCTTAACAAATGGGGCGCCTGGGTGGCTCAGTCAGTTAAGCGTCTGACTCTTGATTTCGGCTCGGGTCATGATCTCATGGTTTGTGAGTTCGAGCCCCGCACTGGGCTCCGTGATGTCAGTGCGGAGGCTGCTTGGGATTCTCTCTCTCTCTCTCTCTCTCTCTCTCTCTCTCTCTCTCTCTCTGTCCCTCCCTCACATGTACTCTTCTCTCTCTCAAAATAAATAAATAAACTTAAAAAAAAAACTTAATAAGATGGAACTAAAAGGAAACATCAAAGAAAACAGATAAGGGAGAGGCAATTTGTGTCAAGAATGATGGGAGACCCATTCTGGTAAGACGATCACAAATGATTCCAACAGAAAAGAGGGGTGCTAATAGGCCTGTTTTGCTCAGCCGTGAAACAGTCTTGAACAAAATATGGAAGGAGGAGCATCTCCAGTGTGAACCTGTATGAATTGGGTCAGTAAGTCCGAGACAGAACTGAGGCATGCAGAAAAGAGGAACACACGAAAATAGAACTTTTAAAGGTATGTGTGAAGCCAGAAAAACAAAGGAAATGTATTCTAGTAGGACTGTTCTTGTAATATTACCCTCTAATATCACCAAGCTCTAATACTACTGGGCAGTGCAGCCACTCCAAGGAGTACTATGCATATGGTGCTGCCTGGAGTTGGGTGACACAGTCGAGCTCCTACTGGGGCTTTCACTACCTAGTCTGGGAGGACTCTCGGCATGTACATCTTCAGCCCTATCCTCCCTGATGGACTTGACGTTTTCACATCTGTTTTAAGGATTCATTATGTCCAGATCTGTGACCTCTTCTCACCCCTCATTGAATTTACTTCTATTTGGTCAACTTCCTAAATGCTGTGAGTATATTTGAGCCAGAAAGACCCAACATATGAGTCATCTCTTTCACGTTTCCCTAAATATTTAATCTTGTATTTAATTCTGAAGATATCACTGGCACCCACCACCTTCTTTCTGTTCCCACTGCTAGTTCCCTAGATCAGGATTCACCCTTACAAAGTTCAATCACACCAACAGGAACCCCCCAATAACCATACCACATAACCAACCTACAGTCTCTGTTTCCAGCTCTAACCCTAACTACACCTCTCGGGAACTCTCCGCTCCCACCACGCTGAGCCACTCACCATTCACAGAATGTGCCCCTCGTGTTTCTGTTTTCCATTGCCCATGTGCCTGTCCTTGCAGCTTCCCGGTCTCTTGCCCCAGTCATCAACTGATAACATTCTACTCAGACATAAATTTTGTACTAGTGCTTACCTCTTAATTGGAAAAGGGTACATTATGAACAGTATAGACTGATGAGTTAGATACTAATCTCTAGCCAAAATCTTGAATGGGTTATTTGAACAGATGCCTATGAACCTTTAAAAAGGAAACGTTGGTTAACAGCCAGCTTGCACTCACTGTCAACATTCAGGCCATGGCATGCTGTCTGATCATTTCCTTCCACGATAGAATGAATAGACCAGAGCCTCAGAGGAATACAGGACTACAGTAGATGTTCTGTCTCCACTGTAGTGACTGACTCATTTGGAAAATACTTTGACGGTGTCTTTGTTAAATAAAATGTATACACGTGGGCTGAATGAGTCAACATTTAGGTGCCTTTTTTCAGTTAGTTGAGTAGTAATACCTCCCAAGTTGTGGATTAAGGGACCACGTATAACTAAAAGGATCGTGCTAGAATCAATAGCTGAGTCGACAGGCTGTTCAGTGCCAGTCTTTTCAGTATTTTTGCTAAGACCTGTCATGCCTGCCTCTCATCTACAAGTCACGCAAATCTGGGAGTGATAGCTAGTATGGTGGATTTCAAACTCAGAATTCCATCCTCTTGATATGCTGCTAAAACCAACAAATTTGAATTTAACAGCAATAAATGTGAAATCATGAAGACGAGTTACAAATTCCACCCAGCACAAAACTGCATTGGCCTGATCGCAGTGCTTCTGAGAAAACAACGACAGCAATAACAACAAAAAAAAAACACAAAAAACTGCTTACCTGCCAACTAAGAATGAATCAACCACATAATGGAGCTGTCCCAAGGCTAATGCCATCCAGACCACATTGATACACTATTCAAAATAAGGAAGAAAGTAGCCTCTGTTTTCACTATGGGTTAGGCCACATGGGGGTTATAGCACTGAACAGATGTTAGGAAGTTGTGCAGGATTTTGAGCATTCTGAAATACCATAGCGAGAACAACAAAAGGGGCCACTGTAGGGACCTTGAAAATACTTTCCAAAAATCAAATCGAAATGATCTTTACTTCTTTCCTATTGGGAATCCCATCGATCTTGGGTTCAGCCAGTCTCAAATACTCACCAGTTCTCAGAATGACTACAAGAAAACTAGGCCAAAAGGAAATGGGAAGGAGAAGTGGCCTGTCTGCGTGCGCACATTCCATTAAATGCCCGGCCAGAGACGACGCAGCAGCCACGTCATCATTGTGGCGAGTGAATGTGGCATATGAGGGAGATTGTCTTAAACCACCAATGGAAAGGGTACTCAGGGCACAACTCTAACTGACAAGAGGCCCCCAGTGGTGTCACTGACACCTGTATCTTGGTGCCAGTGCAGAAGGGCCTCTCCCAACGCCCTGTTATATAATTTCTCCCACGTCACAGATTTCCGTAGCTGGAGAGCAAAAAATGCCTTCTCGTTCAATGTCATTGTCATTTATTTCAGATAAAGTCTGTTGAGGCCATTTTTTATCATATTTTTAGAAATTAGCAAAATGCAGAGGAAATGTTCTTTGAATAAATACCAGATAATTCACTTTAATCCTGACTTCTTGGTCACTTAATATTTCAGTGAGGAATCTCCAAGCCTAAATTTTTTGATGTGTCTATTAAACACATTTTGAAAGCTCCTATAGCCTCCACCCTGTTGGATATGCATCTGGCAGGTGCATCCCTGATCAGGAGTTTCGTCTGAATTCAATAACGCCATGTTCTCCTCTGCTCAGCCAGTGTTTAGCATCTGTCATCTATTCTGAGATGGCTTAAGTATGACCTGCCCACCACATGAGCACCTGGGGCTTAGCATGAAGAAAAGGAGCATTGCGTATTATTTGCTGCCTAATGTCACCAGTTCTAGTGATACACTCCTTCTGTGAGGTCTGTGACTTTTCAGGTTACTGCGTGTGTGTGTGCGTGCCAGTGTAGGTACGTGTGTGCGTATGTGCATATGTACGTGCGCGCACGGTGCAATTAGGAAACACGACTTGAATGATAACCTCCGCAAATTTGCATCAGAAAGTACAATTTTAAGGAGCGCCATTGCTGGCCCACTTTTTGGCGGATGCCTATTCACCACCGAACACACCCTGAAATTTGCTGTCAAGATCCGGGAGAAGGGAAATGAAGCTTCTTTCTGGGAATGCCATATGCCTTTTGGGTTTAGTTTACAAGTACAATATATGCAGAAAGCTAGCAACTACTGTGTGGCTTATGTTTACCTGAAAGTGAAAATAGCTTTCATTTCAGGGATACTAATCATTGAAAATTCAAATGCAATTTCATCTGAAATAACTAGGGGTAAGCCTTCTTTACTGGCCTAGGAACAAGCCCACCTTGCCATAGTCAGATTTGTCTTCCTGGATCGCAAATACTTTTGAACCACGGGAAGTTTTATTCTGAAGAGAACTGAAAAGAATAAGCAGAACCGTGGTCTCTCCTGGCTAACCTCATTTTAGAGATGATGAAATTAAGGTGTTTCTTAAAATTATGATTTTACTGAGGCCGGCATATGTTCATTGTCCCTTCAAAATACAAATGTGAGACCTAGAGCACACCACTTTTCCTCCTTGTGTACTTTTTTCCCCAGTGGACACGATAACACCTGTCTACCCATCGTCACCAAGTCGCCGGAGAATCAAGTGATGAAATGTCTTCCACACCATGGTACCTGTGCCACCATGACCCTGATTGCTGAGCCTTGGAACGCATAGAGCCACCAGGTAAACATGAGCCACTTTCTTGACTGATCACTGGCGTTTTAAAACATTTTTATACTAACAGATGTATTTTGACGTCTAATTTAAAGCTTTGCAGGATGTTTGAAGGCAAAGTATTGGACTTCCAACAAGAAGGAGACACCTATGCAGCATTTATATATCTGTTAGCACTTGGAAAAACTGTAAGATGTAATGATAATGTGAAGTGTTTTTGTTATGAAGCTTACTCACATGTGGATCATAACCCGAAATGATTAGGAAACTTGCCTCTTCCTTCCCCCTCCTCCCTCTTCATCCTCACATTGCACTCCCCACCCCCACCCCCATCTCACCTGTGCAAGACACTTGTTACCCCGGCCTCCTGTGTTTGCTGTAACTGCCCTCTCGGATATGCTCTCTTTGGAAAGTGTTCCAGTCTGCGATTTCATTCAGAAACCCTCCAGGATTCACTTGTTGGGGTCTCCCTTCCCCCGAGGAATGCCCACTGCTTTCCAAAGACAGTACAAATGAACCCACTTGGCCTTCTGTATTGGCAGATGGCCCTAAGGTTATGTCTCACCTCATGTGTAATACACTGGTATTCTAGAAATTTTTCTGGCACTGATCAAAAAGACAGTTCTTACGATGATAATATCAGACTCTGGCTACCTAGGAGAAAGACCACTTTAGGGACCCAGGCCTTCTCTGTAAGCACAAGGTCAGTATTCACAAAGCTCTAGACCTCAGGTTCTCAAACCCACGTTTCCATAAAGTATCTATGGAGATGTTACCATGAAAACCATATTCTCACATCGGTTTTGGAGGAGTCGCTCTTACCTTGTACCAGGTCACCTCTGAACTTTGGGCATCACTTTGGCAGCTGAAGCTGGGGCAATTAATATAGGCAGTGCTGCCAATAAGAAGTTGTTGCTCGTGTGATACGAAGTTATTTGGTACACATGATACATTGGTCTTAGGCTTAACTTCTAAGATGGTCTTGACACAACAGGCCTCACCCTGAGGGCTCCTAGGAGAGTTAACAAGGTCTTGTGAACGTAGAGGTTATATCCAGGTAATATAAGATTTGGGAACGTTTTCTCAAAAGAATGCATGCGGGACATACCAAATCCTGGGTCTACAGATATACGACCCAGCATTATGCATTCCTGTGGTCGAAAAGTGTAGGATGCTCTTGTCCTGGATGATGTGATGATAGTTGTTAGTTATTTCCCCTAATGGATTTCCATTCTGAGGCTGAAAGTACCACTGGACATCAGATAGATCCTTACTACCACTGCAGGGCAAGTTTTCAGGGGCTTGGGTTGGTGAGAGTTGACTTCTGTGGTGAAAATGGGATTTCTGTGACTCTGTTAAGTCACAAAATAAGACAAACTTCTCACTCCCTGAAGAATATTCCCAAAGAAGTTTTTTGGTGATGCAATCTGAAAACCACAAGGAACAAAACAACAAAGAGATACATTAGAAGATGAAACTCTCCCTTGGCAATGATCTTTTTGGATATGACATCTAAAGCACAAGTAACAGAATAAAAAATAAACAAGTAGAACTACATCAAACTAAAAAGCTTCTGCACAGCAAAAGAAATGATCAAAAAAATGAAAAGACAACCCATGAAGTGGAAAAAATATTTGCAAACACTATGTTTAATAAGATATATCTGATTAACATCTAAAATGCATAAAGAATGCATACAACTCAAAAGCAAAACCAACAAAAACAAACAAACAAACAAACAATAAACACCCAAATAAGCCACTTAAAAATGGGCAATGAATCTGAATAAGCGTTTTCCAAAGAACATATACAATTAGCCAACAGGTACATGAAAGGCTGTTCAACATCGCTAATCATCAGGGGAATGGTCTTGACATAACAATCACTATCACAGTGAAATATCATCTCACACCTGGGAGAATGGCTTATCAACGAAAAGACAAGAGATAAATGCTGGTGAGGAGACGGAGAAAATGGGACCCTTGTGCACTGTTGGGGTTATAAATTGGTACACCCACTGTGGAAAACAGTACGGAGGTTCCTCAAAGAGTAAAAAATAGAACAATGATATGACCCAGAAATTTCATTTATTGGAAATGTATCTGAAGGAAATAGAAATGCTCTGTTGAGATGTTCTGCACCCCTATGTTCATAGCAGCATAATTCATGATCATCAAGATATGGAAACAACCTAAATGTTCATCAAATGAATGGATACAGAAGTTGTGCCCACACACGTACACAATAGAATATTATTCAGCCATAAAAAAGAAGGAAATCCTGCCATTTTTAGCAACATGGATGGACCTTGAGGGCATTATGCTAAGTGAAAGAAGTCAGACAGAGAGACAAATACCATATGATGTCACTTATACGTGGAGACTAACAACAGAAACAAAACAAAAACCAAGCTCATAAAAAAAGAGATCAGATTTGTGGTTACCTGAGGCTGGGGTGAGGAGTGGGGGAATTAGATGAGGTGGTCAGAAGGTACAAACTTCCAGTTATAAGATACATGAGTGGTGGGAATACAGTGACCACAGTTAACACTTCTGTATGTCTGAAAGTTGTTAAGAAAATGGATTCTGAGGGGCGCCTGGGTGGCTCAGTCGGTTAAGTGTCTGACTCTTGAATTCAGTTCAGGTCATGATCCCAGGATCGTGGGATCAAGCCCCATGTTGGGCTCTGTGCTGCGTGTGGAGCCTGCTTGGTATTCTCTCTCTGTGTGTATGTCTCTCTCTCTCTCTCTCTTTCTCTTCTCTCTCTCTCTCTCTGTCTCTTCCCCCTCTCCCTCACTCACATGCTCTCGAAGAAGAAGAAGAAGAAGAAGAAGGGGGAGAAAATGGATTTTGGGAGTCCTCATTACAACTGAAAAACAAGGAAATTTATTTTTCTTTTTTTGGTAGCTATATGAGATCATGGGTATTAACTAAACTTGTTGTGGTAATCATTTCACAATATATGTAAGTCAAGTTATTTTGCTATATATCTTAAATTTACGCAGTGCTATATATAGCTTATATCTCAACAAAACTGAAGGAAGAAAAGATCAAACTCTAACTTACATTTACAAACAGTGCTGGATTTAACAAGGGATTAAGCTCTTTTGTGTGTCTGACCTCTTCACTGTTTCCATTTAGAAGTTCATGTTCTAACTCCCTCTTCATGGACTTGAGGGGCCACTAGCCATAGCATTTTCCTGTTAGAGAAGGCTGAACCACCCCTCGTTCGTCTTCAGCTGCTCCCACTGAACACCCAGCTATTGTAACTGGGTTCCTCACTGATTCGTGGTATAAGCTGAAAGCTGTCCACCCCAGTCATTTCTCTCCCTCTGCACCCGTCTTAACAATAAGAAGGAAATGCTCTGTATCAACAGGTCAAGTTGCTGATATATCAGAATATCTGTCACTTTATACTTTGACCACAAGACGCACAGTGTTAACATGAAAAGTGAAATCCCTACCTGAAATATTCAGTCCTTTAGTTCTCTCTCCTGTGACAAGCCAGAGAAATATCCAGCCCAAATAAAGCGTCATTCTCCCTGCGTCCTGTCATCACTTGAATGAATTTGTTCCCTTGCCAGGCTGTGGTACGTTGTGTTTCAGAGCTCTTCCCTGAGAACCCTCTTCATTTCTGTAAGTCAAGAGGTGAGAAAAGGAGAAATCAGAACCAGTTATCAAAATGCAAGTCACACAGGAAGCTTTGAAAGGGCAGGTCACACCCAAGCAAGCCTTCCCGTGCCCACAATAGTGTGTGGCAGGCTCGTTGAACGTGTCATTTCTTGTACATCTAAAGGAGGAAGAGCAGCGTCTCAAACTCATGGCAACCACTTGGACCTCTGCACCATACCATGTGTTCTTTTGGTGCCATTTCTTCATGGAATTCTCCTTCTGTCCCTCCCCTTCCCCCTTCCCTTTCCCTTTCCCCTCCCTCTTCTTCTTCTTCTTCCTCCTCCTCCTCTTCTCCTCATCTTTCTTCTTCTTCTTCTTCCTCTCTTTCTTCTTCTTCTTCTTCTTCTTCTTCTTCTTCATGTTATCACCTAGCATGCATATTTCCATGAGTATCTTGGAAAAAGTTAAGTGAAACTTTTCCAGAAAAGGGGACCCAAATTGATTGAAAATGTCAGGTTCTCCACAGTTAGGAAGCCTGTACTGTAGCTCATATGTATAAAATTTGAGAATGTCCACATGTCTGTTTTATTTGCTTTTATTAGTAGTTGTAACAGCTGTTAGAGAATAGACTCTCTTCTCCCCAAATAAGAAAGGAAAAATGGTCACTGGATATCAATATCATTGTCTTACTCTGTGTATTACTCCTTGGGGTTGTTAGAACAAGGAAAATTTCTCCTGAAATTTGCCTAAAAATTTGTCCTAAAACATTCCCATACTGTCTTAGGCTCTTTAAAGTGAAAGTGGGGGTTGGGGCATCTGGGTGGCTCAGGCAAGAGTCCGACTTCGGCTCAGGTCATGATCTCACGGCTTGTGAGTTCGAGCTCTGCATCAGGCTCTGTGATGACAGCTCGGAGCCTTGAGCCTGTTTCAGATTCTGTCTCTCTCTCTCTCTCTCTCTCTCTCTCTGCCCCTCCCCCACTCTTGTTCTGTCTCTCTCTTCTCAAACATAAATAAATGTTAAAAATAAATTTTAACAAGTGAAGGTGGGGGGTTGAAGGTGTGGGGGGAATAGGTGATGGACATTGAGGACAGCACTTGTTGGGATGAGCACTGGGTGTTGTATGTAAGTGATGAATCATGGGAGTCTACTCCTGAAGCCAAGAGCACACTTGTATACACTGTATGTTAGCTAACTTGACAATAAATTCTATTTAAACAATTAATTTAAAAGTAAAAAAAAACAGTACTAAACATAAAAAAAAAGTTAAAGTAAAGGTGGGGTGGGAAACAAAATAATCCTCTGAAATAGAAAAAGTAAAGGAGCAGATCATGTCAAGAGAGAATGAGGGCCCTGCCCTGTGTTCATGGCACTTTTAACTCCCTTGTTGATAGGGTGGCCATTGCAACTTTCAAATGAATTATAAGAGATGCGAGATAAGGATATTGGGTGTGGGTCTTAGTCCAATGGGCTGCTATAATAGAATACCACATAGTGGGTGGCTTATAAACAATGGAAATCTATTGCTCACAATTCTGGGGGCTGGGAAGTCCAAGATCAGGTCACCAGCATGGTCGTATTATCCTGAAGGCCCTCTACCTAGTTCGTAGTGCCTTCTCACGGTGTCCTCGGGTGATAAAAGGTGCTAGTGATCTCTCTGGAGTCTCTTTTATAAAACACTAATCCTGGGGCACCTGGGTGGCTCAGTCGGTTAAGCGTCCGACTTCAACTCAGGTCACAATCTCGCGGTCTGTGAGTTCGAGCCCCGCGTCGGGCTCTGGGCTGACGGCTCAGAGCCTGGAGCTACTTCAGATTCTGTGTCTCCCTCTCTCTCTGCCTCTCCCCCATTCATGCTCTGTCTCTCTGTCTCAAAAATAAATAAACGTTAAAAAAATTTTTTTTAAATAAAAAAAATAAAACACTAATCCTATTTATGAAGGCTCCACCCTTATGACCTAAGCACCTTCCAAAGGCCCTACCTCCTAATACTCATTATTAGTGATATCATCTTTAGAGGTTAAAATGCCAACATATGAATTTGGGGAAGAACACATTCAGACCAGAATAGTGTGTGTAATATTTGATTGTTGTTCAATGTTGTTTTGAGCAGAAAATAAAAGTAAATTTTTTAATATGACTGTTTTCATCTGTCCTTTTAGAGTCCTGAACTATTATCACTAATGTAAAAATTACTCTGTATTACTCTGTGGGTTACTCTTGGGGTGGTAGATATAAGAAAACTTATCCCTGAGTTTTGTCTAAGAATTCCCCCTAAGACACTCCCATACTTTAGGCTCCCAAAGAGCCTAGAGTCTTAGGCTCTTTAAAGTTGGGAGAGGGGGTGGACAAAATAAACAGTAAAGTCCCTGCCTCAAGGATCTGTCACAATGTGAAAAACAATGTTGTTGTTGTTTTTTCATTTTGAATTCTTTGTTTTATTTTTTAAATTTCATTGACACTTTTATTTCACGTCAAAAACATGTTTTTGTGAGAAAAATGTTAAATAATAAAATTTTACTGACACTTACTGAAACAGTAAGAAATACTTTTATTCAAAACTATTGCAATAGGGGAGAGAAATCAAGCTCAACTCAGAATACAGCAAGGACGAGGGAGAATTTATAGTCAAAGAGCAAGGTGAGGGGGTCAGGGGATGGAAAGTTACTAAAGAGACATCAAGGGTAGAGAGATTCTTACTAAATGGATCTAACGGAGTTCTTGCTCAAGGTGAATCAAGGGCTTAGATATCAAGGATGGGAGTAGAGGACTTTGATCACTATCAAGTGTAGAAGGATGATTTAGCAGGACTCTTTGCTAAGGCTGGTCCGGGCAGACCAAACATATGACTGGGGCCAGGGTGGAGGCCTAGTGAAGAAGAGGTCTCAGAGGAGCTGGACTAAAGTTTGGTCAAGAAGAGACCCTTTGTCAAGATGCCCATGTGACTTAGTAAGTTAAGCATCCAACTTCAGCTCAGGTCATGATCTCACGGTTCACGAGCGAGTTTGAGTCCCAAGTCGGGCTCTGTGCTGACAATGCAGAGCCTGCTTCAGATTCTGTCTCCCTCTGTCTCTCTCTGCCCCTCCCCCTGCTCATGTTCTCTCTCTCTCTCTCTCTCTCTCTGTAAAATAAATATACAGTTAAAAAAGAAAGAGAAGAGTGTCTTTGCCAACATAAACATGCAAATAAGCAATACAGAAGAATGCATTACAGAAATAAATACAGTGATGACAGGAAAGAAAAAGTAAAAAGGAAGGAAGAAAAGACAGAAAAGAAAAGAAAGAAAGAAACAAACAAAGAAAGAAAGAAAGAAAGAAAGAAAGAAAGAAAGAAAAGAGGGAGAAAGAGGAAGGAAGGAAGGAAGAGAAAGGAAAGAAAGGTTACATGAACTGTCACTTGGCCCCTTTAAAAGTCTCCCCGCAATATCCATATTCTTTAGGAAGCTGACAAAATCAATCTCTTTCTCTTTCAACATCTAACCAGCCAACCAAGTTCCTCTCCTCACCCCTCCCTGCCTTGCTGCCCTTCCTGAAACCACTGCCTCCACTCCCCAACTTGCCCAGGACCTTTCTTTCCAGGTATTCCCATGTTTTCTCATAAATAAATGCTTGACTTTCCTCATCTTATAAAATTCTTCATTTCAACCAGTTTCCAACACACACACACACACACACACACACGAACACACGCTATTATCTCCAACATCTTCAGATGCAGGAGGAGAAAGTGATTTTAATATCTATAATTTTTTGTCAATAATTACTGTTTCCCTAACAGAAATAGTGAGCTTGAGCTGTCTTTGGGGATCCAGTTGGAGCATTGCGAAGACAGCTGGGTAGGACTCAGAAATGCTTCTGTGGGGTGCCTGGGTGGCTAAGTTGGTTAAGCGTCCCACCTTGGCTCAGGTCAAGATCTCAGGGTTCATGAGTTCAAGCCCCGCATCAGGCTCTTCCCTGACTGTGTGGAAACTGCTTGGGATTCTCTCTTTCTTCCCCTTCCCCCCTCAAAATAAACAATTAAACTTAAAAAATGCTTCTGGGGGTCAGCAGCATGGGGAAGCATTCAAGCCAGGAGCATCTGTAAGCTGCCAGGAAAGGGCAGACAGATTTCCCTAAAGAACACCGGCCTGGCAAGGGTGGGTCAGGGCTAAGGATGAAACAAAATAAGCCGAAAAAGGAAGAGAAGAAACAGAACATAGAGACCATCTTCATCCTAAGCACAGAGAGAGTCTGCAAGGAAGATGGGATGTTAGTGTCAGAAGCTACCGAGTAGGCACAAAATGGACTGAGAAATGTCCTCTGGCCTTGGCTCCAATAGATCAGATCAGCTTGGGCAGGGGCTGGGGCTGAGTTGACAGAGAGCAGGACAAGAAAAAGAAGTAGTGGGAGGAATGTGAGGGGTGGGGACAAGCCGTGAAGTCCACAGGCTGCACACAATGCGCAGAGAAGCCAGAGGTGGTGTTTGAGCGCTTGTGGACAAGGGCAGAGCGTATACGCCATTTAGGGGAATGAGTTTGCAGGCTAGCAGGTCAGAGTGAGGAATTAGGAAGCAATAGAATCCCCAAAACCATGGAGAAATCAGGACTGGGTAGGAGGCATGTGGCCATGCATAGCAGTAAGGTCCATTCAGACCAGTTTGCCCAGGTGGAGACCAGAGCACAGGATGTTTCCACCTGGCCACTGACCTGCTGGGAAGAGAGTGTGCTCAGGGGGCAAGAGGCTTCATGAGACGGTGGAGCACCTTGAAGGGAGCCAGGCACAGGGACTAGAGTCACTGCTTTGTTTATCCCCATTGGTGGCTCTTTTTCTAAAGACTGTGGTCGAGGAAAAAGGCAAGATCAGCAACTGCCTTTTAAGATGTGGCCTCCCCTTCGCCTTTCTTCACTTTGCCTCATAGAATAATCTCTCCATCTCCAACTTCTAGAGACATCTTCCTAAAAAGCAAACCTGAGCATGCCCTTTTCATGCTATAGACTTCACCAGCTCCACTGTATGTGAGACACCGAATTCATCCCAGCCACCATTTATAAAACCCCGTGGGACTTGATTTGGCTCTCTCATGTCTTATCTTGCATTTCTTCTCCAGAGAGACCCTCTCTGACCATTGGCGTAATAAACTCATCCCTCCTTCCTCACCACTGTACTGGCCAGCAACCATCTTTTATTACTCATTTTATATTTGTCTTAGTTCACGTTACTGTCTCAAAATATGTTGTTGTTTTAAAAATTTCTTCCCCGGGGCACCTGGGTGGCTCAGTCGGTTAAGTGTCCAACTCTTGATTTTGGCTTAGGTCATGATCTCACAGTTCAGTATTTGAGCCCCGTGTTGGGCTCTGGGCTGACAGCACAGAGCCTTCTTGGGATCTCTCTCTCTCTCTCTCTCTCTCTCTCTCTCTCTCTCTGCCTCTTCCCCGCTCATGCATGCTCTCTCCCTTTCTCTCTCTCAAAATAAATAAACTTAAAAAAAAAAGTTCTCCCTCAGCTAGAATCAAAACTCCATGCCAGTGGGAACTGAGTCTGTCTTTTCCAGCCTTCATGCTCTCTCCAGGAATAGCGGCTGGCCAACAACAGGACCTTAGTAACTCCTTGTTGGTAAGTTATCCACACCACACTGTAATTGTTATTTCGTATACTGTGTTCTCCCACTAGACTGGGAGCTCCTTAAGAACAGGGATCCTGTTTCAGAAATCTTATCTTCAAATCCTGGGACAAAGCTTTGTGTATAAATCACGATCAGTTCTGTCATCCAGATAAATGCAGAATACTTCGAGAGGAGTCAGAACAAATGCACATCAATCTACGTTTGACCATTAACTTGCTGTGTGACTCCAGTTAAGATACTTAGCCTCTCTCTGTACTTCAGTTTTCTTATCTGCAAAATGAATTATTTGGACTGTGTCAGTAGTCCCTTCACCTTACAGCTAGAGAATCAGAACTTCTGGGGTCTAAGATAGGAAATGTGTATTGTTTTTAAGCTCCTTGGCTAGGGAACCATGAGAACATGATTTCTAATATCATTTCAGCTTTAACATTTCTGTGATTCCATGTTTGAATATCCAAAGCCTATAGCAAATTAATTACCACACCTAGCAGTCTCCAGACCTCAGAAATTTCCATCCCAACCAGAGCCAACAGAAGCTCTCTCCATGATGCACTCACCTGCTGGTCTAGGACTTCAGGTTGCCTGGAGCTCTTTCCATGCTACAGCTCTCTCTGGGACATCGTTTTTCAAATTTTCTTGATTTCAAGAGTCACCTGGAATACTGATTACAAATGCAGATTTCTGGACTCTCCAAATCATATTAAATCAGATTCGCCAGGAGAACTTTGGAATCTACCTTATAAACGAGTGTCAGGACCATCACTATGGTCCAGGGAGCATCCTCGGGAAGCCCTGCTCAAGAAATAATAGAGCTTGGGGAGGTGGGTCCGGGCTGAGTTATAACAGCTGTTGTCAGCACTGGTGGCAACTGAACAACACAAAGACAAGCCTATTCTGGAAACCCCATTTATGTGGGTTAACACACTGTGTGGCTTGTTTGTCAATGTCTGCTTTTGAAGACTATTTAACATCTATGTGATGATTCTCATTCCACCATCACCAAAACACTTTCACGAATCATATGGAATCACACAAGAGGCATAGTATATGCTTTATTGGGCAAGGACAACTTAATCTAAAACAGTCTGTAGAGTCTCTGTTGATAGGAGTTAAAACCATGGACAGGTGTCACTGAATATAGTGCACTGCTCTCATTTATTTTCTGGTCACAGATGGGAAGATGATTGTCCTTCACGTTTTACTGATGGACCACCAAAGCTCACATTGTTTGAAATAGAAGTCCCCAATATTAATGACAATCACACATCTGGTAAGTATTAGAAGAATATTATTCCAGATTAATATTTCCAGATTCAGAGGTCTCAAAGCCTCTGACTGTCCCATCACTACATGCTATCCTGTCACAGAAGAAGACAGGAGGCCAACAGGGCATCCTCAAGTATCTGACGCGTCTCTTCTCCAAAACATCTCATACCTGCTTTTTGAGAGCCACAATTCTTTTGTTAGAAGTTGGAGATTCCTCCGCCTCCATTGGTCAAAGCTACACCTTCAATTATCTTTGGTTGACAATGAACTAAAATTTTTGCTGGCCTAAGTTTTTGATGAGATAAGGCGAAAGAGAGGAAAATGCTAGGGAAGGTAAGTGTCAACAGAGCTTTAGGAAGGAAAATCTTACTGCCAAAGATAAACAAAGTACTTTATAATTGCTCACAGGATCAGCAGTGATTCTACACTGAGAACACAGGTACACAGAGACATATGGTTTAGGACAATAGTAACTGTTGAATTCAATTAATGCTATTATGATTTTCACATGGTCCATGTTAGCTTTATACCTGATTGGCTGGGAATTACAGAAAATCCAGCGTGTAGTGCCTGCTCTCACTCACTTGACCTTATGATCTTATGATCAAGCCAAGATAGGGATTAGAATTTGACAAACATCTTGAGTCCTTTTACTCTGAACCTGTCCCACAAAATGCTCAAATCATGGTACATAGGTATATTTCATAACCATCATGTTTTTATAAAGTGAAGACTCCATAGATAGGAAGATCTCAATTTTCTTAGATGGCAATCTGTTACTTAAAAATCTCGTGAAAAGGAATTGTGAGAGAAATTCACTTTGAAAATTATTTAAGTTCTTTTCTCAACTTATGTTTTCTGGTTAGGAAATCTAGTGGGAAAAAATGTACCAATTCTTACCTTATTTTCTGTGCTGAAGACAGAAAAAAAGAGGAAGGAACTTCAAGTCTTTATTTCAGTAACTGTTGGCTTTTGCATCCGAAGAACGTGTAAATAATATCCATTTTCAAAGGATTCTACTATTATTTCTTCCTAGCCAGAGAACATGGAGAGCATGCAACAGCCGTTTGGCTCACACGTGCTTGGAAATAATGAGTTATACCTGGAGGACAAAAGAAAACTTTCATTAGTTTGCAAATGGCCATCGTCTCTGCCAAATCCGTGATCACACAGAGAAAAATCAAATTAACTACCTGTATCAGTAGAAGGAAATGTACTGAAGATGAAACATCTGAAACTCTTCTCTGACCCACCTCCTCGACTAGATAAGGTTTGTGGTCAGGTTTAGTTCAAAGAATGAGTAAGCCTGTTTCCTTTACAGGGATTTCCTGTAAAGAATATAGCACTCAATTTCTCAACTTTGTTGTTTTTTTTTTTTTTTCGTCTTGTAACACTAACCTCTGAAAGTGTAACCCTTAAGACATAAACTTAGGCCTTTCTTATGACTAACTTATTAACTCTGGAAAAGGAAAAAAATAGTATCTCTCTGACGCTCTTTACATAAAGCAATAATTTATTGACAGAGAGGAAATACATTTAAAGTTTAAAATCACCAAGGTTTTCGGTACCTTTTCATTAATATAGAAAGCTTCAAAATATAACGTATAATTAAGAGCACCACTATTCCTTTGATAGAACAACTAAAATCACTTTTGTAAGGATCCTGAGACCACACGGTCCGAAAGAGCTCTGCCTAGAAAGCATGCTGGTTAAGCCTTGATATTGGCTTCCCTTAAGAGTCTCATATTCTTTTTTTTTTTCTTAAGTTTATTTTGAGTGAGGGAGAGAATGAGCCAGGGAGGGGCAGAGAGAGAGAAGGAGAGAGAGAATCCCAAGCAGGCTCTGTGCTGGCAGTGCTGAGCCTGACGTGGGGCTTGATCTCAAGAATCGTGAGATCATGTCCCAAAAATAAATAAATGTTGAAAAAAAAAAATTTAAAAAAAAAAAAAAAAAAGAATCGTGAGATCATGACCTGAGCTGAAATCAACAGTTGGATGCCCGACTGACCGAGCCACCCAGGTGCCCTAAGAGTCTCATATTCTAAGAAAGATAAGGCTGATTCATCTGAGCGCAGCAGAGCCCCACGACCACCTCTACACATAACTGGAGGAGAACACAAAACACAAGTGAAGACTAAGTTCACTTTGGGATGAAGGCAAAACAAGTGTTTACCTGCGGTTAGGGTAGAAGAGGGCATTAGCAATTATAGCCGGGAATGAGCCCTCAAATGTACCCGCCACTAATCATAAATCTGTGTGGGATTCCAAGAGAATGTGACTGTTTGTTTTTCAGACCTATTGCAGGAGAGGTCATAGGAAGCAGCTGAAAGGCATGTAGAACTCCAGGCTCCCAGTGTCCTCTGGGGGCAACACACTGATGAGAAGAAAGGCAGGAGACCTGGAGGCTGGGGAAAGGATGGAATGCTGGGGGCCAGCATGGAAGGAGAAAGTTCAACATAAGGCGATGTTTATGACAGGTATTCAATAACTTTTGAATTTTTTGTAATGTTTATTTATTTTTGACAGAGAGAGAGAGAGAGAGAGAGAGAGAGACAGAACATGAGCAGGGGAGGGGCAGAGAGAGAGGGAGACACAGAATCCGAAACAGGCTCCAGGCTCTGAGCTGTCAGCACAGAGCCCGACGCGGGGCTCGAACGCATGGACCACGAGATCATGACCCAAGCGGAAGTCAGACGCTCAACCGACTAGGCCACCCAGGCGCCCCTTCAATAACTTTTGAATTGAACTGGATTTGAGTCATGTGGAAGTAGAAGCAGTCCTTCTGAAGTTTCAGAACCCTAATGCAGACCTCAACACTGAATTTGATCACCTGAATAGAATTTGAACAGGCTTGCAATTGATGAACTATCCTGTATGGGCCTTCCTCTGTCCCCGTCGTGTACATTCTGCTTTACATGCCCAGAAGTTGAGTCTATGAGCAACACCCAGTGTTCATCCCGATAAGTACCCAATAAGCGTTTCATTTTGATGAGGTCCCAATAGTTCATTTTTGCTTTTGTTTCCCTGGCCTCCTGAGACGTGTTGAGTAAGAAGCCGCTGCCACCAAGGTCAAAGAGGTTTTTTTGCCTGCTTTCTCCTCGAGCACGTTAACGGCTTCCTGTCTTACATTGAGGTCTTTCACCAATTTTGAGTTTATCTTTGTGTCTGCTGTAAGAAAGTGGTGCGTGTTTCTTTCTTCCTAATGAACTTTATAATTAGCATGATTAACTCCATATGATTTTATTCATATGTGGAACTTGAGGAACTTAACAGACCATGGGGGAAGAGAAGGAGACGAAATAGTTTTAAACAGAGAGGGAGGGAGGCAAACCATAGGAGACTCTTAAATACAGAGAAAAATGCGCTGCGCTAGTTTGCATTCCCACCAACAGTGCAACAGCGTTTCCATTTCTCTACATCCTCACCATCATTTGTTGTTCCCTGAGTTGTTCATTTTGGCCACTCTGACCACTGTGAGATGGTATCTCAGTTTTTTAAGAAGGTGGGGTGGTAGAGAAGCCTTACCCCATACAAAGAGAGAAAGGACAGGGGCAGGGCAAAAGAAAAGAAAAAAAAATTGACCAGGCAGAGAATCAGAGAAGCTATATGGCTTAATCCAGAGAGAGAGAGAGAGAGAGAGGAAAATAAAGAAGGAGATACAGAAGCAGTGTAAAAAGAATAGATTAAAAATGTCTGCTTAAACAAAACAACAACCGGAATAACTAGACTAGAAAAGGGAAGAAATAAGAGGAGGAAAAGGAAGGAAAAAAAATATATAAAGGTATATATACGTATATATGTATATATATTCTATAATACTATATTACATGTTTATGATATGATATGATATGATATGATATGATATAATGTGTGTGTGTGTGTGTGTGTGTGTATAAAATAAGAATTGACCAAGAATCAAATCAGAAAATGCAAAACTGCTGGACTGATACCTTGGAACTGGTGGCCTGGAGGAGGGGCTGTCTGGTTTGGTCAATGTCAATCTAGCTCTGGGAGATAAGCAGTTACCGGAGGTAGGAGGTCCCGCCTCCACTGTGGGCCCCTTGTCCGGTGCCTGAAGCCCCACCTCGTTGGTGATGGGGAGAAAAGCGGCAACACCCCAGCCTCCCCTCCCCAGACCAGGTGTCCCAGACCACTCTGTTCAGGCTGTCCTCACAGTGCCACGGGCACGAGCCGGCCGGTTCTGTTCTGCTCCACAGTCTCCCGTGCCTCCCAGGATGCTCGGCTGGGATTCAAACCCTGATGTCTTGAAGGATCCTGCTCCACGTGCCCTGGGCCCCGGGTAGTGCCACTCTGCCCCACGGACAAAGGGCCTCTGGCTGGGTGGCGTCCGCAGGGTCTTTTGTCCTTGGAGCGGCTATACGCCTTCTTCCCACAGCTCTCAAAGAAGGGGACTACTCTCTCTTACTGCGCCTGTGAGCTCATGAATGAGCCCAGGACTGGCTCCCCTCCTTCCCAGGCACTGCAACAGGGAAGCAGGCCCCAGTCCAGAGAAAGTCCCGCAACCCTGGATCATGTCAGAAATTGGTTCTTCCTCTGTTTTTTTTTTCCATTCCCCAGTCCGTGGTTTTCTCTGGTCCAAATACAGTCCTACACTTCCACAGCCTCTCTTTCTCTTCCTTTTTGTCTCTCCACAGAAGGGGATCCCACCCCTCTGTTCCTACGCCACCAATTCGCAATCATGTACCTATGGCCCGCCAACTTGTCCCCGTGGTCCCCTGGAGATTTTTCTGTCACTCGGTAGCCCAGATTCCTGGAATTCCAAGTCTTCTGACCTCAACACTGTCGTGTTGGAGGGATGAGGGAACTTTGGGTCCCCCTACTTCTCCGTCATGTTGGCTCCTCCCAAAGATTTAAATTTTAAAAAGTGAATCTATACGAATATTGGAAGAATGGGCAAATTCTCTCTATAATCAGGAAATGGGTAAATGCCAATAGCAAAATAGAAAGACAAGTGATAAATTGGAAAAACAAAATATTTGCAACGTACATTGCAGTGCCTTAAGGCCTTCTATGTAAAGAAGTTCCAACAACAGAGATGAAAAAGATCAATGCCTTTGCAGAAAAATTGGCAGAAGCTAAGGGATAATTACCCCTTACATTGCTAATGGGAATACCAAATGACAATCCCTGTGAAAAGGAAGCTGGCCATATTAGGCCAAAGTACGCATGCATTGCCCTCTGACACAGAGATCCTACATTTAGGAATATATCTCCCAAATATTCTAGGGAAAATGTGAAAAGATGTATGCATAAGACTACTGTTTACAACGGTATCTAAAATTGCAAAAAAAACTGGAAACATTTGATACTGGCCAAATAAACTGTAGTACAGCCACACAATGGTGTATCATGTAGCTACAAGAATGAGAAATAGCACCATAGGCAATTAGGCAGTGATTCTGGAATACATTCTGAAATGGGAAAAGAGGGTGGAAAAGTTGCTTCTAATATCCTACCATTTGTCTGTACGAAGGGAGGGGATTTAAATATGTGTGCATTTTTATTTACATTAAAAAGGAAGGCTACGTTGACATTTTTAGAAAGCTTTGCCTACAGGGGAAGGAGCAGACAAATAGGGAAGGGAATAGAAACTGGCATTTTCTGCATACACCTTGTTTTGTAGATTGGCTCTAGAAGGCTGTAGCTATTTTTGCATTATTATCAAACAAAACAAAATTTTGAGAAGCAAACCCTAAAAATCGAAATCAAAGGAATCGAACTGTTTATTGGGTTGGCAAAACGGTATCAAGAGGAATAATTCCAAATGGTTCTATATCATAAGAGCCTGACTTTATTATATTCTGATGGGATATTCTGAAGGTATAAAATAGTACCCCCCAAAAAATCTCGAACTGTCTTTACTAAACAAAATGTATACGGCTGTGTTAGTATTATGAATCGTTCTGAGGCTATTATGTTTATTATGGGGTAAAGCAAATTAATAATGACGTCGGTTCTGGAGGACTCAGGTGCCCAGAAGCAAGTGGCTTTTCCAGCCCTTGGCAATCCCACAGTATGGGGCTTTCCCTCAACTTGGACTATAGACTAGGTCAGGAACTGGCAGCTGTAAGCAGGAGCTTCCAGATTTGGCAGATTTCTTCCTGTCTACTGCAGGATCAGCAGCTCCTTTGGTAGCCCGGTGCCTTGTGACTTTGGAAGATGTTCTTGGAAGATGAGCCTAAGGTCGGTTTCTTTTCCTGTCTCAGCAATTCTAGAATTGTCTCTGTTTAAGATTTTTTAAAAAATTTTTTGAATGCTTATTTATCTTTGAGAGAGTGGGAGAGACGGAGCTCAAGGAAGGGAGGGGCAGAGAGAGGGAGACACAGAATCCATAGCAGGCTCCAGGCTCTGGGCTGTCCACACATAGCCTGAGGCAGGGCTTGAACGCATGAACTGTGAGATCATGACCTGAATCGAAGTGGGAGGCTTAACCGACAGAGCCACCCAGGCTCCCCCAGCCATCTCTGTTTAAACTAGCTAAAGAAGATTATGTCCATTACATCTAAAGCATGACCCATTCAGAGATACTTTATTTTGTTAAATAAAATCATTATGTGCAACCTCAACATAAAAATGGGTAAAAGCCACGTTGCACTGATTGAACTATCTTGAAGGCATGGCAGTGGGAAGAGAGCTGGGGGAAGCTCACCTGTTTCCCCCTCACTCCACCCTGCTGCCCAGGATGGTCCCTAAGGCACCATGAGGAGCCCTAGGACTCCCCAAACACAATCTGGAAGTCTATTCTTAACATGTTCACCATTAATTATTAAGCACACGCATCACGTTATAGATCTTGATATATGAATGGGTATAACATAAATTACTTTGCCTGGTTATGTATGAGCCACCACAACATAGGCTGTAAAGAGACAACAGCTTGACATCACAAACCTCACACAGAAATGGAGACGTTAGTTTCAGAGCCCCCAGCCTGGACTGTGATCATTATCAGTGTAGCACACGGGATAGACCCAGTGTCCCACCCATGGCACACATATACCGTTTCCTGTTAGATTTGTGGCTTGGTCACCCTTTGAAGAGCCCTCCAGTGCTCCTGAGCCCATCTCTTAGAGTCGCTTCTGCTCAGGAAGTTGGCCTCCTCAGAGGTTGGGTGTCCTCCCTCAGATCTGCCTTGAGCACTGGGTTCGCCAGTGTCCTGCTTTAGGCAAGTATGTTGACAGCTGGAGGGAAGTTCACCCCCTGTGTGCCTGGCCGACAGTCCTGGCCAACCATCAGCATCAGCATAGCATGAGCTTCTAGTACCCGCCAGAGGCCCAACTCCCTCTACCTTGGCAGATGCCACAGAAGACATGCTCCAATCAAGTGTACACTTTCATCCTGTGAGGGCTGGAGTGCCATTTGTCCCCTCCATCCTTACCCTAGTGTCCTAGAAGAAAGACTGAAGAGCCTTCATATTCTTGTGTCCTCCTTGGAGGTAGTCCTAAGCAGCCACGCTTCCTCTCTTCTGCAGGCCGTGTCCTAGACTCCCCTAGTATAAGTTGCCTTCCCGGGAAAGTGCCAGCACTTCCAAAAACTCATCTCAAGACTCACTGTCCAACAGGCAATTCCAAAGAGAAGAGATGATACACCTGTCTGCCCCTGCCTGTCTCACTAGCTAGTCGTGTGACCTGGGTCAATCCCCGGACTTACCCCGTTCCTGGCTTTGGACTATGTGGGTAATAAGCTCTCTGCTTTAAAAGAATATAACTCTATGTTAGTAAATGTTGCAGCACATAGTAGACATACATGGAGTATTTTATCCATCTTGGATGGCTGGCTATTCACTGATTCTCTGAAATCGACCCCACCATTTAAGGACACCTGAATCCACAGAAGAGAATGCCATTATTCTATCAATAATAGCTATTTGTTGGTCCCAGCTGGAACTGTTTGCACTTAGACTTAAAAATATGCACGCGAATCAACTGGCGTGTGAAGAGCTAATTCTTGTGCTGCGTATTGAGTGGCTTTGTGGCTTTGTAGAAGAGAATTCTCTTTTTGCTCCTGGATGGAAGGTAGAACGAAGAAGGTACATACAAAGTGAGTTGACATAAAAAAAAAAAGGCAGAAGAAGATAGGTGTAGAAGTTCATTTCGAATGACCCATATCTTATTAAAACAGGTAGACATCTATATTGAGAATGAGGAAGGGGAATGTTCACATAAGTGAAAAAGGCATCCAGAGACATTTCAAAATTAAGGGCACTGGACCAAAGGTTTATATTAATGTCTTTTAAAGCATATGTTTAATGTACTCATTTAACACACTTAATGCAAAACTTAATAATAACACACTTAATATATTTTACAGCACACATAATAGAAGAGAAAAGCAAAATCAGTCTACATAGTAGAGACTCTGATGTTAGCAATAACATTTCTCTTGACTGTATGTTTTCACACATAATTAAATTATTTTACTTTTTTAGCCATCCAACTAGCACACAAAGTTTTAAGCTCTCCAAAAAGCAAATCACTTTCTACCACTGAAAATCTAATAAAATCTTTTTTTTTTTTTTTAATTTTCAGCAATATCTACCACAGCCGTTTTAAACAGTGTCTGGTTTAAATCTGTCTGGAACATTCAGGCTGCATCCATATAGCCTAACCAGGCTTCCAGATCTACCCAAATCTTTCCTTTCTGTGTAAGGCAGATATTTGTCACTCACTCAGTGATTTCCATGGACAGCCATTATTGCTGAGGCCACCAAGAAGTCCCACAGGGCTGTGCTTGCTTTAGGGAGACAGACACATGTCTCCCAATGTCAAGTTTCACGCCTCCAAGGAAGAAATCTCTTTTTCCCTATTGATATGCTTCTCCCATATGCTTCTCTCCGTGTACAAATGTCCTCAAGTCAAAACCGCCTTCCTTCCAGATCTCTTTCCTTTTCCTGCTCTCTGGCTAGTATTTTAGTTCACTGCTAAATAAATGAGCTAACAATTAATGATGACAATTAATAGTGACAATTAATAATAGTAATAACAACACATGAACTATTAAGTCTGTGCCAAGAACTGTGGTAGGTACTTTATTCATTTGGTTCCCCTATGAAGTAGGTACAACTACTCTACATTCCAGTTTTACAGATGAGGACACTGAGGCACAGACCGGTTAGAAAAGATTCCAGGGGCCACACAGAAGTAAGTAGCTAGCACATAGGATTCGAACCCCAGCATCTTGACTGCACGGCTCATGCTCGACAACCATGCCCTGCTGCCTCCACATTAACGGCATTTAAAATATATAATTAGGGGCGCCTGGGTGGCGCAGTCGGTTGGGCGTCCGACTTCAGCCAGGTCATGATCTCGCGGTCCGTGAGTTCGAGCCCCGCGTCGGGCTCTGGGCTGATGGCTCAGAGCCTGGAGCCTGTTTCCGACTCTGTGTCTCCCTCTCTCTCTGCCCCTCCCCCGTTCATGCTCTGTCTCTCTCTGTCCCAAAAATAAATACAAACGTTGAAAAAAAAAATTTTTTTAATATATAATTAAAAAAAAAATCAAGCAAGTAACTTTTTTTTTTTTTTTTTTTTTTTTTTTTTTTTTGCTGTGGCTAATGAATACCAGTGGCTAACAGTGAATATGGAAAATCTGGTCTGGCACCATCCTGTCTATAAACATTCCTGTTCGTTAAATCAACAAATGTTTTAGACCAGTTTTGAAAGACCCTGAGAATGATTTCAATGAAAACGTGTGTCTCAGCATTTGGGGAAGTTCCCTCCAAACAGGCCCAATTAAGCAAGCCCTGTGCAGTGCTTTAGGGGGGTTCCAGTAACTGCGGGTCTGCAGCTGTGGTCAGCACACGCCGAGCACGTCCTGAGGCCAAGGACTTGGCACACCTCGGTCCCCTACTCTGCACACAGCCCCACCTGCTCTCTGCCCCATCCCAGGCACTCTCCACAGTGCTTAGAGGTAGGAGGCACTGTGGGGAAGTGAAGGCACCATTGCAGTTACTACGTCACCTACAGGATCATAGAAAACGCCACTTCATCAATGAGAAAGAATGAAATATGGCCCTTTGTAGCAACGTGGATGGAACTGGAGAGAGTGATGCTAAGTGAAATAAGCCATACAGAGAAAGACAGACACCATATGGTTTCACTCTTATGTGGATCCTGAGAAACTTAACAGAAACCCATGGGGGAGGGGAAGGAAAAAAAAAAGAGGTTAGAGTGGGAGAGAGCCAAAGCATAAGAGACTCTTAAAAACAGGACAAACTGAGGGTTGATGGGGGGTGGGAGGGAGAGGAGGGTGGGTGATGGGTATTGAGGAGGGCTCCTTTTGGGATGAGCACTGGGTGTTGTATGGAAACCAATTTGACAATAAACTTCATATATTGAAAAAAAAAATGCCACTTCATGAACTTAAAATCCTTTAGTTCAATCATGAGCATTAAAAACGTGAAGATGTACCCTTTTTTAGGGCTTAAGTTTCTTTGCTTTGTGCCCAGCCTCACCGTTGCTGAATATGGATTGAGAATGAGCACCTGTAGACAGTTACGGAGGAGGAAGAAACAGAAGAGGTCTGTTGCTTTTGAATTCTGGGTTCCACTGGGAGCACATGACCACAGCTCAATGTTTAGTCCTATCTCTGGCAACCTAGTGATGACTTTCATCTTCAGACTGTAAGTAAGATTTTCAGAGAGCCAAATATTTTTAATAGTGCCCTTTGTTAAAAATAGGCTCCTCCGCTCCGAGCCCAGAGCGTCAAGAGCTCTTTCTTACATTTGGCTTTTCTAAAGATCAGGACTGTGAAAGAACAGGGAAGACTTCAGATTCAGTTCCACGAGGCTTGACCACTTTTGCAGGCATCAGGTACAGAAGATTCTTCCAGAACCTTGAGTTATACGACAGAGGTTTATCAGCGTTCCACTTCAGAACTCTGTGAGATTTCAAAAGCTTTAGTGATTGGGGGAAGAATGTGAAGTCACTGACAGGTGTAAATTCAATTAAGATGATTTTAATTTTCCTTTCTACCAGAGCTTCATGGAGTCCACTTTCAAGTTCATACCTGACTTCATTAGACATGTAGCTTTTACTTAGGACAATGATCAGTCTTCGGCTTTTCTCTATCAATGAGTGGATTTCATCAACAATAGCTGAAAAGGCAAGATGTGGCAAAGTAATTAAAGAGAACTAAAAGAGACAGGAGATGAAAATCATTTTGCACAGTCTAATTCTGTGTTATTTAACTTACTTCACTAGTAAGTTTTTCAAGATAAACCATTTATTCTTAATTCTATACACCTATGGAAAACAATCATCTAGAAAACAATAATGAAGTTGGCACTAATTCTATGCCACTCCCTCTTCTAAATGTTTTATGTATATCAACTTACTAAAGCATCATAATGATCCTATGAAGAGAGTATTGTCATCACCACCATTTTACAGATGAGGAAGCCAAAGCACAGAGTGGTTAAGTAACTTGCCTGGAGTCACACAGCTCGTAAATGGCAGAATCAGAACCTAGGTGGTCTAGTTCTGGAGCACCTGTTCCTAACCATCATGCTATCTTGCTTGCCTCTCCACAGGCAGGGAGGAGCACACTAAAATCCAAATTTAAAGATTATATATCTATATATCTATATCTATATGGAGATAGATCTATATGGAGATATAGATATACAGATATAGATATAGATATAAATATAGATATAGATATATAGATAGATATCCATCCCACAGTTAGTCCAGACCAGAAGTTGACAAACATTCTGTAAAGGGCCAGATAGCGAATATTCCAGGCTTTTCACACCATCTTTGTCACACTGCTCATCTCTGCCATGTAGCTCAAAGGAGCCACAGACAACACATGAACAGATGTCACCTTGCTGTGTTTCAACAGAGGTGACAGACTGGATCTGACCCGTGGGTGATGGGTTGCCAATTTCTGGTTTAGACCTCTACCCTTTCTCAAATAGACGTTTTAATCCAAACTAATTACAATTAAATACACAACATTCTTTATTTTTATATAAGAACCGAGAAGAAATCTATTTAATTAATTAATTTATTAAAAATTAGTATGCTTTCTCCTTCTAATTGGTAGTATTTTCCCTTTCTCATTTGTATTCTGGGTGGGTGGGAGGGGACCACAACTATTCCTTATTTACTGCTATGTTTTCAATGCCAAGCTCAGATTTTGGCACAAGGCTGGAACTCAGTATATGTTGCATGAATGGATGATAGTGACAATGAAAATATTTATATTGTATCCTTGGTAATGCACCAGCCCCCAAAACATTCTGACGCAGATTTCAGATATTTGCTCTGGAAGACTTCAGAGAAAATATACGGAAATGTTACTAAATTTCTTGGCTTCAAACTGGAATTTGCTTCAATGTATGTTTTAGGGTTGTTTATATTCATATACTAGTAAAAAACTGAATTTCATGTCTAAAATCCGACATGAATCATCAATCTCCTTTTATTCACCCTTTTCTACCGTAATTTTCACACCAATGCCAACCCAACAAAGAATAAGTATTTTCTGGTAAGAATGAACTGTGTTTATAGTGCAGAGAATCCCGTTCTGCTGTATAAAACATTACCAAAAGAGATATTCCTACTGTGGGGCATCTCTAGATAAATGCTTCACGACAATGCCGATTCTGGGCCTGGTTCTGAAAGTGGAATGCCCTTTCCCCAAAGGTTCAGAGAAGTAGGAAGCACATTGAAGAGCCTGGGGCCCAAAGAGGTGACTCTCAGAAGTAACGTAGTTAGCTTTTTTGTCACTACTGATTCTACTGATTTAGCTGGTCACTTTTGGTTTAGAGAATCGCGTTCATTTGTTTTTAAGGCAAAACGGGGTTGTCTTTTGTAAGGCTGAACTATTCATCTTTTACAAGGAAAATCTCTCCACCAGTTCCCTATCTTGTATTCCCTTTCTTACCTCCTCCAGGCACTACATCCCTTTCATATATGCATAACTTATACCCAAAGTGTTTCTCCAACACCCTGGGCAAAATCTCCACAGCAAAGGTGTGCTCCTCTCCATTTTCGGGTCCACATTCTTTTAGGTAAGACACAAAAGCATCGTATGTTTTCCCATCTAGGAAATAAGGTTTACTCTTTTAATTACAGTGCAAATAAAAGTTTAAGTACGAATTTGAGCAAAAGGCATGAAAAATGGGAGTGGAACCAATGAAAAGGAAAGATGAAATAGAGCATCTATCTGTACAGCATCTATAATCAAATTGTACACATTAAATATGTACTGTTCCTTGTATATCAATTGGAGCTCAATGAAGCCATTTAAAAAAGAATAAAGAAAATATTTTTGCTAGAAAACAAATTAAAAATTAGAGCAAGAATGTTTAAACTAGGTAACCCGTAAGTAAGGTCCATCAAATATATTTTGGTTCTCGGATTCTTTTTAGACATTATTCTTTATCTATGACTTTTTAAGTTGTCAAACACAAGAAATAAATTCATTATTAAAGACAAACAAAAAATAGCATCACCAAATCTCATATGCTAATCAAGCAACCAACCAGCAAATTGTTTTTTTGCATGTACATTAAGACTCCCTTTTTTGGATACTATAGAAGGATGGGGATAAATACTAGATCCAGGAGCTCAAGGAATTTAAAAGCAGTTAAAGCCCAGGAGACCAAATATATCCTCAGTCTAGAATTGGAAAGCAAATCTCATCTCGGATTTCTTGTATCACCTAATTCTACCAGCAGCATCCTCATATGTCTACTCTCAGAATGACTCACTGGAAAGCCAAGACAGAAACAAAGCTGAGAGTTTACATTGGCAAGTGAGAAGAGACAATAGAGGTGATTTAACAGAAGACCATGTGGGAAGGGAAGGGGAAAAAATAGTTACAAACAGAGAGGGAGGGAGGCAAACCATAAGAGACTCTTAAATAGAGAATAAACTGAAGGTTGATGGGCGGGGGACGGGGAAGAGGGGAAAATGGGTGATGGGCATTGAGGAGGGCACCTGCTGGGATGAGCACTAGGTGTTATATGTAAGTGATGGATCCCGGGAATCTACTCCCCAAACCAAGAGCACAGGTACTAGATGCCAATATGAAAACTTCCAGTCTGTTGAAAGGTTTTCACTGATAATAACATCTGCTCCTATTTAATTCCTGATAATGAAGCGCTTTCAGGAGGTTAAGGCGACAAAGCCAAGATGAAAGTGTTACCTAAGCAACAAAGACCATTGTACTAATTGGGTAACTACAAAATTACATACATCTCTGTCTCCTCTACCTTCGTCCAATCTGTTTGAGAAGACAAAGCAGACAGACCCAACAATTTGAAAAAGTTTACAAAGAACACATTAGCAGATGCCAGACGGTGTGACAAAACCAGCAAAACAAACAGAATCAAAACAGTCAGACACTACAGCGTGATCTCCAGGGGACACGCTTTCCGAGAAAAAGAAATTTTGAGCCAAGTCCTAAATGATACAATTGATGCTAACTGGGATTGGTAGAGGAAGAAGGGGCAGTGGGTGGGGCGTGGTCTACCCCTAAGCCGTGACAGTTTGTTAGATGGTACAGGAGTTAGATGTACGCTTGCCTGTGTTATTGGAATCATGAACTTGCTGCTGAGTTGAAAGCTAAATATCACTGGGTCCTTTATGAAAATCTAATAGGATGAAACCATTCCAGTTCCATGTTCTTTGTGGTGCCACATCATGCATGCTCAACAATTCAGCCCCGGTACCTTCAATGGCTCACAAAACAACAATTTCTGTTTCTGGCAAAGCTTCTTCAATTCCACCTACAGCATTCAGGTTCAGCAGTTCAAGTCAGAGCCTACTGTTGATTTAAAGCAACTGGTTAGCAGAATCGCATGCATACAAAAGAAAGGACAGGGGCGCCTGGGTGGCTCAGTGGGTTAGGCGTCTGACTTTGGCTCAGATCATGATCTCCCGGTTCACGAGTTTGAGCCTTGCATTGGGCTCTGTGCTGATAGCACTTTGGATTATCTCTCTCTCCCTCTCTCTGTGTCCCCCCCCCCACTTTCTCTCTCTCTCTCTCTCTCTCTCTCTCAAAATAAATGTCAACTTTAAAAAAAAAGAAAAGAAAGGACATTTTGGTAAAAACTGTAGAATTAATATGCATATCGGAGGTAGGAAAAGCTGCTATAAAAAAAAGAGCCAGTTCCTAGTTTAATCAGTAAGTGGGTCCCCCAAGTAATTCTGTTAGATTGCTGTGAAATACAGCTATTTATTAGTGTAAGAGCTAGTGTTTCCATTAATAGTCATTATGTCAACGATTAGAATAGGCACCAAGGAGTAAGAAATAAATAAGTACACTTTTTTAAAAGGTACTCTTTTTTTGTAATCATGATGTAACTAATTGCAATAAACTGGAAAGACAATTCAGCCAAATTTATACTGTAATATGCAAGTAATATAGATTTACTCTTACCCATGGAAAATTAGTTTTTCAACTATTAATTAATTTTCAAATGCCTTATTTCAAGCAGTTCTCTTCTTGGTTTAGCAAATCTTGTAATTTATATTCTAATTTACTTTAAACCCAGGTAATGAACGGCTTGCTGGCTTTGATAACAAAGTAAAGTGCTTAAGATAAGGTATCGGAAAGCTAATAATAATTATTTTGGGTTCTGTATAAACGAAGTCCTCATGTGAATGGGCATTTGGGACTTTAAGGAATCAGGCCAGAGCTTCTCAAACTGTGTTCAGCGAGTGACCATGTTTTCATTTAATTTGACTGGCTTGGGTTGATTTGTTTCATTTCCAGTCCTTCATAAACCAGTACTGAAAACATTCTTGGATATTGCAGCAATATCAATTGGCCAGGAAAGTTTAAATTTTTGCACTTTATCTCCATTTCTGCCCTTTTCCACAAGTGATCTCTGTCATGGACCACACTTTTAAATATAGCTGATGTAGAGCACATCTGTAAATGTTTCCATGCACCACTACATCGGGAGGTAGGAAGCGTGAACTGAAAAAATGTGGATTGTGTCAAACACAACAACGAGGGAGAAAAAATCTTAGCTGAAGATCAGAAAGAGAGATATTAGTGAATGCTCATTTTGAGATACTTTCTGGTCAATGCAAGTAGAGACCTGTTCAGAAAGGGCCAACAAGAGACTTTTCGGTTGCTGGCAGCATTTCTCTCCATCTCCAAAATTGCACACACACAGGCTCAAAGCTAAATTAACTAGCTTTGCTAATTTTATATTATTTTTTAAATTTATTTTTATTTTTGAGAGAGAGAGAGAGCCTCAAGCTGGCTCCGTGCTGTCAGCGCAGAGCCCAACATGGGGCTTGATCCCACAAACCGTGAGATCACGAACTGAACTGAGATCAAGAGTCAGATGCTCAACCGACTGAGCCACTCAGGTATTCCTAATTTTATATTATTAATTAAAAGTTGCAAATGTGAAAAATCTGAGACTTCTTTCATAACTTGAGGAGAGGAGGGTCTTTCTACTTCTGATCGCAGATCTAGATTTAAAAAATCCATAAAAATAAAAATGTACACCTGAAACTAACATAGCAGTGTGTTCAATTATCCTTCAAGAATAACAAAAAAAATCTTCCACATGTGACACTACTATAAGCAAAGTCAAAAGGCAGATTACAATCTGGGAATAATATTTTCATTTCATATTATAGACAACAGGCTAGACTCCTTAAACTAGAAATAGCTCCTAGACATAAACAAGAAAAAGAAAAGCCAACAACCCAAAAGAAAAAATGGCAAAGGCTATGAATGAGTACTTTGAGAAAGGAAATACAAATGAGTCTTACACAAATCAATAGTGACTCTTGCATAGGAAGCGAAATGGCAAACGAAAACTACACGGAAATACAACAATTTACCTATCAGATTGGCACATACTCAAAAGATTTTGGGTAAGGTCATGGGACAAAAGTGACCCCATTCTTTGAAGGTGGCAGTGGTATAGTAATATGGGGGGCAAATTGGCAATATCCGCCAAAGTAACAATTGTGTCTACCCTTGAGAATTCTTCCTTCACTTATACTGCCCACAGTTGAACCAATGACTGTACAAAACTATCTGTCACATCATTTCAGTAATAACAAGTTGTCTTCAATAACCCACAAGGTGACCAAATAGACAGTGAGACATCTGCAGAAATAAAACACTGGGCAAGCCTAACAACCGAGAGACTTTACAAACTACTATAGAAGTGCATCCAAGGCATATTAAATCAAAGTTAAAAATAGTGTACATGATATGCGAACATTCGTTGGAGCGGAATTTGATTCTATATCGTTATTTGTTCGGCTATACTGTCAATGGTGGATGAAGTGGGAAGAACAGACATAGGATAGGATGACAGGGAGATATTCTGTTGCATCATTTCTCAGACTTTTTGTGTTTTGAACTATGTGTGTCCTACACACACACACACACACACACACACACACACACAAGCAAGTTTAATGGGGTAGACTGATTTTTTTAAATTCAGTAGCCATCTTTCTTTTTTATTAAAGTATACATGATTCAGTAACTATCTTGAAACTTGAGGACTTCTTTAAATCACCTTTAAAAGTAGAGAAACCTAGGCACAGAGTTGCCACACAGAAACAGCCATAGATAAAAACAGGCAGTTCTAGGAAACTAGAACCCGGGTCATTTGACTTCTAGTCCGGGGTTCCTGTAGATACATCATGCAGCCTTCTTTGTCAGGTTAAAATAATGAACCATAATACAATTCAATTCCATTGAAATGAAGTTTATTGAATGTGCATATTGTTTAAGATGCCCAGATTGTGTGTGAATAACGACAGCTCGTGGGCACAAGCATCTCACAGGCCATGAAGGAGAACGTGACATGTGTGCATAAAACAATTAGAGAACAGTTTTTGACAACATATGAGCAAGCACACAAAAAGGTGATACAAGACAACATTTGTGAGAGATGCTACGTTCAAATCAATTTTTCCCACGGACAAACCTCTACCACACATGAAGTATAATCAAAATGAAATGAAGATTAATGTTTCTTTATTTGAATTCTTTTTAAAAATTTTTTAATGTTTATTCATTTTTGAGACAGAGAAAGAGTGTGAGTGGGGAAGGGGCAGAGAGAGAGGGAGACACAGAATCCAAACAGCCTCCAGGCTCTGAGCTGTCAGCACAGAGCCTGACGTGGGGCTTGAACCCACGAACCGTGAGATCATGACCTGAGCCGAAGTCAGACACTTAACTGACTGAGCCACCCAGGTGCCCCTCTTTATTTGGTTTCTTAATGAAGTAAGAAGATAAGAAAATCCAGCATTGTGATATTCATTACCTGTTAATGTTTCATCTTTTCTCATGAAATGCCTATAAAATAGAGCCAAGTCAACTCTATAAATGACACCCATTATCACTAGGCACACAACTACCACTGAGATCAGAACAGCCACAATCATTCCTCTGGTGAAGATGTAGCCTGGGATATCAGCCATATCTTCTAGAAAGGAAAAGAAAATGGAAATAATTAATGAAAGATGGTTTACCAGTGTCTCCCACCATCTTACCTCATACTTGTCAGTTTTTATATTTAGCACTAATCCCAGTTGTCTATCCAATGCAATCCATTCACTTAGTCCACATTCCTGCCTTTAGTCTGGAATACTGACCTTTCTACTCCGATTTTTAAACAGTAAAAATGTGTAAAAGGATATTCAGAGACCTGAATGGAAAGCATTGTGATATAGCCTGTCCCTACTTGGGGAAGGCAAGGATGATAAGATACCAGGGTGAAATGTCCAGGGACCCAAACATACATCTCAGCTGGTATGTTGAGAACATAAATGGAAGTACACAGTCTTCAGAGAGCAAGTGCTGACCTGAGCTCGTCTGGGCTCCCAGCCTGGCTCCGTCACTTAGTTTGTGTCCTAGGGAAAGTCACTGATTCCCTTCATTCTTAGCGTCTTCATCCATAATATGAACCCTTTTCTTTTTTTTTTTTCAACATTTATGTATTTTTTTTGGGACAGAGAGAGACAGAGCATGAACGGGGGCGGGGCAGAGAGAGAGGGAGACACAGAATCGGAAACAGGCTCCAGGCTCCGAGCCATCAGCCCAGAGCCCGACGCGGGGCTCGAACTCACGGACCGCGAGATCGTGACCTGGCTGAAGTCGGACGCCTAACCGACTGCGCCACCCAGGCGCCCCTATGAACCCTTTTCTGAGCAGCTATTGGGCCAATGGCCCTGGGTTGTATTGTATTGGTGGAGGATGGAGGGGGGTGACTCTGGAACGTTCCATCAGGTAGGCAGTGAAAAATTTTAGGAGTCCGCAGATCTGAGCCATCAACTGTCCACCTGCCAGATCCAGGGACTGGTCCAAGGAAGGGAAGCCTCAGCTAATCTTGGTTGAGTGCATGAGCACACGCAAGGGCCCCCTGTGCCCAGCGCCCAGCTAAGGTAGGCTGGAGGCCGCAGTACCTAGTATCATTGGCCTCACCCTACACTGAGCTGCAAGCGTGCCTCCCATCGTTATGGGTACGTGAGGGCTGCCATGACTGCCTCCCCCATGACAATCAGCTACATCTCTGTCTCCAGGCTATATCTGCTCCGCTCTCTTGGGCCCCTGGTGCTTATCTAGGACTGCAATCTGATCGAGAGCAAAGGATTAGAGTTTGCGTTTTCATTTTCTGCATGAAATCAATGCACAGGGGACACCAGCAGGGGACTGAGCCCCAGTTTAGCCTGAATACCTGTGACACAAGGCAGATAATTTCACCTCTTGGGAGCTTGCTTCCTGGGGTGTAAAATGAAGGGAGTGGTGATCTTTGAGGTGTCCCTCAGCAGCAACTTTCCAAGCTTCCACAAACTTCCAAAGTAAAACTTGCTCATACCTTTTTTCAACAAGACGAAGTTTATGGTGTCTGTGCCTCCCTCGCTGGCCACAGTGCAATTATATGAAAATTTTAGATTTTTTGCATTAATATTCTCAATTTTCAACATTCTTGACACATACAATTTGCCGTCCAGAGCCCTGTAAAAGAAGAAACAATTCAGTGACAGGCTTTGTTCATTGCCAGCAACATTGCTCATGAGGGAGGAATTCATATGCACAAATACTCAAAGGCAGTGGCTCTGTTGGCTCCATGGAACCTTCTCTTTCTGGTGGGTCCTCAGAGTGTGGGCCACCACAAACCTCTGCTCCTCCGGGGAGCATCAGGGTGGACAGAAACAGCCCTCCTGAGACCACCTGGGGCCGACCCTGTGAACCACCCAGAATGAAAATGTCTGGAAGGTAATGATGCTAAGTTCTCTCTCAATGATTTTCCCCTATTTCTCCTCGCCCAACGGCTTAGCGTTCTTCCCATGGGGAGGTCTCCACCGATTGTGACAAAGCTGCAAATAGTTCAGCAGAGATACAGATTCCTATCAAGCTTGTCCATGCCATCCTGAAGATCGCTTTTATTTTGTTCAGCATCGAAAACAAACTGAAGAATGACACTATTGTCAGATGCACCTGCAGGCATATGAAAAATACCAATTAAGCTGTTCAGCACATGTCAGAAAATGACGTAGACAACCATTAGCAGCGAGCTGTCTTTCTCTTCTTAAAAGATTCAAGTTGTCCTGTCGTCGATGCAAGGCAACTGCTCATGACATCTGCTTCCGCGTCAATGACAGGCTGTGAAAGCACCATGTCAACCAGCGCTCCCCAGGTGCGCTCACTCACCTGCCGCGCCCCTAGCAGCAGGTGCCTCTATTCTTGGGACATGGCACCCTCTGTCACCTCCAACCGTGTCAAATATAATTTGAACATGATTCTGTAAAGAAGTCACCAATCCAGAAATAGCAACTATCTCATATCAGTGAAAAATCCCGAAGTTAAGGCACAAAAGGCCAGTGAGAAGCCAGGACAGAAGACGGAAAAAGCACAGGCATAACTCTAAAGAAAGACCACCTTACTCTTAGCTTAGTTTGAGCTCCATTGCAGATAGTTTGGTGAGTTGGTCTTCTATCCCTCCAAACAGGAGCAACAGATCGCTAGAAGGGGGAAACGCAGAACTCCAGGGGAGGTTCGATGCTGAGGATAAAGACACAATGGCAAGACAGCCCTGCAATTCAGCTGAGTTACTAGTCACGTGCCTACTAGAAGCAAGCGGACAGACCTTGCACCCTAAGGAGCTTGCAGACAAGTGTTAGCAAGAAGCAAGAGTTGTTGCCGTGACATCAAAGAATTTTTTTAAGTGTAAAAAGCAGAAAAAAAATCCTCAAAAGTGCAGCTAAGGTAACAGATACCTTGGGATCCCTACTCTCTACCACCTGAGTATATCAGTAAAATACCGATTAATGACCTAAAGTCATTCAAAAACACTCAAACGACCACAGGCTTAGCACAATTTTTAAAATCCAAAAAACTATGGCCTAGGTAATCCCTCTTTTATCAGATGCTTAAGTAAATTGCCCATCCCTATCAGATCCTGACCAACCAAAAGCTACTTTTTGTAAGGCGATGTTAAAAAACCTCACTGACCTTCTTTTTCTAGTTTAGATCTTAGCAATAAATTTCTGCATAATCCATCAGCCTAGCGCATGGTAATTATCATTATAAAATATGTAAATTAGAAATTAAAATTTAAGCTTATCTCAAACACCCAATCAGCCATTCAGGACTCTGGTGTTTTTTATAGCATGGATCTATGATACAATGTGATTTGTATATATCATGATACATAATACATCACATATACGTACCTATTTTTTTTTATGTTCTCTTCATGTACATTGGGTTCCTTTCCATTTTCATCCCACAAGTTCCAATAAATCTGATCCTTTTCATTCGCCAAAGCAGAGCAATTGAGGTTTACATCTTTTCCTACGTAAAAGTTGACAACCAATATTCTGATCTTACAGACTCAGATTTCCCAAAGGTATCAAATTAATATAATCAACATATATTAACTTAATACATAGAGCTAATGTAGTGCTACCTCTCAGAAAGAAAAAGATAGGCTTGGTTTTTAAATTTTAAAACATGTATAAAGCAGAGAAATTAGGTAGCAATTTTAAGTCATCCACAGCCTATGAGTTGGTTTCGCTTCAAATGTCTATGTTTAAATAAATTATTAAAACTTAGAGTGGCGAGTGGGCCTTCTTTTCAACATACAGTTTAGTAGGTAGTGTCGGGGCAACACTCCCACAGCAACTTCTAGAAAAACAAAATGGGTAAATCACACAAAATTAAGTTAGCCAGCAATTAAAGACATTAAAGTGCAGGGAAAACAAAGAGAAACAGCCGGGCTGAAAACGCAGCCAGGAAGAAGCCCTTCCAGGAGGAGCTGAGATAGCCGGCCATCATATTCTTTGGAGAAGTTACTTTGGGTTTGTACAGCACCAGGGGAATCTCCCAGAGAAAAGAGAGCCCAGGGGAAATTCTGACAGCCACACGGGCTTGCAGAATTATTGCCGAGGGCTTGGACAACACACAGGAGGCTGCAAAGGCTCAAGGGTCTCTCCTACAGTCTCACAGTACTTAGGGGAGAAAGTCCCACTTCCGGGAAGAGATGTACAACAAAGACAGGACTGAAGTCCTTGCATGCCGCACCCCACCCCATAACCTCGCTGCAGGGAATGCCGAAGGAAAGGTTTCAGACTCACAAAAAATTATCCCAGACGAAAGCAAGGCACTACATGAACAAATGAAGAGTGCAAGAAAATACAAGTATTTCAGTAAATATAAAAGAATTTTGGTCACCTAAAGCAATAACAGTGCCAATCTATTGTGAGTTTTATCACATATGCAGTAGGGAAATACGTAAACTAGCACAAAGTGAGGTAAGAAGACAAAGGAAATACAAGTCTCTAGCACAACTTTTTTTTTTTATGTTTATTTATTTTTGACAGAGAGAGAGAGAGAGACACAGAGCATGAGCGGGGGAGGGACAGAGAGAAAGGGAGACACAGAATCTGAAACAGGCTCCAGGCTCTGAGCTGTCAGCACGGAGCCCGACGCGGGGCTCGAACTCACAGACCGCGAGATCATGACCTGAGCCAAAGTCGGACGTTCAACCGACTGAGCCACCCAGGCGCCCCTCTAGCACAATTTAATGAAGGACACAAAAAGGTATAACTAGAAAGAAAACAAATCATATTAAATGAAAGAAAGAAAAAATACTTTATGAATCCAAAAGGAAGGGAGGAATAACAGGAACAAATAACACATAAGGCAACTAACAAACACATAGCAAGATAAGAGGCTTCACAGGATCACCATCATTAAATATAAATGGACTGAGGGGCGCCGGGATGGCTCAGTTAGGCACATGACTCAGGTCATGATCTCACGGTTCGTGGGCTGGGGCCCCGCAAAGGGCTCTGTGCTGACAGCTCAGAGCCTGGAGCCTGCTTCAAATTCTGTGTCTCCCTCTCTCTCTACAGCCCCCCCCCCCCGCCCCACTCACTGCCTCTCTGTCTCTCAAAAATGAATGAACATTAAAAAAAATGTTTTAAATGTCAATGGACTAGACACTATACAGACTGGATTTCAAAAAAGATCCAAATATATATAGTTGACGTGAAATATAGTGCATGTGTAATTGATTTACAAAGAAAGGTTAAAAGGATATAAAAAAAAAAGATAAAACATGCCAATCCCAAACAAAAGAAAACTGCTATGGCTGTCTATTACTAGAGAAAGTAGGCATTTAGGAAAGAAGTAACATGATAGATAAAGAGAGAAATTTTATAATGATAAAGTCAGTTCAACAGGCATCAGTACGTATGTGCCCACAAGATAACCTCAGCATGTATAAAGCAAAGATTGAACAAAAGGGTACGGAGACAAATCATCGTAGATGCAGATGTTAACATCTCTTTCTTTAACAGATAAAGAAAACACATCAAAGATTGGTTACAATATACATGATTTGAACAATGCCATTAGCTAACTTCACATAATTGGTATTTACAGAATGATAAAACCGAAACCTGCAGAATGCACATTTGTTTCAAACACACTGGGAACATTCATCAAGACGCCGCATTCTGTTCCTTAAGCAAGTTGCTACAAATTTCATCAGACTGAAATGATACAGAATACAATCTTGGACCAGTATGAAACTAAACTGGATATCAATAACAACAACAACACAAAAACTAGAAAATCCTCCAACTATTTGGAAGTTAAAAAGAACAAATTATCCATAGATGAAAGAAGAAATCACAAGGGAAGTGTTTTTTGTTTTTTTTAATGTTTGAACCAAATAGTAATGAAAACACAGCATACCTGTATTTGTTAGAAACAGCTACAGTAGCGATTAGAGGGAATTGTAGAGCTTAAAATGCATGTGCTACAAGAGACGATAATTGAAATCAATTATCTATGTCTCCATGTCAACAAATGAAAATTGAGGTGCAAATTAAGCCCAAAATGAGAAGAAAGAAATAACAAAGCTAAGTTCAGGAATCAATAAAAATAAAAAGCAGACAATCCACAAATACAAACGGCAAAGTATCTAAGCTACGCTGGGCATCTGTGGTCCCACAAATGATCGTGACAGGTGGTGGTGGTCCGAAGGTGTGGGCTTAGGAAACGGTCAACAGAAACTTGAACCCTAGCTTCACCACTTTTTTATTGGTTTAACTTTAGACAGATTTCTGAACCCTTCTGGGCTTTGGTCATTTAACCCATTAGATGGGAATAATACCCCTTGGAGTTTTTTGAAGGATTGAATTCAAGAATGTTTTTCTGGACGCCTGGGTGGCTCAGTCGGTTAAGCGTCCGACTTCGGCTCAGGTCATGATCTCGGGTCCGTGGGTTCAACCCCACATCGGCTCTGTGCTGACAGCCCAGAGCCTGGAGCCTGCCTCGGATTCTGTGTCTCCCTCTCTCTCTGCCCCTCCCCCACTCACATTCTGTCTCTGTCTCTCAAAAATGAATAAACATTTTATTTTATTTTATTTTATTTTATTTAAAAAAATTTTTTTTAACGTTTATTTACTTTTGAGACAAAGAGAGACAGAGCATGAATAGGGCAGGGTCAGAGAGAGGGAGACACAGAATCTGAAACAGGCTCCAGGCTCTGAGCCATCAGCCCAGAGCCTGACGCGGGGCTCGAACCCACGGACCGCGAGATCGTGACCTGAGCCGAAGTCAGCCGCTCAACCGACTGAGCCACCCAGGTGCCCCTGAATAAACATTTTAAAAAAGAATATATTTCAAACACCTAATACAAAACATGATTTAGTATACGTGAATTTCTCCTTTTCCTTCCCTCCTTTCCTTATGGAAAGGAATTACTCAACTGGACATGTTGATTTCATCAAGACCTGTCTGGATTGTCAATTAAGTCCATTGATTCAAAGTCCATTGATTAATCAAATATTCAGAACACAGGATAAGTCTGAAGCATTTCTCCAGAGTGCTCTCTTATAGGGTTTTCGTCTTTAAAAATAACCATAAAGACTATTAGAGAAAAGCCACAATGGGGTGACCAAAACCCTATGTAAAGACCACAGGCAGTTCTATAATGTTTTCAACATACTGTTCATTTTCATCAGCCTAAAAATGGCAACATTCACACAATGGCATACTTTCCCTGCTTTTCTAACTTTCCTCACTAAATCTGGTATGTGTTATGCACACACAATATTGGTGAATCATGAATCACATTTAGCCTTGGAAGATTCAATTATGCACCCCATTCCTAAATGTGGAATACATGTATGTCAACATATACCTAATTCCACCTTCACACGGTTAAGCTTTGGTCCAAGAAGAACAGGAATTATTTTACTGCGATCTAAAAGTGAAAAAAAGAAAAGAAAAAGGTTTCAGCGTTGCACTGAGCTTCTCTAAGACAAGTTTTTGTTGCAATATGCTTATACCATGTAACAAAAATTCTAAATAGTCATCACTATGTCATATTTTCATTAAGTAATGGTTGCAGCTAATATTGTTTGTTTCACTTTCCATCAATGCAAAGCTAATGTAACTGGAGGGAACACACTAAATTTGGTTTCCTTCAAATCTGTGGCTTCTGCAGCTATGTGGCAGGGGAAAATGTTCATCCAGGAGGGACAACCGCATCTGTACGATTTAGATGCAAAGTCACTGGGACGTGACTTTCTGCTCTTTCTTCCTTCTGTCTGCCCTTCTCAACCCCTCGAAGATGGATTTATTGGGCACAGGGTCTCTATCCGTGCTTTGGCAAGACACTCTCTTTCAGGTGCCAACCCTCCCCTCATAGACACTAAAGGAAGCACACCTTCAGTTCTGTGCTCTCGATACCTCACTTGCCTCACCTTAGTCCTGGCCCTGCAAGGTGTTCACATGTGTGGGTCAGCTCTACTTCTGTTCACGAGTGGCTTCTGACCTTGACCAGAGGTACATAATACTCTTCACCCCAGCCTCCCTCTAGTAATGTTTCAAAAGTAAATACTTCCCCTAGCAGCCTCCCATTGAATGCTCTCCTACAACCTAGGACAGCTGATAGCTGCACAACACTGACAGCGCCTGTGGTCATACACTGAAATTGCTGTTGTCAAGTTCTCGTTACTCTTCTGATCAGCACTGGCAACTTTCCTCATGACATAGACTCTCCCTTCTAGCACATCTGGCACTCCTAGGGCATTTACAAGTAACCTCCAGAGCAGCCTTCCTGGGACATACCTGTCCTCAGCAAACACGATGCCTGAGGACAAGGAGTAAAAGGCAACCCAGGAGCTCTCCCGCAGCGCCCTCACCTACCTGAGCTCTCTCAGAAAGTGTGATGCTGACGAGTGAAGGGTTGAGACGGGAGGGGTGAATGTGTGGGTGAGAACTGGAGGATGAAACTCGCAAAGTGAAAGCCCAGGTGAGTCAGATTTGGTTCCTCTGGGGTTCAGAGTCTCTGGGCAAGCCTGGAATTGCTATAAGTGGACAGCGGGACCTGGGACTCCCCCAGAGAAAGAAGGAACTCTCGGCCTTGAGACTATGGAGGAACATGAGTCGATTCAAGGACAAGGGGGCAAGAGGTGATTTTGCTGAAAATTGCCATTGCTTATCTTTCTCCGGATGCATTTTCTTCCCCCCTGGGAAGAGGTAGTGTCAAAGGGTATCTTTAGGACAGGACGTCTTTAAGACAGTATGCCATCTGCTAAACCTTGAAGGATATCGGGGCGCCTGGGTGGTTCAGTCGGTTAAGTGTCTGACTTCAGCCCAGGTCATGATCTCATAGTTCGTGAGTTCAAGCCCCGCGTCGGGCTCCGTGCTGACAGCTCGGGGCCTAGAGCCAGCTTCTCATTCTGCGTCTCCCCGCCTCTCTCTCTGCCCCTCCACCGCTCACGCTCTGTCTCTCTCTCTCAAAAATAAATAAACCTTAAAAACAATTTTAAAACTTGAAGTGTATCATTGGGAACCCCAAGTACCCTGTCCCCAGCGTGCTTTCCTCCTCATCTGTCATGTCCTATCTCTAAACTCAGCTCAGAGTCTCCTGACTCCGATCTATCTCTGGGCTCCTTCTGCACCCTAACATCACACAGATGTGTCCGGTTTCATACACTAGGAGCTTCTATGTGGCTTATCACCTCTCCTGACTATTCCTCGAGAATAGTATAGAACTCACTTCATTGCTTATTTCCCTGCTTCCTTTACCTCCTGATGCTCAGTACAGTTTATTGAATACAGGCACCCTCAATAAATATCTGCTGAGTGAAAGCATACACTGAACAACAAAAAAAATCCACAAATTACTCGAATACAAAATAAGAGGGAGACATTCTACTACATACAAGTCATTTACTATCCCCCCTCCCCACCACCAATCTCTCCAGGGTGGTGAATGACGCCCAAATTATTTGACCCTATATTTGAGCTAGTGATGCGTTCACGACTCCAAATAAGTTGCCTCTGGATTCCTGTGCTGGGTTAGAAGAAAGAAAACTCTGTTTCATAAGATACATTTCTTTCTTTCCAATTCTAACATTCCTCTTACCTCCAACGATTGTTACGTTGATGGTTTTGGTGACATTAAATAGTTTTCCATTATGAGGGATGGAAAACACACAGGTGTAATATCCCTGATCTTCAAACTCTGCATTCTTCTGTAAAACTGGGTTTGCACCATTGTTTATCTTTTTACAGTTCTGTTTTGTGAAAAAAAAAATCAAAATATTTTAAGTGAAAGCAGTATCATATTAACATTGATTAAAATTTAGAAATATTTTCATAGAAAAAGGGAAACAGGACGAAAGGTAGAAATTTCTGAGTCGATATCCCAGTGATTTGGCATTGCCTGTAGAGCAACAATGAAACACAGTCCCATTACCTGTTATTATTACGGTTATTAATACATGCTGGGAAGTAGAATATAGGGGGAACTATAGCTGCTTCCATCATTTTCTTTTGATCTCTCTTTTACACACAAAGAAGGGAAGGGGTAAAGAGAGAGGGAGAGGGAGAATGGAAGGAGGGCGGGTGGAAGAATGGAGCACAAGGAGGAGATAGAGAAAACTAAACAACAACAAAATCCCTGCTTGGGTGAAACCTTTCTGCATTCGTAACACTTTTAATCTAACCCATGTACTCAGGAACACCCGTGGTGGGGGTAGTGGAGATAGGAGCAGAATTACGCAGAAACCTGAGTACCTAACTGACTACCCACCCCCCCTTGATGTCTTCCACAGAAGACAGTGGACTGATCAGAAATGTATCAAGAATATTCAAATATGTAGGCACACACAAACATGTCTCTCCGTCACAAATTTCCATACGGGTCACAGGAATGAATAATAGGAAAAAAGCCACCTTCTTCAATCGAGCCATCGGTCACCCATAGAAAAGGTTCTGTAGCAATCTAAGGTCCAGATACGGAGAACAGGAACGACACTGCTAAACTTGACTATGTGATGCTGTTCCTGCAAACGCCAACAAGAAGAACGTACTGCGCACATACTTCTCTCGAACCTGCCAAAGCCGGCAGCAACTGGGGCCAGGCCCAGAGGTCACTAGGAATGGGTTTGTGAAGCACCTACATGTGTCCCTCAACTCAGTAAATTGTTTCTGTGTATGTCAAATTTTTATAAACCCAAACTGTGTTTTTGAAGGCACTTTAAAATATCAATGTCTCTTCGTTTTTACTTCTAATCAGTTGTTTACTGATTTAGCTTCCTTGCTCTCCTCCCCTCAGGTACGCCACAATCTCTAAACAGGCTGAGAATATTGAAGTGGTTAATCATCTAGCTAAAAATAACCTCTCATAGATCTCTTTTCTACATTTAAACATCCGCATGGTGACATTTCTTAAAACCTAGTGCATGGAACCTTACAAATTTATATGTATTGTCAAGTATTTGCACACTTGACAAGAAATAGAATCAAGTGAACTCAGGACTAACTCAGACGTTTGGAAAACATGTGGGTAAGAGCTCTCCTTGAAAACTCACAAGTAAACAGTGGTCAAGCAAAATATGCAAACAGAAGTTTCTAGGAAATCATCTGTGGCTTCAACTTTCCCAAGGGCTTCTGTCTGGATCACTCTCCCATACAGCTCATTAAAACTTCCATGACAGGGGCGCCTGAGTGGCTCAGTCCGTTAAGCGTCCGACTTCGTCTCAGGTCATGATCTCACAGTTTGTGAGTTTGAGCCCCGCCTCGGGCTGTGTGCTGACAGCTCAGAGCCTGGAGCCTGTTCGGATTCTGTGTCTCCCTCTCTCTCTGCCCCTCCCCGACTTGTGCTCTGTCTCTATCTGTCTCTCAAAAACAAATAAAAATGTAAAAAAAACACAAAAAACAACTTCCATGACAGAGTCACATTTGTTCTCCTATAGAAATAATATAATTTGTGTTATGTGTCTGCATGTATGTATATTATGCATGTGTATATTATGCATGTGCATACTGTACATTTGTATGTAACACATATGTGACTGCATATATAATATCCACAGTACTGTCTACAAGAGCTCCTACAATTCAAGTTATACCAGCTGAAGAACATAGGCAATCCACAAAAGAAATAATACTGAGATGCAATAAAGATATAAAAATGTTTAATTTATTATTAAGAAAAGAAATGGGGAAAAAAAACACTAAAAATTACAGAACTTCTGCATGTCATGTTTCTAAATGTTCTAAAGGTACGACTTCTTGGTGTGGTAGTGGTGGTTGAAAAAAGCGTTTTGAACTAGCACAGCTCCCCAGAGAGGAGCCAGCTAATGCACAGCAAAAGCTATAAATGTGCTCATGGCCATTGATCCAATTATGCTACTTTTAGGGATGCGATTAAACAATAAAATTGTACATACACCCTAACAGTTACAGGAATGATATTTATTCTAGCCTTATAAACAATAGTGGAAAGTAGGAAACTAACAAATGTCTAATACCAGGGGATTAATTAGATGCAAGTATAAAGCACAATGGAATCCCAGATTTGGAAGAATGTTTAAAGACACAGGGGAATAATCACAACATAATTTGTAGAGGATAAAGGAAAAATCCAGGCATAAAATACCACTTTTTATTTTTTAAAAGGTTTTTTTTTAAATACCACTTTTTAAAAGTAGATGTCGGGGCTCCTGGGTGGCTCAGTCAGTTAAGCCTCCGACTCTTGATTTTGGCCTCAGCTCATGATCTCACAGTTCATGAGTTCGAGCCCTGAGTCGGGCTCTGTGCTGACAGCATGGAGCCTGCTTGGTATTCTCTCTCTCCCTCTCTCCTTCTGCCCCTCCCCCACTTTCTCTTTCTCAAAATAAATGAACAAACATTTAAAAAATAAAAATAAAAGTAGATGTTTGCACACACACACACACACAAACCCTAAAGTCTCTGGCTGGTGGGATTATGAATGAGTTCTGCTAACTTCATTGTCCATTTTTCCATCTTCCAATTTCACAAAAGGAACTCGTATGTTTAGGGGGAAAAGTATATACAATGGAATTTAAAAATGTAAATATACGTGGCAAGAGAAAATGCAAATCCTTAAGCTATCTAGCAATCTTAAAAATCAATTTACCGGGGCGCCTGGGTGGCGCAGTCGGTTAAGCGTCCGACTTCAGCCAGGTCACGATCTCACGGTCCGTGAGTTCGAGCCCCGCATCAGGCTCTGGGCTGATGGCTCGGAGCCTGGAGCCTGCTTCCGATTCTGTGTCTCCCTCTCTCTCTGCCCCTCCCCCGTTCATGCTCTGTCTCTCTCTGTCCCAAAAATGAATAAACGTTGAAAAAAAAAATCAATTTACCAAAACAGAAGGGCAAGGAAGGAAGGGCAAGGAAGAAGGAAGTGTTATGTTCACTGAACAGTTCGGATGGGGCAGGGGCTCATTTTAGCCACCCCGCCTGGCACCTGGCTCAGAGGGGTCGGCTAAGCTGTGTGTGTGGTGGGGGGCCATGCGACCTGCATGTGATGAGACCAAAATGCTCCACAGCCATCAGATTCTTACTTTGGAATTTTGTCCTTTGTTTCCTCAAGTCTTTTATTTTTAAGTTTATTTCTTTCTTCTTTTTTTTTTTTTAATTTTTTTTCAAGGTTTTTTTTTTTGTTATTTATTTTTGGGCATGAACGGGGGAGGGGCAGAGAGAGAGGGAGACACAGAATCTGAAACAGGCTCCAGGCTCCGAGCCATCAGCCCAGAGCCTGACGCGGGGCTCGAACTCACGGACCGTGAGATCGTGACCTGGCTGAAGTCGGACGCTTAACCGACTGCGCCCTCAGGCGCCCCAAGTTTATTTCTTTATTTTGAGAGAGAGAGTGTGCAGCACACAGGAGGGGCAGAGAGAGAGGGAGAGAATCTGCACTGATGGTGCAGAGCCTGCTGTGTGGCTCGAACTCACGAACCCATGAGACCATGACCTGAGCCGAAAACGAGAGCCGGTGACTAACTGAGCCACCCAGGCGCCCCTTTCCTCAAGTCTTAAGTTAAAATATTTTAAAAGCATTACCTTATACAGTGAAGTTCTATTGGCCAATGGTTGAAAGTAGTCATGTTTACAGGCTATGTGCAAAGATTTCTGAACTTCTACAGTTTTACTAGTTAGTAGTTTTTCAACAAAACAGCTGCCTTTACTTCTTCCAATGACATTTAATTTCCATTTACGAGTATCATTTCTATGAAATAAAGGTTTAAAGATATTTTATTAGTACACAGACTTTGCAAATACCACCTTTCAGTAGCCAATGAAATTCTTTCCTTATTATTGTATAAAGAGACTTATTCATTGACGCCCAGACCCTGCCCCCTTTTGGCCCTGTGCAGTAAGAAATGTAACAATTGTCATGGGACAGAGGCGAGGGGCGGGGAAAGAGAAGAACCTGAGCGGCCCTACACCCACACCCACACCCACACCCACACCCACGCACACAAACACCCTATTGCATACCATATATTATAGATACCAGGACAGAAATGTTTAAAACTTCAGTGAGCTTTGGAGATGGACAAGTTCAAAGATTCTTAACCCAGGATGGGACAGTGGCATTGGTTTCATGAGGTCCACAAACAAACTCCTGAATTTGTTTTCTGGAAGTTTGTATATATGCATTAGGTTTTATATTTCTCTGGGCTGTTTCTTCCAATCCTTTTCTCTTACTGTTGAGTAAACCCAAGTCTGGAGCGCCTGCCCTCACCGTAGCTGTAGTAGCACGTTATGTGCCTTACTGAGCAAAAGTTAGTTTGAATAGTTTTATTGTTGTTGTTCCTTCTGATTAGAAATTAGTAATCTGGAAGAGGAAACAACTTTAACCGTGTTTTTATAAAGGGTCTCCTTTTTTTTAAGTTTACTTATTTTGAGAGAGATAGAGAGAGCAGGGGAGGGGGAGAGAGACAGAGATACAGAGAAAGAGAGAGACAGAGAGGGAGAGAGAGAGAGAGAGAGAGAGAGAGAGAGGGAGGGAATGAATCCCAAGCAGACTCCTCGCTATCAGTGCAGAGCCTGATGGGGCTCGAACCCATGAACCTGTGAGATCATGACTTGAGTTGAAATCAAGAGTTGGACACTTAACTGACTGAGCCACCCAGGTGCCCCTAGAAAGGAGCTTCTAAGAAAGGAAATGTTTGCAACCTGATGTTTGTTTAACCTGAACTACAGGGATCCACATACTAAATACAACAGATGTGTGTTAAATTGTCCTGTGTGTGTGACACACTTGTACCGACCACAGGCTCTTACAGCCCCGACTCTTACATCTGTGGTAGCATGGGAGGAAGACTAGCACTCACTGAGTTCCAGGGATTGTCCTGAATATGTACAATGGAGATGGCTATTTCCCTTACTTGTGATAAGAAAGCTAAACTTCATGTAGCAACAGGGCCAGGATGCAAACGCACATCAGCTCGGCCCTCAAGGACAGGACTGCACTGCCCAATACTATGCTTTCACAGTCGATGTGACTCTGGCCCCTCCTTTGAGTATGCATTCATACAAGATTGACCAGGACTGGGAGGGAAGTGATGGGTGGGCTGACAGGCTGTCCTGAAGGTTAAAAGCAGTAGGTCAATGGCCATGGAACATAATAGAGCTACCTGGCCCTTGAGATGGATTCGGAATCCCGTTGGTATCATCTTCTTCTCAAGTGTGTCTACTGTTTCCCCTACTTCAGCCCCACTGAGCTGAACAGAGACCTATTTCCAGATATTTCTATCCCGTCACTTACGAGGAAGATAGTGCATGCATATTTCCATCTTATCAGGCCATATTGTTTTCTACCTCTGCAATCCTCAATTCCTAACAGTAAGTCCCGACCGGTGGAATGCTTCCGTGTCCCCGCCACCGCACTGTGCGTGCCAAAACAGGCAGATGCTGGCCTTGCTAGAGGAACTCAAAGGATGGTGTGAAGCTGAGGCCAATGGGCCCAAAGCTGTGATCATCTGTGTTCTCATACAAGGCCATCCCTTCCTGGTTGTGGAGCTACTCCTGCCACACAGGAAGGGACTTGAAAAGCTCTGGGCCATTCTTCTGAAGCCCCTTACCAAGCCAAGCTTGCTGTTTGTCAATCCCGAACATGATTGAGACATGATTTGCATGTGCTTTTTTCCTCTGTCTTCATGTCCTCCCCTCTACCACTGAAAACCCCCTCTCTCCTGTGTCCCCTCCCTTCTTGGTGGATTTTCCCCCTTAACATTTTATCTGACTTTAGGATTAAAGTATCAGTCTCCAGAAGCATTTGATTATTAGCAGAAGACTCCCTAGAAATGAAAGGATTATGGTTCTAATGGGGGGGAGGTGGGGAGGAGGAGTCCAGGGATGGAATCTGGTCTTTGAAGGATTCCACACAAAATTCCAAAGGTTCACTCACGCATGTGCACACACATGCACACACACACACACACACACACACACACACACCCCTCTGAGGCAAACCAGTGCACCATATTTGAAAAAGCCCCCCTCTTCAATGCCTCTAGGTGTCCAAACAACCTGTGTGGGTTCCCATTTATTTTCAAAACGATTGTCGAGGCCGTTCCTCATACCATCACTTTTGTCTCATGTTATTCGTCAGCCTCAAATACCCTTTAATGTTCATCATCACAGCTCCTGAGTCACCTCATTGTTCCTGGCCTCTTGCACCCTCTTCCTGGTTCTCCACATGTCTCTGACAGCCTATCTGTTGGATTATTCCAATTTTCCTTCCTAACCCAGGCTGTGTTCCCCACCTTCCATATCAGAAAGACAGTTCATGCTTTCCCTCCCTGTCTCCAAGCGACATTTGTAGGTAACTGTCTCTTCCCCTCCATGTGCTCCTTCTGTCCAGTCTGGAATGCTTCGTTCAATCATGCCTTTATTCAGTCAGGATTAAGGAGATCTTTTTTTCCCCCATTTGTGAATATTCATTCTACATTAGTGTGAGAAGACCCAGTTGTGATCCATTTCTGGAATCATCTCTCTTAAAGGGTCACATAAAATCCACTGCTGGTCAAAACAAACAACAGAAAGAATTCTCAAATGTTCTCTCTGACTCCTGGGAGTTCCTATGCATAAAAACAAACCCAAATGACCTCATTTTGTGTAAAACCACAGGAGCGATAACAAGGTTTCATGGTGATATCTCACTGCGCTCTCAACAGCACTGTTGACAATGATCGGGACCCACCCCAGAAATCGACTACATCTACCACGACTCACCTGACCCTGAGCTATCTTCCACAGGTCCGTCTCACATCTCCATAGAAGCATACATACACATACACACCTACGCAAGCACGCACAGTACATCACAAATGTGCCAGATGAACACTATGTCACCAACACTACTAATCCATCACATAGAGCCCTGCTTGTCCGAGTTACTCCTTCCCACCTCACCAAATAATGTATAAAGAGAACCCAGCTCAGTGATAATCACTGACACAGCGGTTGCTCTCATTTCATAGAACTTATGACTCTTGATGAGGAGTGTCCTGGCATAGACTGGAGCGGTCTGGCCTGCGAAGGCTGTGCAAAGCCCTTTCCGCGCTGCCTTTCCCCCTGCCCCTGGCTGTAGGCTTGTGATTGGCTGCAAAACCCACACACTCGTCATGAACACTACTGCCTTGTCCCCAACAGACCCCGAAACACTGAACTAGGATGTGTCTGTATCAATTCCAATCCCTCTCCTCAGCCTGCGGATATCACCCAGGAAGCTGAGGCCACCCCCTTCACTGCATGTTCATTATGGAGCTTCACCAATTAGTCCATTTGGCCAGCAACTCTAGACAACAGGAACAGTTGAGTTTTAAAATGAATTTCATCTGATACCTACTTACCTTTGGTAAGGATCCCCTGAAAGATAAGGGAATCTTTCGTTAAGATCACTAAGAAGATAGACACAAGGGCAATATTTAACTTAATTTTCCAATCATGAAGTATTGATCGCATGCTGGAAGAAGAGTAGGGGGGAATAAATGCATGGATTATTCTTTCAGACTGCTGTATATGTGACTGGCTGAGCTAAGTCTAGGGGTGCTACGAAACATACTAACACAAAGAGAAGCTATACTCACCCCATTTGGAAAAAGTAAGATCCACTGTCCTCCAACTCAACTGGCCAAAACTCCAAAACATAATCGTGCAAAGTAATTCTGGGGGAACTGCTTGAGTTTAGCTCAATGCGTCCATGTGATCCACTGCTCTTGTACCATTTTATGGTGTTTTTTTCACTATCGTGCTCAGATGCTGATGAGCAGTATCTCAGATAGAAAAATTCCCCTTCCACTGCAGTGATGCTATGACGTGAAATACATGTTTCTTCATAAGATTAGCAAAGGAAAAGGAAAAAAAAAAACACAGGTAAATTTTGTCTTTCCTAATGCATTAGGAGAACAAGCCAGGTTAGTAAGAAAATTGTAAGCAATCTCAGTCTGGTGGGTTTTCTTATCTTAGGGTCAATTTTTCCAACATCAGGGCACTTTCAGGACGTAAAGGAAGACAACGTTTCCAACAGATTTTCCCAAACAGGAGGGTACCAAAACTTAACCTATCATAACTGAAAGACAGATAAATGTAGTGTAAGCTTTTCAAAGAAAACGCTACACATTACAATTTCCTTGTAAAGAAAGCCACAGAAGTCACAATGTTGCCACATCTACACCCAAACACCCCTAGCTGGGGAGTCTCCGTAGAAATGAAAACCAGAAACCTGGAGGCCTTAGAGTTCATCATCTGCCTCAGCAGAAGTGTCACCTCGCCTGTTCTCAACCAGCCTACCTAACCATTTCCTGGGCAGACAGAGAGGGATGGTTAAGGGGCTCCTATGTAGCTTAGAGCGTGTGTGAGTTCATTATCTCTCCAGGTTACCACGTGGATCATCAAGAATTAATATAATATCACTCCAAATCCAGGTATATGTCACTTCCCTCCTTGAGTGCTTTTGCAAGCTGTCTCTTTCTCTCTCCCTGCCTCCCTCCCTTCCGCTTTCCCAACTAACCCAGATACTCTAGCTTTGGAAATTTATCTAATTCTGTCAGCTAACAGAGTCATCATTCCCGTCCTTTTGAATTTGTGGTAGTTCAAAGTCAGCCCTCATGGACCCTTTCCATATCCTGTTTTCCAGTGGCTGCTGGGTGCCCTTTTACTTTATTGATGTATAATTAACATATAATAATATCAGGTGCACAACAAATTGATTCAACAATTCTATACGTTACTCAGTATTCACCATGGTAACTGTGGCCACCATCACCATACAATGTTATTAAAAATATTATTGACCATACTTTCTATGCTGTACTTTCCATCCCCGTGACTTATTTATTTTTATTTTATAAATCATAGTTTATTTCTGTGCTTAAAAGAAATATTTTATATATCATACATTGAAATAATTATGCTTAATAATACTTTCTATGTTTAAAATAAATATTTTATATATCATATATTGAAATACTTACATATTTTATATATTTTAGTATAATTTTATATAGTTTAATTTATAAATTATAGTTTATTTCATAGTTATTTTATAACTGGAAGTTGTAATCCCCTTTTTCTATTTCACTCAGCGCCCCACCTTCCCTCGGGCAACCACCAATTTGTTCTCTGTATTCAAGAGTCTGGATCTGTTTGTTTGCTCATTTGTTTTGTTTTTTAGATTCCACATATAAGCGAAATTATATGGTATTTGTCTTTCTCTGTCTGACTTATTTCGCTTAGGATAATATCCTTTAGGTCCATCCATGTTGTCACAAATGCCAAGATCTCATTCTTTTTTGTGAATGAGTAATATTTCATCACATGTTCCCACACTAATTTATATGCCCACAAACAGGATTAACTGAATTTTGAGAATGAGAATCCTTAAATTAACTAGAGCACTTCGCGGAAGGCATGGAGAAAATGCCTCCTCCATACTTAGGGTCTATTTCTCAAAGCAGTTGTTTGGTTTTAATTCGATGTTGTTAACCACAATGTAAAGAGGAAGTGGCTCAAATGGTAGACGCATTCTTTGAAAACATGGATGTCAAATCTACCTCAAAGTACAAGTGTTACTGAACATCAACCTTGTGTTTGGTGATTGTTATAGAAGCTCCATTTTACATTTCGGTCCTTTAACGTAGAAGGTGTGATACAGGTGTAAGTGTTAGTGTTAGCTTCAATTGACATCCGAAAGGATGGTATGTCCAAAACGATGTAATTTATTTTCCTGTTTTAGAAGTACGACACACATAAAGCCATACAATATGTGCTCTTCTGTGCCTGGATTCTTTCTTACATCATCATGTCTATGATAGGCATCCATGTTGCTGCATGTAGCAGTGATCTGTTTTGTCTCATAGTTATGCAGTATCCATGCCGTATCCAGTTGTGTTTGTATATGATAATTTAGCCATTCTAGTGGTGTTAAACATATGGATTATTTCCAGATTTTGGCCAGTCTTTAAAAAAAACCAGAAACTTCCATAAACATCTGTGCCTGTGTTGTGATAGACATATCCACCATTTCTTTTTGGGAGTAGTAATCCTTTGAAGAACCCTAACCTGGATTACATTCTTTCCAGGGGTAGATGGTTGGAGTTGGAAGTTCACACTCTCCTGGCAACTAATGGCTTCAGCTACCTAATCCTATGCTTAACACTAAGGACCTTGTTGATTAGAAATGGTTTTTGGGGGCGCCTGGGTGGCTCAGTTGGTTGAACGTCTGACTTCCGCTCAGGTCATGATCTCGCGGTTCGTGAGTTTGAGCCCCGTGTCGGGCTCTGTGCTGACAGCTCAGAGCCTGGAGTGTGCTTCAGATTCTGTGTCTCCCATTCTCTCTCTCTGCCCCATCTCTGCTCTGTCTCTCTCTGTCTTTCAAAAATAAATAAACATTAAAAAAAAAAAAAAAGAAATGGTTTTTGCTTGAAAAAAAATGACTGGAATTCAAGCTGTGCAGACTGCCCAGGCAGGTACTCACTCCCATTCTTACATGAACAGAGAGTAAGAATCCAACAGCGTCAACAACCTAGACCCTTTGGAATGATATCTGTGTTTGGAATTGTCTTGAGTTTGGACAGTAAATAGGATGCTGTCACTCAACTTCTACTAGGTTAAATGAAACCTCATGTAGAATACTGTCATACTTGCCTAGATTAAAGCCTTTATGAAGGTTCTCTGAAAGGACAAAGAGCAGGGACCTTAGTAAACTTACAGAATGGGCTGTCTGGCTGTTTCTGAGCCTGAAACATGTTTCATTGTAATTTGGGAGCAAGGTTAGTTATTAGTATATGTCTACAGAGCAAGGTGCCCATGATGCACACTTTTCTGCACCTTGCTTTTTCAGTCAGCAGTTTCTAACAGAGGATTCCATATCAAGAGGATTAGATCTACCTCCTTCAACATCTGGATAGTATTGCACTGTATGGATCTCAATAAAAATGGACCCAGTTTAAGTAAATATTAGACAGGAATTATTTGAAAGTATCAATTTGTTCTCTCTCCAGCAGTAATTCTCAGAGTTGGGGATATGGGCTAATATGCTTCCCTCTCCTAGATGACAGGTCAAGGCAAATCGGTATTGGCATTCCCACTTTCTCTTCCAAGGCATAAGGAGAACCTTGCTTATCAGTCATGTGTCTCTTCTCCAAAGGATCCTAATGAGACCCCAGAATCATTCTCGATAAGTTTCCAAGTGATCACTGCTACTGCTAATCAGTTAAAATTGCTATCTGCCATCTGATATAAAGACTACATGTTTTCCCTAGTCTACACAGTCTTTCTTAGGTACTCCTTCTAACTTGAATATTTCCCTCAAGACCTGTAAAGTATTCCCCCTCACTGTCTTCATCACCTAAATAACAAGATGAACCTTGGCCTCCGCGTTGGCAGAAAAATAATGTGTATAAAACTTGCTAAAATATCAACAATAAAGATGGGTGTGAACTCTTCAGTTTTCAATAACACAAAGCAGAGTTTCACCTCAGACAAATGTAATGTGTTTCCACACACGATCCTGCTCTCTCTACATAAACTCAGAGGACTAAATATTTCTTTTTCAGCAATCCCATATGATTCTTTACTTGATTCCATTTCTATGAACGTTTTATTCTCTATGCCAGGGACACGAATTGGTAACTCTCAAAGTAAAATTTAAAACCACTAATGTTAATAAATTCAGCATTTTCAGTAGCCACCTCCACATAAAAAAAAAAAAAAGTGAAACCGTGCTCTTCCCTCTCAACTACCAATGAAGTATGTCCATGAATGATTATAATTACTTACCTGAGGTGCTTGTAAACATAAGTGCCAAAAGTGTTAAGAGCAGTTCTATATGACGCATATTTAGGATTCTGTTTCCAGTGGTTTCTCTGGAAAACAGAGCAAGATGGGTTCAGCCAAAACTTGCAAACAAAAGTATACCTGTCTCATGAAGGAGATTTTAAAACATCTTCTGGCATGCAAACTCTAAAAAAATCAGCACAGTAAGTTTCCATATCCCTTAATAGAGTCACCAAGTGTTCTCAGAACTTTCAGCCATATAGAATTCATCACATTTCAAGGCAGGAAAAATTCCTAATAATGCAATTTTCTAATACAAGAGAGTCTGCTGTACAGAAAATCTACTATTCTATGAAAGAACATTCTGTGAAGTGCCAAGATATGTATGGCAGGTCTACTCATGTAGGGGTGTGTGTGTGTGTGTGTGTGTGCGTGTTCTTTTTCTTCTCATCACACCAAAATACTCATTGTGATCTTCATGCGTGGCTTGAATTTTTAAATATCCATCTTTCTTCATCAGAACTAAGTTCTTGATAAGTTAGGAATTAAGTCTGTTTTGTCCATTACTATATCACTAACATCCCAGCACACAGTCGTACAATGCTTAGTACATAGTAAGGACTAATGCTCATTCCGGAGGAACAGGTGTACGGATGTGTGCACGCATGTGTCTATACACACATGCCCACGTGTGTTTATTTTAGGGAAACAGAGACAAAGCAAGAGTTTCCTACACTCCAAGTGCCTAATCTACATTGGGTCAATGAACTCAAATCTATGTTGAATTTCAGTCGTACTCTAACCCATCTTTTGTCCTGTGAATTACAATTTTAGAGAGTAGGACAGGGGAAGGGGGCAGCGGGGCTCTTCCCCTGGGTTGGCATCTCCAGCTGAGTCTCGACCAGCTGTACAACCTCGGGCAAGTTACTTAAAAGTCTCAGAGACTAGCTGCTCATTACCAAAGTGGAGATGATAAGAAGGCCTATGACCAAAATTACTGAGTGATAGAATGAGCTAATGTTTGCCAAGGCTTTCTGAATGCATAGTGGCCTCTCAGTCCCAAATAATTCTCTTATTAACTGCCATGCACCTCCCATACTTAAAAAAGAAGAAAAACAGTTAACGTCCAAATCCTGGATGAAGTTTAAGGGCTATGCAGTCAGACCATTTACATCAATCTTTATGAATAACATCACAAAGCAAAGCATCTGATGTAATTTCCAAGAGATAATAATCAGTCACGTAAAGGGTTAAGTAGGTATGGAAAGTACCAAGTGTTCAAAATAACTAAATTAGAATATTTCTATGGTTCTATGGTTTGAAATCAATCCCCCACCCACACTCACACACACATATTTATTATTAACTATCTATTCTCTTACCTTGGATAGAATGAAACGTGTTGTTTCCTCTGGCGAAGGTTGACACAGCCTTATAAAGGGCACTGCTATTTTTTCTTGGTTTTGGTTTTTGTTAATTTTCAAGGTCTACTGAGAGATAAAGTTATTAAGAAATAATCTAGCATTCTGATGAGTTAACTCTGAGTTTCAATATGAATCATGTTAAGATCCCAGTATACAAATTAGCTGATATTTGTACTGCTCTGTGTATGTAAACATAAAAATTGTATTGTGCTTTTATGGATTTAAAAGATTAAGATATTAAATAATAGAACTCATTTGCAAAAGAAAAGCTATTCTGGAAATGTCACATTTGGTACCATGTGTGATGTTGATTTTTTTTTTTTTTGCCTTTCCATAATATTTGAATTTCTTTCTTCTTTCTTTCTTCCTTCCTTCTTGCTTTCCTTCCTTGCTTCTCTCTCCTTTCTTTAAAAAAATTTTTTTTTCTGATTTCTAAAGTATTATATGCCCAATAGGGGGCATTTATAACATGAAGATTGAAAAGAAGAAAATAATCTCAATATGCAAAATAATTTAACATGTTTCCTTGTGCTTTTTCTACATATTTTTTCAACTAATTAGGATTATGTTTAAAAAGCTTCATATCCTGCATTTTCCACTCATTAAATGAGCACCTTCCTGTGTCACAAAAATGTCTTTGCTACCATCATCTTAATTACTACATATATTCCTTGATATGAGTCTAATTATAATTTATAAGATATATTTGATTACAAAATAACCCCATGGCCGTCTTCTCATGTCAGACGATATGTATCAGTTTTTGGAGCACGGCCTCTGGGGCCAGACTGGCTGGATTTGAACCTTCATCCTACTCTTTATCAGATGAATAATTAATTAAAGAGTCCTGCCTTTCCTATGTGTTGACAGCGTAGTTATAAGTATGGGCCCTCTGTGCAAGCACTCTGTGGAAATCTAACAGCATGATTGCTCAGGAAGTGCAAATATATGCAAGCACACACACACACACACACACACACACCACTCTCTCCTCTTCCGTTGTGTTTTATTTTTCCATTCATAGCACTTATTGCTAACGGATACACTTTATTTTATGTTTGTTTATTATCTGCTGAATTAACACACACAGTAGATTCATTAACTATATACAGTTGGGCATCTTAGGTGATCACCTGATCCACTGTTACACCAGCACAATCTTACTTTTGAAATACTTCTTAAATCATGACATCTTGGAAAATACGTTTTAACAGTGAATGTGAAGTCTACCTTGAGCTTAAAAAAAATGATAATAATAATGCCTGGGTCCCCACCCAGACACCTGAGGTACAGCCTAGGCTTCCTGATTGCTAAACATCATCCGGGTGATTCTAATATGCAGCCAAGGTAGAAAGACACTAATCTAGGGGCTTATTTGTATACTGAAAAGTAAACTTAATAGACCACAAATATACACATTTAACGATAATATTTATTATTTAAGACATTAAGTACCTGTGCATATATATGTATGTGTATATAAGTGAGTTATCTATGTGCACACACACACACACACACACACACACAAAGAATACTCACAAACTTCCCCTAAATCACCAAATGGAATGAAGTTTTCTCTAAACGAAAAAGGTTCTCTTCTAAAAATTGTGTGACTTACAGTGAGGATACAGACACAAGCCAACTGTTCTCTCTGAACCCAGCGTAGTACTATCCAGGGCCCCTGCAGAGTGTCTGAATGTTCATTCCTGAGTCCCTGGTTCTGTCCAACTGCCCTGTTTATAGACCCCACCCTGAGCAAAGTGACCATTCTCTAGAAAAAAATAATAATAGTTCACAGAATTTCTGCTGAGGAAGCTGAGACTGGACCAGGTGAATAGGTCCAGATTGTAGAAAGTTACACTGACCCACATAAATAGATGTAGATTGCTTCCGTGAAAATCACCCTTATTAGCAAAACATAATTGAGTACCTCCTAAGATAAGCTGCCTTGATGAAAATCTTAACACCAGTGATTTTTAAAATAACTGTTTCTCTACAGTGTTCAATGCCTAAGTGTTTCACTCAGCCTTCGACATGACAAAACCACCAAATGCAAAGAGGAAAAAGCGATCTTGGACATAAAACACACACATGTGCACACGTGCGTGCACATCCACGCTTCCACTCCAAGGAAAGCAGCATTTATGTTGAACAAGGGTTGCCCTGTGCAGGGCCAGGAGAATCATTCCCATTTCATAGTCTTTTCCACAGACACCTGCTGTGATCCTTCTGCTTCCCCCACCTCCACCTGTGCCTGTGCCAGTCCTGCTACTTGAACCCTTCCTGCTTCTAACTGTCGGCTCCCTGAATTCTAACAGCCTGGCTCAATGGTTGCCTTCTCAGGGAAGCTCTCCAACGGCTGGTGCCCCAGACACCTGCACACTTGTACACACTGCATTCCCATTACTCCTGATTCATCCCCGCTCCCTGGGACTTCCCTGAGGCCAGAGACCCTGTCTTTCCGTGTTCCCACACCACTTGCTCAGAGCCTTTATACGTTTTTGTGCCGGTGGGAGGGGGGAGCAGTCATACCATCCCAGAACCTGCATAAACCCAGCTTCTCCCAAATCTACACCCTCCCAAACCATCCAAGGACCTTGGGTTGAGATGTGTGCCCCAGATCCCAGCGTTGCACAGCACCAAATGAGTGTTGGTGGAGGTTCCCAAGAATAGACCAGGGGAAGGGGGTGAAATTCATACAATCACCTCAGGTGTCTATATCTGCCTGGGATTGCCCAGTCATTAATTTGTCTCATAACTGCAGTGCGATTTGCTCGGGGTTCTCACTCCTGGAGGCACCTCGAATTAAAGGCAAACGTTTTGGAATCAGAGAAATTTTGTTGTGAATCTGTGATCTATTACTTAGTAGCTAGATGCCCTTGGATAAATAACTAAACATTCCTGTGCTTTGGTTCTCCTCCTTTAATTAAGCATAATGATAGTGCCTACTTCATTTGGCCTACAGGAAGAATAAATAAAAATAATGCATCTAAAAGTTTTCTACGCCATGTCAGACAAGAGCTTAATAAGTGAAAACTACCAAATATTTTAGCCATTTTCACTTTTTCAGGAAAAAAAAATTGGGGAAGTTTTAACCTTTAAAATTATACTATCAGGGAAAGTTGATGATGCTGTCTCACCAACTATTTGTGTGTGTGTGTGTGTGTGTGTGCATATATATGTGCGTGTATATGCAGACACATGCACATATATACTCCATATTTATATACATATCTGAATATATATATATATATATATATATATATACAGTCCTTACATACGGTGACTCCACTTATGATTTTTTTTTTCATTTATGATGGTGCAAAAAGAGATACACATTCCGTGGAAACCGTATCTGGAACCTTGAATCTGTATCTTCCCCCAGGCTAGTGTTACGCCCTAGGATCCTCTCTAGTCCCAACTCCTAGTGGGCCAGGGGTTCACGACGGTGAACAATAGATACACTTACAACCATTCTGTACCCAGGCAACCATTCTGTTTCTCACTTTCAGCACACTATCCAATCAACTGAATGAGATACTCAACAGTTTATTATGAATGAGGCATTGTGATAGAGGATTTTGCCCAGCTGTAGGCTACTGTATGTGTTCTGAGCACCTTCAAGGTAGGCTGGGCTAAGCTATGATGTTCAAGAAATAGATTCATGTTCCAGTGACTTAAGATATTTTCAGCTTAGGCTGGGTCTGTCAGGACTACCCTCATCCTAAGTGGAGGCAGACCTGTACACATAGTGGCATACATACTAAGCTGATCTTGTTTTCAGAATCCTGGCCCCAGGAGGGTGGGTCGCCCTTTGCCAGGCGGGCCGGCAGCAGAGGGGAGGGGGCAGGGGGTGAGGATGGCATCCGGGCGCCGCTTCTTACCTTCAGAGGGGAGTCCCCGAGGCTGGCGCGGGGGCGGCCGTCCCTCCTCCACCTTGGTGGCCTCGGCGACAGAGGCAGGAGTTCAAACAGCAGGTGAGAAACTGCAATCGCCGCCTCCCCAGCGCTGTGAAACACGAAAGGAAAGAGAGGAGCCGCAAGTGTGATTAAAGATATAAGGCAACTAGAGAAGGTTGGAGGAAAAAAAAGGGGGGGGGGTACAAAAAAAAAAAAAGCAGAAGAAAGAAAAAGCGTCCGGCAGCCGCCGCGAAGGCTGTAGGTGGGACGCTGCCACTGCCCAGTGTCTGCAGTGTTGGAAGTGGGGCGCTGCTGGGTCCCGCAGAGTGTTCCAGGTCTGGGTTGCTCCAATCGAAGATGCTCCTGGTCGAGGTTTGCTCCCAGTGGGGGGCTAAGGGATGGGGGGAATCCTCCCAGTCTGCGGTGCTCCTCTGAGAGGGGTACGCCCTGGCGCAGGCGTTCCGGCCCCGGAGTGCTCCTTGTCTGGGGCGCCCCTCCCAGCGTTCTTGGGGTTTGGGCTCCTCCACCTGGGCGCCCCGCCTCTGAGTTCCGGGAGCTGCTTGATCGCGGCGGCGACTGCACACAGCTGGAAAATCCCGCCTCGCCCTTGCACGGAGGTCGGCTGCGGTCCCCGGCGGGTCGCGGCGGGTCTCGGGAACTCTCGGCTGGTGGGCGGTGGCCGAGGGACCCGCAGTGCCCTGGGCGCTCGGTGCTGCATTTGCACACCCTACAGGCCGCCGAAAGTTTTGCACCAGAGTAAAGTCAACCCGCCCGTGGGGCAGAGGGGCACCGTCTGTGGTCAAGGGGAAGGAGCCAGGGGTGGGGGCTGTAGACAGGAAAGAGGCCAAGTAACAGCTCCAAAATGACAGGACGGCTTCTAGAAGTTATCCAAGGTGAGGAGGAAGCCATTGTCTGAAGCACTGAAACCTCAGATCTGTGCCGAGGCCTTCTGCCTGTGCTGGGGGTTGGGGCGGGGGCGGTTCTCTCCTGGGAAGTAATGGAGAGGGGTCAGAGGTGTTGAACTGAAATTTTAGATTGTTTAGAACAAAAGAAGGGCAAAGGAGAACTTGTACTCCTAATTTTTTGTTTTTTTTGTTTTACTGTGGTAGAACTCAGGATACATTTTTAGACTGGTCTGTGGTAGGGTCTTTCCAAGAAAAGTGAAGAACGAAACCATGGCTGACAGGAAGAACGTTTAATGAGACAGTGGTTTTCATCCTTTTTACTCGGTCAAAATAATTCATCATATAATAAAAGAGAATAATCATATAATTATCTCAAATGCAATAAGAACAAGCATCTGACAAAATTCAACAGGCTTTCTTCAAATAACACTAGGAATACTGAGAATAGAAAGGAACAGTCTTGATCTGATAAAGAATGTCTATAAGAAACCTGTAGGTAGTTTCATCATTAATACCGAAACACTTTGCTTTTTTTTTTTTTCTAAGATGGGGAACAAGATAAGGATGTTATCTTTCATCTGGGACAATCCTGTTGTAATAAGCAAAGAAATAAAAATAGAAGACAAACAGATTGGAAATGAAGAGATAAAACTACTGTTTTTGACAGAGGGTCGATTTCATGATCACCCTTTGAAATTCACAAAAGAGTTATTGGAAATAATAGGTGAGTTCAGCAAAACCATGGAATAAAACGCCAATATACAAACTCAAGTGTAATTCTATATACTAGTAATGGAAATTTGAAAAATGAAACTTGTTAATAATACCACGTATAATACCATAAAAATTAAATACCAGGGTATAAGTCCCTTGAAACATGTACAAATTGTCTACAATGGAATCTACAAAATACTGCCAAGAAAAATGAAAGACCTAAAAATTGGAAGATTGGAAAGACCTAAAAATTGTTAAGATATCTATTCTGCACAAACTGTGGAGTTTATATAGTCTATACATTTTTGACTCTATACATTATAGAGTCTATATATTTCAGGCAATCCAAATCCTAGGAGGAATTTTCAAAGAAATCGAGAAACTGTTTCTAAAATTTATGTGAAAATGCAAATGATCTAGAATAGTTAGAACAATCTTGGGGAAAAAAGAACAAAGACTTACACTGATTTGAAGGTTTACAATAAGGCAATACTAATCTTAACTGTGATATTTGCATGAACATATAAACAGAAAATAATAGAGAGTAGAGTAATAGACCCACACATTTACAGCCTATTGATTTTTGACCAAGGCACCATGTCAGTTCAATGGAGAAAGAAAATTTTTTCACAAGTGTTGCTGAAAAAATTGGGCATCTCTGTGGGGGAAAAAATGAAGCTTAACCCTCCCCTCAGCCTATATACAAATATTAATTCACAGTGGACAATGTGATCATAGTGAACATAAAAGCTGGAACCATAAATACTTCATGAAGATCCATAGGAGAATATCTCCATGATGTTGAGATAAAAACAAACAAACAAACAAACAAAAACAAACACAAACAAAAACTTAGGACACATAAAACACTAACCTTATAAGAAAAATTGATCAGTTGGGTGTTATCAAAATTAAAAATGTCTGCTAATCAATGATTTCATTTTAAAAAAAGGAAGAGATAAGGAGGTAAGCCTGGAACAATTCTCACCTTACACCTATATGAAGAGGGATTTATATACAGAATATATTTTAAAAATTTCCACACATCAACAATATGAAGAGAAACAACACAATTTAAAAATGTGCAGAAGACTTTACTTTCACTGAGCAATACATGAATCTTATTGGTGAATAAGGTCATGAAAAAGGTTCAACATCATTAATCATCAGGGAACTGCAAATTAAACCATAAGGAGGTTCATTTGTCACCCACTGAAATAACTAAAAGGAAAAGAAGCCTGACGATACCAGTCATTGGTGAGGATTGACTCAATCATAAGAGCAGTCTCATACATAACCGTAGGAAACATAAAATGGTACAGTTTGCCAATTTGACAGTTTCCAAAAAGGGACCAGTCCTAGGTATCGAGCTAAGAAAAATACAAACACAAGTCCACAAGAGTGTTCACAGTCTCCAGATCCACAGTAGGTACAACATGAAACCACCCATGTGTCCACCAACAGGGATAGGTTAAACATACCGTGTACAGCCATACAGTGGAATACCACTCAGTAATACAGAGGAACAAACTACTGACACATGCAAAACATCGATGAATCTTCAAAATGTTACATTGTGTGGAAGTAGGGAGTCACAATGCTGTCCGCCTAACTTTACTGATAGAAATTTCAAGATCTGGCAAAACGAACCCATAGAGATAGAAATCAGAACACTGCCTCTGAGGAGAGGGATTGACTGGGAAATGGAAGGATGGAACGTCCGGGGGTGATGGAATTATTTCTATCTTGTTTGGGATGATAGCTACACAAGTATGCGTAATTGTCAAGACTCATCAAACTTAAAATCTTGCCTTTTATTGTATGCAAATTTGACTCAAGCAAGAGCAATTCTTTGTGTCTTTATAATTCACCAGAATTTAAACCCAGGTCATAAGGTAGACACATCACTGGTTTGGGCTGTATTCATTGTATTTCACACTACCTTGTGTGGTACATGAAGCACTTGTCACTCTGATAGTACAGATGAAGGAAGCGAGAGAGGTCGGTGGTGCTGCTGGCAGGAGAATCCAGGCTTTTGGAAGTTCTGCAGTGTCCCTGTGAGCATATGCTTGGAATCCGGCTATGAGAGCTGAGAAAGACCTCAGAGCTCTTCTTCTCCATCCTTAGTTTGCAGAAACCGAAGCTCAGATGACTTGGGAGGTGGTGTGTAAGTTTGGGAAAGGAAGCACTGCAGAAAAGAGCTCAGAGTTGCTCCTGGGGCCAGCTCTGTCTGGTTCTGTGAAGTGTTTCCCTTGTCCCTTCCCGTTCTAACCCCATAAGATAAGTAAGGAGTATGCCTGATTCACCTGAATACCCCTCCAGAGCTCTTCCTCTCCCTGCCCTTCTCAAAGAGATACTCAGCTCATGTTCAGGAAATGTAAACGTTGAATACTTGCAAAGCAGCATATAATACAGACAGTTAAAATATAGTTAAAAAGAAAGTGTATCAAAAACAGGGAAGAGATTATTATAAATTCCTTGTTGTGATATCCTATGTACGTACTTGCTGTAGAAAGAGCCCAAATTAGTCTCCATGCTGTCAAGTAGCTAATGCAAAGAGGTAAATAAAATCAGTTCCAAAATGCCCTGTGTCCATCCACCAAACAAATGTCTCTAAGTCCAGGTGGGTGGGGAATCAGGATTAAAGGCACATCTATTCCTGATGGCGAGGGTGGAGAAGTATCCTTCAGAGGTGTTCATTGCGAGAGGACTTGGAGTATCATCCACGTTTCAAAAAGCACAATGAGGGGGCGCCTGGGTGGCTCAGTCGGTTAAGGGTCCGACTTCAGCCAGGTCATGATCTCGCGGTCCGTGAGTTCGAGCCCCACGTTGGGCTCTGGGCTGATGGCTCAGAGCCTGGAGCCTGTTTCCGATTCTGTGTCTCCCTCTCTCTCTGCCCCTCCCCCGTTCATGCTCTGTCTCTCTCTGTCCCAAAAATAAATAAACGTTGAAAAAAAAAAATTAAAAAAAAAAAAAAAAGCACAATGAGATGTTGCCATTTATTGAATTCTTCTCTGGTCCAAAGAGTCTTCTACTTTTTGATTTGCACAAAAATACAAAGAGTTTGGTATGGTTTATTCTCATGTTACCTAAGGTAATTTTGGAGAAATTTTGGAGAAGTTGAGTAACTTACTCATAGTCACACAGCTGGTTGAGAGCAGAGGATAGATTGTTGATTCCAAATTAGGTGATGCTGACCAATCATTTATAGGGCATCCTTCTCACAGGCTTTGTTTTTGTTTTGTTTTGTTTTGTTTTGTTTTGTTTTTTACTAATTCAACGAAATCTCAGATGTCACCACAGAAAAGCACAATAGCCCACCAGCATAGGGAGAATCAGATTTAGCAAATAAAAATACAAGATTCGCAGCTAAATTTGAATTTCAGATCAATTTCATATGAAAATTCATTCTTGGAATTCAACTTTAACTGATGTCTTGTAATTTATCTGGTAACCTTAATCCAGGGAGTATAGATTCAGATTATAGGGTACATAGAAGGAAGGGTAACTGCAGATCCTTTAGGCAACCTTCCAGAAATATGATCTCTTTTCAAGCAAGGCTCAGTAAGGCATTGAGTGACAATGCAAAATTATACTTGCTGTCGAGGGTCTGGAGTGCTGTTTTCTTTTGTAGCTACATCTGAAATCATACATGTTTTAAAGCAGCTCAGCTGAGGGTAAGATCTCCAACCACCTGTAAAATCTGAGCTCTGACAGGACTCCCAGCCTGAGAGGACACTGCTGAGTTACGGATCCACTGATGGGCTCTGTGGCCCCTGAGGCTATGTGAACTCCTTCAAGGGAGTGGTCTTGACTGCATACCTTGACATCACTTTTGTCAAAGGGTTCTGTCAAAATGCTTTACTAATTTCATAGAAATGTTACAACAAACCAATTTCTCAAATTAAAAAATAAAAATAGGGGGCGCCTGGGTGGCTCAGTCGGTTAAGCATCCAACTCTTGGTTTTGGCTCAGGTCATGATCTCACAAGTTTGTGAGATCGAGCCCCGCATTGGGCTCTGTGCTGACAGCTTGGATCCTGCTTGGGATTCTTTGTCTCCCTCTCTCTCTCTACTGCTCCCCCCACTCTCTTTCTCTTTCTCTCTCTCTCTCAAAATAAATAAACAAACACTGTTTTAAGTTCAAAAATTGTAACTGGGGAATATAAAATATGCTGGTATGGTCATTGCAAAATTACTTATAATGATGGCTATTTAAACTCAACACAACTCAAGTATACAACAATAACTAATTAGGCATGTCAGCTGTGGCACAACTGTGAAATAGAACTCTATGAATAGTTAAAATGTTAAAATTTAAGTGACATGTCAAATGTTTTTATTATGATGTTAAGTAGAAAAAAATGTATAAACCCTACACACTGTGCGAGCTCAGCTATATTAACATAACATTTAAGTACAAGTTAAAAATTTTTAAATACAAATTTACCCAAATGTTTAAAAGTCATTATCTTAGGATGATGGATTTGTAGATAATGCTCACTCTTTTCTTCTTTGATATTTTCTGTTCTTCTGTAACTTTTAGAGTGAGAAAAAAATATTTCTAAGGAAAATAAAAATATATCAAAGCGACTTTAGAACTTCAAATACTGATTGTAATGGCAGTTGGGTAAGGGACCCCAATGGTATCCACAATATTGAGATGATAAAACTTAGCACCCATTAAAATAAAATATAATTTTTGGTAGGTTGGAAACAAGATTTGCAGCTAATATTCTGCTTGTGGGAATCGGAGTGTTCTTCATGGTTACATGAAAATTTCGCTCTAATGCTTTTTGTTGGTTCAAAATGTAGAATATTGACCAGGAAAACGGGGCAGGAGAACAAGAAAGAGAGAGAAAGAGGGAAAAAAAGAATAGTGAAAAGATCCTAGGTCTTATGGAGAAAGACCAGCAAAAGGAGAAAGGGAAGGAAATGTGGGGTGAAGAGAGGGGGAGCGAGGATAAAAATTTCGGGGCATTTTGCATCCACCCAGAATCAGGAAAATGGAAGTAAAGTTGCTAGATGAAACCTGAGGCCTGAACACCCTTGACATGTCCCCATTTCTCATGCCTCTGCTCCAGTGTCTGGCCCAAGGGCGTAATCCTGCCAGAAGGAATGCAGATCTAGGAAATCTGGTGCACCAGCACATCAAAGCAAGCGCTACTGCCCCTGGGTACTCAGGGAAGCCCAAGTGGATGTCTTCCTTGAGGGTTTGTTTGGCACAAGCATGTGGTACCTCACGTGCTTCCAGAACTTGGAATTCAGGGACCGTTTGTTGGCCACATCATCTTCCTTCCACTTGATGGTACCTTGCATTTCCACGACGTGCTTGAGGGAATCTTGGAGCTCCCCAAACTGCATCCCTCCTGGCTTGCTCAGAGCCTCTAATTCTATAAGAATCACCTTGGAGTCGTTCTGGATGAGGGCACTGTGCAAGGCGATCTCCTGCTCGTAGGCAAACTCCCTGCAGTGAGTGATTTCAGGAGTCAGGATAAAAATGTGCCGCCTACTCTTTCGTATGCTGGTTTCCACTGAGGTGGCTGCATCTGGGGATAAAAGACATGGATCAGATTTCCTGTTGATGCATTTTTAAGTCTAATGCTTTGATCATAAATGTTCTGAACTTTAAAAAACTGTTATTGTTATAGCCTGCCATGAGATTCTGACACTGATCAATTCTTTATTCAGGAAAGTGGGAATGAGCTTGGATGGACAACTTGTGTTCATCTTCTCCTTCTCACTGTCAGAACATCAGTCCCAAAGCCTTCTTCCTTCCCAGGTAGAGGGGTCCTAACTAAAACAGAGTCCTTGGAGTTAAATGGGAATGTAGAGATATTTAGCAAGAGACTTAGAATTCAAGTTCATTAACTACATGTTGCCCTCTTCGAATATTAGCTTATGTGTTTAATAGGGCTTAGAACTTTAACTCTTAGCAACCCTTGCTTCTCTGAACTGATTCAAGCCTCTAGGGGAGTCCTGGATTCATGTCTTTCCCCAAGATCTCTGTGTTAGAAGCTGATTTGATCCAGACTAGAAAAATCTTAAGAAAGACCAGATCCCTTTATTTAATACAGCATCAACTCCAAGATGATAGCAGGTAACTTCTGGACAGACTTAGAAAGAACATGTAAAATACTCAGCTCTCACTGCAAGGAGGTAACAGCACGATCAAAGAAGCTTAACCATGAATGAAACCACTCAAGATATTCCTAGAGGCTGGCAGCTGAAAGACTGCCAATTCATGTAGTGGGAACTAGGGAAATAAATGTTAAATACTGCCAGGTAGAGACCTTATGTTGGTCAGGATCCCAACATAAAACTTGGCATACTCAAAGGACTGACTTAAGAGAGTTTAATCAAAGGTCAATTTATAAAAGATGTGGGCAGACCCAAGGGAAATCCATGAGAGATACCTCAGAACCCCCAACATTGGAAATAACACAGGAGGCATTACCACCCTCCAGGTATGAAGGGGAGGAAGCAGTTATGGAACCCTAATGAGTATGAAAGCAGCTATCAAGAGCCCTTGCTTTGGGAGAAAGGAGCCCAGCCACCCTGGCAACCTCACAAGATGCCCGCCTCTGACCTGCCCCCAGTGCTCCCTCTTGGCCAAACTCAGCGTGGAGCAGAAGGCAGGGGTGTGATGGATTCCATAATGACCAGCCACCCAGGGCCATTGGATGGAGTGGGATGCAGAGCGGACTTGAAGGAGCAAACAGAAGATACCTAGGAGGGGAAGAAATATACTGATGCAGGCAGTCACGATCTTCTTCTAAGGGAAGAGTGAAGTTTGGCGTTGTTTTGTTAGATCTGATTTTATTTTGGTTGAAGTAAGGTCAGAAGACTTCCCCTTGAGGAAGGGGAAGTAGGAAGTCTTCTCACATGAAAACCAGCACAATGCAGGCTACACGAGCTTGAGCATCAGCGAGCTCTCTGGAGCGAGACGGAGCTACAAGTGAGGTCAATGGATCTCAGAAAGAAGAGATGAAGAGCTTGCAGCCAAGTGTGGCAGGTGCTGTGACATCACGAACAGATGGAATCCCTGCAGCTTCCTGTGCTGGTGTGTCACGTGAAAAAGAACATTCGAGCACCATGACTTGCTCCTCTCGACTGGCCTGAGTAGCCAAAGGGAGAGTTGGGGGAGGGAGAAAGAATCCAGAGGAAACTTGGATTACATTTTCCTGAATTGTTCATTTTAGAAGCCTCCCAAGCCATTATGGGGTGATTAACATTGCCCAAATAAATATTCCAGGACAAACCGGCTTCACCTTCCATGTATTCCTTTAAATCTATAGATGCTGAATCCCTCTTTTCAGTGGAAATGCCAGGTTAAGTTCACAGTCTACTAAGCATTTGCTTTATTGGAATTACCCTCATGATGCTCCTGCCTCATTCATATTCCACATGCTTCCTGGCCCCTGAGGAATTTGAGAAGGGCCTTAAGGAGGGTTCATGGGTACTTGACATAAATGTAGAGAGACAGGGAGAACCGCTTCTGAAATGCCAGAATTACTCTCAAAGGTACATGGAATTGACTACACTTGATGAAACAGAAGACAGCTCTAGTTGTTGTGAGAATATACATCTGCAAATGTTTCCCCTATACAAGGACAATCATAAAGATTCTGAGGCCTTTCAAATATTGTAGCCAATGCCTCTGGATATCAGAACAAAATGCTTTGTTTTGTGAGTCCTCTTTCAATTCTTCTAGAGAGAACTAAGAAATGTCAGTTATGTTAGTGGTGGATGTGGGAAGTAAGTAGGGGCAGTGCTTTGCTAAATCCACCCCGCAAAGACAGCTTACTGTGTCTTCACGTCACTGACACTCCTGCGAAAACGTCACGATCGGTTTGGCTATGGGGGCAGGAGGAGCAAAGAGTAAGTATCTCATTCTTCCAGAGCAATACTTAAAAACCCTGGTTTTAAGGCATGGAATAATGATTGCAATTCCCTATCCAACACAGGGAGAAGACCACCTATCTCTTAGGGTTCTGATGAATGTGAATTTCTGTCCTTAATGTATTTTTTGAAGTTTATTTTATTTTGAGAGGGAGGAGGGGCAGTGAGAGAAGGAGAAAGAATCTCAGTCTCTGTCCGGCGCTTAGCCTGAGGCCGGGTTGGATCCAGTGAAACATGAGCTCATGATGAGCCGAAATCAAGAGTTGGTCCTTTGACTGAGCCACACTGGCGCCCCTGTCCTTGATGTATTTTGACAGCTTTACCTTCTCCAGGTAGCATGTCTCTCCCGTAAATGCATAAGTTATAACCACATTTATTTTCCAGAACATCAGGCAGAATCTGGTAAACAAAATATCCCACAGCACTGGCCTTCTCAGGACTATTTGTATAGTTCCGCGGATAGATAACGTAAGCATCGTAGATCTTTCCATCTGAAAATGAGAACAAGAAAAGCAACTTTATTACTTGGTTCTCCAAATTTGACTCTCACTAGACATTCTTCACTCGATTTTATGGTTGGTGGTGATTGCATCCCACCCCCCAAAATATTCTGGAATCCAGAGATGGTGAGGACAATCTACTGCTACAGAAAGTCGTCAGAAAATCAATCTTAATCCTAAAGTTTACCTTTTCACTGTCTCACACTGAATGAGAGAGAATAGGCAAGAGCCCGTCCAGTTTAGCTGATCACATCATGTTGTCAAGTGTGAGTAATAATTTATTGAGAAATATTTATAGTCATGGATAACGAGTTCTTCTGCTGTTTGGGGCAGATCTCAATTTTATCTTTTGTTTTCTCCGTGCTTACCCAAGGAAACGGAAATGCTCAAGTAGAATTTTTTAAAGGATCTGCATTTCCCACAAATCGAATAATTAGCCCGAATTGAGAGGACCGTAGGGAAAATGTAAAATATATCTTCATCCAAAGGAAAGAATGGTGTTCTTGTTTAGCGGGGCACAATTGTATTCTTTCATGTGTCTACTTATGTGCATAGATAGGACTCTTTATGGAATGGGCTTTTCGGCAAAATACACCCGCATTCTGATGGCCCCTTCTAAACTGTTCACTTCTGGAAAACGGGAACAATTCTTTTAATGTTTTAAATTCCGTGAAGTTTCACCAATACACATTTTCCAAACTGTTGAAACCACTCTGGGCTTGGGGCAGATTCTGTTATTTAGTAGGAACAGCAATCCTGTTGGGGAGGAAATCTGAGGTGTTGAGATGAATCTCAGAACCATGAGAAGCAACAAAAAAGGATACAAAATGGCTACTAAGTGAACTGAAAAAAAAAAAAAAAAGGTCTACTCTGAATACATTTATCAGCAAAATCTGGATTTAGTCGACAGCTGTTAAGAGATCAACAGACAACCATCAGCCATTATGGATCCTTTTCTTTTGAAGGAAAATTTGAAACTTGCCACTTACCATTCCTACTTTTGTAAGGTCTAGCTATGTCTCTCCAGAGCAGAATAAACTCAATCCAGAACACTTTTAGCGTTATCACCATGATATTGATTAGCATTAACAAGATGCTAAATCCTGTCAGTATGTGGTAGGTACTTTGATCGTCAACTATTCAAAAGATAAAGGGAAGACAAAAATGATCACTATTGTTTCTAAGATTTTTTTTTTCAACGTTTATTTATTTTTGGGACAAAGAGAGACAGAGCATGAACGGGCGAGGGGCAGAGAGAGAGGGAGACACAGAATCAGAAACAGGCTCCAGGCTCCGGGCTGTCAGCCCAGAGCCCGACGCGGGGCTCGAACTCACGGACCGCGAGATCGTGACCTGGCTGAAGTCGGACGCTTAACCGACTGCGCCACCCAGGCGCCCCTCTAGAACAAGGTAAAATAAACATATATGGATGCTGACCTCCATTGGGCATATGAGAGATTCATACAAAAGATGCTTCCCTGGAATTTTCATGGCTGCTTTAAGAATCAGTAAGTGAACATTTATGGAGCACCTACTCTGTGCAAGGCTAGGCATCGTAGGGGATTCTCAGAGCAAAAAAGGTGTCAAGGCCAATGTAAACTTAACTAAGATAGTAGGTAAAAGTGCGATTTTAGCTGGCAGAGGTTCTTAAGAGTGCTGGCTCCGTGCTGGACTGGGCAAGGAAGCTTTCCTGCAGGAGGAGGTCCCTGAAGAATACGTACGTTTTAGAGAACTTTAAAAAGAAAAAAGAAAAATGTATTCCTGGCTACAGTGGATGCTGTGAGCCCGAGGGCAGAGATGTGGTGTGTGTGTGTTCTGAGGAACTGGAGTGATCCATTTTGGGGAGTTAGAGGCAGACACAGTAAGAAGTGTGTGCCAGGGCGAGGTTCTGACCAGACTTGAGATTCCTGTCAAGGTATTCTGTCTTTACTGTAAAGGTCACGGGAGCCCCTGATGAGTCTTGAGTGGAGTGTTAACAACAAAAGTGGTTTATAAGCAAGATTCATCAGAACGTAGGGGAAGGTTTGTTTTTGTGGGAGAGGCTGTAGGAACATAGAGTAAAATTGATGGGAAGCTTCTGTAATACTTGGCAGTTAGAGGTAAGGGGGGCTCAGACTCCTGTAAGAATGAGAAAGGAATGGATGCACCTGGTATTGGGGCATGAAAGAGAATGAATCAACAGGTCTTGGGGTCTTACTGCATCTGGGGCTGGGGGCACAAGAAAGCAGGGAAGAAACAAGAACCTTGTAAGTCACTAAAGCATCACTGATGGAGAAGTCAAACTACGGGGGTTTTATGTTCTACACGCCCCTTACTTTTCTCATGGCGGACATCATTTAGCCACCATTGAAATGGGTCCTGTACTCACTTCTGCACAAGGAGCATATGCAAGATGGTTCCCATTTTCAAAGCCTAGTAACAGCTACATACACACTGAACGCAAGAATTATACTTATTAATACTATTCTTGGACGTTTTAGGTTTACTTCTCTCTTTGGGAGTAACTATCTTCTTACAAATAGTGCCCCTGAAAGATGAACGTGAGAAGGACCTCACATAAGATTTGATTCTTACAGTGTTCTCCCTGCATTTTCATGTGACGTCTCAAAGCATGGGTTCCTAGGCTTGCCATGGAAAATTTGCGACTTATCCATAGTCACAAATTCCTCCCTTGGCTCATCGGCCTGCTGAGCATCCAGCACCATGAAATGAAGAACGGCCAAGGTGAAGTGATTCAAAACCAGGGAGCAGAGGGTGTTGCTGAAAATTGGCAGAGAGTTTACTGACTGCACTGTCATTAGTGTAAATGATAGACACTCCCTAAGTAAGGCATTTCAACAGGATTGTCCACACCCTTCCCCAGTTCACTCTCTCTAAAGGTCCTACCTAGACACACTCTGGGGGTGTGGAGGTTTTGGTGAAGTAAGTGTGCATGTGACCGGCTGCTTTCAACAGGAGGAAAGAAGTTAACCAAGTCAGTAAAGGAAGTTGAAGTCCCATACCTTCCTGTTAATGTAATGATTAAACACCAAATACTTTCTGAAGGTGTTTATAAACAGGAAAGCACCGTCTAAGTTGGAATCCTGACTCTAACTAGAATATTTGGTAACGTATTCAACCTCCATTTGCTTCTGTTTCCTTCGCTGCAAAATTGGATGATAGTAACAGTCTCTTCTTCATGGAATATTGATCAAATAAATGAGAAATTAAATGGAAAATAAGTAGACAGGTTCAAAGGAAACAATGAATAAATGTGTACTACTATTCTTATGAGTATCGAATATTTATTTAATCACATTGAATAATATGGGAACATAAGCTTTTAGAGTTTTGGTTTTCTAAGCCTCAAGGCAGTGTTGTAATTTCTTTTATTCTGTGATTAGAAATAAAGGCATTCATTGTGACGAGCTACTGTAGCAACAGTTTTTAATTTACACAGTTGTCAAAACAGAGTGTATCCATGTTTTTTGTGGGTTTTTTTTTAGATTTTATTTTTAAGTAATTTCTATACCCAACATGGAGTTCAAACTCATGACCCCAAGATCAAGTGTCACACGCTCCACCAACTAAGCCAGCCAGGCCCCCCCGCCAGAGTGTAACCATGTGAATTTGAAGAAAAACAAGGGAAACATAGAAAATACAAATAAACTAGAAGGAAAAAAGTCACCAAGTACATATAACGTGAAAACAATTCCAATACACAGGTAATGAGAGAACATTCATAAAGTGACAATATAAGCTTCACATGGGGATAATGATGCAATGGCAGTGTCAGGGTGGAGACTGCAGTTTCCCCTTTCCTTGGGGAACCAATGTGCCCACTACCATCACAACATTACCCTAACATGACGTCTTGACATTGTCCATATGTCCTGGGGTGACTCAGTTATAACTGAGAAAGCTGGAGACCCACGGAACTCAATAGCACTCAAAATCATCCAGGGAAGTCATGATTCTGTTTGTTTGGTAAAAAACTTACAAATTGGTGGTTGAAGTCTACATTAAAACAAAAATCCGAAGCACCACCTCAGGCAGAGACTTAGCATGAACATATCAAATTGGTGGCCTCCGTTTTCATCGCTCCCAATTTTTTTCCGTCAGGTTGTGCTTCTGTGTTTATCCAAATTAATCGGGGCTATATCCCACTTCGGGGTATAAACTGAGGGTTCAACTCTCCCTTTTGTTGTTTGACAAACACATTAAATAACTTCCATGTCGTTGTACATGGAATTACAAGTGTAAAAATACCATATTTTTCTCCCCGCCCATTTACACCAGATTAAATGCATCATCTAACGAATAGGATGTCTTTGCCTGGAAATGTAAACAAGTGAGGAAATTGATAGGTTCTCAGGAAGGAAATGTTTGTAAAACTATTTTTGCTGACATCATTGCCTGTGAGGACACACCGACAGAGTGGAAGGAAGGAACAGACTGCCCCTGAGAGGAAGAGCGTGTCATCACTGACATTGATTAACAATGTCTGGGTCGGGTGATGATAAAAAGCACAATGACTCTTAGATGGTCTGTTTTGGACTCTTTACACAAATGTGTCCTCCTGTTACCTATACCCAAGACAGATCATTTGATCATCCTCTACATCCTGCCCCCATATGCCACTGATTATTTGTGAAAGGGAATGTTACATTTTAAAAGATTATATGTAGTGTCTGAATGTAATCTCTTGAAGAGTAGTCAGTTTCACATTTTTGTTATGACCATATTTTATTGCAGCAAATTATAATGAAGTCATTAAAGGCACGCTAGATTCAGATGAAACTATAGGAAAGTTATAAATAATCTGGCCTTTTCAAGTTACAGGGAAGGTTATTCAACCTGAGAAACATAAATGTAAACTGCTGTTTTGCGGTATAATTGAGCCTTATCGCTAGAGCAGTAGAAATGCACAAAAACAGTTTTCCTTGTTAACTTTGGTGTGCATTCGCTTATTCGTTGGACCGATTTTTATTGGACTCATGCTAGGTACCAGGCACTGCCCTACAGACTGAGCACACAAAGATGGGTGAGATGCCATCCCTGACCTCACAGAGGTCACAGTTATGTTCAGCAGACTCTCAAACAAATTTTTATAAGTGTGATGAGTGTGGAGACAGGAATAGGGTCCTACAGAAATACCTGGAAGGAACATATACTCCAAACTGGCCGTCATGGAAGGCTCCCCGTAAAAGGCAGCACCTGAATTGCATGTTGAATGACAGATACAATAAAGAAATGAGCCGAGTTACCAGACTTCCATTGAGTCTCACCTATATTTAGACTGGTGGTTACTAGAGGTGGAGGGGGAAGAAGTGCGAGAAATGTGTTTTGGTTTCTTTCCTCTTCTTCTTCTTCTTCTTTTTTTTTTTAGTTTAAATAAATTAAATTTTGGGGGTGCCCGGGTGGCTCAGTTGGTTAAGCATCTGAGTCTTGATTTCAGCTCAGGTCAGGTCATGACCTCGCAATTTGTGAGATTGAGCCCCACGTTGGGCTCCTTGCTGACAGTTTGGAGTCTGCTTGGGATTCTCTCCCCCTCTCCCTCTCTCTCTCTCTGCTCCTCCCCTGCTCGTGCACCTGTGCCCACACACTCTCTCTCTCTCAAAAGTAAACTTCAAAAAATAAAAACATAAATAAATTGAATTTTTAAAAAGACAGAAGAAGAAAGACATGTAGCCAAGCAGTGTATGTGGTGAGATAAATGATAGTCTATCTGTATAATTGAACACTAAGAAGCCATTAAAAATTGTATTGTAGACGAACATTTAATATCATGGGAAGACTTCTACTATACATTAAGTAATTATAAAACAAGCAATAAAACCCTCTATGTAACTATAATAAAAACATGTTTATAATCAAAATATGTCTGAATAGAATTTATATGGCAGTACAAAGGCCTAAGAATAGCCAAGACGATCTTGATGAAAACAAAATTGGAAGACTCACTCTACCCAAAATCAGGGTTGATTATAAAGCTACGCTAAATGATACAGTATAGTATTAGCACACAAATAATTTCTTTTAAAGGGACAGAACACAGAGGTCCCACACTTTTTCTGGAAAGGACCAAAGAGTAAACACTTTAGGTTTTGCAAGTATAAATAAATAAATAAATAAGCAAATTTAATATTTTATAAAATTTAACAATGATGGCACGTGATGTCTTATTAAAAAGTAACATCCAAGATCTTCTTACTGGAGTGGGCAGTAATTAAGTACTTTACCTTTTTATCCACTTTGCCAGCTTCACTAACAATTTCTTTGTGACAAAAAAAATTATAGAAGAGAACATGTTTATAAAGTCATAAAAGTCATGCAACAAACAACATGTTCAGTTTACTCTTAGTGTGTTGTCTTTCGTATACAGTGAGACAGAGAGAGCTGATGAAATTGGGAGGATGGCCAAGGAAGCAGTTGGGTGTTAAAGAGGAACCAACAGGAGAAGGTAAGGGGTGGGGGAGGAGGAGGGGGAGGAGGGAAGGGGAGGGAGGGAGGAGGGAGAGAACAGAGAGGAGTAGGAAGGAGAGGAAAAGGAGGAGGGAGAAAAGGAAGAGGGGGAGGAAGGGAAGAGAGGGAGGGGGATAGAAGGAGAGGAAGGGGGCTGGAGGAAGGAAAGTAAGGATAGGAGGAGGAGGGAGAGGAGGAGAGGGAGGAGAAAGAGGAGGAGGAGGGAGGTTGGAGGGAGAGGAGGAGGGAGGTTAGAGGAGGGGGAAGAGGAGGGGGGCAGGAGGGAGAGGAGGAAGGGGGAAGTAAAACAGAAGAGAGGCAACTAGGGAAACCAGACTACAAATGGTCAGTGTTCTTAAGAGGAAAAACACAATTTATGAGACGGACCTCTTCATCTTGAGAGACTCCCCACGGAACCACATGCCAACACATTGTTCTCCAAGAAAGTGATTTCAGTTTACAGTTGATGCAGCTAACTTGGGTGGCCAAAATCTCAGAAACACTCCTTACTTGGACTTCTCCGCTTTAGTCTTATGGTGTGCCGTGTCCAACCGTGCAAATTCAGAGCCAGGCAGTCATACTCCACAGATAAGTCTTCTTCTCTCACAGGCTCTATTTTTAAAACGGTGCTCAGACAAGTCAACTCATTGCTGGAACTAAGGAGGCAACCTGTTACCTTTAATACTTGCTTTGCAGTTGCAAATTGTGTGGGAGGAGGAAGGGACGTTTTAACTTCAGTATAAAAATACCTTTGATTTTGCTCCCGGTCCTCGTGAATTCTTGGTTCTCCAAAGTTCTGAACTTTGCTTCCATTCACCTTCCACAGGATGCCGGCCATGATCTGAGAGCCTTTCCCAAAGCAAGCGGAGCAGGGTATGCTTGCTGGTTTTCCTAGATGAGAAGTGAAGAAACTCACCAATAACATTCAGTGCTGCCAGTAGTATTGCATTTAACATGAAAAAAATCGTTGAACGCCTGGTGTGTGCCAGGAATTGATTCCATACCCCTTCCTCATCCTTAGCCCTTCTGTGTCCTTGCCTCCACCCACTTTGCTCACAGTTTGGAGGAAGCTCCACTCACACTCCCCTCTCACCTTCCATGGGAACTAAAAAGGTGAACAATTCTGGTTTCACCAATCAGACATTATAAGGTGGGGCTTCTTTTTACTATAGATTGGAATTTCTTTTTAACTTCTTTCTTCCAAACCTTCCTCCTTTTACCAAATTCTCTTCATCTCTCTGTAAGTCACCTTGTTGGTAAAACTATATTTTGCTCGACCCAGCTACAATCCCAGCATTTAATCATTCAAGAGTGCTCTCCATTACTACTCCTTGTACTTGAGACTTCCTCTGCCCAGAACTGAAAGCGTGAGGGCTGCCCTCCTGCTTGGGACAGGCATTCAGGCATCCCTTACTGAGCCCTTGGTTCTGGACTCAAGAATTCTGCATCTGAAGAGGGATGAGGGATGCAGAGTGTCTCAGAAGATGATAAGGGTAGACACAGATGATTAAAACACAAGGTATTCTACTGTTCTACAGAAAGGTTGACAAATGACATGGAAATACAGAAGAAGAAGGCGTTCCAGACTTCTCTCGACTGCTATGCTGCACACAGAAATGGTTTCTTTGGACCTCATTAGATGGAGGCTCTGGTGGTGCCCATGGTAGTAAGGAGGGCGGGATGGGGAATGCTATTTGAACTCAGTGTTGAGAGATGAGAAGGAGGAACAACATGGACAAAAGCAGGAAAGAATGTGGAAATGCTGCCAATCGGTGTAACAATTGTGAGGTGGTCGGTGTGGAAGGGACTCCAAGGCAGCTGGGGTTAATAGCTTCAGATGGGCCAGAATGTAGGTGAAGACTAGTTCATGAAGGGACTTGTTTTATGGACCAAGAACTTGAGTTATATCTAATTTCTAGTGGGAAACTAGTGAAGGCAGAGATGGGCAGAGTCATAAAGCCTTGGTTCTCATCCTTCTATCACTCATTATCCATAACCTTGGGCACATCATTGATCCTACCTGAGCCCAAGTATCCACAAGCATAAATTGGAAACCATATCTACCTCCTGGAGAGAAGTAAGAATGAAATAAGATAGTCTGAACTGCAGTACAAATGTAAGTGCTGGGTATTCCTAATATTAACAAGTGCCCGGTGGATGTTTCTACATGTAACATTTCATTTAATCCCCAAGATCCATCGTGTTAACTGCATGACCCATACTTGGAGAATCCAGACCAAGCGTCATATGGAAGGATTCTCCAGGTAACATTTACAGCAGTCTTCAAGTTTTCTTACCAATTTCCACTTCTTTTATTTCATTTTGTGGAGGGGCTATAATTACTGGAAACAAAGAAAAGCCTTCTTCATCTTAAATCAAAGACAAAGAAAATATAAATATTAGGATAGCATTGGATGGTCATCAGTATAAAGCTTGTGTTTTCATATTACTATCTTATATCATAGCAATGTTTTTCAAATTTTTCTGACGATGACCCATGGCAACAAATACACACACACACAGACACACAGAGACACACAGACACACACACACACACACACACACACATGAAAAAGAAAACATTCAAGTAATACTTTCTCTTATGACTTATGATACTCTTTTATATTTCCTATTCTCTTTTATATCATTAAAACAAATAGTAATTAATTAATCTAACACGTTAAATTAATTACATGGGTTGGCAATTGCTAGAAAACTACAATTCTACAGAAGAAGCACAACATTACAGGAAAGAAGCTTTCAAAAGTTGCATGAAATGCTAGCATATATAAGGTATTGAATAAATGCTTGTTGAATGAAAAAAAAAAGGCCTATGAAAAAGATAAGCATGTAAGTCCACACTTCTGCTCAGAGATTTCCACCACTGTGGTCCATTCTGTAAGGAAATTCTAACTTCTGTGGCACTGATGCCTCGAGTCGGGGAAGGGGAGTCTTTTGAAATACTGCTACTTTCTGACGTTCCTTGATTCTCATTTATTTCAGGATCGTGTGATTAAGGGCCCCCATGATCTGGTGTGTAATAGTGAGAGACACTAATAATGTGGTCTGATGGTGCTTATTTTATATGATAGAGCATCACAAACCTCCAAACCTTGTCTTCACGATTGCTTTCCACTAAGAAAGCTTCCACACTGACTGGTGCTACTTCATCCTATATCTGTGGATCAAGTGATGCTAAAGAGACCGTGACTCCTTATAGATTTGACATCCTTGACCGTGAGGGATTTCCTCTGAATAGACTTTTATAGACTTAAACATTTGAAAACCAGCTTTTAGGATCAAATTAGCTGCTTGAGGTCATTGATAATGTTGGACAAATTGCAAACCAGGATTATGTGAAATGGAATGGCATCACTTATGTCAAGGGGTTTTGAAATGGAGCCAGGAGGCCATTAAGGAGATGGGCCCATGTCCTCACTGGTGGAATCATGAACGTGTAACCTGACTAAACCACAAATATTCCAAGATGAAGCCCAAACATCTGCAAGTTGGTACAATAAAAGACTTTGCTTGTGTGATAGCCTTAGGAACCAATGATATTCAGTGAAGATCAGCCTTCTGCTGCCAACATGCATCAAAATTCTTTGTAAACAATGTATAACAGGCATTCCCTCTTTGCTTTAAAAACCCCAGACTTTATGGGGCACCTGAGTGGCTCAGTGGGGTAAGCTTTGGGTCATGATCTCACGGTTCGTGAGTTCGAGCCCCATATCAGGCTCTGTGCTGACAGCTCAGAACCTGGAGCCTGCTTCGGATTCTGCGTCTCCCTCTCTCTCTGCCCCTCCCCAGCTCGCATCCTGCCTCTGTCTCTTTGAAAAATAAATAAACTATTTTTTTTTAAAAACCCTGACTTTTGTTCCCTAGTGGGACACTATGTGGGTTCTACCCAAATCTGAGTACCTCAAATTTACAATTCTTTGATCCCGGATAAACACTCTTGCTTACTCACTGCCTCCTAACAATTTTAGGTTGACAATTAAAAACCACCCAGCAGTATCTCTATAGTCCTTTGTAGCACTTCTAAACTTCTAATGTAGTTAGTTATATTAGAGATTAAACAGATTTTTTTTTCTATTTACAGAGCCTCTGACAACAAACTGGGAGAAGAAGAGTTAATCTTGCTCTCCAAATACTTGTATTATCACACCAAAAATGTTTATTAAGTTGGCATGCAGATCATGCTGTTTTCGAAAAGTGAAGTCATAGAGGAGAGAACCAGTCTGGCTTTAGGTTAGTAACATAATCTCCCCCTAAAATTTCTTGAATCTTGATCGTGCATTTAGAAAAGCTCTTTGTGCTATTGTAGAGAATGTGCAAGATAACATGAAGCTGGAGGGCATCTTAGGGACCATGAAGCATAGTAGCTCCCCCGTATCCCCGGGTTCACTTTTCAGGGTTTCAGTTACCCATGGTCCACCTCTGCCCAAAAGGTTTAAATTGAAAATTCCAGAAATAAACAACGCATAAATTTTAGCTTGCTCACTGTGCTGAGTATCACGAGAAAATCTCACAATGCCCCACTCTGTCCCACCCAGGAAGTGAATTGTCCCTTTTCCAGCAGATCCACATGATATGTGCCACATGCCCATTAGTCACTTAGTAGCTATCGTGGTTATGAGATTGGCTGTCATGGTATGACACTGCTTGTGTTCAAGTGGGCTTTATATTACTTAATAATACCCCCGAAGCACAAGAGCGATGATGGTGGCAATTCAGAAAAGTCAAAGAGAAGCATTAAGCACTTCCTTTAAGTGAAAAGGTGAAAATTCTCAACTTCACAAGGAAAGACAAAAAAATCATATGCTGAGTTTGCCAAGATTCATGGTAACTTTTATTACAGTATATCATTGTAATGGCTCTATTTTATGACCACTTATTGTTGCTAATCTCTTGCCACATCTGATTTACAAATTAAACCATATCACAGGTATGTATGTATGTGTGAGAAAAAACATAGTATATACGAGGTTCTTCAGTACAATCCCTAGTTTCAGGCATCCACTGGGGGCTCTGGAATTACCCCTGCAGATAAGGGGGTCTTTAGTACAGGAAAATCAACAAGAAGGGCACAGTTTCTCCACATTGTTTTTTTTAAATAATCAATTTTGTTAAATTCAGTAGCTTACCGTTCACTGTGAGTGATCTGGTCGCTGTCACGCTATAATTGACTCCATTTTCATTGTGTATAAATTTACATGTATAATCACCTGTGTCCTTGCTAGTTGCACCGTCAATCAGCAAAAATGTCTTGTGTGTGTGATACCTTGGTCCTTGAAGAGCTTTACAATCCTGAAATTAAAAAAACAAAACAAAATAAAACAAAAACCTCCCTTCCATTTTCAGCAACTCTTCACTTGCAGCTATCCTGTGTAATTTTATCTATCTCCCCCAAGTTTCCTTTTACCTTAAACCATTCAATAGGTGCCGTCCAATTGTACAAGTCAATCGTAGGACAATATATTTTGGAATTTGTTTCTGATCCAAGTGTTGTCGAATACATCAGATGATCTGGAATATTGCAATTTGGCAGTTTTTTATATATGGTGACGTTCACATAGCCAGTCTTATTGAAGGTAGGGCTACCAAAATAAGCCAAACGATTTTAAAAAGTTACTCAGCATTATGAAATACCCTCATCCCATTCTAACTTTTGCTGAATGCTACTTTTGTTCTTCAAACAATTGAGGTACAGTGGTTCTTTCCTTATTTAAAAGTATGTATTGAAATCTAGAATTTTAAAAACTTTTTGCGTTGCATTTGAGAGCCAACATAACCTCTGTGGTAACCCTGAATATTTCCCTCACTATTTCTTTATACACTCTATCAGGTGCCATGCCAAGAACAGGATATTATAAAGATAGTTAGTGTTTATTGAGAGTTTACTATGCAGCATTCATGCTGGTAACACTGTATCAATTTATTCTCATAAGATGCTTTGAAGTGTGCTATATTATCACGTGTATTCTACAGATCAGGAAACAGAGGGACGGACAGAGAAGTAGTTGTTGGCATCACACAGCTAACTAGTGACAGAACACGAATTTGAAACGAAAACTGGTCTGACCTCAGAACCTAGGTGGCCAACCATACACACCCTGCATTCCGATGTAGTTCATCTGACATATTGTATGTACCAAACACAGGTCCAAGATCAAAACATTTAACAATATGTATGTAGGGTAAGTAATTTGCAGGCACACAATCTTACACAACCCTTTTCAGCTTACCTTTCAGGCTTAAGGGACTAGTAACTGCCTTATGGCACCCACTATAGGCCTCTTTGACGCTCAACATCTAGATTACTGGGTCTTTTTTCTGGTTTGTTCCAACCAAAGTGAAGATTGCTCTCAGTTCTCTTGGTCACTAGGCAAGCTAGGTCTTTTCCTAATTGGGCTACAAATTCATTCTTGCAATTCTGCCTCTACATAGTTCATAATCACCCAAACCCCAACCCAATGGTGTTCCTAGAAGGACTCTTCTATTCAAATCGCTTTATAAATTCAACTGTTCCAGAAAGGCCTAGAAAGGGAAGGGCAGTGAGGACAGCTCAGACCATCAACTATCAAAGAAAAGGGAGCAAGCCCAAAGAGTATGGGTGGCTGCCTGGTACCTTCTGATAACGCAAGTATAAATTCCAGAATCGTTGACTTTGGCTGGGAGAAACTTAAGACGTTCCCCTGAGGCAAGTACATGATTTCTTTTCTGGGTAGTGATACATTTGTTGGTTTTTGAGTAATACCAATCCACAGGGTATCGAGATCGTCCTTGCCTAGGACATCTCACGATTAAAGCCTCATTTTCCAGGCCCCAGGATGATTTGCCTGCCCAAAACAAAACAGAAACCATCAATATGATCCTGAAGTGATCATCATCTAAAAACATTATAATTCCTATATTCTATCCTTCTAGGATGAAATTTAGAAGTGGGCTATTCTTTGTGACACTTTCACTGAGAAAGAACAAGTAAATGATTAAGATCTTTTATGAAAGGTTTTAATGGGTAGCACAGACGAATGAATTAACTTGGAGCTCAACCCCCCTCACACTGGCCCCAGGGGAGAAGCAGCCGCATCTACGTCTACAAAGCCTACGGCGGGACAGCAAATGCTTGCAGCACCTGCCGCGTGCAGGCAGCATGTTAAAGTTCGATGTATTTAAATACGTAAAACTAAAATCATGCTGCATTCTGAAGAATTTGTCCCGTTAGATTTGCAATAAAGAATGATCGAGGAGCATAAACGAGTTTTCCAGGTTCCGATTCAACTGGAGCAACCAGGAACAAGCGGTGTGAAACAAGGCAAATGTTTTGGGGATTACTTAATTTAAAATTTTAACAATTTTCACTGAAGAGCAATACTTACTAAACTTGGCTGCTGTGGAATGTACCAGAATTGTTGAAAGTGCCAAGACCCAAAGTCGCATTGTCAGTTCTTCAATCCAGAGCAAGTGTTGGTAACTAACTGTTGAGATTATTCAAGGCGAATCCGTGACATGTGATGGTAAAGGTCTCTCCTAGGAGGTAGACGGTGGCCCCTGAAATTTATAGCTGGAAAGCGGTTTCACTGTCTCAACTGAAACATAAATCATACAAAATCACAAGCAAAGTATTTATTGCCAAGATTTTTGCTATTTCAATACCCCCCCAGGAGAGTTAATCAATCAACAGCTATTTATTAGATATAAATATGTATCACAGCAGGGTTTCAGGCATGAAACACTGCACTTATTCCTGCTAAACCTTAGGGTAATGTGGGCCTTACACGGGTCACGCTGTTTCATAGTATCATGAGAATGTACTGGAAGAAGCTGAATTAGGAGGAAAGAAAACTAGTTTCCATTTTTGAAACAAATAAAAACTATAAAATTCCACAGACCCTAGAAAATACAATATTATAAGTGGTAACACAAAACCACACATTTCCACCCAGGCTGGGGCCTGCCTGCACACAGGCATGACCCACTTGTAGGCACACATGCAAAGAGTCATCACAAAGCAGTTAAGATTATAGGAGAGTGACAGGGAAAACATTAATCAAGTAATTGCCCTAAGGTCTACACCAAACCCTCAAAAATGCACCCCTGCCTCAGTTTGTCCCCAAGCTTCACCAAAGTTATTTCAAGAACAGTCAAAGGTCTGTGCAAAATAATTACATACTTTTCTTTTTTCTTTCCAGCAAGGGAATCATTTAACTAGGTGGTTTTTTTCTTAAAAAGTCAGGGAAGGGAATTGAACTAATAGAAAAACTGACCAATAGATCAACTGACACAACATCCCTTAATATAATACTTCAAGGAAGCACATTGCCTGTAAACATCAATCTTTTCTTATTATGTGTATAGAAAAGTTGTTATTGTAAACTTTAGGTAAGTAATTGATGCTTACCCAAAGTGAAGGACAGAAGGGAAGGGACTCCAAGTCAATGACTGAGCTAAGAACAGCTTCCACCTCTTCTGGCTCCTTCCTTGAAGAGTCCTCAGGTGCATGAACTCTCTCTTTTATTTTGAAGGGGAGGCAGCCAAAGACGTCCTACCATTCCTCACTCCACCCACGATGAAATGTGATTTTGTAGCCAAAATCCATGACTTGTTCAAAAATACTGGTGCATCATGTACCAAGAATTTTTGTCCTTGTTACATAAATATTTAAACATAATGACAACATTGAGTAATCCCTTTAGAGGAAGTAATCCTATCATCTCCCCTTGGTTTGGCATCAGTTTCTCAAGCTAAGTAATGCTTGTCTTTTATTGCCCTAATAATATTTTTAACCAATTTATTTATTTTGAGAGAGAGAGAGACCACGTGCGCTTGAGCAGGGAAGGGGCAGAGAGAGAGACAGAGACAGAGACAGAGAGAGAGAATCCCAAGCAGACTCCATGATGTCAGCGCAAAGCCCGATCTGGGGCTCCAGATCATGAACCTTGGGATCAGGACGTGAGCAGAAATCAAGAGTCAGAGGCTTAACGGACTGAGTCACCCACGTGCTTCTGTTGCCCTGGGACTACTCAGTTGATTCTAAATGATCTTGAAATCTTGGGACCTTAAGTCTGCCTTTCCCAATATCCCTTGACACTTCATTTGGCAGACATTAGCTAAGCATGCTCATCCAGTTTGGAGAGCTTTGGTGCAGAGAGTTCCAAAAGCAAATGAGGGGAAGCAGTGAGAAGTAAGCCAGACTTTATGGAGGTTTTTAAATGCTCTGCTTATGGTCCAGACTCATCCAAAAACAGATTCCAGCTTCTGGGCTCCTCACATGTAAGTCCCTCTAAGGATCTCAGTTTGGATGGAAAAGGGAAGTTTTTCTAAGGAGTTCAGGGACATAGAGATAAATTATGAGTAAGAAGGCTCCTCAAGGGGCCTGATAAAGAAGACCATAACCTTCAACCCTTGGGGTCCATGTAAAACAAATGTTAATTGCAAAATTAGATTTCAGCTACATGCAGCTGAAATGCTCTATTATGAGTAAATTCAACTCACTTTTAAAACCTACCACATCCCAGAAGCATTCAGGGATTAACTGCAGACCGGTGTAATAACATAACAATAGTTGAGCTCTCTCTAGAACTCGCTCTATGCCAAGATACCATTCTAAGTGACTTAACATTTGTTAACTCCTTCACTGTCACAACACCCAAGAAGGCAGGTGCTATTATTATTACTATTCCTGATTTACAGATAAGGACACCGAGGCACAGAAGAGTTAAGCAACTTGGCCAAGTCACATGCTGCTAAGACACAGAACCCAAGCAGGTGGGCCTTAAAGACACCTAACCACTAGGTCACACTGCCAGTGGGTGAGCAAGGTGAGGAGGTGTTGCTAACGAAGAGTTCTAGTAGGTTTTCTTTACCCCACACTGTGCCTGGCAAAGCTCTTGCACAGGCTTGCCTACCTGCTTGGGGATACAGTCATAGTTTGGACATTGGCCACGTGCTCCGAGAGGAAGAGATGCAAAGTCCTGTCACGGCTAGGAGATTTACCCTGAGATGTTTCACGTAAATTCGGGGAATTGGGTCTGCTTATCTCTACCCTCCTTTTAGTTGTCCAGACTCTTATTATCAAGATCGTATGAGTTTCATACTGACACCACAGAATCAGGAGCAAGTGGGCTTGGAACAGTGCCCAGGTGTGGTTAAACTCCAGATAGCATTTTGTTACATAAAATAGCATGAACTTGAAAGTTCTTATACATGAATATGAGCTTTTATTTTGCATACTAATATATGATTCAAAAAATTTTATTAACTGTAGGCGTTTTTCATGAGACCAGACCACGTTTGCATTGGTTTCCTAGTTTCAAATAAGATTTCTTAGTTCAGGGGCACCTGGGTGGCTCAGTCAGTTGAGCGTCCAACTTCAGCTCAGGTCATGACCTCACGGCTGGTGAGTTCGAGCCCCACATCGGGCTTTGGGCTGACAGCTCAGAGCCTGGAACCTGCTTTAAATTCTGCGTCTCCCTCTCTCTCTCTCTGTCCCTCCCCTGCTTGTATTCTCTCACTCTCATTCTCTCTGTCTCTCAAAAATAAATAAATAAACATTAAAAAAAATTTTAAAAAGATTTCTTAGTTCAAAATAAGGTTTAGGGGTTCCTGGTGGCTCAGTCAGTTAAGCATCCAACTCTTGGTTTCAGCTCAGGTCATGATCTTGCAGTTTGTGAGTTTGAGCCCCACCTCAGGGCTGCGTTGGCAGCATGGAGCCTGCCTGGGATTCTCTCTCTCCCTCTCTCTCTGCCCCTCCCACTGTCTCTTTCTCAAAATAAATAAATAAACCTAAAAAAAAAAGTTTCAATTAGAATTTTAATACAGTCGTGAAAACTTACAGAAGCATTTAGTAAAATCTAACGACTATTGTAAGATAATCAACTAATCCATTCAACAGTAAAGTCCTGGGGCACCGGGGTGGCTCAGTAGGTTAAGTGTCCACCTTCGGTTCACGTCATGATCTCACAGCTCATGAGTTCAAGCCCCGCATCCGGCTCGGTGATGACAGCTCAGAGCCTGGAGCCTGCTTCAGATTCTGTGTCTCCTTCTGTCTCTCTCTGTCCCTCCTCTGCTCACACTCTGTCTCGCTGTCTCTCAAAAATAAATAAACATTAAAATTTTTTTTAGAAATTAAAAAAAATAAAGTCCTTTCATCTAAAGTACAGTACAGCGTGCCACTTATCATCAACGCCCTTCCAATTTTACAGATTAAAATAAAACCCATGGCTGAGACTGGTTAAATCATTAGACCAAGCTCATCCACTTGTGGCTAGGGTTAAAACCAAATTTGTTGAACCTCAAAGCCAAGGGTTTTTTTTTTTTCTTTTTTTATTCAATGTCAACTAAAAAAGAGAAAGAAGACAGCAGTAAAGCTTTCTTTCTTATAATTATGACTGGGTTATTAAGCAAAAACAACCTAGTCTGATTTCCTGAAAGTTTCTTCTTTATAAATCACTAAGCCACTTTGGCTTCTGACCACCAAGACCCCATCCAACATAAAAGTATAGTATTTCATAGCAACTTAGTAAGACAAAATGTGAAAGGCAAAGACTTCTAAAAAACAGAATTTGGGGCACCCATAAGTTTCTGTCAAGTTAAGAAGAAACTTTTCTTTTTATTATTATTTTTTAGTGATTATTTGTTTTTGAGAGAGAGAGAGAGAGCATGACAGGGGAGGGGCAGAGAGAAAGGGAGACACAGAACTCGAAGCGGGCCCCAGGCTCCACGCTGTCAGCACAGAGCCCGATGCCGGGCTCAAACTCATAAACTGTGAGACCATGACGTGAGCCGAAGTCGGATGCTCAACCGACTGAGCCACCCAGGCGCCCCAAGTTAAGGAGAAATCTTTCAGTGTCTGCTTGTTTCTGTAGCGGATACCCTCTTCCTCTTAAGATTTCTCAGAACTACTCTCCATTTTTAAAAATTAATCTAACCCAATTTGGCCATAACTGCTTTCTAATTTTTTAGTTTAGCCATAATTTTCATCTGATTTGGGGTTATAGTTTTGAAATCTCACGTGTCCCTAATTCTAATCTAATCTAATTCTCTGAGATTTCTGATGAACAAAGCCCAAAAAAACCTTTATTTCCAGAGTAACAGCTAGCAACTTGCATTTGGACCGTGGCACTCAAATACTGCCTAGCTTAGGAGATACCTTGCAAGACTTCTCCATTTGTCTTGCCCGGTGTCATAATTAGATCAAGATGTATGTCTCACACTCCAGAAATGGCCATGGTCTTACTGTAAACCATGTCAAAAGCCAGGACATTTTTGTCATGTTACACGCATGTGAATCCAAGTGGGTCAGGTTCTCAGTAATTCTCACAGGAATAAGCAAAGAGGAAATCTTCCCCCCATTTTATTCGAGAGATTTAGGATGCTACGTTCCTCCCATTCTCCCAATGGGGTGTTCGTAGGGCCTACAACCGACAGAGGCAGACCCTGTGTGGCGGTGGGTGGCCTGGCCTGGGTCTTGGGAGAAGGTTCTGGGGGGCACACCGTCCACCGTGGCACCTTGGGCAGATTCTTCTTCGCCACACTTCAAACTCTAGGAGCTCTCAGTGCTCCTTCCCTGCCTCGCCCCTGAGAAAAGCACTTTCTCCCTCAGTCTTCTTCACCTCAGTGATGGCAACTCCGTCTCTCCAGTTGCTCAAGCCAGAACTCACCCTGTGTAATTAACTCTTCTTTTCCTCACACATTTGGCCTGCAATCCACCAGGACACCCTCTGGGTCTCACTTTCAAACACATCCTACCTGCCAGCACCTCCCCTCATCTCCCTAGCCACCTCCCTCTCCCTAGCCAACACCACCTCGTGCCTGGGCTTTAATGATGGCTTCTGTCAGTTCCCCCTACTCCCACTGGTGCCCCTCTTCAGACTGTTCCTAATATAGGGGTCCAGAGATTCTGTTAAAACCCAAGGCAGATCATCTAGTCCTTCCTCACCCAAAGGAAGAGCCGATGCCCTCGCAGCAGCTCTGAGGGCCCACACAACCTGGGGCCACCTATCACCTCCCCAGTTCCTCCTTTCCAACCCTGTGTCCTCCAGTTTCCCACCAGGCTAACTTGCTCATCTCCTCCAAGTCAGTGCTCCTGTGGTAACTTCTCAAAAAGCCTTACCCTGACTACTCAGTGTTCTCTTTTTCTTTGCTTCTGAATAGCTTTTTTTTTAATTGAGCTTAAATTCACATTACATAAAATTAATCGGTCTAAAATGACAATTCAGTAGCATTTAGTGTATTTGTGATGCTGTGAACCACCACCTCTGTCTAGTTCCCAAATATTTTCATCACTCCAGACAAACTCTCACTCCCATTAGTAATTACTCCTTCTCCGGCTCCTAGCAACCACCAGTTTGTTTTCTGCCTCTCTGGATTTCCCCCTTCTGAATATTCCATATAAATGGAATCATCAAGTAAGTACCTTTGATGTCTGGCTTCTCTCATGTAGCATAGTGTATTCAAGGTTCATCTACGTTGAAGCACGTGTTGGTACTACGTTCCTTTTAGTGGTTGAGTGATGTTCCATTGTGTGAACATCCCACAATTTGTTTATCCAGCTATGCATTCATGGACATTTGGGTTGCTTCTGCCTTTGACTATCGTGAGTGGTGCAGTTCTGGACATTGGTGTCAAAGCATTCATTTGAGTATCTGATCAATCAATTTTAAATTGCGATATTCACACCCCCCGCCCCCCCCACACACGTATTCCCTATTTTCTCACCCAGCTCTGGCCTTTTTACTAGGGCACCCGTCAACGTTTAATTTTCTACCTATGAATTGTGTTCCCTGTTTGTATTCTGTTTCCCACCACTAGGATGTGAGCTCCGGAAACGGAGAGATTTTTTGTGAGTTTTTCCCACTGACACAGCTCACGTGCCTGGCATAGCACCCAGCGCCAAGTAGATACTTGAAAATGTTTGTCTGGCAAGGAGAGGTTTGTATACGAATCTGAATAGGAGCAATGTCCTTTCTGCCATATTTTTACATCTCTTCCTTGAAACTCTGGCTTTTCTATTTTATCTCACAGTAAGGTGAGGCCTCAGTCACTCTTGGACTATCCCATGAGAACTCCTGGGGCAAGAAGAGAGTGAGCATCTTACAAGCCAGAAGGAACTCTGTGGGCTGAGGACACACAGGAGAGAGAAACAGAGGTGCCGGCCATATGAAAACTAGCCAGCAGGCATAAGTTGGAGAACTTATATAACCTGACTTTAAGACTTCATATAAAGCTGTAATAATGGAAACAGTGTTGTAATGGCATAAAGATGGACATATAGATCAAAGGATCAGAAAAAAAGGAGTCCAGAAATAGACTTAAACATATAGAAATTGATATTTAAAAAAATTTTTTTCAACGTTTATTTATTTTTTGGGGGACAGAGAGAGACAGAGCATGAACGGGGGAGGGGCAGAGAGAGAGGGAGACACAGAATCGGAAACAGGCTCCAGGCTCCAAGCCATCAGCCCAGAGCCTGACACGGGGCTCGAACTCACGGACCGCGAGATCGTGACCTGGCTGAAGTCAGACGCTTAACCGACTGCGCCACCCAGGCGCCCCTAGAAATTGATTTTTGATAAAAGCACCAACATAAATCTATAGGAAAGCATGGTTTTCAACAGACGATGATGGAAAAACTGGCTATCTGTATGGATGGAAGATCTTTACCTCACAATATACATAAAAATAAAATCAAAATCAATCATATTTGTGGAAATTGCATAGTCGAAAATCTTCATAATTTTCCTATTGGAGTAGGACAAATATTTCTTAGACTAGATACAAAAATCACTGATCATGAAAGAAGAATAAATATCAGAATGTACCAAAATAAGAGCCCCTGTTCTTCGAAGGACATCATTATAATTTGAATAGACCAAGCCACATGCAGACAAGATACAACTTATATGGCTGATGGAAGGCTTGTAGCTATCATTTATAAAGGCAACAAAATAGCCCAATTAAAAAAAGAGTGAGAAAGAGACTCAAATTGAGATTTCACAAAATACACTGATGGCCAAAACACACATTAAAAAAAGAGAAAATTAAATAATTGAAGCCACAATGATAATCCATCTCATGACATTACAAAGACTGAGGATTTCAAGTGCTGGCAAGGATATGGTGCAACCAGAACTCCCATATATCACTGGTGGGAGTGTCAAATGATAAATGGCTTCGGAAAATAGTTTGGAAGCTTCTGGTAACTGCTCACCATATGACCCAGAAATTCATCTCCTAAGGATTTACCCAAAGGAAATAAAAACCTATGGCCACAAAAAGACTTATACACAGATGTTCATAGAATCGCAATGACCAGTAACACGTGAATGGAGACACTATTTTACACTCATGATAGAAAGCTACTCAGCAATAAAAAAAAAAAAAAAGAAAGAACACTATGAGTGGATTTAAGAAACATTAGGCTGAGTGAAAAAGCCAGGAGTAAACGAGTACACACTCTCTGATTCCATTTCTATAATGCTCTAAAGTGGCAAAGGTTAATTAGTGATTACCTGGGATGGGAGATGCGGGGGCCAATTAACTGTAAAGCAGAATAACAAATTTATGGGATGATATCTGAACTGAGATGATGATCTCATAAGGTATACATCTGTCAAAGCTAACTGAACTTTACACTTAAAATGTATTCTTTTTATTGCACATACATTTATATCTCAATGAGTTGACAAACAAAACATAAAGTTAAGGAACATCTACTCTGTGACTTAGCAATTCCACTCTTAGTATTGTCCCAAGAGAATTAAAAGCACGTGTCCACAAAACACTTACAAAAGAGTGTTTATGGACGCCATGTCCATGTACCAAAAACAAGACGATTCAAATGTCTACCAACCGGAAGAATGGATAAATAAAAGGTAATGAGAAAGAAGAGAATTACTGGTACAATACCATGATGAATCTCAAAAAGATCACGTTCAGGAAGTTTAAATCCCTGCCCCCCCCCCAAATTACACCAAGCAGAAGAAACTAAACATGGAAGAGTACATATTGCATATTATGCGTCTACGAAGCCCAATGGCAGGCTAATTAACTTAGACTAGGAATCATGAAGCATGTGTTTGAGATTGTGAGAAATTGGTGGGTACAAAGTGTGGAGGAAACTTCTGAGAAGAAGAAATGCTTCCGGTGGTGTTTGGGATGGTGATTACATCAGTGAATATTACCATCAAATCTTATTCAATGTTTGAGATCTATGGTTTTAATTGAGTGTTAGTTATTTCCCAGTATTTTAAGACAAAATGAAGTCATAGTCTCCCAAGTATGTAATAGGAGAAGCACTGTACTGAAATCAAGAGACCCAGATTCATTTCCAGTATACCATGAGAAATCGCCTCTGGAGGTCTTACCCATATTTAGTCATCAAACCTCCCATAATAAATGATCTCTAGAGAAAATTGGTTATGTTTTCTTTTTGTTTTTGTTTTGTTTTGTTTTGTTTTGGTTTTTTCTTTGAGAATGATTCCAAGAATGAATCATCCAGAGCAAGTTCTGTGGTCTTTTTCCAAAAAAACTCAGATAAGTTTCCTCTCTGAATTCATTTCAGAAATTTTCTGGCTAAGATTACAAGAAACCAGCTAGGTAGGCTTCTGTGTAGTTTCTTGGGTGTGAGTGAAGGTGATGCTTGAAATATTTGATGAAAGTAGCATCATGTAGGCACTGACCAGTTACAAGGACACCGGCCACTGCAAAGGAGCTGGGCTTAATCCTGTGGTTTCTGGATTATGAGGAGGTCACAGGGGAGCACAGTGGAGGGTTTGGGGTGGGGAGCTGAGGTTTCACCAATAAGGAAATATTTCAGTGTTTTAGTAATTACCATGGTTGTGCACACCTATTCTGCGTCAACAGAGCTTTTAAGAGCAAAATCCTGAACCCAGACCTCTAGTGGGCCTCTTAGGTGTCGATCACTGCTTCAGATACTGGGGGTGCAGCAATGCACCAAACAGAATAAAGACAGACAAAAAGACCTGCCCACATGGAATTCACATCCTAGCAGAGAAGACAGACCGTAAACAACACAAATAGGTAAAGAATATTTATAAAACATTTTAGGTGGTGTTACAATAAGGCAGAAAAAAAAAAGCAGAGGAGGGAGGGAAAGAGAGTTGGAGAAATGCAGTTGCAGGTGGTGGGGTGGGGGTGGTCCCGGGAAGGCCAACCAGGAAGGGGACATTTGATAAGCAGCCGAAGCAGAGCCCAGGCAGAAGGGCAGGCAGCGCGGAGGCCCTGAGGCTGAGCGGGCCTGGTGTGTCTGAGGAGCAGCAGGGAGCCACGTGGCTTGAGCCAAGCTAGAAATGGCAGAAAAATAGGAGCTGAGGTCAGAGAGGTCTGGTGACAAAATGCTGCAAGGCTCCGTGAGTCACCGTAAGCACTTTGATTTTTACTCGGTAGGATAATGGAAACCATTAGAGGATTTCAAGCCAAGGAATGACCTGGGTGTTGAGGAAATGCCCTTAAGGAGGACCAGGGATGGAGGAGAAGAACAAGTCAGGAGGCTATGTGGTCGTCCAGGAGAGAGGGAGATGGGAGGGTAGGCCGTGAGACAAGGTTGGAGTCTGGATACATGTTGACGTATTGCTGACAGGATTTCTTGATGGATAGGCTCTGGGATGTGAGAGAAAGAGAGCAGCCAAAGTGACGCCAAGGTTTGGCCTGAGCAGATGGACAAAGGGGTTGCTATTCGCTGAGATGGGGAGACCGCAAGTGGAACAGGTTTTGGAGTAAGATCAGCTCCGTGTGGGACATAATCAGCTTGACATATTTATTAGACATACAACTGGGGATGTCTAGTCAACGGTGGGGTACTTGCTTCTGAAGTTCAGGAAACACATTCAGGCTAAGAATACAAATTCGGGAGATGTCAGAGTGTAGATGAAATGAAGTCCGTGAGACTAATAAATGAGATCCTCAAGAGGGAAAGTAGACAGGCCATGAGGGCACAAAAGAACAACTTCTTAGTTTCACCATAAAATTTCCCTAAAAGACAAATTTTACTCTCTCTGCAAAGTACTGGAGAAGGGTTGAGACTTCAGCATAAGTTAAAATAAGTTTTTAACTTCAAACCCTTGGTCTCTTCTTTCTTTTTCTTGTTTGGTTTGTTCACTTGATTGTTTTGTAAATGACTTGATAGAATCTGAATCCACTCTGGGAACACGGCCTTACTTGTTTCTTTAAATTTCAACTTGCTAATAAATAGGTAAGATTGTGATGGCATTCTGCTATCGTCATTGTCTCTGATTACCCCCATGTCCTTGCTAAAGCCGGTGTCAATCCTCAGTCTTGACCTTCCCTTGAAGGAGTCTCTGTCACAGGCAAGCAACTTCTCCTTCATTTTCCTGCAGGCCCCCCACTGGCTGCTCCTTCATATCCCTCCCCCCCCCCAACGCCACCACACCTCACGGTTTAGTCCTTGGGTGTCTCTTCTTCTCTACCTGCATTCATTCCCCACGTGATGCCGTCCAGATTCTGTTGGTTCCCAGGTGCTTCCCAGGTATAATCTGAAACCAGGCCCCGTACATGGAGGACAGGGAGAGGCTGAAGAAAGAGGCAGGCCACTCCAGAAAGGTACGTGGCAGTTGGCAGTTTTAATGAGCAAGGGAACTTCGTTATGGAGTTTATAACGTTGGGTATACCAACGTTGGGTAGCAATACCCTTGTTGGGTAGCAACAGGACAAATAGATCTCTGTACCTGCCTGCCAAATCTGAAGAGTTTGTCTAAAGGATTTGACTGGCTTCAGCCATGTACACCGTCCAGATGGTCTCAACACCACATGGCTCTCTCAAGTGCATGTCCTTGGAGCAGCCTCTGGTCATGGATAAGACAAGCAGGACCCATATTCCAAGGAAAGTGGAGGGGGTGAGGAGCCTCAGTTCCCAGGCTGAGTGTTAACCAGCAGTCATATCCTCTCAATGAGCTCCCCCAACAGTTTCCCTGTTCTGACCATCGCCTATACACTGATCATACACTGGCAAACCTGTTGTTCAGACTTTCCCCCTGAACTTCAGACTCAGGTATTCACTGCAGATTTGACACCTCCACTCTGGGTCCTCGACGTCTCAAAATTAACCAGTCAACTTTGAATTCCTGCTCTTCCCACCAAAACCTGCTCTTCCGATAACCCCTATCATCTTAGTTGATGGTAACTCCATCTTTACAGCTGCACAGATGAGAATCCCTGGAGGACTCCTTATGCCTCGTTTTCTCCAGCACATTCTCTCCAATCCATCAGCGAATCCTGCTGAGTCTATTTTCCAGATATATTCAGGGCCCAACCACATGACCCCTTGTCTTGGCCCTCACTGGTGGTCCGGGTCACCTCTGTCTCTTGCCTGGACTACTGCAATCGCCTCCAGAGTCCTCTCTTTGGTCCTTCCCTTGCCTCTTATAATCTACTTTCAGAGCAAAAATCATCATGAACCTTTTAATCACTCCTCAAACCTCCCCTTTCACTCAGTGAAAGCCAAATTCTTTGTAACGGACAAAAAGGCCCTCCACAGTCTGCCACCCTTCACACTTCTTTGATTCAGGTTATTCTGTGTTCTTGCCCTCATTCCACTCCATGAACACCTTTGCCCTCCCTCTTCCTCGAACGCTCCACACTTGCCTCCCCCTCTGAGCCTTTGCACGAGCTTGAGACTCTATCCTAGATTCCCTTCTGCCAGACATCTCTCCGGCTCATTCCCGCATTTTCTCCTTAATGAGATCTGCCCTTTGCACTCCCAACCTCCCTATTCTGCTCTATTTTTTCCCGTGGCTTTTACTACCTTCTAACACACTAGATACCGGACTTAGGCATCACATAAGTGTATTTTCTGCTTTGTTCCCTTACCTATCCCAGAGTAGGTCCTCAATACGTAGCTTTTGAATGAACAAATGAACAAACCTTGTTAGGTAAGCTGAGGATTCATTTCCTCTCCAACTAGATTGTTACTGAATTGAATCCCTTTGGTTTTAAGGATGCCATACTTAAGGATGCTTTCAATTATAAAGGTGGAAGTAGAAATAGGAGGTGGGTGAATGAGCCCTGCGTTTGGATCAGAGACCAGGGGCACAGACCACGCTGACAGATTGAAAGAAGGGAAGGGGCGCCTGGGTGGCTCAGTTGGTTCAGCGTCTGGCTCTTGATTTTGGCTCAGGTCACGATCTTAACAGTTCGTGAGTTCTAGCCCCACATCAGGCTCTGCACTGATAGCTTGAGATCCTCTCTCTCTTTCTCACTTTTCCTCTTCCCCACACACTCTCTCTCTTTCTTAAAAAATAATAAACATTAAAAAAAAAAAAGAAAGGAGAGTTTGAGCGGAAACACACATATACCAAAAGAGAGAAAAAAAAAAGAAAAGCCAAAGGAGTCATGTTTGACTTCAACCTCCAATTTGCTCAAAATACTCCCTCACAACAACAGGCGGCAAACCCATTCTAAGATCATTTATTTGTTCGTGATGATTTATTTCAAAATAAATTTTATTTTATGAAGCTTAACATAGATCACATTTTGAAAACATTAATCTTCTGTTTTATCTTTTGAAAGGTAGTTTCTCTGATGTCTTTTAAAAGTTGGTATTTATGTAGGCAGTGATCTAACAGAGACTTGTTGGTGGGAGGGGGGCATGCTTAAATTTCCAGGAAACAATGCTCAAAAAAATCAAAATGAAGAGAAGGTACATTTGAACGTTCCAGCCCAGAATCTACCAGAACTCTGCACAAGGAGACAAAACAATATGAGAGAATTCACAACTGAACGCTTTGTCTTTATCTCTTTGCTTATCATTGCTACAGAGTAGTGAATCCCCAGAAAACTTGGATAACAAGTTTTAGTTAAAAATTTGTTTTATTTGAGAGAGATAGAGAGAGAGAGATAGAGAGAGCATCTTATTCAAGGGAATGATTTTTTTTTTTTCTTTTAGCATTTAAGGTTACTGCTCAGATGGTGAGTTGAAGACATCAGCTACCAGTGTATAATTAGTCAAGCTTCCAGCAGGAAGTGGCTGAAAACTTTCTGGCCAACTAAGGATGCAGGGTGAAGAGGGCTTCAGAAAGTACTGGTTGGCCCTGGGAGTGGGCAGAGAATATGAGGAGCAGGGAGAGGGACCAGCAACCTCAGATGAATTCCCATCATCTCATTTTCTTTCCTCAGGGATAAGTCCCCATCCTGGGATTCTCAGTTGCGCGCAGTGGGCCAACAGTGTGGAGGTTCCAGTGCACAGTGACTCAACCCCTCAGTCCCTTCATCTCCTTAACTACAAGGCTTCTGAAAGGAATGTGTAGGGAAGTCTCCGTTGCCATCTTACGGTGGGCTCAAACAGGCATCTAATATTCATACTTGAATCACGTTAAGTCAAAAGACATAAACGGTCTTAGACAGGGTCTGCAGTTGTTGAAATTCAAAGTTATCCATCTACCAAGGGAATGAGGTATAAGGACTGGTTTAAATCTCAGTTACAATGTTATGGACACTGTCTTTATTGTGTTTTTCCATCAGGGCACTGTCCCCTTTCACCTGGCTCAGTCACATATGGCTCCAGATCCAGTCCCAGAGACTCAACCCAACCCTTTTCGTGCTCATAGTCTTGCTGCAGTGAGCCCGCGCTCTCAGCAGCATTGGTGTGGCATAGGAGTTGGATGCACAGGGTTTGAATCAGCTAGAGCTGGGTTTCACCCCTACTTCACAAATTATCCTAAGGTCAACAGGATATGGTATATGGAGAGCACTTGGCTCAGGGTTCTGCACAGAGCAGACTCTCAGTATATAGTTATTGCTGCTACTGCTCTGTTATTACAAGTGTGCTAAAAAAAAAAAAAAAACAATTGTGTCTCAGACAGGAAAGAGCCTCCCCACCCCTTACCCAGGTCCCCTTCGTCACCCCACATCTCTAATCTCCCCTGAGTCTGCACCCAGTCTTCAGTAAAACTCATAAAAGAAAATATAGGGAAAAGCTTCATGACATTAGCCTTGGCAACGATTTCATGGATATGACACCAAAAGCACAGAGAAATTGACAGAAAGCAAGAGAAAAATAGTGGGACTACATCAAACTAGAAACTTCTGCAAAACACAGGAAACAATCAACAAAGTGAAATGGCAATCTATGAAATGGAAGAGAACATTTGCATACCACACATCTGGTAAAGAATTGATTTCCAAAAAATATAAGGGACTTTTACAATTCAATAGAAGAAGAAGAAGAAGAAGCAGAAGGAGGAGGAGGAGGAGGAGGAGAAGAAGAAGAAGAACCACCCAATTAAAACATGGGCTAATGACTTGAATAGACATTTATCCAAAGAAGACATACAAATGGCTAACAGGTACATGAAAGATGTTCAATATCACTCATCATCAGGGAAATGTAAACCAAAACCACAATGAGATAACACCTCCCACCTGTCAGGATGGCTATTATCAAAGAAACAAAAGCTAAGTGCTGGAAAGCATGTGTAGAAACTAGAACCCTTGTACACTATTGGTGGGAGTGCAAAATGGTACAGTTGCTAAGGATAACATAAAGGTTACTGAAAAAGTTAACACTGGGAAATAGAAATAGTGATCCAACAATCCCACTTCTGGGAATTTATTGGGATCTCAAAGAAATATTATCTGTCCCATGTTCATTGCAGCACTATTCATAATAGCCAGAATGTGGAAACAACATAAGGCTACGGAGAGATGAATGGGTAAAGAAAGTGTAGTATAGACATACAATGGAATAATATTCAGCCCGGACCCTGAGGATATTACACTAAGTGAAATAAACCAGTCACAGAAGAACACATATTACATGGTCCCACTTATGTGTAGTCAAATACATTGAATAAAAGAATGGAATGGCGGTTTCCTGGGCCTCAGGGGAGGGGGAGAGGGGAGGTTGGTAAAGGCATAAAGTTTCAGTTAAGTAAGATGACTAATTTCTAGAGATCTGTTGTATAATATTGTGCATATAGTTAACTATTCCGGATTGTACACTTAAAAGTTTGTTAAACCATTAAGTCTCATGTTAAGGATTTTTAGCACAATAAAATAAAAAAAAAATTTAAGACCCCTGTTTAGAATCCAGACAACCTGCCTGGCCCTTTCCCTTCTTCTTTCTGGAAACTGGACTTGGTTGCTGTTAGAGTTTTGTTCCAGACCAGAGGGATCTTTCCCTTCCTCCTGAACTATGACCCTGCCACGTGCACGCACTTCTACACACGTGTGCTACACTCACACGATTTCAGCCTCACAACTGTTGGGACACTCCTGCATTGCACCTGCCCACTACAGTGCATTTGCCCTTGCATAGTAATGTTGCCTAAAACTTTGGAGACTCGCTCCTTTGAAGTTTTCTGTTTCTGCAATTACAGGAAACTGGGAAGTGTGGAGGGGTGAGCAGAAAAAGACAGACCCTCACAATCATATGATGAGTATTTCGAAGGACATAGATGAAGAGCTCACCTCCTGGAGAAGCAGGTATCTGCTACCCACATCCCCTTAAGCTACTGGTCCTTGTCTTCAAATGTAGACACGTCTGGTAGGAAACTACTTTGGGACCAATCACCTCATCTAAACAACCTGTTCAAGAATAGAGAGAACCCGATGTCTTGCTGGGGATTCTGTAAAGTTCAAATCAGCATCCCTGGCACCCCGTCTGCAGGGCACAGAGATAATAGTTCCCGGAGCGGGAAAGGAAAAAAATAATGACAATGAGGAGGGCTGACATTACTCAGCATTTACTATCGGCTAGGTACTGAACTAAGTACTCTGCATCCATTTAATCTTTAGAAACCACCCTTGGAATCTGGCATTAGCATTACCATGTGGGTTTTGTAGGTAAAGAATACAAGAATTAAAGAGGTTAGATAAATTGCTTGGAGTCGTGGATCACATAAGTGTAAGAGCAGGGATTAAATGCAATTCTGCACGGGGGCACCTGGGTGGCTCAGTCGGTTAAGCCTGACTCTTGATCTCTGCTCAGCTCATGATCACAGGGTCGTGGGATCAAACCCCACATTGGGCTCCATGCTGGGCATGGAGTCTGCTTGAGATTCTCTCTCTCCCTCTCCCCTTGCCCCTCCCTGCTCGTTCTCTCTCTCTCTCTCTCTCCCAAATAAATAAAATTAAATAAATACCATAAAAGCAACTCTGTACAATTCCAAAGTTTTCTGTCTCAAATACTTGACACAGAATAACAGACATTGGATAACAATGTTCATCTTGATACTTGGGGGACAATGACACACGGTCAGTTTGGCCTTGAGTGCTGATAAAAGAACCATCGCAGCTACTGACAAGCACCCCTCCCTTGTCTCTGCTCCTGGAAGAAATTATTGGGAAATCTGACACTCATTGGGTAGGGCGGGCTTTGGGGACCAGCTCTGCTATATTTGGATCTGCACACTTTGTTGGGCAGCCTCCAGAGAGAAAGAGAACAGAGGCATCAAGCAGAGGTTCAAAGCAGGCACCAATGACACATGTGAACTTGAACCAGTTATTCACCTCAACCCTTCTCCTCACACCCACCACTTGCTTTCCATCCTGTGTTTCCTTCTCCCTGATGGCTGACTTCCCATACGGCATGCCTCTTCCTTTCCCCTACTGTCCTGAGGCTCCTAACTTCCTGAGTCCTTTCTCCCGTCACCATCTGAGATTCCACATCTGTATTTTCGTGGACTCCAGGAAGAATAGTTGGCATACGTGCACTCTGCATGTACAATGCAAGGCCCCTTGTTTTCCCAACCTCCACCAGATATTTTCCAACACAGGAGGCTAGAGTCCCATACTGTACAAACCAGACTACAAAAGACCCATCAATCTGTAACGAGATTTTCCCATTGGTAATACTACTCTTTTTTCATAAACAAAAAATGGATGGCAATTATTATTTTTAACCTGGATTTTGCTTTTAAATTCCATTCCCTTTGAGATAAAAGTATTAAAAAGAAAAACAAACAAACAAGGGAACTTACCGTCAGGAAGTCGTACTTGAGCTCTTTCTTCCCCAACTTTCTACCAACAGAGTTTATTAACCCTGAACGCCAATTTCTCTAATAGACCTCTGCTAAATACAATAGCCACTTTTCTTTAAAAACTTCCCATTTTCTTTATCAGTGAAGACACAGGAACCACATTACTGATAAGCTGAAACTGATGAACTGTGCTGTTCACAAATGGGGACTGCAGTTTTCACATTGTCTATTTCAAAGATCTCTGATGATTCTACCCTCCCAATGTTATGTTATCTCCATAGATGGTTACATTTCACCTTAAGTAGACTTTGCTTCCCCTGTGGGTGACTTTCTCAGCAAAACCTCCCTGACTCCATGTAGGTGGCCTGTCATTCATTGCCTGGAGAGTGGGTTGGCAGCTGTAACTTCCTGAAAGCTGCAGCTCCAAATTCAAGGATGCATATTCCTGCAGCAAGTTTTAGTGCTGGTGCCTCAGTGTCAATGGTTTGAAAACTCCAATACATATTGGGTGCTTAAGTGTGCACCAGGCTCTGTGTGCAGGGATTTTGCACATGCAATCCCTACACTCTTCAGAGCCTTATCAGAGACTCCGGGAGGCTGACAGTTACCTTACCCAAGGCAACAGGCAGTACAAGGAAAAGCCAGAAAAATGCAAAGCTTCTGTAACTGGACTTTTTCCATTTACCACCAAATGGCATGTCTCAGATGGTTGTAATACAAATCTGTGAATACATATTACAGTTATTAGAATTCTGGATGAACCAACTTCAATCACTTCCATGATTTTGTTTTCAAAACGTTGGTGACTTTCAAACAATCAGGATGTACCATCTGTTAAAGAGTTCTCTAATACAGTAGAGAGAGCATGAGTTTTAGATAAGTTCTGGTTTTCCTCTTACCAACAACGGGACTTTGGGCAACTTCCTCAATCTCTCTACATCTTTCGTGATAAGGGTGTTGTTATCAATATTAAATGAATAATCTGTGTAAGGGGTCAGCCATATTAATGGATACCGATGGCTTTCTGCCCTGCCATATGCTCAACCTATTGTGCCCATCACAATTGTACTAAACACACACACACACACACACACGCACACTTCAAAATTTGTTTATTTTTTTCATGGTTGCTTCAAGACCCCAACTGCACCAAGACAGCCAAACTGCCTTTTCTCCTTACCTATGGTCACTGTACATAAAAGATGAAAATTGACAGCAAAATCTAATTACATGTTGCATGATCTTTATGCGGAACATGCTTTTCCAGGAGGTCATCTATCATTTCTTCTCCACTGTTAGAAAACTGGGAAAAATAGCCTCAAAGAAACTTACCCATACTTATTGATGCACCCAACAGGCTGGCAGGCACTGTGAGAGATGTAAGAGAAATATAAGACTCATTTCTGACCTCAAGGAACTTAAGCTTTATGAAAAAAATTAAGGTGTGAGGGGGGGAATGTAGTATTTTACAAATCTGAAAATTTTGAGCTTAAATTAGAAATTTACAACAACCTGAATATTTCTTAAAAGTAGGGTAGGTTATCAAGAGACCAAGTCATTTTTATTCAAAAATGGAATTTAAAAAATCCTCCTGGCATGGTTGAGCTACTTGTCCCAACTCTAGATCTCTTGATATCCTTAGCCATCATGTGAGTGTTGAGACGGAAGCATTTAAAATCTGCTGCGGAATTTATCTTTCAAAGAGACTGTTAGCTTTGGTATGTGCGAACTTGATGGTTATCAAGATGATTAATGGCATTTTCAGTGTTTCCGTCAACATTTCAAGAAACCTGAACTTCAGAAAGGCCGATGTCTATCAAGGTCCATCAAGTTTATTTGGAGGAAGATAGAGGGGCCTCACAGCCATGGGCAGCTTCAGGAAGTTTCTCTTTAACCATCCCTCGATCTCTGAATTCAGCAGAGGAAAGACTAGGAGACTGTGGAAGAGACAAGAGCTCAAACCCCTCAAAGGTCCCTCCCCGGGCCTGAAGATCCTCCATGGTGCACTCCAAGTGTGACTCGCCCTCAGGCCACACCTGCTAAAAATGACTGGACTCCTTGGAGGTGACCCTTCTGAACAGAAGTACCCCATAACCAATGGGGGGTAATACTTCTCTATGAGAGAGCAGAGCAACATCTGTGATAACTCACCATTCAGTGACATGAAAGGAAACCTCAAAACTGGCCAAACTTGTTCATATGAAATGAGAACAACCACTTGGCACTGAAGAAGAGCTGAAATGTGTGTGCGTGTGTGTGTGCGTGTGTGCGTGTGTGTGCGCACGCATGCACGCACATACACATCCCAGTGCAGGCTCGTGTGTTTGAATGTGGGTTTTGTCCACATGGAGAGGACATCTTAGCTCTGCACCAAACCAAAACCAGCTTTGAAATGTCAAAAATCTCACCAAATTGCCAAAACGGAGAGGTTGGCTGGTCCTTGCCCCTTGGAGAGCTTGGAACAATTGGCTCAGACAACCAAACGATAGCAGGTCTTTCCTGTGATGTCCACTAATTCCTGGGCTCATTATGTCAAGGTCTCCTCTGTCCCTGGCTGCTGCCCCTGGAGTCCCATCTCTGTTCTGGTTGTCATCAGCCTAGAACTCAGTTCCTTTTCCAGTGTGCACAAGAAATCCCTTTACACCAAATGGTTCTGAAACATGGTGCACCAAGTTAAGATCTGTGCAGTCCATGGCAGATTTCATGGCCTCCTACCATCTCTCTTTCATCCCCTCTCTCGTCCGTTCATCACTGCCCCTTCCCTCACAAAAGTGTTCAGGAGCCTTCCACTTTGTCCCAGTGCCTGTCCTCATACGAGCGCACCCTGAATGCACCAAGGTTCTAGGCAGTTAAAAAGATGGCACCCCCCCTTTTAGAAAGAAGCTGAAGCTTCTGGATTGCAAATCCATTTTCCTCTGTCACATCCACCTTTGGCTCACCTTTACCTCCTCATGAGCACCCTTTTCCCCCTTCTAGCACCTTCTCACCTCTTACCTGCTTGCCACAACCCATTGAATAGTTGACTAGCATGCCTTGCTGCTTTATTTTCCCAAGGAGCAGAGAGTTACTTGAAGAATAGAAGAGCCTTATAAATACTAAATCCAAGCAACTTAAAAAATAATCTCAGCATCTATTAAAAAAAAAAAAAAAAGAAAACTGTAGGAGTAGTGTTTTAACCCAGAAAACCCAAATCAAATTGAATAGGTCGCCAGAAACTTTACTTCCTCATAAAACTAGCCTTGTGTGTCTCTAACTTTCTTTTCACGCTTGGTCCCTGTTCTCCTCATCATATTTAAGAGGAAATCAAATTCAACCTTATTTCATATTCATACTGTTGTTAAGTTCTTTCAGATCTTTCAGGTTTGCAGAGATAGGTAATTTTTTTTAATCTTCAGGACTTTAATTGGCTGTTCATGATTTTATTGAAGCAATTATCCTTAATAATTGTCTCCTGCTCATCCTAATCTAATTGATGCAAGTTAGAAGCTTTGGATTATAGTACTCTTTCTCTTTTTTCAGAAATTAAAAACTGAAACAAAGCATGAAAGCATTACTCTTATTCCGAAGTTCAAAAAAGTCCTTGTTTGGCAGAGTTAACGGAGATACTTTGAGACCTGAGCAATGGGACATACGTTCAGTTGGAAGAAGAAATAATCTTGAGCTGAAAAATTAGATTTTTATATTCTCTTTCTGTCTCTGTTTCTTTCTCTCTCATACACACATACATACGTGCACACGCGCACGCACACACACACACACACACACACTCCTTCTCCAAAGGAAACAATGAAAAATATTTAGTCAATGACTTCTATAAAATACATTTAGATTGCTCCATGGTCATGTGTTCCCTGCCAGACTTGAGCAGTTTAAGCAAAAGGATGAGCAACTGGGTAGCTAGAAATTGTGAGGTCCCAATAAAAAGCACCTTCAGTGGGTGTGGCAACCAGCCTCCAAGATAGCCCCCAATGATCTCTGCCTCTCTTGTGTATTGCTTTCCCACACCGTACCAGGCAGCTCTACGTGGCCAACAAGATATGGAATAAGTGAGCACTTGCCACCTCCAAAATTGGGTTAGGGCTTGCTGTTGAATCACTCGTTCTAAGAGAAGCCATGCCATAAACAGCCCACGGAGAGGTAACAACGCCTCCTGCCAACAAGTCACATGAGTGAGTTTGAGGGAAATCTGCCAGGTGCAGTCAAGTCTTCAGCGATGACAACTTCTGGCCAACAAGTTGACTGCAACTTTATGAAAGAACCCGAAGTAGAACCACCCAGCTAAGGCACTCTTGGATCCAGAAAACGTGTGACATAATAAAGGTTTCTTGTGCAGGCTACCCAATTTTAGAGTAATTTGTTACACAGCAGTAGGTAACTACTAGTTGACAATAATAGGTCCACAACTGTTTTCCCTGTGGTTCTATCAATGAGGAGGTAATAGGGGTCCTTGCTAGTATGAAATCATTTAGTCTCCATGGGTTTTTGCATTCTATTTCCCTTACAAAAATGCAACCTCTACTCCTACATAATAGGCTTTTTGCTCTCTGTGTTGTCAGGACTTCCTATCTGAGAGATTGTTCCACTCTTTAAAGTCCTCCTCTCCTAGTGTCATCAGATCAACTATCCACACAGGTAATCTATGTCTTCAACAGACCTTTGTCCACTTATCAGAAGCAAATAAACTCATTTTGTCATAGAAAGCAACATTTCATTGTGTTGTCCTTAAAATCTAGGATTGGTACCATGTCCGTGCTGGTCAGCAGTGGTATCTGAGAGGCCTCGAGGGGACAGATCTTTAAGGACAGTGAGATGGCCCACATGTGGTTACCGGGAGCACAGCCAGCAGGCAGTCCAAGTTTCAGTATAAAAGGCAGAGGTCAGCAAGGGCAGTGGGTGGGAGCTGGGGCCCGGGTCTTGGGCAGGGGGTCTGTAACTTTGGGCAAACAGGCTTTGTCTTGATCAGAAATGTTCTTACTGTGATGTGATACCTTCCTCTTGTAGTGGCCTTTGCTCCTTGGAATCTCAAGCAAACACAGTGAGCGTGTAAGAGGAAAATCCAATTCTGTAGGTCATGTCCTCCATATTTCCCCTGTGTGGTGGTCCTTGTTCTCTGGTGTCTCAGTCACTTCCCTTACCTTTTAATGTTGTCAGAACACAAGAGGAAAGCCAGCTGTAGTCGTATTCTCATTCTTTCCTCTTATGTAAATGAATGTCAACGTTTTCCATTATGACCCTAGGTCTCCTAAACCTAGAAATCCAGAAGCAAGCTTCCATCCGGGGCTCATAAAAGGTTACACATGGCCTTTATTCGCTGAAATTCTTGACCCTTGTGAATATTCATAACAGATGGTCTTCTGAGATCAAGTCCAGAAACTTTGAAGCATTCCAAGAAAACTTATATTTACTGAGAGAAGAGAATTGAGAAAGGAAAGAAGGGGATTTCAACAGAGACCACACATATACATTTTCAGGAAATCACTTCACTCATCCTCTCAAGGTTGTTTCTTTGCAGGGTCCTGTCCAATTCTCCTGAAATCAACTTCCTTCATCAATGATATGTTTTTTTAAAAACAAACAAACAAACAAACAAACAATTTATTTGCCAACATACTTTCATAATATGTAGCTCGTACTATCTAACAGGTACTATCCTTACATCTGAAGCACAAAACAATGGAATATTGGGGCACCAGAGTCGTTTTAAAATCATGTGTTCCTGGCTATATAAGTTATGTTCAGAGAAGAAATTTTGAGTATTTCTGAGTGTTATCCCTAGTACTCACAGATAATAACTTCGCACATGTTCATATATTTCTAAGTCCTACTTCTAATAGTGTGTGTAGAATATAGTTGTGCAAGATACATATAATTATGCATAATATTATATATATACACACATACACAACCAATAAGACATGAAAGAGACAAAAAGGAAAATAAGGAAAAGAAGTCGTGTTATGCTTTCATAAGAGATAATAAATCGTAATAACATAACAATGTAAAACACAATAAAAATCACAATGAATTCTTTTGGACTTTGACAAAATAATTCTAACATTAAATTGGAGAATAAATAAAAATAGCAAAAATAGCTTTTTATTAAGTTCTCATGTGTTCTAGGCATTGGCTCCAGCCACCAAACTAGCAAGCATCACCCTACTAAACTTAGAAACTAGGGCCTGTTGGTACCACCACTTTCTAGATAAGGAAACTGGGCCAATGAAGAAGTGAATAAATTTGCTGGGTCCCCTGTCAATCAGCTGGGGAGGTGGGATTTGGACTCAATTACCGGGAAAGCAAAGTTTACACTACACCCAATATCTGCACTGCTTCTCAGCTTTCCAGGAATACTTGAGAAAATGAATAACATTTTCCAGGAAAATGTTAAAAAATAAAAGAAGGTTAAGAGAATGGGTGTTGGTCCTTCCTGATGTTCTCTCCTGGGCCTACCATTGTTCAATGAAGTTTAAGTAATGAAAATAATGTGGAATGGCCACAGGAGGAGACAAATTGCTTAACGGAACAGAATAAAAAGTCTAGAAGCAGATCTCAACATGCAGAAGAATTTATCACAAGATGGTTAAACAACAGCATATCAATTCTCGGGGCAAGAATAGGCTTTAAATAAATAGCGTTAAGAGCATTTTAGATTTATCTTAGCATTGTAAATGTTTTAATGTAAGCATTGTAAAATAGATTATGATGAGAAAAATAAAGTTCAGTTGATGAAAAAATTAAGTTCCAAGTGAATTAAAGGTTTAAAAGTTAAGAAAACTTAAGCTGTGAACAAACAGAGTAAAATATTACCTTGGTTATGAGGTACAAGTAATATTTGACTTCCTAAAGCACAATGATAAAGACAGAAACCAAAATTGCAAAGGTCAAATCAATTTCATTACAGCTGAATATCCTATAAATAGCAAGCCTGGGGAAATATTTGAAATTTATATATTCATATATAGTTTATAGAGTTTATATGTAGACACACACACATATACTTTCTATACAAATATATTTTATAAATCAATAACAGAACGCATAACTTTAGATTTTAAATTGTCAAAAGACATAATTAGGCAATACACAAAAGAGGTTATAGAACTTTTCAATAAGCTAATTACAAACATCATGCCTCAAAACTAACCAGGAAATACACATTAAAATCCATAAAAGTACCATTCCTACTTATCGAATTTGTAAAAAGCTTTATAAAACTACAATATCTGATACTGGCAAAAAGTGCAGCCAGATGATGGATATACAAACTGGTACAACCTTTCTAGAGGGTAAGTTGGACACTGGAATAAAACTCCTCTTTAACTTGGTTATTTGTTTTCTGTTCATATATTTGAAGAAATCATGGATGTTCAAAAATATTGAGCTTTTTACTGGCCTTGTTGTGGATAAGAGTGGGGAAATAACCATGCACCCTAATTGACTGAATAATCTATGCTACTCCTACCTAATAAAATACTTTGCAGTCATCAAAAATCCTATAGACTAATGACGTTTAAAGAAACACAGTATGTTTGTGACATATTTTAAGTGTTTCAAGAACAGGTCTTGTGATTTTCACTCCCACTCAAGATGAAGTAACAGTGACTGGATTTATTCTCCTTCCTAAAACAACTAGAAGCTGGACAAAATGTATGAACTGACAGCTCTTAAGATACCGACATGAGAGATGAGAGGCAAAGGAGACCAGCCCACGGCCCCTGGGGCTGATTGCCTGCACACTTTCTGGGCTGTAGCACGGGACTGGGAACGGAAGGAGCCCAGCAATCCCTCTGAGTTGAGGTGTCAGAGCTGGGGGGTCTGGAAAGGCCAAGGTCAAGAATTCAGGGAGTACTGCATGGAGAGATCTGCAGAGGGGCCCCACAATTACTCAGCGTGATACTGAATAGCTCATGCTTATGAGGAAATTATCTGAAGCCAAGGAAAGGAACTCCCAAAATGACGACAGAGAATGATCATCACAGGTCACATAGAGCCAGGAATAGTACCTATTCCCAGTGCATGATATAATTCATGATATAATGGAATGGAAAATGATCTAATTCATAAGTCATGAAACTCAGCCTATTTAGAAAGATTTCATCTCATCAGTAATGTAAATTAACCTTAGCCTAACTACTGCCTGGTTACACGTGAGGAAACTTAAAAGGAAGACCCGGGAGGATCAAACTATTTCCATGCAACTTAACAGTGATCCAGAGCATAACAGAAGAACAGCTATAGGAACACAAAAATACCTAATACCCAGCAAGTTAAAATTAATTTTTTCTGACATCTAATCCAAAAGTATCAAGACATGAAGGAGCTGAAAAATACTACCCTTAAGGAAAAGAAAAGACAATCAATTAAAACTGACCCAGAACTGACACGAGATGGTAGAATCAGTAGAAAAAGACACGAAAGCAGCCAATGTATTTGAATTTCCCATGTTGCAGAAAACGACATGAATGATTGTGTTAAGTGGATGGTAGGTTGAAAACCAAAAACCCAGGGGCGCCTGGGTGGCTTAGTCGGTTAAGCATCCTACTTCAGCTCAGATCATTCATTCATGGGTTTGAGCCCCCCTTCAGGCTGTGTGCTGACACCTCAGAGCCTGGAGCCTGCTTCAGATTCTGTCTCCTTCTCCCTCTGCTCTTTTCCCCCTCCCGTTCTGCCTCTTTCTTTCTTTCTCTCTCTCTGTCTCTCAAACACAGGTAAACATTAAAAAAACCTTTTTTTAAAAAACCCAGATAACTCTTGCAGGTAAAAACGAAAATATTTTGAAAAAAAAATACATTGTATGGGAATAAAGATTATACAAAAGGAAACACAGAAAAAGATTATACAAAATGAAACACAGAAAAAGGACCAGAAAAAATAGAACATCAATGAGTTGTGGAAAAATGTCAACTCATGTAATGTAAGTGTAATTTGAGTCTCTGAAGGAAAGCAGCTAGAAAGGGGATGGGAAGAAAAAAGTTATTTGAAGAAGTAATGGCCCCAAATTTCCAAATTTGATGAAAGTTACAAAAACCCTAAGTCCAAGAAGCTCAGTGAAACTCAAACATTCAAAACAAATAAAACTACCCCAAGGCACATCAGTATCAGATCACTCAAAACCAGTGATAAAGAGAAACGCTTAAAAGTGTGGGGGAAGGGACCAAACCATGTTACTATAGAGCAACAAAGATAAAGATTATATCAGATTTCCTGCAGGAAAGAAAATAGGAGAACAAGGTCTTTGCAGTACAATAAGAAAAAGTCACTTTAGAATCCTTGACCCAATGAAAACACTGTTCAAAAAAACAGTACGATGAGACATTTCCGTGGAAAGTCCTTCACAGAGAGAAATGATGCCAGATGTAAACCTGAATGTACACACAGTAATGCAGAGCACCAGAAAAGTGAACTGTGTGGAGGAAATACAAAGATTTTTATTCCATACTATTGAAATCACCTAAAAGATAATGTATTGTCTAAAGAAAAAAATAATCACCAGGTAATGTGAGGTTTATAATATGGGCAGAAGTGAAACATATGAAAACAATAGCACAAAAGCCAGGAGAGGAGAAATGGAAGGAAGTATACTGCTGGGAAGCTCTTGTCCATCCGGTAAGTGAAGTGGTAACATATTCCCTGAAGGTAGACTGCTATTTAAAGGGGTGTAATACAAACCCTCAAGACACCACTAAAATAACAACAGAGTAACAGTGAAGAGCTTAAAAAGGAGGAAAATTGCTCTCATTAAAAAACATGCAATGAATCCAAGTCAGAAAATGGAGAAAAGAGAAACAAAAAACAGTCGGCTCAAATACAAAACAAATAGCAAGATGAGCGCCTTCAGTCAGACCATCCCAGTAACCACATTACATGAAAATGGTCTTGAACACACCAACTATCAGATTGGATTCGAAAAGGAAAGTCCAGCAAAAAACTACCTATATGAATCCAACTTTAAATACAATACAAACCGGCTTAACATAAAAGGAAGGAAAAAGATGCACCATACTATACCATATCAATGCCAATGAAAACATGGCTGGTGTGGCTATCTTAATATCAGACAAAGTAGATTTTACAGCAAAAAGTATCATCAGGAATAAAGAAGGTCACTTCATAACAGTAAAAGAGTCAATTTGTCAAGAAAGTATCGCAACAAACCTAGATATCCGTGCTTTTAAGGATGGAGCTTCAAAATACACGAAAGTAAAAATGATAAAGCTGCAAGGAGAAATAGAGAAATCCTGAATTGGAGTCAGAGATTTCAATATCCCGATCTCAGTAATTGACAGAATTAATAGAGTATCAGTGAGGTACAGAAACTTTGAAAAACACTGTCAACAAATTTGATCTAATTGACACCTATAGAACTCTCCAGCCAACAGCAGCAACATATTTATTCTTCTCAAAGGCACAGGGATAATTTACTATGATAGACCATGTGTTGGCCCTAAAACAAGTCTCAATAAATCTGAAAAGTGTTGAGGCACACACAGAAAATACATTATCTGACAACAGTAGAATAGAATCAGAAATCAACAACAGAAAGTTATCTAGAAAATCCTCAAATATTTGGAAACTAAATAACACACTTCTAAATAACCCACGGGTCAAAGAAATTGAAAGGAAAATTCAAAAGTATTTTGACTGAATGGAAGCAAAAACATACCATATCAAAATTTGGGAAACAGTTCAGTGGTACTTACAGGAAACTTTACAGCACTAAATCAGAAAAGAATAAAATCCACCAATCAATAGTCTTGGCTGCTACTCAAAGGGACTAGAAAAAGAAGAGCAAAGGAAGACAAAGTAAGTATATGGAAAGAAATAATAGAAATCAATGTGGAAAACAAGGAAATAAAACACAGAAAAACAAGAGAGAAAAATCAATGAAACCAAAAGCTGGTTTGTTGAGAAAATGAATAAAGTTCATACATCTCTAGCCACATTGACTAGGGGAAAAAAAGAAAGAAAGAAGACACGAATACCAATATCAGGAATGCAAGTTTCCACAGGCATTAGGAAGACAGTATGAACAATGAAAATAATAAATCAAATTTTTAATAAAATATTTTTTATGAACAATAAGAAATGGCGTATTGATACATGCAACAACATGGATGAATTTAAGAATAATTGTGCTGAATGAAAGAGGCTGGATGAGGCTAGATGCTGCCTGGTTCCATTATATAAAATTCTAGAAAATGCAAGCTAATTTACAGGGACAGAAAGATCGGTGGATACCTGGGGATGGGGTGGGAGGAGTAGTAGAGAGTGATTTCAAAAGATGTGTGGAAACTTCTGGGTGTAGTAATATGTTAATTATTCTGATTGTGGTGATGGTTTCAGAGGTTTATCCATGCGTCAAAACTTACCAGATTGTACAATTTCAATATGTGTAATTAATTAGATGTTGATTATATCTCACTAAAGTTGTGAAAAATAGGTTTCAAATGGAATATAGGTTAATAATTTTTAATAACACATACACTGGCAAGTCCATATGTGCACACATGCACACAAACATGTGTATACATGCACACACGCACACACCCAGAAAGTGCTGTTTGAGACAATAACTCGAAACTCTTAGCAATTATTATCTGCATGAGTTGGAGTGTAAACGACTTGTGTTTTCTTCCTTCTCCCATTGGATTTCTACTTTCCAACAGTGAAATGTGTTATTTGTGAACATGTATTATAACAAATATGTTTCTGACTTTAACTTGTGAAGTTTTATTTATTTTTTTTAAATGTTTATTTATTTATGTTGAGAGAGAGAGTGTGTGTGAGTAGGGGAAGGGCAGAGAGAGAGAGAGACAGAGAGAGGGAGAGAGAATCTCAAGAAGGTTCCACATTGTCAGCCCAGAGCCCAATGTGGGACTCAAACCCATGAACCGTGAGATCATGACCTGAGCTGAAATCAAGAGTCAGATGCTTAACCGACTGAGCCACCCAGGTGCCCCATTACTTGTGAATTTCTAAATTACATTTCTATACATTATGTCTACATGATAGTGATGATGAACACTTTGGTCTCCACTCTAGGAAAATACACCTCTATTCCTGCAAAAGCAGACCCTAGAACAGATACGAATCCAAAAGTTTGTGCTGTTCCAAAGTCAAGGATATAACCATGGGTCAAGTGTGATTCAAGACCAAATACCCTAAAGCAAAAGATAACACTAAGATATCCCTGTTTATAGCAGGAGCGTTCCTGTTTCCTGCACACACACACACACACACACACACACGCACACACGCACACACGCACACACACACACACTTTTATGATATTCTCAATGAAGGGACATTGGCAATTTCTGAATTTTGGCTCTGAGAGGTGGAAGGTCCATAGAAGATGTCCCAGATAAACATAAAAGGATATGCAACCCTTCTAAGTCCAGGCAAAATGACATCTAAGCTAATTTAGACAACAAATCCCCTTATTGTAAAGGCTCAAGGAAAGGAAATTATGGCATAATGTATGCCTCAGTAATGGCATGTGAAGTTTATTGTCTCTGTGGCAAATTCTTCCTCCGGTAACCTTCTGTAGTCATTTAAAACCAGTTTACAAACTCTGTTCTCTAGTCTCCTCAATGTAATTTAAACCTGATTGCCAGTGGTCAACCACCTCCATTCCAGAATGTCCAAGCCCACGTTGGCCAGGACCGACAATGAACATGGATCCCAGCTATTCAGTCAGTGCTAAAGTGACCCAGGGGACAATATGCAAATAGAACAAATGTTTCCCATACACCTTCTACTGATTTACTGGAGAAACTTCTATTATGCATGCTCCATATTCCTGGTCATTGTTAGATAATAAGACGAAATAATTGGCATTTCCTATCTTCACAGAGACATATCTAGACTAGTGACCATGATAAAATGCACAAGAAAGCATCAATGAAAAGATAGACCTATCATCACATAAACATTTAAAATTTTATATGTCCATATAACCCTAGGAATAGTGATATCTCCCAAAATCTGAGGCTTTCTGGAATGAAAATGTTAACTGTTTCTCATCTACAGTTTAAATAAATACATTAAACAAATTAAAAGGCAAATGAAAACTGGAAGAAAGAAAGGTTCATCTTATATGTCAGTCTTTACTATCCTTGATTCATTAAGAGACCTTACCAGTCACTAAGAAAAATGATTTCAAAAAAATTAATCAACTCAACAATTTACAAAGGAAAAAAGCGAATGGCCAATAAGTATGTATAAAGGTTTTGGGCCATCAGATGAAAAAGACATTTAAAACAAATACTATATGTTTTAACTACCTATGAAATAACAGAAAATATATATTTTGGTCTCTGTCCCTGGTTCCCAGCACAGAGCTCCTGAAATCCTTATAACTTCCTAAGTGAAAAGAACACTAGAAGCATTGTTCTATTGAACGTGGGTTCCTGGATGGGGACTGGTCACCAGGAAGATCAAGCCATGATTAGAAGCTTGGATTCTTCAGCCCCACTCTCTCCCTATCCTTCAGATAGGAGAGGCGGGATGGAAACGGAGCCTCCACAAAATCCCAATAATAGGCAGTTCAGATGGCTTCCAGGTTGGTGAGCACATGGAGATTCAGGGACAGTGGCATACTCAGAGAGCATGGAAGCTCCTAGCCCTTTCCCATTACTTCCCCCTACGTGTCTCTTTCCAACTAGCTGTCCCTGTGTTATATCCTTGTGTAACGAACGGGTAATCTAGTAAGTAAAATGCTATTCTGAGTTCTGTGAGCCACTCTAGCAAATTAATCAAACCCAGGAAGGGGATCGTTGGAGCTTCTGGTCTATAGCCAACTGGTCAGAGGCACGAATGACATCTGGATTTGCAAGTGGTGGTGGGTGGGGGTAGAGAGGCAGTCTTGTGGGACTGAGCCTTTGACCTGTGGGATCTGATGCTATCAGAGAATTGTTTGTTGGTGTGGGGAACCCTCCTGCCCACGACACACACACACACACACACACACATTGGAATTGGAATTGGGTGTGGGATCCTGATTAGTACCAGAACATTTTACTACCAAATTGGTAAAGATCAGAAAAAATCTTAATGTTCAGCATAGGAGTAAAGGAGCTAACTTTCCAGGACTCATAGCTGGTTGGAGGGCCAAATCAGAGAGCAAGTCTTGTGTTTCTTTCACCAAAGCCCCCGTCAGCCAAGAGACATTAGGTAAGAGAGCTTCTGAGTTTCTTAACAGCTACCTCTTAACACTTCAAGGCCAACTGTAAAAATGAAACAAGAGATTTTGAACGCTGTTTCATAAAAGCTCCCAAAAAGACAACATTGCACTTTTAGAACCCAGCTAAAGTATTATCAGATAACCTTCCTGGTAAGATGGATTGTTATCAGTTGGCATGTGCTCAAAATACTCAGTAGAAGTCAAAGTTGAGACAATGGAGAAGAAATCTTGAACAAAATACAACTTAGAGAATATCTACACCCAACTCACTTTTACAATGAAGCCCAGTGATGTGATAGGATGTGTCCAAGGCCATATAGCTAATTTGTGACCAAAGACAGACCCAACAACGCCACTGAGTCAGAGCTCTTTACACAAAGTAGTTGACACATGTCTTTTGAGTTTCCCTTTCTCTCCAGGACCACTGCTCCACCCAGGAACCTCCTGTCTAATATAGAGGAAGTCACTTAAATTCTAATATAAGTCACAGACGCCTCATCTGTAAAAGGGGGATAGTTCCAAGTCGTTGGATGCTACAAAAAAGATAATATGCAAAAAAAAAAAAAACCTAGCATAGTCTCTGGCAATAGTAGAAATTTAACTGTTAGTTTCTTTTCCATCCCTAAGACATTATTCCCAAATGACTGTAGACTAAGCATTTTAGAGCACAGATTATACTAGTTAAGTAGTAATTACATGTACATTGGAGTGATAAGAAAAATGGGGGAGAACTGAACAGTTAATGGTGGAAATTCATATGGAGAGGCTATTTTTAGGAAGAAATCACTTCTTGGTTTCACATGGATAGCATGCTTTGCCTAAATATAGGATAATTCCTCTTTCTACAAGCAAAGCCTTCATGCTGGTGCTTAAGCAGTAGCAGAATAAAATCTTAAACCAATTATCTCCATAGAAAAACATGTTATATTATCTACAAAATAAATACCAAGGTTCTTGGCTAACTTCTGTATGATAAGCACTGGTATCCATATCACAAGTTGAGCAGAAACAGTATATATTCTCCTTTAGATGAGCTACAGCATAGAATCAGTGGGAAACGCAGTTCCCTCCAAGTGGATGAGAACCACACCCTGGGGAATGATGGAACAGCCAGCTGTATGGAATCCAGGATTCTGAATTACTTTCTGAAGCATACCCATCTGCCAGCCCCAGAGCCCCTGGCTACCCGTACACTGTTATGTGAGAGAGGAATAAATGTGTGTCTGTTTGAGCCACTCTATTTGGGTTCTCTCTTTTTTCCATCCTGACTAATGCAAAAGGTATCATGTACACAGAGTGACTAAGCTCTGTGGATCATGACTAACAATACGAAGTACAGCTTGCCTTCGAGTGTTTGCAGTCCCTTCCCCAAGAGTAAAGGTAAGGACAGAGATAGAGGCCATGATCGTAACAGGGAATTAAAGCTACTTTAAGGTCTCTAATTTTCTATTACAACTTCTGTGCAGTCCATTCCTTTTGCAGCTAGCTGTTTGAACACTTTGCTATTCACCAGAAGCTCTGCTAGGCGACTTTACAGATTATCTCACTTAATCCTCACCACAAAACCCTGAATATCTCTTTGGCTTGTAACACTCCAGACATCACTCTGCAAGGGAGACTGCTTGCCTCATTTTGCTTGCTCTGGGCGCCAGCATGGTGACTCTAAGATGTGAATGCCATTATAGCAGTACTAAATATCACTATGTAGCCATCACGGCTTCTCTAACTAGGGACATTAAGTCGATTTCAAACAGATTCGTTAGCAAGACCTGAACACACATGCTGAAATGAGTAGCGTGTGCAATTTATACTTTGCCTATTTTTATACAATTTGTCAATACAATGACCTTGGAATTGTGATCACATATTGAGGTACATCCATGAGGTGTACCCATAAATAACTGGGTCACTTTTTAACAATCATTAAAAGGCTTGAGGCACTAGAAATACAAGACCCACATTTGGCTCATTGGTATTTAGACCAGGGAGGAACATACACACACATTTGTGTAATGAAAACCATGACCATAGTATAATTTTTGTGTGTTGAGGAATCTGCATGCTTGACATTATGTATTTGTAATCCTGAGAAATTAACCTATTGGAATGACAGACCTATAACTCTATTTCAAAAGGCACAATTGAGGGGCACCTGGCTGGCTCAGTCAGTAGAGCACACAGTTCTTGATTTGGGGATCCTGAGTTTAAGCCCCATGTTAGGTATAGACCTTACTTGGGGGGAAAAAAGGTATAATTGAGCAATTGATTTAGACTTGCAATTTTCAGTGGAATTCTTACTAAGCTTACTTATACCTAACATTTAATTTTATATATAGCATTGGAAGCTCTGAACTTAAATATATAAGAATTAATTAATATAAGAGTTAAATACTCAAAGTACTTAAGAAAGATTATTAAATATGTTCAATTTATAAATGCAGTTTTAAAATATTTGAAGATCTTTAGTTTACTAAATTTGTAAATGGAGTAACCTGGTGTTAAAGTTTGCTAAAATGTGCTAGACTTATAAATGGCATAAGATGATTTTAAAGGTGAACTCTACCCAAAATAAAGCCGATTTTTAAAATTTCTAACTTTGACAAATAGAAGATTAGTTTTGAAACCCAAAACAAATTCTGACTTGTCTTCTGTGCCCAAAAAAAATGCCCTTGGGGCCCCTGGGTGGCTCAGTCGGTTAGGCAGCCGACTTCGGCTCAGGTCATGATCTCGCCGTCCCTGAGTTCGAGCCCCTCATCGGGCTTTGTGCTGACAGCTCAGAGCCTGGAGCCTGCTTCAGATTCTGTGTCTCCCTCTCGCTGACCCTACCCGTTCATGCTCTGTCTCTCCCTGTCTCAAAAATAAATAAACGTTAAAATAAATTTTTTTTTAAATTGCCCTTAAAGGCACTTTAAAAAGCTCATCTGACCGAGTTTAAAGGACACACTTGGCATCACTAAGGATACAGAGATAGACCTAAGTCACAAGTATTTACCAGTGGGGTTGCTCTGCTGGTTCTGACAGCTCAGCAATGTCCCTTTGTTCCTTCTTTTTTTTTTTTTTAAGTTTATTTATTTCTGACAGAGAGAGAGAGAAAGAGACAGAGCATGAGTGGGGGAAGGGCAGAGAGGGGGAGACACAGAATCTGAAGCAGGCTCCAGGCTCTGAGCTGTCAGCACAGAGCCCAATGCGGGGCTCGATTTCACGGAACGGGAGATCATGACCTGAGCTGAAGTCAGACGCTCACCGGACTGAGCCACCCAGGTGCCCCTGGTCCTTCTTAACTATAGAGAACAAACTGATAGCGACCAGACAGACGGAAGGTGGGTGGGGGGATGGGTGAAATAGATGATGGGGGTTAAGGAGTGAACTTGTGATGAGCACCGGGTGCTGTTAAGTATTGAATCACTAAATTGTACACCTGAAATTAATATTAGACTGTTTGCTGACTGGAATTTAAATTAACTAACTAAATAAATAAATAAATAAAGTGTTGCTACTGGTCCCATTGATGAATCTTTCACTGTTGACCCTGGAGGATGTTTGCAGGCACCACATTTGAGTGGATGCTATTTATGTTCAGACTGCAGGGATCTGCTTTGCTGATGGCTTCTCCAAGAGTCACCACAAAGAGAGTTTCGAAAGCTCTTTTGACAAGAAGAACCTCTTGCTGATGGCATCGATCACAGCCACAAATGTGCAACACATAACATTCCCTATGCCACACTCTCCATGGAACTACTTCCCCTAAGAAGTGGTTAAACCTTCAGTCATCCGACTTAGAAATCCTGCACCGGCCCCTGGGCCGGTTATACTTCCTCACCCCAACCCTCTTTCCTGAACACTCCTCTTTCCTGGCTCCCTTCCTTTTTCTCTTGCTTCTTCCCACATTCCTTTCTCTGTGCTTTTATTCCTCTCTTCCCCCCCCCCCCAACATCTTTAGTACCCCTTCTCTCCACTCCCAGATTTGCCAGGTGTACTTCTTGGCTTCTCTTATTCAAGTTCAAGTCTCACCCTCTTTGATGACGAAAACTGCTGTTACTGTTCTCCATCGAGATATATTTCCTCATACAAAACAAAAATGCTCTTTCTCAACATGAAACCAGACAGCTGCAACAATTTAGCTGGATATTTACAAACACTGGAAACATGATCTATCGTGGAGCAGAAAATATCTGATGGGTCAAGTGGTAAATCATGCTGAGGGAGGACAGTTCTGAAGAAGGCTTTGCACAGTCAGCTATGATGTCGGGGGCCACTGTGAAGTACCAGAAAGATTTGGTGCTAGATTGAGAGACACGTGTTTGGGTTATAGCTCCACCACTTAGAGCAAAGCAGGCTTTCTGAACTTAAATCTAGGAAAAAAAGATAATGATGGTAACGAATAGAACTGGGGGATTTAGCGAGAAGGACACTGTACAAAATTAAAGAGTTATACAATCATAAGGTGTGGTTCCTATCTCATTGATCTATTTTTGGCCCGGATGCTCATTAAAAGACTTGTTAATCCACAAGGGATGTTGCTTTTGTTGTTGTTGTTTTTAAATGAATGTGTGTTTATTGTTATAAACTCTTAATAGTCAAGAGAACATTTACTCATTCATTATTTATATATTCACCATTCTTTATGAGGGCATGTTTCTTTATAGTCCCCTGCAATATGATGTGATTTCAGATGACCTGGGAAGACATCCCTCCACCAGTACTAATATGTCATTTTTTTTTTTAGTTAAGTGTGTATTGCTGCTACAATGTAACTGTATCCTGACATACAGGAGGCTGACACAATTATCTTCTATCAGTCATTCACATTTGAGTACGAATCAGTACGTACTCGTTTTCCTGCTTGACACCTAGGTGAGAGGGGTTTTAGTTAGAATGTATTCCTAGAGCAGTATTTTTCAATTGTGATTCCCAGACATAATTAATCAGAGTTGCCTGGGATTATCTGTAAATAAGAGATTCCTGGAAAACTTCCATTTCACAACCATGCCTTAAGCCTCCCCCATGCTTCTATTTCCAGGGTGAAAACAGTCCTGTCAGAAACAAATAGAAACCATAACCCAAAGAGGTTTAAGACTCTCAAGCTGAAATGTGAATTTGGAAAAAAAAAAAAAAAGAGCTCTGAGGCCAAACCAACTTCTTCTCTTCAGAAATTCTCAGCCTTTCCACCCAATGTTGCTTAATTGGAAAGCACAGTCATTTTCCCCCCCTGGAGTGATGGTTACATGGGGTTAGGGCTTTCTGGAGGCTATAGACATAATAGACTTCTAGTTCTGGTGAGTGTCAGCTGGCATAGAACCTGGTATCCTAGACCCTCCAAGAGAGTTCTCTGAGTGAAGCTAAATCACAAGACGCTGGAGGCTCTTTCCCTGACTCTGGAGCCAAAGGTTCCCTGTGCCCCCAACAGGCCTTCAGAAGCTGTTCGGCACACAGGCCAGGGGACAGACTGGGTTTCGGGAACTGGTTTCAGAATCACCCTTTTGTTAATGATGCCCACCTGGGCTGCTTGACAGGACTCTCACAGGGCGGTTCCAGTCTGGACCCCCTGACACAAAGGGTGAGTGCTGAGCCCCACTGTTGCTGACCCACTTCTCATGCTTCCATTTCTGTGGCTTTACTTCCCACCCGCCGGTTCCTACACTTTGAACAAAGTTCACCTCTACTCTGCCTCAGTCACACTTAGGCGGAGACATGCCTGGGAGCCCATCTGTAATTGATCGTCCTTGGACTTAAAAGTTGGTCTCAGAAATTTCTCGGCTGGCCACCCGCTTCCAGCTTGCCGCATGTCTTACTCACTCTTCCTAAAGCTATTCTTTGTCCTGACCTTGGCCATCCTCTTCCTCAGCCCGTTCCTGTTCACACAGGCCATTTGTCACCCCTCCTTCCTTCCTACCCTGCCCCACACCTGCTTCTTAATTCTGTCATTCACCTTGCACGGTCTCCCTGTCAGATTCTCCCCTGTGCCCATGCCACCCAGCTCGCTGCTTCAAGAACATACCCCACCTCCTTGGTCTCTGCAGACCAGCTTGTCTCCCCGTTGACTGTGATAACACAGCTGTATATTTCACCGCACTTTTCTTCAACTCAAATTCCCTTTATCTTTTTCCATTTTTTCCCTTCAAATGGGATACAAGTGTTTCCCAGTGTTCCCTGCTCTCAGAAAAGCTGGAATGAAGAAGAATGTTCCTCAGCCATGCCACTCCCTGATCTACCCGAAGCTTGCCTTCTCAACCCCATCAAAAAAACAACGCCTACATTCATTGTTCCCGATTTTTCAAGACCCCACTCGCTGTTTACGGTTACCCCCACCTGCTTGTCTCTTAAAATTGTTCTCATCGAAGGTTGCAACACCCTAAATACAAAATCCAGTGGGCTCTTCTCAGTCTGCATTCTCCTGAATCCCGTCTTTACCGCATCATCCTTTGGAGCTCCCCTTCCATGCTAGGCACTCACTTCTTCCCACATGGCGATTATGTGGCAAACACTGTGCCATACATTTACATTCTCTTGTACTTTAATCTTCATGACGATCCAGAGAAGAAGCTATCATTTCCCTATTTTATAAGAGAGGAAACAGGCTTGGAGAGATGAGGTAACTTGCCTAAACCTACACCTCTATCTATAGAACTCCAGTGCCATGCTTTGAACCATCAGTCAAGGGCACCCCAAGTCAAGTTGCTGCTTTGTCCTGGCTCTCCTCTCCTGCTGCCTCACTGACTCCTCCTTCTAGCTGCCCCCCTCTCCCTGCCCCCAAGTGCAGAAGGTTTCTGTTTTTATAATGGTTCTCTGGCCCCCTGACTCAACACATTGGAACTCTCCCCCTTGTCCTTCATGTTCAACCAGGTGCCAAACCTTATTGATTCTAACAACATGGAATCTTTCTCATAAGACCTCTTACTTTCCGCTGCCAGCATCTGTCCAGGCACTCATCACCCATAACCTGCAGCATTTCTGGGGCCTTCGCTCATTTCCTGTGTACCCTCTGCTAAGCTGACTCATTTTTCCAATACATTCATTCTTTTTTTTTTTTTTTAATGTGTATCTATTTTTAAGAGACAGAACATGAGCAGGGGAGAGTCAGAGATAAAGAGGGTGACAGAGGATCTAAAGCAGGCTCTGAGCTGACAACAGAGAGCCCAACTGAGGCTCAAATTCATAAACCATGAGAGCATGACCTGAGCCGAAGTCAGGCACTCAAGAAAGTGAGCCACCCAGGCACCCCTCCAATACATTCATTCTGTGGAACAGCAAAGACAAAAGACAAAAATGAGTGGAGGACCCCCAATCTGAAGTCAACATAAGGTTTACTGGTGTTTAAGATATATTGAAAATAATGTGGGACGCCTGGGTGGCTCAGTCGGTTAAGCGTCTGACTTCGGCTCAAGTCATAATCTCGCGGTCTGTGGGTTGGAGCCCTACATCAGGCTTTGTGATGACAGCTCAGAGCCTGGAGCCTCGTTTGGACTGTGTCTCCTTCTCTCTTCCCCTCCCCCGCTAGTGCTCTGTCTCTCCCTCCCTCACTCTCAAAAATAAATAAACATTAAAAAAAAGAAAATAATTTAAAAATAAATAGTAGGACACCTTTTTAAAAATTATTTTGAATTTTAAAATATTTTTTAATGTTTATTTATTTTTGAGAGAGAGACAAGAGTGTGGGGCTTGAACTTGGGAACAGCGAGATCATGACCTGAGCTGAAGTCAGACACTCAACCGACTGAGCCACCCACATACCCCAGTAGTAGGGCATCTTCTAACAAGCCAATCTGGAAATCGTATTATCTTGAAAAATGCAATTTTGACTCAAAATTGGTTAGAGCTCAGCTCTCATGCAACTCTGGAAAGTTAGAGATTACTTTGCAGTAAACTGATAAGTGGGATGAGTTTTTTTGTTCCCTGTCTGGTATGTAAGATAACACAATGGAAATGGCTTAAGCAATTTGGTATCCACCTTCACAATATTGTCTCAACAGTCCCTTCCCCAACTTCTTATATAAACTCCAGTTTCTCGGGGCGCCTGGGTGGCGCAGTTGGTTAAGCGTCCGACTTCAGCCAGGTCACGATCTCGCGGTCCGTGAGTTCGAGCCCCGCGTCAGGCTCTGGGCTGATGGCTCAGAGCCTGGAGCCTGTTTCCAATTCTGTGTTTCCCTCTCTCTCTGCCCCTCCCCCGTTCATGCTCTGTCTCCCTCTGTCCCAAAAATAAATAAACGTTGAAAAATAAAATAAACTCCAGTTTCTCATAACCTTATGAAATTAGTTCCGATGTTCTGCTGTTCCCCCCATTAATTAAACTTTGACAGATACTATCTACGCATGTGAGAATTATGGTTTTAACAATTTTGCAATTAGAGAATCATGCCTTCATATATGGAACCTATCTTCAGAAACAATCTCACCACCCAAACTGCCAGCAATAGAATAGAATTGAAGAGTCTGCCCATATATTACAAAGTATGGCATAAACCATGAGAAGCAATGGTATATACTATTCAGGTGTCCCTATTAACTGCTAACAGGTTCATTTAGAATCACATCTTCCCAGGCCCATGCCCAAGTGTTGGATACTTACATAAAAATCTCTCAACTACATTTTTTGAGAAGCCATTCACACGTTGTTCTGGAAAATTTCTGAAACGTGCCAAGCTTTATACAAATTCATCTCTGAAAAGCCATTTTCACCTCTTCGTGTACTCTTTCACTGCTGAAACTAAGTGTTTTTATATACAGAATATGTTTTCTTGAGTTACAATTTACATACATTCACGGGTGTTAAGTGTTCAGCACTATGATTTTTTTGACAAATACATAAACCTGAATAGCCGATGCCTTGGTCGCGATATAGAACATTTCTGCTACCCCTCAGAGCTCCCCTATGCCCACCTGTACTACATACATCTTGCTAAATAGCAAGTTACCCCCAAACTCAGCAATGCAAAGCAACAAGCTTTCTGTTTTATTACCTCACATGATTTCTGAGGGCGAAGAGTCTAGGAGTGACTTAGCTGGGTGGTTCTGGCTCAGCATCTATCATAAAGCTTCAGTCAGTCAGGTGACCAGGACCACAGTCCCTATGGACTTGACTGGAACTGGAAGATTCATTTCCAAGCTCGCTCAGTTGTTGGCAAGAGGTTTGGTTCCTTATCAATGCTGGCCTCTCCACAGGGATGTTCACAACACGATGCAGAGTCCCAGAGTAGTGGAGAGAATGAGAGAGAGGGAGAAGGAGAGGAGGAAGAGAGGGAGGGAGGGGGAGAGAGAGAGAAAAAGAGAGAGAGAGAGAGACATTATAAGACTCAAGCTATAACCTTAACTCAGAAGAAGCATTCCACGCCTTCACTTTTGCGTTATTCTTTTGGTCACACAGACCAAACGTGGTACAACGTGGGAGGGAACCAAGGGGAGAAATCATGGAGGGCCATCTTGGAGGCTGGTTACCATCCCACTTCAGTCAATTTCGACTACTCCCAACCCTTGCCCTCTGATGGAAATCACTGCTCAGGTTTCTTGCATCATAGACTCAACTTGCTCTAGAATTTCATATAAATAAAACAGACATTCCGTACTCTCTCGTGCATGGCTTCTTTTGCTCACCATAATGTTTCTGAGATTTATCCACGTTGTTATGGGTTTCTAGTAGTTCATTCCTATTTATTGCTGAGTAATATCCCATTTTATCGATGTATATCAGTTTATTTGTTCTCCTATGGATAAACTTCGAATTGTTCATAATTTAGGGCTATTCTGAAAAAAATCATCTAAAAATATTCTTGTACAAGTCTATTTGTGAACATATGTTCTCATTTCTCTTAAATATATACCTAGAAATGGAACTGTGGAGTCAAAGGGAACATGTATATATTCTGGATGGATATAGATATAGATACAGATATAGATATAGATATAGATACAGATACATATACAGATACAGATATAGATACAGATATAGATATAGATATAGATAAAAATATACATATAGGTATAGGTATAGGTATAGGTATAGGTATAGGTATAGATATAGATAAAAAACCATCAAATATGAATTTTTGTGAGTAATTATCCTGTTCTCTGGTTTGCTTATTCATTTTCTTCACACTCACTGTCTTCCAATATGAGAAGTTTTGATTGATTGATTGATTGATTGATTATCTACTGGATCCTAATGGTTCTCTAGGAGTGGCCATAACTAAACTGGATCTATGATTTCAGCTCTGTGAACTGGGCTCTGAAAGGGTACAGAAAAGGCAAAGTTGGCTGCCCCAGTGAGGGATTAAGGTGTTTGGGCAGCACCTTCCAGATCCCAGGATCATTGGGCTAGGACTTTAGCATTCCTGGGAAAAGACCCAGAGATCCAAATACCTCCCAGAGACTCTGGATGCAGGTAAAGGCAGTCAACACAACCCACCCATTCCCCTGCCAGGTGGTCCCCACCTCATCCCTCGTTTTGGCCCTTTCAGAGCCTGGATGTGAGAAGTGGGACGCCTGGACAGGGCTGGCAGAGACATCGCTGTACTCAGGGGCAACCCAGTGTGACATGAAAGTAGGCATGAGGGTTAGAAGTGTGCCGCATCCTCTCTCTTCCTTGTATACTTAACCTTGAATCTGTGCTTGAAACTTGTTTTCACTGGTCTGGCAGTAAAATCAAATTCAATAACGAGCCCTCCTCCTCATTTGTTCCAATTTTTGAACTTGTTTCCAGACGCAAGTCTTCTTATGGAAATGTTTTCCCATTGTTCTATTTGTCAATTACCAGAGCAGTGGCTGTCTATTTAGTCCACGCGCGTATTTGATAGGGAGAGATGAATTTTAGAGTCAAGATTCTTGGTTTCATTTCTTAAAGTCTTCAGAATTTTGATTTTGTTTATAAATTGATTTAGTGAGAATGGATATCTTTACAACGATGAGCTCTTTTGCTGACACACAGCATGCCATTCCGGGGATTTAAGTCCTCTTTCACGCTTTTTAAAGAGATTTTATACATTTAGAGATTTAATCACAGAAGTCTGTCAGATCTTGTTCAAGCATTTGATGTGTATTTATATTTCATGCCATCAGTAGTATCATTTTTTATTTATCCCCAAAGCCATTGCATTTTTTAAATGTGTTTAATTTTTAAATGGGTTATACATGCGCAGTAGAAACATTTTTAAACGTGCTTTCATTTATATCTTCTGTCCTGTCCTCTCATTTAATTCTTCTAACTCATTGTACGATTTCTAATGATTTTTAACAACTGTATTGAGGCGTAATTTAATTCTACAGAATTCACTTATTTTAAGCGTATAATCATTTTTTTTTGAGAGAGAGACAGAGAGAGAGAGAGAGAGAGAGAGCAGGGGAGGGACAGAGCAGGGAGAGAGAGAAAATTTTAGGCAGGCTCCCCACCCAGCGTGGAGCTGACCTCACAACCGTATGATCACAACCAGAGCCAAAATCGAGAGTCAGACGCTTAACGAACTGAGCCACCCAGGCACCCCTAGAATCAAATGATTTTCAATGAAATTAGCAAATTGTGCAACCACCATCATAATCCAATTTTAGAACATGCCCCTCACTCTAACAAGACAGTTGAGGCCCATTTACAGTGAACCATCCCCTGGCCCACTCCTAGTGCCTGGCAACCACATCGGCCTTCTGTGTCTCTAGATTTGCCTGCTGTAGACCTTCCAAGCACAAGGAAACACACTATGTGGTCTTTGTGCCTGACTTCTTCCACTTAGTAGGATGTCTGGGAGGTTCTTCCATGTTTACTATGGATCAGGACTTCGCTTCTTTTTATCACTGAGTAGTAGTCCATGCAGGGATGCACATTTTGTTTTTCCATTCACCAGTTGATGGACATTTGGGTTGTTTCCACTTTGGGCTATTATAAATTAATAATGCTGCTGTGAATATTTATGTGCAGAAGTTTTTAATTTTTTTTTTTAATTTTTTTTTCAACGTTTATTTATTTTTGGGACAGAGAGAGACAGAGCATGAACGGGGGAGGGGCAGAGAGAGAGGGAGACACAGAATCGGAAACAGGCTCCAGGCTCTGAGCCATCAGCCCAGAGCCTGACGCGGGGCTCGAACTCACGGACCGCGAGATCGTGACCTGGCTGAAGTCGGACGCTTAACCGACTGCGCCACCCAGGCGCCCCCAGAAGTTTTTAATTTTGATGAAGCCTAATATATATATTTTTTCTTTTCAAGTTAATGCTTTTTGGGTCCTTGCTAAGAAATTATTGCTTACTCCAAGGTTGTGGAGTGAAATTTTTCCCTTTGTTCTTACAGGAGTATTATATTTTTAATTTTTACCTTTAATCTCCAATCCATTTTATCTTTTAAAAATTTTTTAAAGTTTTTTTTTAATGTTTATTTATTTTTGAGAGAGGAAGGGAGAAAGAGAGAGAGAGAGAAAGTTGGGGAGGAGCAGAGAGAGGGAGAGGGAGACACAATTCAAAGCAGGCTCCAGGCTCTGAGCTGTCAGACTCAAACTCATGGACTTTGAGATCGTGACCTGAGCTGAAGTCAGACACTTAACCCACTGAGCCACCCAGGTGCCCCTCCAATCCATTTTAAATTAAAGTTTTTATGTAATGTAAAATATGAATCTAGGTAGATTTTTGTAGAGATGTTTAGCTCTTACATTCCTATTTGTTAAATCTTTTTCTCAATAAAGTATTTTGGTGTCTTGGTCAAAACTATATACATGTGGATCTAATACTAAAATCAGGTATTATGACTTTTCCAGCTTTTTTTTCTTCAAAGTTATTTTGGCTTATTCTAGATTTTTTATGGTTTTATATGAGTTATAGAATCAGGTTGCCAATTTCTACAAAAAAAAAATCTTCAGGAATTTTGATTGGAATTGCATTGAATCAGTAGATAAATTTGAAGGGAGCTACATTTTGTAATTTTAGATTTTCAATGCATCAACATGTTATATATCTCTTCATTCTTTATATCTACTTTAATGTCTCTCAACAGTGTTTTGTAATCTGAAATGTAAAGATTTTACACATACTGTAAACAATATTTTTTTTTAAGTTTAGTTATCTTGAGAGAGAGAGAGAGAGAGAGAGAGAGAAGGGGAAGGGTATAGAGAGAGAGAGAGAGAGAGAGAGAGAGAGAATCCCAAGCAGGCTTTCCACTATCAGTGGGAAGCCCAACGCAGGGCTCGAACTCATGAACCATGAGACCATGACCTAAGTAGAAACCAGGAGCCCTCTGCTTAACCGACTGAGTCACCCAGGCACCCCATATTCTTTTAAAAAAATTATTTTCTAACTGTTCACTGTCAGTATAGGAAAACAATTATACCCATATATTTATCTTATATCTTATGACCTTGTAAATTCACTTATTAGCCTTAGAAGATTTTATGTTTTAGATTCCTTTGAGTGATTTTTGTTTTACATACACACTTATTTCTTTGGAAAACAAAGATAATTTTACTTTTCCTTTCCAACATTTATGTCTTTTATCTCTTGTCTTATTATACAAACTAGGGCCTCTAGTATAATATTGAATAGAAATGGGAAGAGCAGGTATCTTTCTTGTTCTTAATCTTAAGGAGAAAATATTTACCTTTTTACCATTAAGTATAAGCTTGGGTTTGATCACAGTTGACCTTTGAACAATGCAGGGTTAGAGAAAATACATTTACAGTACTATACTGTATTTGTATACAGGGAAAAAGTGTGTATAAATGGACCCAGGCAGTTTGAACCCGTGTTGTTCAAGGGTCAACTATAGTTCTTTTTCTATCTTCTTAAATTAGATGTTTAGGTCACTGATTATAATCCTTTCCTTTTCTAGCATAACTTATGGGTACTATAAATCAGAACTATGTATTTCTTTCTATGCACCACTTTAATTTTGTCATACAAATATATACATATAAACACACACACATTCTGTTCCCTGTATTGTCTAATTTCTCTTGTAATTTTTTCTTGGACCCCCTGATTATACAACAATGCATTGCTAAAAATCCAAATAATTTAGGAATTTTCCAGATATCTTTTTGTTATTCTAATTTAATTCTCTCTTGGCCAGATAACTCACTCTGTATAATTTTAATACTTTTAAAGTGTTGAGACTTGTTTTATGATGCAGAATATAGTTTTATCTTGGTAAATGGTCCACGTGCACTTGAAAAGAATATTTATCCTATGGTTACTGGGTGAAGTGTTTGTAAAGGTCATTTGGGTCAATTGTTTGTTGTTATCAACCCAACCTTTTTATACCATAAAGAGGTTGGGTGTTTTGGGTGTATTTTATGATTAGGAATACATTACTGAAAGAGAATGAAAATAATTTCCAATTGTGATGGTGGATTTGGTAATTTCTCACTTCTGCTCTGGAAACTTTTGTTCACTGTGTTCTGAAACTCTGCTTTAGGAGCATATACTTTTACAATTGTTCCTTTTCTTTCTTTCTTTCTTTTTTTTTTTTTTTGTTTTTTTTTTTTTTTGTTGATGGATTGCCTTTTTAACATTATGAAATGTCTCTTTCTTTGGTAGTACTCCTTGTCCTAAAATCTACATTGTCTGACATTACAATAGCCACTCCAGCTTTCTGATAGAGTTCACGTGGTATAATTCTTCCTTTTTTCCACTTTCATTTTACTTGTGTCTTTTTACTAAATTTGTGCCTTTTAAATAGCATATACTTGGGCTTTGCTGTTATTGCCCAGAGTGACAATTTCTCTCTTCAATTGCAGGATTTAGTGCATTTATTTTCCTCCTTTTTTTTAATCACTCTAAAATTCTATGATTCTGTAGTATAATTACTTTATCTTGAGTAGATTGGGATCCTACTCATTGGTAATGTTATGGATAGCCTAGACACTCACATGTCTTTCTTCTATTTGCTTCATGCACACAGTGAACTGAATTCCCATTAGTTTCCCCCCATCTTCATAAGCCTATTTTTTTATCCAGTTACTAGCTCCATATTACTGAATCAACTGTGAATATTTATTCAGGTCGCACTCAAAATGGTTATCTTTATCGGGTAAAGAGCCAGAATTTACAACATCCTTTAAATGTGTTTGTTATCCCAATGTTTCCATAGCCAAATGCTTTGTTTTAGACATTCTCATTACTTTGAAACCTTATTTTAAAACAGATGTGGTAGCTACATGGAATTATACACATTCCTAATATTTGTTTTCAAATACGCGCAGAATTGAATTACTGAAGATTGGTTTTGAATTTGCAAGGTCGTTTTGCAGTAGAAGAAATCAAAAGCATTGTTAGCACAGATATTCTCATTCAAGAGAAGCACCGTGCAAGATGATATGTGCCACCATGACTTGATTTACTTAGTAAGTACACGAGTATTATCTGAACGACGCCAGAAATAGGTATTATTGGTATTGGTATCATTTATTATCCAGTCTAACAATTTCTGTCTTTCACTGGAAAAGTGAATATTTTAATGTAAATATCAATCTTGTTGGGCTTGTGTCTATCATCTTGCTATTTTTTGTTATTTGTCTCCTATTGTTCTTTATTCATCATTTTCTAGCAGCCTTTGGATTAAGTATTTTAATATTGCGTCTTTCCCTATTGGCTTATGATCTCAACTTCTTTGTTTTATTTTTATTGGTGCTGTGGGTTCCTAGGGTTTACAATATGCATTGTAACTCTTCATAGTCTACCTTCAAGTAGTTTATGCCATGTAGATAAAATGAAAGAACACTAACGTGATATATTTTATCTCCCCCTTTATGCCATTGTTGTAATACACATTACTTGTACATGAATTGAGGCCCTACAATACATGGTCAGTTACTTTTCCCTTAAAAAGCAAACTATGCTTTAAATCCACTATCAAACAAAAATGATTTTGTATTTACCCACATGTTTACCATTTTCTACACTCTTCATTCCTTCATGCAGATCTGAGTTTCCACCTGCCATCATTTTCCTTTACCCTGAAGAACTTCCTTTAAACTGCCTTTTCACAAAGGTTTGCTGGTAATACATTTTCTCAATTTTGCTTTGCAAACAAACATTTTTTTTATTTCACATTCCTTTTTAAAAGATATTTTCCACATACATAAGATTCTAGGTTAGCTGTTTTTTTTTTTTTCTTTTGGCATTTTACAGATGTTGTTTCATTATTTTCTGGCTGGCACTGCTTCTGACAATAACATAGCAATCATTTTTACCATTCTTCTATAAGTAATATGTTTTCCTGCCCTCTGGCTTAAATTTTCTCTGTATCAGTGGCTTTCAACAAGTTGATGCATTGCCATTGTTTTGTATTGCTGAGCTTCTGAGAATTGTGGATTTATTTTTTACATCACATATTAACATTTTATCATGCTTATTTCATTAAATATGTTTGTACTTAAACCTCTTTCCTCCTTCTGAGACTCTTGATATTGTGTTAGACTCTCAATATTGTCCCACAAATCCCTGAATATCTTTTCTTTCTTTTCCACCATTTCTCCTCCTTTACATACTATAATCTCTACCCTGTCTTCAAGTTCCCTGATTTTTGTTTTCTTCTGCACGATTCAATCTACTGTTAACCCCATTGAATGACTTATTCATTGCAGATATTATATTTTGTTAGTACAAAACTTCCATTTGGTTCATTTTTTTTTTCTTTTTCATTGCTGTCTCCCTATTTAGATGTCCTATTTGATCCTTACTATGGTCACATTTTCCTTAAAGCTTGGAAAGTAATTAAAATAGATATTTTAAACATCTTTGCTTATTCTATCATCTCTCTCAGATCTGTTTCTATTTCTCTTGGTTTGAGGATCACATTTTCCTGCTTTTCCAAATGTCTTATAATTTTTTATTATGTTTTGAGAATTTGGAATGCTATGCTGTTATGTGTCTTATTATTTTCCTTGAATTGTGAAACTTATTCTAGGAAGAAGTAACTTACTTGTGGATTTGTTTAATCCTCTGAAAATTTATCATAAATCTTTACTCAGGTGGGTCTAGAGTAGACTTTGCTCAGGGTGGGTTACCTCTGCTTACTACTCAGAATTTCAATAAGGTCTCTCCACTTTGGCTCAAGTAATGTGCCTGCTATCCAAAGTCTGACAAATTTTTTTTTTCATAAGTATTCTCCACTTCTCTAATTATTTGTGGTAAGAAGGCTAGTCCAACACCAGATACTCTGTCACGGACTGAAAAATCAATTTTGATTACAGCAGTCTCCTGCTCAAAATCTTTTAGATCACCACTATTTACAGAATAAACTCAAAATTCCTTAGCCTGAAAATCTTTTCTGGCTGTTTTTGAAGGCCAAATGCAGATGATTTTGTTGCTGAAGCCAACAATGTACCCTACCCAAAGTTAAATCAAATGAGTCCTATAAACTCTTCTTGCCATGGGTTCTTCCCTATTTCTAGTTCCCCGTATCTCAAATTCTGATGCCACCTTCTGCTTTTTGCTACCTTCTGGCTTCCTGCGCTCATCTCTGCCTTTTTGCCTCTCATGTGCACATATATCCAGGGCAGTCTCCTGCATTCTCCTGGATTCCCACGAATTTCTATCTTCACAATAACCCAGACCCAGTGTTAACACATCCGTGGCTCTAAGAGCCACCTATCAGGCTCCCTGATAACAGTTGGTCAAAGTCATCATCTTGACATGTTACTATCCTGTATGTGATGGGGTGATTAAAATAGAAAGGGGAAGTTCCAACTGGTTGTCAACGCTGATCCTTTTGCGTGGTTCCCTGGAACACTATGTTTAGAATTCTGAATCCCCATCCAGATTCTTGCAAGAATTCCAAAGTTGGCTGGTGCTATTTGGTATTTTGTTATTTGTTTTGCTCTTTGTAAGAATTAACAGCCCCCGTTGCAGGTCAGATGCAACCCTCGGTAAGAACATTGGATGAAATAAAAGTAGGCCTATATTTTAATCTCCATAAAAGGGTTAGGATATTCCCTACAAATTCCAAAAATTCTATAAAATATGACTTATTAATGCGTGTTAGGAGGTGATATGGTTCAACATTGGCTCTTTTGCTTCTTTTACATTATTCGTCTCCTTTATATAGCTACAGTTATCTTAGAGACCTACTGGTTACAAAGAGCTCTCAAAAGGAATGCCTGATCCAGAAAATTTTAATCTATGGATCAGTTATGACCCACCAGCTCCTCCTCAGGTTGTGACAAGCTGTCCTCGTGTTTTGCCTGTGAGCTAAACGATATGGAAATGTAGAATCTGTCAAAAGAAGGACCACCTTGAGAAAACACATCCCTGGAGATCCAGCAACGCTCTTTACCGCTCTTAACGCTTTCACCAGGTGAAATTTCATCACGTTCGTGTGCAAAACAGGCAGGGCCAGGACTTGGGTACCACAGTTAGACAATTCTGAGAAGGGTGTCTCTGGCGACTGTCATATTTGCAATATCAGTGTGAATGCATCACAGATGCTACTGCACAGCCATATTATAGACCCAAATTTGGTTATAAAAACATGGCACACAAATTTTCAAAGATTTATAGTCAAGGTTGATGATAGTAATGTGCAGTTGTTCATTGTACAACTCAACTGCTGTTGCCGGTGGAACAACTTTGGAAAAACACATGTGATATTAATGAAAGCATACAGTGACCTCTTGGTTTGACCCACCAGCCCTTGGTGTTACTGGAATAATTTATCCCTGGACACTTTCAATAGATTTTCCAAAGTGTTATATGAAGACCTTATTAAGCACATGTTGTCTGGCACAGGGTAGGTGCCCAAAATAGTTGTGCAGAAAAATAAACGCGCTTTTTCAAAAATATCTTTGCCATTTACTAAAGATAGAACCATTCATTGATTGCTTTCCTCTGATGAGAAGCCCTCAAGAAGAGTTACCTATTCTGCTTAAACACGTTAGTAAGAGCTAACACTTAGGAGCACTTGCTATAGGGCAGACACTTTGCTGAGCACCTTATCAGTAGTATACGCTTCCTTCAAACCAGCTTATGAGGTGCTTTATAGGATGAGGGATCTGAAACAGAGAATGTTAAATAATTTCCCCCAAATAACAAAGTTAGTAAAAACTGAAGCTCGGGGGCACCTCGGTGGTTCAGTGGGTTGAGCATCCGACATCGGCTCAGGTCATGATCTCACAGTTCATGAGTTCAAGCCCCACATCAGACTCTGTGCTGACAGCTCAGAGCCTGGAGGCTGCTTTGGATTCGGTGTGTGTGTGTCTCTCTCTCTGCCTCTCCCCTACTCACACTCTGCTCTGTCTCTCTCTCTCAAAAATAAACATTAACAAATATAAAAAAACAAAGAAACAAAAACACCCCCAAAAAAACTGGAGCTGGGATATGAACCCAGGCAGCCTGCTCCTGAGCTTAATTTATCCCGTGGTTTGCAGAGTTTGTCTCAGCTAAGCACTGAAAGTAAGTAGAACCAGACCGAAACCAAAGGTTGAGGATGACACAGCGGAGGCAGATGTTAGGTTAAGAAAGAAAAGAGGGATCTTCAGAATTGCACTCCTTCCATTTGAAGAGGGCTGAGGCCAGATGTGACCGTAAAAAGCGGTCAAGGCCAGATGTGACAGGAACAAAGGGATAGCTTACAAATAGGAGTGAACCAGAGGCTTCTGGAATATTCTGGAAAAAAATTTTCCAGTTTTATTGAGATATAATTGACATAAAACATTGTGTAAGTTTAGGGTATACAACCTGCTGATTTGATATACATGTCTATTGCTCAATGATTATCACAATAAGGTTACCATAATAACACATCCATCACCTCACATAATTACCTTCTTCTTTTGTGTGTGTATAGTGAGAACAACTGAGATTTACTCTTTTAGCCACTTTCAGTTATACAATAGAGTATTGTTAACTATAGTCACCATATTGTATGTTAACTCTCCAAAACGTATTCATCTTATATCTGGATGTTTGTACCTTTGACCAACATCTTCCCATTTCCCTAGGACCCCAGGCTCTGGAAACTACCATTCTACTCTCTGTTTCTATGATTTTAACACTTTAGATTCTACATATAAGTGATACCATATAGTATTTATCTTTCTCTGTTTGGTTTATTTCACTAAGCATAATGCCTCAAGGTCCATCCATGTTGTCACAAATGGCAACATTTCCTTCTTTTTATGGCTGAAATAGATTGTGTATATAGGTGTGTGTGTGTGTGTGTGTGTGTGTGTGTGTGTGTATGCCTCATTTTCTTTATCCATTCATCTACAGACGAATCCTTAAGTTATTTCCATTTCTTGGCTATTGGTTATTGTGATTAACGCTATAATGAATATGAGGGTGCAGGTATCTCTTCAGGGTAGTGACCTCATTTCCCTTAAATATATACCCAGATGTGAGATTTCGAGATCATATGGTACTGCTGTTTTTAACTTTTTTTGAGGACCCTCCATACTGTTTTCCACAGTGACTGCACCAATTCACATTTCCCACCAATAGTGCACAAGGATTCCCTTGTCTCCAGAACCTCACCAGCATTTGTTCTCTCTTATCCCTTTGACAATAGACATGCTTCGAGGTATAAGGTGATATCTCACTGTGGTTTTGACTTGCATTTCCTTGATGATTAGTGATACTGAGCATACTTTCATGTACCTATTGGCTATTTGTATGTCTTCTTTAGGAAAAAAAATCTGTTCAGATCCTCTATTTTTAATTGATTTTTTTTTTGTTGTATCTCTTCTGTAACAAAGAGGATCTGAAAATCTCCTCTGCCCTTGTGCACAGTAAGCATACCAGTGGGAGAAGTTCATGTATGCATATTTTAGGCTGAGGTCCGATAAGACCACACCCCTCACTGCACCTGCACTTGACCTCCTCAGGTCTCCACTTCAGATGAACCCTCAACCGTGCCAATGACTAAGGAGTCTGAGTCTCCCTTCATTGCTGACTTCCTTCTTCTCCCATGTTGGGTCCAAGTTCTCAGATACCTATAAATTGCTGAACCAGATGCGCACTTGAAGGAGATAAAGCAGCAAGCAGAAGCTTTGAAACTGCTCCACCTCCTCTGCAGGTCAGATTCTTTGCGAATTAAATCATGTGCAGACTGAACTTGAGTTTGCCCTTTTGACTCCTCGGGACTCCTCAGAACACCTTTGGAGTCATTCCCTGACATCACCATTCTGGCTCAACCCTATGCCCCCCCCCCCTTTTTTTTTTAATTTTTTCAAAAAATGTGTATTCTTGAGAGATAGAGACAGACAGAGCACTAGTGGGGGAGGGGCAGAGAGAGAGCGCGAGACAGAGAGACACAGTGTGGGAGACACAGAATCCAAAGCAGGCTCCAGGCTCCAGACTATCAGCACAGAGCCTGACGCGGGGCTCAAACTCACAAACCACAAGATCATGACCTGAGCCGAAGTCAGACACTTAACCAACTGAGTTACCCAGGTGCCCCAACCCTGTGTTCATTCTTGATTGGGTTTTGAGGGTACTAATCCAATCTAGGTCCTAGTTATTGATGAATACATATAAGACACCTGCTAGAAATCTAGATCTAGAGATATAGCTAATGTTAATAGTAAATCTAGATTAGAGAAAACAAGTAGAGCCTCTTGCCTCCTTCCTCAACACAAACCTTGGAACCGTAAGACCCTAATTTACCTTCCTGACTCCATGGGCAAGGTAAGCCTGTGCCTGCTATATAAAGAGAGGGAAAGACTTAGGACAGGAAGAAGGGAACAGAAGGGAGATAAAGAGTGACCCACTGGGGCGCCTGGGTGGCTCAGTTGAGCATCCAGCTTCGGCTCAGGTCATGATCTCACGATTCGTGAGTTTGAGCCCCACGTTGGGCTCTGTGCTGACAGCTCAGAGCCTGGAGCCTGCTTCAGATTCTGTGTCCCCCTCTCTCTCCACCCCACCCCTGCGTGTGCTCTGTCTTTCTCTGTCTTTCAAAAATGAATAAACATAAAAAAAATTTATTTTTACTTAAAAAAAAAGAGTGACCCACCCTGAGAGAATTTTAGGGCCACAGATCCATCGTCTCAATAAGGTGCTGCTTGAAGGTTAGCCCCCAGTCCCATCAATAACAGAAGCCCCTGAAGGGAAACATGAGGAGGGTGGATAAGGCACTTTCTAACATTCCTAGCTGTTAGTTCTCTTAACTCCTCAGGCTTAGCAATCAAGCTTGTGACTTATGCTTTTGATATCTTCTTTGGGAGAAGAGATTCGTGGTTGATTGGAGAAGTCTTGCTTCCTGTTTTGAGGCTGTTTCACTACTCTGCTGTTCCTAGGAGAAAGAAGTTCAGTTTGGGCACCCAGATAGCTCTGCAGGGTTGAACACTGGGCATTAAATGTATTTCCCAACTAAGGACAAAAACCCATGGCTTTATCTCCTTCTAGTGTTAAATTATGCCAAAGGCAATATCCATGTAGACCAGAGGACATAAGCAATAAACCAGAATGACAATACAATAATATCCCAATTCCAGGAGCCACAAAAGTCCCAAAATTAAATTATCTTCCATTATTAAGGTCTCAAGAAGAAATTGACCTTCGATCAATGTGCCCTGAATTAAAGACCAAAAATCCAAATCATTTTCTACTTACTTTTCTATTCTGACATTCAACCAGGAGAGTTCTGGGATCCTTTAGCATCTGTTTGGTCCTTTTCTACTAGAAACCCCTTCAAAGTTTATCTCATCCAATGGTATCCTTCACAGTATCTTATTTTCCCAAAATGCTCCATGGCCATAGCATTTTCACATCACCAACCCCACTGATACTTACAACATTTCAAAAACAAACCTCAGCCATTACAAGTCATATCCCAAACAAATACAATTGATTCTCATTGTTCACGGTAATTATGTTCTATAAAGTCACTGTGAACACTGATTTTCAAATACTTCTTGTGCATAGAAACACTAGACAACTTCAGCATCAGGCTTGGGGTCCAAGTTAAGCAGTGAAATCACCAACAGAAAGCACAAAAAAATGCAAAAATATTGGCACTAACTGGACCACAAAAAGGACCCTTGTTTGCAATATGAAAGTTGAATCAAGAAAGCAGAGCATTGCCTTGTTCCACATCAACTGGGAACATGCACATTGGGTGAGTTGAATTTGTGCTTCTGTGTGTGTCCATAAATACTGCAACAGCACCATAAGTATTGATTTCAGCGTTACAAATAAATTTTAGCAAATAGGGATATTCACAAGTATGGAATCATTGAATAAGGAGGATGAAGTGCATGTTCTCACAGCCCAGGACACAGTGCATTCTAGACCCATGTTGTGTCACCCTGAAAAAACCACAAAAGATATCTCAATTGCCTGGAGGAAGGAATGTAGGCAAGGAAATCGAGAAGAGCCAAAATATGGAAAGACCCCAGATGCCCATCAACTGACGAATAAATAAAGAAGATGTGGTATGTTACTTGGCAATGAAAAAGAATGAAATTCTGCCATTTGCAACAACATGGATGGAACTAGAGTGGATTATGCTTAAGTGAAATAAGTCAGTCAGAGAAAGGCAAATAACATATTATTTCATTCATATGCAGAGTTTAAGAAACAAAACAGATGAACATAGGGGAAGGGAAGGAAAAATAAGGTAAAAACAGGGAAGGAGGTAAACCATAAGAGACTCTTGAATACAGATTACAAACTGAGGGCTGCTGGAGGGATATTGGGTGGGGGCAGGGGCTAAATGGGTGATGGGCCTCAGGGAGGGCACTTGTGATGAGGACTAGGTGATGTATGTAAGTGATGGATCACTAAATTCTACTCCTGAAATCATTATTACACTACATGTTAACTAACTTGGATTTAAATTTTTAAAAAAGAAAAGAAAGGGAGAATATCTTTTGCTAGCCTTACCAAGATGCCTATTCATCGCGACTCTTTCTCAGTACCTCTGCCTCTGAATGTCCTCACGTGTGGAGGGAACCTTTTCTCTAAATGGTAATTGTGGCACGATGCTCACCATGTCCTGAAGGAAAAGAAATCCTCGTCTGTACCCAACCTTCTTTCTCACTGAGGGAGCTTTGGGTCTTGTTATGAACCACACAGAAACTCCCTTGGAGGAGGTCTGACAGCAACATCTGAGAGACAAAATCCAACACCAAGAACGTAAACCACGTGGCTTCAACACTTCAGCACTCAGCACTCAGCACTCACAGCACTCAGTTCACCAGCACTCTGGTGTACTCCAGAGATCACCAAGGGGTGAGCAGAGCAACCAGCCAAGAGGTCCCGGCTTGCCATGCAGATGTCATTGTTGTCCTAGAAAGTGTCTACAAGGGAACTCCAAGAAGGCTGGTCTGTTTTAGCCCAATACGTACTTGCATAAAGGAGAAATTCCTAGGGCACCTGAGTGGCTCAGTCAGTTAAGCGTCCAATTCTTGATCTCAGCTGAGGTCATGATCTCATGGCTCATGAGTTCAAGCCCCACATTGGGCTCTGTGCTGATGGCGTGGAGCCTGCTTGGGATCCTGTCTCTCCTTCTCTCTGCCCCTCCCCTGCTTGTGCTCTCTCTCTCAAAATAAATAAATAAACTTAAAAAAAAAAAAGAAAAAAGAAGGAGAAGAAATTCCTTAGGCTAAACCATCAGCCCCTTCAGATAAAGGAATTCTGTGATACATTCACTCCAAAAATAAAACAAGAACTTTAAACCTCATTGGGGTTATTTGACTACACGTATAACACCTTTCCTTTCCTACTAGGGAAGGGTCCTTTTAGGAGTTGACCTCATCAAAGAGTGATTTAAACTCTGTCACCAAAGGGTGCCTGGGTGGCTCAGTGGGTTAAGCCTCCAGCTTCTGCTCAGGTCATGATCTCATGGCTTGTGAGTTTGAGCCCTGCATCGGGCTTTCGGTTCTCGGGTCAGAGCCTCCTTCAGAATTTCTTTCCCTCTCTCTCTCTGCCCCTCCCCAGATCATGCACGCACGCTTTCTTTCTCTCTCTCAAAAATAAATAAACATTAATAAAGCCAAAAAGTAAATAAAGGCTGCCGCTGAACTTAGGAAAGGATATAAAGCACTCTCACGGTGCTTGTGTCCTCTTGTGGGGCTGGAGCCACCTTTAATCTTCAAATGCCAAGACACTAGATATAGTGCCGGCTACATGAGCCAGTAATAGTATTTTTGTTATTGATTAGGGACCAAGAAGTTCCAGGATAGTTGTTTTACTTGTATGGATCAAAGCTGCTTTTAGAAGGTTTTTTTTTTTTTGGGAGGGGGGCGCTTTTCTGTTCCCTTTTCAGATTTTTTAAAAAAATGTCCCCACCATCTATGCAAATTATATTACATCACATTCCCTGATCACATCATATCAGCAAGCTGCCCAATTCCTTGTTACCTCAAGTGACAGAGTACCCTGCAGAATCTAACAGGAAATGTCTGAAGGAATTCAAGCCACGGGGCTAACCACATAAGGCTGCGGAAAGCCGACAAGCACAGAGGTCAGGAACAGACTTTGAGGCCAGACCAGCAATGTAATCTTGGGCAAGTTATTTAGCATTTCCAAACCTCAGTTTCCTTATCTGTAAAATGGAGGTAACTATTACAACTTCTTAAGATTATTGCCATGATGCATAAGAAAATGTAAACGTAAAATGCTTGGCCCATAATAAAAGTTCCACAAATAGTAGCCACTCTTTTTTATGCAATAATGTATGGCTTTTTCTTTTTTCTTTCTGTCCTTCTTTCCTTCTTTCTTTTCTTTCTTTTTTTCTTTCTTTCTTTTCTTTTCTTTTTTTTTAAATTCCAGAGAAGTTTCCAGCCCCACCTCTTTTGGAAGACAAATGGTTATCTTGGAACAGATTTTTTTTTCTCTTGAATGAGGTCACTTGAGTGCCCTCTTAGGTATGAAATATAGGTGAGTTGGCAATCTAATTGAAACTTCTTTTTAATGGGCCCAGAGTAGCTGCATCTGTGGGGGAATAGACCTTGCTACAGAGAAACCTAAGGGTTTCTGGAAGGAAAGAGACTGTTTCCAGGGATTCCGGGGTAGAGAGGCTTAGTGATGGGCAGTACAGTGACCCTACATGAGGCCCTCAAGTTGTGAGCACAGACTGGTGACCAGAGCTCTCAACACATTGGTTGTCCATTGGAAAACAATGAGTGCAAACCAAATAAAGGGCACCTCCGAGGCCAGCAAGTACATCCTGGCAAGTAAATACTGAGTGCATCACGGCCACCTCAAACGATGACTGTGTGGAAAGGACCACTGTGGCATCAGATTCCATATCCCCTTTAAATGATGAAGCAGATACTATCTGCAATAATGGAAGGGATTTTTTAAATGAAGAAAAGTATGCTATTATTTAAGGATGTAATTTTGACCAAGAAGCAAAAATCCATATTGATTTTGCAGGGCCATTGAATAGGAAGTCCACTGGGGAGAATTCCCTTCCAGAATGACTCATTGTACTCGCAGAATCTTTACGCAACAAAGTCTTGCATCTGTTGTCAGATTACTGGAGCAAGAACTGCTGACAAAGACCATTCATTTGCGTATAGAGTATGCAGACAGGCATCTGACTTAAGCCAAGCTACTCTTCCTCGTCAGCCTCGGAGAGACTCATCAGTCTGAAAACATCAGGCAAACCACTCCAGAAGCCCTGAGCCAGAAAGCTTCTGGGGAATGAACAGAAAGCCTCTCCCCATTTCTTAATTTTCCACCGGTCACCTCATGTTCGCCTAGAGGAGTCAGTTCTAGGGATTTACTACTAGGTCAATCTTTCCACAGACTGAAACTCAGGTGACAACTTATGAAGAAGAAAGGCCAGAGTGTAGATGTCTCTCATGTCCACGGTCCAATCATCACACCCAGGGAAGTAGTCTTTCTAGGGACTGGGGAATTGGATTAGTGGCTTCCTGCTACGTTCCTAATTTGGGGTCAGAAAGTCTATGATAGGGCAGGTGTTCAGCTGATACACTATGCCATCAGCACATTGACAACCATGACATGTACCTTCATGGTTAAAAGGTAAAGTTGAGAAGATCCATAGTCATTGGGAACATTTTCTATAGGACCAGCGATATTGTCTCTTGAGCTACATCTGAGTATTCAACAGAGCCCCAAGGGAGGAACTAATATTTCTTCTGTGATCACAGCAGCTGTTGAAATCAATACACTCAATATTTCCACATGCACTAGTTAAACACAAAGCTCCTCAGCCTCTTACAAAAGAAATCAATGGAGAAGAAGGGTGTTAACACTTTCCAGGGAATGCTGTGGTTTTAAGTCATAGTAGCTGCCATTTTTTTGGAGACCTTTCTACACGCCAGGCCCTGAGCTAAACTCTTCACATATATTAGCCCATTTGTATGCTAAAGACAACTCTGAGATTAAGGTATCATTAACACCCATTGTGGTATGGGAAACTGAGGCACAGAGAGGTATCAGTCATATCCTTAATAAGTGGGAAAGCTAGGATCCAAGGTTCAATCAAGTGGACTCCAACACCTGACCTTATGATTGACACTGTCTCCAAAATCTTTGTACTTATTGTCCACTTCTCACTTTTAGGTGAGTGTCTTTGGTGCCAGAGTAAGGAAGTAGAGCGTTGTTTAATCAGTAACATAGCCATCACAAAATTATCGCTGTACCTTGTTGGCCTTATGTTTGTAACTGATGCTCAGTAGCCCTGAATAGATCACTGATCTAGACATGTTATGAGAATAGACACATAAGCTTCCTGCTATCTAGAACCTTCTGTGGCAAGACAGATGTATTGGCAGCATTTGCAGAGACAGATAAGATATCTCAAGACAAACACAGTTGCTTACAGATGTATAAATATCATGTGTCCCACAGAGCAGACTATTCAAGAAGTGCACTTGGAAGCCAAACGTTAAAATGTTTCTGGAAATGACAGAGCATCTCAGAATTCTCTAAGTCAACATTTTCTGAGCTTTCTTAAACACAGAACACTTGAAGATAATAACACATTGACCCAATGCTGTAAGAGAATACAAGATATTTCACATGCTTAAAGTACAAAGCAAAGAACATGTTACAGATGAATTATGGTTAGCATGTTCACGTATGACTCACCATTCTTTAAAGGTGTAGGGTATCTAAAACTAAGAGAAGTACATAAATGAAATGGAAGCTTTTTCCCTTTAATTTGATTTTAAATGTATTTCACAGGGCACATATCTATGGTATTATTTGTGTGTTTATGCAGGACTTAGTAGAATATTTGAGGGATAATAGTGATCCAAGGAATTATGGCTGAAGAGAAGGAGCTATGCAGAGAGAAGAAATGTAGATGAATAAAGGAGAAATAGGAAAGGGTTCTCACTTTAGCCTATAGCACTAGGAAACTCAATCTTCACTGTAATTAAATATCAGACTCAGTTTAGGTTCTAAATTTTTAGGGTAACAGCATAGAGCATCAGAGGTAACCAATGAGAAGGTGAGATACCAGTTGGAAGTCTCCTGCAATAATCATTCTGACCAAGAAGGGATAAGGGGTTAAATTTAGAAAATGGATTTTAGAATGGAGTAGCAAGGAAGAACAAATTGTGTTTCTTTGTTTAAGAGTAGAATCAGTTTTATTAAGTTATTTTGCACCAGAAGGGAAAGAGAGATGGGAGTTTGGGGGACACCCTTCAAACAAGATGGGTCGGTGCAGAACAGAGATACCAGATATTGGAGGAGGACCAGTTAGTGGGAAAGGAACGGTGGGTTCGCCTTTGGATACGCTAATTTTGAGGTGCTGTCTTGACGTGGAGATGTTGGAAATATAAGTCAGCAAGATTATGGGCTAGACTTATTAAATCTTGGGATTTCTCCATGTATGAACTGCAGTCATGGAGATGATCGAGGTCACTCAGGAAGAGGGCAGAGCAAGGACTGCAAGGGACAAGGATGGAGCCCTGGGGTGCATGGAACTCCTGGTGGGCAAGAGGGCAAATGGCACCTGCACAGGGAAGGGAAAGACAGAGAAGGATAGAGACATTTCCATCAGCAGCTGGTGCAGTCACTAATGACAGTATTGAAAGTGATTTCGGAGATGTTGAGGACGGCATGGACAGGACAGACACAGTGGGTGGGAAGGAAATGCTAGAAGTGAGAACATTAAGTTCAATGTGTGGCTGTTTGCAAATGGCAATAAGTGCAAAAGACCACCAGCTTCTCCTCTCAGAGACACGAAAAGGGGGAGATGGAGAAGCCCCCCCAGGAAACAGAATGCACTCAGGAGAATCAGCTAAGCCCAGGTGCTATAAAGAATATTTTCTGAAAAATGTATGGGTGAAGGCAGTCTACCAAGAGTGGACCATGCTATCTGTCCTCTCTCCCACTCTTCCAGCACCCCACACCTAGCTACTTCCTCACATCTTCAGCGTTCAGCTTAAATGACTTCCTGAGGAATCCTAGACTCAAACTGTCTCCGTTTTTTAATACAGCCTGGGCTATTTTCCCTATTGTGCTACTCTTCAGATACGTAATTTGTTCAAAATCTCTTTTCTTCTAGACTGAGAGCTCCAAGAGGCTAGGAAACGTATTTAGTGTCTTCACTATTGTATCCCCACGTAATAGAAGTTCAGTAAATAATGTGTGGAATGGATGAATGAATCAATCAGTCTCTAGGGATCCAGGTTCACAGTGGAAAGGGTTGGTCTGGGAGGCAGCACTGGGAGAAAAAGCGAGCAGGGAGGTAAAGTAAGAAAGTATTAGAATGAGCTGCAGAAAGCAGTGACTCAGAAGTACATGGATGTTGGTTTGTGAAGAAGGACTTGAATGAGAGGCAACTAGTTTCTGGACTCTGCCTGTGATTCCGGTCTAAAGAAAGGTTTGCTTCGATAATTAGTAGCATCCAAGGTTGGATGACACTCACTGATCATGGTGCAGGCAGGAGGAACAGGGTGTGAAAAAAGCCTTGATGCTAGAGGACACAAGGGGAGGTCTTGCTGGCTCCTGTAAGAACTTTATTTAGCTTTTACTCTGGTTGGGACAGAGAGCCTTTGGGAGCTTGAGGAGTATGATCTAAAATCTTAAACCGGTATTAAAATTGCTACTCTGGCTGATACACTGGGGAGGGTGTCAAAAGAGGAAACAGGAAGAGCAGCAGCTGGGGACTACAGTCATCTAGATGGCAGTTTGGGATCAAGATGTGTGATGGGGTCATGAGAAGTGGTTCCATTCTGCATACAATTTGGAAGTAAGCCAACCAGACATGCCCTTGGTTTGGGTTTGGGTGTGAGGGCAAGAAAGAAGGAAAGGGAGACCCCACATTCTCAGCCTGAGCACTTGGAAAGATACAACAGGCACTGGGGCGCCTAGGTGGCTCCATTGGTTGAGCGTCCGACTTCAGCTCAGGTCATGATGGCACAGTTCGTGGGTTCGAGCCCCGTGTCAGGCTCTGTGCTGACAGCTCAGAGCCTGGACCCTGCTTCAGATTCTGTGTCCCTCTCTGCTCTTCCCCCGCTCATGCTCTGTCTCTCTCTTTCTCTCAAAAATAAAAAAATAAACATAAAAAAAAGTTTAAAAAAAAAGATACAACAGGCACCAATAAGAGAGGATAAGAGATAAGAGAGGCTGTCAGTAGGGCAGGCTGGGGGAGGGGCTGTTGTAAATATATTAAGTGTGAAATGTTTATTAAATATCCAAGTGGCAAGGTTGAGTAGACAGTTTGGAGCTCAGGGGAGAGCTCCAGGCCAGCGATATAAATTTGGGACTTTATCACCCCACTGATTTTATTTAAAGTCCTGAAACTATTTGGGGCGCATGGGTGGCTGAGTTGGTTAAGCGTCCAACTCTTAATTTCGGCTCAGGTCATGATCTCACGGTTTGTGAGCTCCAATGGTGTCCGTGCTGTGGGCGCAGAGCCTGCTTCAGACCCTCTCTCTTCCTCTCTCTCTGCCTCGCTCTCTCTCTCTCTCCCTCTCAAAATAAATACATAAACATTAAAAAATAAATAAAGCTGTGAAACTATTTTTAATTTTAAAACTTTCGTACTCTTTTCCACAACGGCTCTCCTACTTTACGTCCCCACAACAGCGCACGGGGTTGCCATCTCTGCGCATCTTTGCCAGCACATATTATCTTTGTTGTTGTTGTTGTTGTTGTTGCTGTTGGTAATGGCAGCCATAACAGGAGTGAGACGGTAGCTGTATGCAGTTTTGATCGGCATTTCCCCGAGGATTAGTGGGATTTTTTTTTTATATACCTGTCACCCCTGTGTATGTATTCTTTGGAGAAGTGTTTATTCAAGTCCTTTGCTGGTTTTTAATTAGGTTATTGATTTGTCTGTGTTGCTATTGAGTTGTGGAAGTTCCTTATATGTTTTGGATAGTAATTCCTGATCAGGCATATGGTTTGCAAATATCTTCTCCCTTTTCACGGATTGCCTTTAGCGCTGCTGATTGTTTCTTTGCACAGAAGGTTTTAACTTGATGCGGTCTTACTTGCCTGTCATGTGATCCAGCAACCACACTTTTGGATACATATCCAAAAGCATTGGAATCAGAATCTTGAGCAGACCTCTGCAACTCCCACATCCATTGCAGCACTATTCATAATAGCCATCACCTGGAAACAACCTTAATACCCAGCAACCAATGAAGAGATAAATAAATTGGGGCTTATACATACAATGGAATATTATTTAGCTTCAAAAAGAAGAAATCCTGCCATCTGTGACAACTCGGATGGACCTGGAGGACATTACACTGAGTGAATTCAGCCAGGCACAGAAGGACAAATACCGCCGCCCCCCACTGACATGAAATATCTAAAATTGTCAGACTCACAGAAACAGAAAATAGAATGGTGTTGTCGGGAGCTGGGGGGAGGGGGAAGTGAGGAGTTATTTTTTTTTTTTATATATATGAAATTTATTGACAAATTGGTTTCCATACAACACCCAGTGCTCATCCCAAAAGGTTCCCTCCTCAATACCCATCACCCACCCTCCCCTCCCTCCCACCCCCCATCAACCCTCAGTTTGTTCTCAGTTTTTAACAGTCTCTTATGCTTTGGCTCTCTCCCACTCTAACCTCTTTTTTTTTTTTTTTTCCTTCCCCTCCCCCATGGGTTCCTGTTAAGTTTCTCAGGATCCACATAAGAGTGAAAACATATGGTATCTGTCTTTCTCTGTATGGCTTATTTCACTTAGCATCACACTCTCCAGTTCCATCCACGTTGCTACAAAAGGCCATATTTCATTTTTTCTCATTGCCACGTAGTATTCCATTGTGTATATATACCACAATTTCTTTATCCATTCATCAGTTGATGGACATTTAGGCTCTTTCCATAATTTGGCTATTGTTGAGAGTGCTGCTATGAACATTGGGGTACAAGTGCCCCTATGCATCAGTACGAGGAGTTATTTTCAATGGGTATAAAGTTTCAGTTATACAAGATGAACAGGTTCTGGAGATCTGCTGTACAACAGTGTGCCTGTAGTAAGCATACTGTATTGTGCAGTTAAAAATGTATGAAGAAGGTAGATCTCATGTTAACTGTTCTTGCCACAAGATGGAAGGAAGGAAGGAAGGAAGGAAGGAAGGAATGAAAGAAGGAAGGAAGGAAGGAAGGAAGGAAGGGGAGAAGGAAGGAGGGAAGGAGGAAGGAGAGAGGGAAAAAGGAAAGTTACAAAATTAGATGAGATAGAGAAGGCAGAACGGGCCTATGGCAAAAGGCTTTGGCCATGAGAAGGCAGCTGGGGAAAGAGTGTCCCAGGGGAGACCCAGTGAAGAGGTAATGGGGGTTCAACAGAGGAACGTCCTCTGATCCAGGGGACATCATTGAGGACAAGAAAGCGTCTTTGCTTGATCCAACTTTAGGCTCCTGAACCTTCTCTTAGGCCTGTCTGTACACTTCCCTGTAAAAACCAGTTTTAGCCAGAACCTGGCTTCATCAGTTTAGCTGGAAACCCCCACCCTCAATATTTGATGACCTCATGTCTGATCAAGGTTCTTCACCCTTCGCCCTTCCCCAAATGATGTCTGATCTCCCCGACCTGCCTTCAGCAAGATTCTCGTCAGGTAGGCTTAGCCAGAACCTCCCTTAGCCTTGATGTTTCCCCTCAGGAATGTTCTACCCACTGATCCCCACCCTTCTCCCTGGCTACAAGATCCCCCTTGTCCTTGTTGTGTAAGAGGCTGAGTGCCATCTCTCTCCCCGACTGCAAAATCCCCCTTGGATTGGACCCCACGTTACCATCTTGAACTGGTGCCATTCAATATATATATTTTTTTTCTTTAACAAAGACGGGGGATGGGTTTCAGAGAAACCAAGAAGGGTCTTCAAGGGTTAAGGAGGGGCAAGCGATGGAAACAGAGATATGTGGGGAGCATGGGTAATGCAGCCTGTGGGAGACAGTGTGATCTGGGAGACATGGCTTTCTGGCAACTGACTCAAGTGGGGGTAAAGGGGTGAAAAGCTGAGACCTGAGGTCCCAAGGCAGATGATGGAGGTGAGGCCTTGAGACTAGCGAGATGGAAAGCAGGGGAGCCAGGCCTCATAGGAGGCATGGAGGAGGGGGAGAGGCAGTCTTTCTCCAAACACATGGGTCCCCTCTGCACCCCTGGCGGTGGAGGTCAGTGGCCCTGGGAAGGTACTCCTACCCCGAGGTACCGGGGCCACTCCTGACCCAGAGAGGTCAGGAGGCTAGGAGGCCCGCAGGAGCTGCCCAGTAATGCTGGGCAGAAACTTTCAGGTGAGTCATTTGGGACTCCATCCCCAATGCAGCCTCCTGTAACATCCCCCAAAATAGTCATGTTGTCAGTCCCAACTGGGTTACCCAGTCCAAAAGGATAATAAGGAAAATGTGAATGAAGTTGTGAAGCCAGCAGCATCGGGAAGCCTAAAGAAGTTGACACTTGATAGAAGGTGGGGTGAGCAGGCGGGAAGGAGGAAACTGGAGATTCCCCCGGACCAACCAATGTGCAGCTTGTGGGCTGGGCTCAGCAAGCCCTGAATGGGGATCGGAAATTTAGAAGGGCAGGAGCACTGGGTTGGGGGATGATGCTCAGCAGGGCTGTGGCCCCCTGCAAGGCTGAGTGTGGTCCGCAGGGGTGGCTCCCCCTCCCGGGGGAGCGGGGGGCGGCTGAGAGCTGAAGGACCAGTGACCGGCGCTCCCCTGGATTTCTCACAGCGGTGCCACAACTAAGAAAGACAACAGCGAGACCCATCTCAGGACAGCCCATCTCTGCGACCCAGCCACCATCCCCCAGGAAGGTCCGCCTCTGTAGCAACCACCTTCCAGCTTTGGTACAGATGTTCTGTGTCCGTGTTTGGAAGCCGTTCCTCTACCACCAAGTGGAAGCTCTGAGTTGTATTCTTCTTACGAGCAATGAAATGTCATTGTATCCCAGTAAATGTTCTAAGAGTGAATTGTGTCTAGGCCCTGGGCTCACTTTTAGGAAACCGTGGGCGAGGTGACAGGAACAGGCATCATCAGCCAAGGCCTGGGCCCATGAAGCAACCCAGGGTTCACGAAGTGGGCCACCATGGGGCAGGGGAGTGGGAGAGCCGGCGGGCCTGGGTCTGGGGTGGCAAGATCATCTGAAGGCCCATGTGTGCTGGCAGGACTCTGTATATGGGCATGAGGCCAAGATCTCCATGTACTGCTGGCCTCAGGACTGGCCTGGAAGCCAGCAGCCAGGCCAGGGCTTTCAAAGATCTACCCAAGTCGTGACAGAAGCGAGAAGCTAAGAAACAAGGGAGGAGCTGACTGTTCTTGTGATTCTAACATGTTCTTCCTTATCTGTTTGACTTGGCCGTCTGTGTGGTGAAGTATCGAGAATGCTAAAAATATGACTCCCTTGAAACTTTTTGGGGAACCTTCCAAGTCCAGATACTTCAGATATCATCACACGAAAAGATAGGATTCAGTAGGGAGACAGGGGAATATTAGGACCTGAGATCCCTGGGTGGGGAAAAAAACTAGTATTTTGGAACAATGCTGGGAGCATCTGACCATAGCAAACCCCCTTGGACGTAAGGTCTCTTAAGAACGTAACAGACACCCCCTCAGGTTCGCCTCAGGAATTTGACAATCAAAACACCTAACTAAAATAAGTCAACCGTAAAACTTACGTTATACAAGGGACCGTATGACCAGTCTGACCCCTCACACAATGGAGTCAAGTCAGTCAGGAATGAACAACCCAGCACCTAGAGCTCTCCAGCCAGTAGGGGTAGAACCTGAGAAGGAAAAAGGGGGAAGGGAAAGGAGGGCTGACCAGAACCTTATAGAACAAGACCTTTAGTTGGGGGCATTCACTTTCAAACGTCCCCTCTCTGGAAAGAGAGCTTTCCTACTATTCTTTCTAATCTTATATCTAATAAACTTTGGACCTGCTGCTCATTCTGTGTCCACCCCTTCCTTCTTTGAAGCGGTGAGACAATGAACCCCGGGTTCTGAGGTGAAAAAATTCTGCGACAATATGATAAGAAGCTGCCTCCGCCTCAGAGCCCAGGTGGGGTGCTTGCTTACTGTGACTCCATCTGGAAACAAATCACTCAAAAGTAAATGCCACCCTCCACTCGAACACTGCATTTTCTGTCCTATTATTGTAACTGTCAGTAGCCATCGTTGGCTGAATGCTCGTTATACGACAAAGGCTTTGCTAAACCCCTAAGCTTCACTATCTCCTTTATCACACAGTAGGAAACGCTATCCTGATTTTGCAGGTCAAAAACCTGCAGCTTAATAAAGTAAATTAAGGGTGGAGGTGGTGGGAGGCGGTGGGGGGTGGGGAACGGGGGCTGAAATTCTGGTGTCCTCAGCTCATACCCTTTTTTTAGTATTGTGATAAAATATACATAATGTAAAATGTACCATGTTAGCCAGGTTCAAGTGTCCAAGTTCATTTGTGTTAAAGTACTTTCAGACCAGGGCACCTGGGTGGTGCAGTCGGTTAAGCGTCCGACTTCAGCCAGGTCACGATCTCGCGGTCCGTGAGTTCGAGCCCTGCGTCAGGCTCTGGGCTGATGGCTCAGAGCCTGGAGCCTGTTTCCGATTCTGTGTCTCCCTCTCTCTCTGCCCCTCCCCCATTCATGCTCTGTCTCTCTCTGTCCCAAAACTAAATAAACGTTGAAAAAAAAAATTTTAAAGTACTTTCAGACTGTAGTACAAACATCACCACCATCCATCCCCCAAATTATTTCACCTCCAAACTCTACCCATTAGATAATACCTTTCCATTCCCCTCCCTCGCCCCCAGCTACCACTGTTCTACTTTCCGTCTCTATGAATCTGACACTTCTATGTCCCTCACATAAGTGGGGTCATACAGTTTTAATCCTGTGACTGGCTTATTTCACCTAGCGTAAGGTCCTCAACGTAAGGCAGAGCCATAGGAGAGGGTGGCTTCAATCCCACAACCCCTGGGTGAGGGGCCAGCATTTTTCCACTGTGCCGCTCTGATACTTAGGCCCACGTTCTTCATTTTGCAATGGACGGTATCCTGCTTGAATTGTGTCCCCACACCCCCCAATTATAGGTTGAAACCCTAACCCCCGTACTACCTTGGACTGGGACTGTATTTGGAAATGGGACCTTCAAAGGGGGTAATTAAGCTTAAACGAGATCATGTGGTGGGGCCCTAAGCCAATGTGACAGGTGTCCCTAGTAGAAGAGGGACATCAGGGATGGGGTACTCCTGGAGGACAGGCCATGTGAGGACCCAGCGGGAAGGCGGCTGTCTGCAAGTCAAGGACAGAGGCTCTGGAGAAACCAAACGTGCCAGCATCTTGATCCTGGACTTGTGGCCCCCAGGACCATAAGAAAATAAATGTCTGTTCTTTAGGCCACCCAGGCCCAGGCTGCGGGACTTTGTTATGGCGGCTGGAGCTGACTACTACAGACACGGCTCTCTGTGTTCACAGATACGAAGGCCAGTGTCACACTGCGGCCTCCTTGACCTGGCGACAGTCCTTCCCCTGTCTGATCTGTGGGCATGGACCACGGGGGTTACCTGATTCTACGTATCCCGCCCAAAGGGATGTGGTTTCTGAGCCCTTCCGGGGGCTGGCACTGGATGACTTTTCAACGTTGTATGTTTCCAGCACTGCACCTGGCCTCCATGGAGGTGGTTTCACTGGCCCCAGTAGCCTTATTTTCACAGAGGGGACCTGTTCCCATGGCCTGCAGCACCACAGAGACGTCATGGCTTCACCAACTCTGTGAATCATTCCTCTCTCCAGCCTGCTGCTTTGGGGCACTAGAGGGGGAAAAACACCTCACAGAGAAAGTCACGCGGCCCGAGAAATGAGCCTCCACCTTCTGAAGGGAAAGTTACCAGTCTCCCTAATAAAAGTACAAGACTCTTTGACCTCACATTCAGAGTAATTCTTCTATACTTTTCAGTGCTCTGTGTTTAAATTTGCCACTCGGAGGTGCCACAATCTGTGTCTCATCTTGCTTTTCGGCAAAACAAATAGAATTTTTTTTTTTTTTTTTTTTTTGGTTCTAAGACATATAAATTCTAAAACAGAGCCTCCAATTGGTCCAGAGAAACTGGAGGCCCTGAGAGACGTTTCAAAGGGTAGAGCAAGCTGGGGGGTGGAAAGTGTGTTCCGTGAGGGGGAGAGAAGGTGCTAGAAGAACCAAACAATTGCTAGAAGAGTGCCATTGGGGGCCACCCAGGAAACTCAGTGAGGAAGATTAGGCCCCACGAGCGGCCTTGGAAATGTGTGACCCAACACAGGGAAACTGAGTAAGAGTGAGAACACCCATTACTGAAAACGAGATTCATGAATTTTCATTTAAGAAGAGCTCAGGAGAACATCAGCCACGTCGATGAGGCATGGGTTCCCAGACAGATGTTTCGGCCAGAAGCCAAAGAGGGTAAAGACAGAGATTCCAGGCAGGGGAAAAGTCTTCATGCTTCAAAGAGGAGAAGAGAAATGGGTACAGGGTTCAGGGAGTAGTGACGAGGCTGAAGGGAATAGACGGGTGTGCAGTTGGAGGGTAGAAATTAAAGGTGAACTGAAAATCAAAAGGGGAAATCTTAGTGCAAAGAGGTCAAGGCAGGGGCAGCAGCCACAGCCTCTAACGCAGAACAATCACAGAAGTGGGGCGACAGAGGACGTCACTTGTTGGCCGAGGTGCAGGAGGCCCCGTGGCCAGGATCAATGACAGCCCAATGTCATCTGTACTGGTTAGGCACTCGCCGAGTAACAAGAGTTATCTGTGCCTATCATGGACAGGTTCGAGAAGAGGAAACCAATGAAAAGGAGAAAGCGAAAATTTTCTGTGTACCCTGGGCAAGATACATCCCTCTTTGATCACTTGAGAATGATAAGGGGGAAGTTCACGGGCATCAGCAGCACAAGGACCTTGCATTTGGCAGTGGACCCAGGGTGGGCTTCCCGTCTGGCCATGCCTCCTCCCATTGCCCAATCCTGGTTTCTCCCCCGATTGCGGAATAAGTGCTGATGGACCTCCCTTCATTTGCTGACCAACACATTTACAGAATGTAGTCAGTAGGCGGATATCAACCCGACATCTGCTCTGGCCAGGCCCTGTGTTATATGACAGATACTCACTGGAGATGGGATGGCAAGATCAACAGAGGTTTCTCTCCACAAGCAGGATAACACGTTCATGTGAACCCAGCTGCAGTGAGAGGGCCTGCCATAGGGCTGACGAACCCTTCTCTTCCCCGCTGGCTTGTTTCCCTTTCGTTCCCACAGCATCTTCCCAGACTTTCGGTTTGTTTGGCTTGCACCTCTATCTTGAATCTCTGGCTGTGAGTCACTGGTCCCACTTCCTAGCCACTGAGGAAATGGACACCATCTGATGGGTCCGCACCACCTGCCTTTCCCAATGCAAAATTTCTGGGATTTTCAACCGTAGTCTCCCTCCCCTCCCGACAACTCCTCCTCCCAAAGAAAAGTGCCTTTTTTTCTAGAGTTAGCCCCTCCCCTTGCATGCCGGGTGTGATCTCTCAATCCCACCAGCCCTGAGTGCAGTCTTACCTCTTACAGGGTTCCTCCCTGTCTCATCCTTATATCTCTACGGGCTTCCCCACCCGTCTCTACAGTTGGTGCAGGCTCCTCGCCCTAAGGAAAGCCTTCCCTTACATTCACTTTCCCATGCGACTACCGCCCTCCCTCCACCTCTCCTTCCTTCCTGCCCAAGCGCTTGCCCAAGGCCCTACCCCAGGCTCCGCCACCCCCATTGCACACCCACTCCTTGGACCCTTAGGGTCTGATTTCCAGAGTCCTCCTTGAACTGCTCCCTAAAAGGTAACTGAAGACCTTTCGAGTGACATGCAAATCTCAATTCTCATCTAGCCCCCACTGGGACCATTTGACACTGTGACCACTTCCCCTTTGAAACTCCAACCCACACCCCACTCCCTTCTTGCTCTCCCTCCACTGAACGAACCACTGATCGTTCTTTCTGGATTCCCACTCTGATCCCTCTCTCCCCCTACAGCTCAAATGCAGGTGTGCTTGATCTGCCATTGCTTCTCTCTCCGGGGACGCTCATGGATTCCCACACCTGCAACCGTCAGCACATGCAGGTGGTTTTAAGACCCACATCCAGGTGGACCTTCTTCTCAGCACCCCTTGCTTCACCTTACTTGCAACTTCTTGCATGCTACCTACACAATATGCGTTGTGTTCACCCACTTATTTTATGACTCCCTGACATTGACCCGATTCAGGCCTTTATCTTCTCACCAGGACTACTGCAATGGCTTCCTAATTTTTCTCCACATCTGCCACAGTCTTCATGCACTCAATTTAGTTTCCTTCTCCAAAACCAGCGATGGTTCACACAGCCCATAGACTAATGTCCAAATTCATTGCTTAAGAGTCTTCGCTCTGGATGCATGAGTTGCAGACTATGGAGAAATTATTTTGCCTTCTTTGAGTCTTGGTGTGGTTGTAAGAACAGTCGTTCAGGTTGTACACTGCACAAGTATGCCCAGATGATGGAATCCGTTAACACGAAAATCAAACTCATGCTCCAGCCACCAAATCAGTGGCCTAGGCCGAGTCTCAGTCTGGTCAGAGTAGGAAGAAGCCTTTCCCTAATTTCCCGAAAGGTTCAGTAAAGGCTGGGACTTCCCAGATTTCTTCCACAATACATCCATATTCCTGCTGCTACCTGACACTCAGACTCAAATCTTTTATTTTTCCCAAGTGTACCAGGTACTTGAATAGCCAAGGGTGAGTTTCCATCATCTCTGCAGCAGTTTGTTCCTTTATTCTGCACTTGGGGAAAGCCTCGTCCTCCAATGCTCCTTGGTCTGGGAAGGCTCTGTGCATCCCCCCCAACTTGGAACTTCCTCTTTAGTCCACATCCTGGTTACACATTGATTGAGGACTGTGCCACTCTGGCTTGGACTGTGCTTTTGGTTGGGAATCCATCTCCTCCACTTGGTTTTGGGTGATGTGATAGCAAACCCAGAGTGGAGCCCACTCACGTTTGCTCTTTTGAGCTTAGTATTCCCGGCAGACCTGAACTTGTCACTAAGCACTATGGGGGTTACAATCTGGAAGACAAAGGGATAGAGCAGAGTTTAAGGAGCAAACATGTATATTTTGAAGGAGGCAGATTAGAGAATGATTTTAAAATAGCTGTCTGAATTAAAGCGATAGTACAAAATAGCCCTGGGTATATTGGAAAAACACAGATGAGTAAAAGAAAACCAAAATGACTCCTCCCTCCAGCCAGAGAGAACCGTTATCATCATTTTGCTCTACAACCTTATAGATGTTATTATATATTGATGGTCTACCAAAAATAAAATGAGATTTATGTGTTACTTACTACTTTACTTGGTGTATCATGACTACTTTCTTTCTTAAATTTTTTTAATGTTTATTTTTTTATTTTTGAGACAGAGAGAGAGAGAGAGAGAGACAGAGCACAAGAGGGGGAGGGGCAGAGAGAGAGAGAAACATAGAAACTGAAGCAGCTCCAGGCTTTGAGCCATCAGTACAGAGTCCAACGCAGGTGGGGCTCAAACCCACGAACTGTGAAGTCATGACCTGAGCCAAAGTTGGACGCTTAACCAACTGAGCCACCCAGACACCCCTATCGTGAGTATTTTCTGACGATATAAAATATTTTCTATGGGGTTAATATTTTTAATATCTGCATAGTATTCCACTGGGTCTTTGTACCATAATTTATTTAAACATTCCCCAAATAGGTAGATTTTCATTTTGTCTCTGTTTTATGTAATGCTGTAGTCAACATCCTTGTAACTCTCTGATACAACATAACTTTCCTCTTAAGAATAAATGCCTTAGACAGACAAGCGCTGGATCACAGGCCAGGTACATTTTTAAGACTTTTGATATCTGTAACTAAACTGGCCCTGGAATCTCCACACCAACCTAACCTTCCCATTGGAGACCAGCGACTTGCCAATTCCACCACCCTCACCGAAACAGGTGTTTCAGATCACAGATGTTTAAAGCTGAATGTAATCCAAGAGATGACCCACAGCAAGGGTCTCATACGTGTCTGCCACTGGACCCACGGGGGCCCGGACAGGGCATTGTGTATCTATCAAGCTCTGCAGGTGACGCTTCTGCACAGCCAGGTTGGAGAACCACTGATGAAGTCCAAACCTCACGCTCCCTGTTTGAGGAAACTAAGGGCCAGAGAAGGGGTGGGTCTTGTTTAAGTTGGCCCATTGGTAGAACAAAAATTAAAATGTATCCAAAAGACAAAGGAAAGGATGCTGTTAGATGGGGAATGAAATGATAATCATTTTTCAGTGAATTATGGATAAGAGAGGCAGTCGTCCCTAGGTGTTTATAGTAGAAACTTCATTCTGGGTCTGCAGACGATCTAAGAACATAGAGAAGGAATGCTACTCTTTCCTCCATTTCATGGAGGAAACATCCCCAGAAAATTGGCTCATCACCATTTGTTCATCTTAAACTTGCATTTTTAAAAAAATTTTTAAGTTTATTTACTTATTTTGAGAAGAAAGAGAGTGAGCACATGAGCAGGGGGGGAGCAAAGGGAGAGAGAGAGAGAGAGAGAGAGAGAGAGAGAGAATCCCAAGCAGGCTCCTCACTGTCAGCAGAGCCTGACACATGGCTCGAATTCACAAACTGCAAGATCATGACCTGAACTGAAACTAAGAGTCAGACGCTTAACCAACTGAACCACCCAGATGCCCCAAAACTTGTATTTTTTTAAGTCTGTCCTTTTAAAGATATTTTTATGTTTATTTATTTTTGAAAGAGAGACAGAGCACAAGTGGGGGAGGGGCAAAGAGAGACAGAGGGAGACACAGAATCTGAAGCAGGCTCCAGTCTCTGAGCTGTCAGCACAGAGCCCGATGCGGGGCTCGAACTCATGAACGGTGAGATCATGACCTGAGCCAAAATCGGGTGCTTAACTGACTGAGCCACCCAGGTGCCCCTTTAAAGTCTATCCTTAAAGGAAAGGGAGGAAAGGAACATACAGATAAACTCCTACAGATAAACTATGTGTGAATTTATTTTTTAAAAATAAAGTTATTTTTACAAAAGCTGCAACAAATAAATTTGTGTCAACCCAAAGAAAAAAAAAGACACAAAAATTCATTTTTAAACAAAAATCAATCCTGATGACATAAGTCAAGTAACCATTTCTTGGTTGGGGGAAAAGCCGTGCATTTGCAGATGAAAACATTTCCCAGGAGGAGAAAAATACTGTAGCTTTGTGGCTTTAAGAGTCTTGAGCGAGCGGCATTAGGGCACAATTGGATTTTGTGTCTATTTTAGGGTACATCGAACTCAAGTGTAAGAAGCCTAGACCCTGTGACCCGTCATTGCTGCAGGCGTGAGCACACAGAGAAGAATCATGAATCCGTGTGTGTGTGCGCGCGCGCGTGCGTGCGTGCGGTGGGCAGGAAAAGCTGAGGAATCTTGCCTGAGACGCGTGGTCTTTTAGAGACGAGCTGAATTAGCAATTGCAACCAATGGCTCTTCCCAGTTACCACTTTACAAGAAAAAGTGATTGCAGCACCCTTTTTTTTCTGAGAAAGGAAACATTCTCAGAAAGGAAAGAGGTTTTTTTTGCTTTGTTATTTACTGCTGTCAGGAGATACACAGCTTGTGGTTTCGAAAGTTCGAATTGCCTATCACCAAATCCACCTTACCACTCCCACTAGTGAAATGAAGCGTTTCTTTCTTGAGCGTTGATCCATCAATGAGCAACTTTGTAAATGAGCACCCCTCCCCCTGCATTGCCCTGAGTGCCACCGGACACAGCCTGGGACCCCGAGGAGCTTAGGCTACGGAATGGGGAGTGAGAGCGGGTTCACATCTTACCCTGCAGGCAAGACTCCGACTTCCCTCAAGCTTCGCACAGGAAGACGAAGAACATTCCCAGAAGCCACTCGGCTTGCTGATGCGATCAGGCCAAAGGAAAAAGCAGCCAACAGTGTTGGGAGAAACTACAAAGTCTTCATCCGGGAGATGATCTTTTCCCTGCTTTGGGAGAGTTATGATACACTTGGGCACATCAGAATCCTTAGGTGACCACCAGGACGACACTCCTCAGGTGGTCCCGAGGGCTTCTCAACCTCCGCCCAACTGACACTGGGGCCCGGTAATTCTTGGTTGGAGGGCGCTGTCCTACGTCTTGTGACGAGTTCAGCAGCGTCTCTGACCTCTACTCACTAGACGCCAATAGCTGCCTAAATCCCCCGGTTGTGACAACAAAAAATGTCCCCAGACATTGTCAAATGTCTCCTGGGGCACAATCACACACAGACACCCCTCTCCACTTCGAGGTGACACTCCCTGTTTCCTAGGAGACCACGCACAGGCAGGTGAGGAAAACATCGGAGAGGGGGACCTAAGAAAGGACTGGAGAACAGAACGATTGTCTGTCTGCAGTATTAAGAGAAGAGCAGGCTGGCCGGTAACACCACCACCAGCAGCCACAGCGTGAGACACTCCAGTGTTCCAGTCTCGTGTCTTCTTCCTCAAACATATCCATGAGTAGATGTTACCCTATCTTAACAAAAGCTAACCAGTATTCTTTTTTTTGTTGTTTTTTTTTTGTTGTTGTTTTTGTTGCTATTTTGACCATTTCTTTTTTTTTATATATATGAAATTTATTGTCAAATTGGTTTCCATACAACACCCCATGCTCATCCCAAAAGATGCCCCCCTCAATACCCATCACCCACCCTCCCCTCCCTCCCACCCCTCATCAACCCTCAGTTTGTTCTCAGTTTTTAAGAGTCTCTTAGCTTTGGCTCGCTTTCTAACCTCTTTTTTTTTTTCCTTCCGCTCCCCCATGGGTTTCTGGTAAGTTTCTCAGGATCCACGTAAGAGTGAAAACATATGGTATCTGTCTTTCCCTGTATGGCTTATTTCACTTAGCATAACACTCTCCAGTTCCATCCACGTTGCTACAAAAGGCCATATTTCATTCTCTCTCATTGCCACGTAGTATTCCATTGTGTATATACACCACAATTTCTTTATCCATTCATCAGTTGATGGACATTTAGGCTCTTTCCATAATTTGGCCATTGTTGAAAGTGCTGCTATAAACATTGGGGTACAAGTGCCCGTATGCATCAGTACTCCTGTATCCCTTGGGTAAGTTCCTAGCAGTGCTACTTAAGCATTATTCTTAAAGTCACCCAGACTCTCTGTCACCAGGTTGGGGTCTGAACCGGGTCCCCCATGCTCCTTCTATTGCTATAACAAGGTATAGAAGTAATGATCGCCTGTGGAATTTTGAACAAAATAACGTAAAATGGGGTCACACTAGAAAGGTCCTAGATTACCAAAAGGAGCAGTTGACTTTTTTAGATGCAGGTCACATCCTTCTCACTGATTTTGGACACTTTTTCAGAGGCAATGGAAATTAGCTTTGAGCAACAATATAAATTTTAGGGGGAAAATGATTAAGAAGGCACAGACAATATGGAAGGAAATAGCGTAATAACAAAACAACTAGTTATGGCCTAGTAAGAAGCTTAAAGATATAAATGTGACATTTTTAGAAGAAAGAAAATAGAAATTCAGGGGAAACTTCTTTTTCTTTTGTAATAAGTGGCCCTTCCAGAGGCACATCCAACCAGAAATTAAACTTGGGTGTATGTGCAAGGAATAATCCTCTTAACTGAGGGACGTTTCCACCCTGTCATAAGGTAAGTGAGGATAAGAAATCACTTGGGATTCCCTGAGAGACCATACTCATTTGGAAAGTCATATCACCTTTCACTCACTGACAGTGTCTTCCCTTAGAAGAGTAGGACCCAGGAAAAGAGGAAGAGGGGAAGGACCTTCTTGGGGGGAAACGGTGACCCCACTTGGGAGAATGAGTTATGGCCAAAGAGACAGAGCACATGGTGGCCCTGGTCCATAGAGTGGCATGCACGAGAAGGACACCTGATGCAGCATCCACTGGACCTGCCAAGGCAATGATCACAACCTCCGCCATGATGTTCTGGATGCATCCTACAGGGACAGCTTTGTTAGTGTGGGTAGAACCTCACCTCCCTGCAAGGCTATCCCTGTGTCTTCCACCAGCCTGTCATCATAGCCACCCGGTAACTTATTACAGACCTCAAAATATTGGTTTTCTGTAGCCCAAACCGTCATCATCTCATGCCCTCGCGGTGACAGCACACTCACCAGTCCCTGAGCAGTGAGGAGCATGGGTAACAGACATTAAAGGTGAGGGTCCCTTTCACATTTGCCCTCTGGCAAAAGGCATGCTGAACGACCTTTGACCCGTGACCCAATGATGTTTGACTGGACATAGTACTGTAGACCTAACAATTGTAAGGAAAGTGATTTGAGAATGTGCAAATCAGGCACTAAAGTAGTCATATAAAAATTATGATCTTGCTTCTTATGCCAATGGAATGTAACAAGAAGTGCCAAGAGATTATTTAACAGGATATTAACAAATCCTCTGGCCAGGATGCAATAAAGCTAGAAATAATTAACAATGTTACTGCAAAGGCAGCCATATTGGTCCAAATGAAAATCAAAACTCAAATATCCCCAAGTTAATAAAATCATAACCAGAAGAATGTCACATATTAAATTTCTGGAATCCAGCCAATGAAGAAAAACAAACAGAAGTTTGGTAACATATATGCCTCTTGTATACACAGAAGATACCAGGAAACTGAGTAAGACTGCTTGAAATGGCCCAAGCCACCACGTTAAATACCATCTCCATCTAAAGACAAAAGAAAGATGTTGGGGGCTGGGGGAGGGGCACCAAGGGGGGTGTAGTTATGGAAGGTTATGAGAGAAAGTGCAGTAAACAAAAGTAGGTTGCTATGCAGACTTAAATAGGGTGCATTCTCCACCGATGAGAGATTCTGGTGATTTAGAGTCATACTTCTCTTCCTGGTACAGAGTGGGAAACGTACAAATAGAGAGTCCCCTTAGAAATGCGAATATTCCTTACAAAAGGGTAATTTCTACTGTGTTCAGGGCTTCTCTCATTTCTTAAAAATAATCAACTCAAAATAATCCATGGGCCCAAGGCGCCCATGGAATTATAGTATTATAGAATTCTATAATTCTATCCTTAAACGTTAAACCTGTTTATTGATCTCAACTCAAAATACCTTTGAAACACAAACTGGTTCTATTACTAAGGATGTTTCATGTTTATAGTTTTGCTCTTCAGTCAGATTCTAACAGTCTGCTTGAAAATGGGCACAAAGAAGCTTAAAACACAGAGATTTTCAAAAGTCTTTATTGGTCGGTCCTCTGTCGAGATCTCTAAGACACAGTGGGTTCGCTAGAGTGGCCTGCACTAAATTTTCTTGTTTTATTGTTCAAAGTACTCTGTGGCCTCTGCCCTTCTGCTTATCTCTAGCATCAATGATCCAGATCTCTTTCTGACCTTTCTCCTCTTCAACGGTTTCCTCTGAACTCCCTGCAAAGGGGTGCCTCGTGATTCTTTTTTCTCTTCTACGGCATTTGCTTGTTGGCTTTATTTTTTGTTTTCCTTTTTTAAAAGAGAGGCATCTTATGAGTGAGCCCAGTGGTTTATAACCACTGGGGGAAAAATCAACCCTCTTGTTCAAGAACAATCAGGAGTAAACAAACTTACCTCTTTACATGTGAGTTCACACATGGTCGTGGTGGTAAGGTGATAAGCAAATCAGGGCTTCCTGGCCAGAACAAACAAATGCATATCATCAGTAGAATTTTCTCGTTATGTGTTTACAGTCTATCCTACATGTCTTAGGCAGCAATATCAAACAACTTGAAGGAAGGAAGGAAAGAAAGAAAGAAAGAAAGAAAGAAAGAAAGAAAGGAAGAAAGAAAGAAAGAAAAAGAAAGAGAGAAGATAGAGAATGAGAGAGAGAGGGGAGGGGAGGGAAGGAGGAAGAAAGGCTCGACTACGTGCCAATAATTCTAGTTCCTGATTCTAGTTAAAATAAAAGGCACAACTCTGACAACTATCCGAGAAGGCCACTCCCATAGGCTCCCTTCTTTCAGACAACCAAAGCAAAACCCAACACATCAAGCCACCATCACAATCAAGAATTGGCCTCGTTGTGGAAAGCTGCTCTTGCACGATGCCACGTTTAAACCATCTCTGTGGTACGATTGAAGCAGCATAGGGGCAGCAGAAAACATTTCCCTCCTTCCCTTCTACGTTCTTTGGCTGATCTAATAATTACATTGACATAAGACAGATAACAGGAGAAAAAGAAATTAATTTCGTATGTGCATGCAGGAGCCCCATAAGAGTAGGAGAACCAAAGAAGTGATCAAAGCAAGCAACTTATATACCTTTTAGATAAGCAGTAAATCTGTGATGAACTCACAAGGCCGAGAGGTTTGGGCTTGAAGTAACAAAGCGGTGAAGAAGTAAATTTTGTCCATGCAGCCTTCTCAGCCGTAAATTCCTGATCTCTGGTGAGAGGGATCCTTCTACCCTCCTTGTACAGAGAGGGTACTTTTCACATGGGAAATGTGTCTCCTGCTTTCAGGGGGACAAAGCAGGGTAAGAGTGTCCTTCTTGCACTGGCTGTTTCCCAAGTATCTTTAGCTCAAGATAATATGCCAAAAATGGCACTTCAGGGGATGGTATATTCTTCTCTCCTTCAGGAGTGTTTAAACTAGCTGTTGGGGAAAGAGAGAGAGAGAGAGAGAGAGAGAGAGAGAGAGAGACTTCTCTTTATTTGGATGTGTCAGATATAAAAAGGAAAACTTTTAAGTGTCCCCGGTGGTCCCAGTCGGTACTGAGATGGGCTGTGAGCACAGTCTGGACACTCCACTTCGGGACAGGTGATGGTGGAGAGGCACATCATGGCAATCCCCCCGACACCAACGTGTGCCTGTGCTCAGCCTGCATCGTTGTGATGGCTCAGCTTGCTCCTAGTAGAAAGTTGTTGTGATTTGAAGCATCAACAACCCCAAAGGTGCCCTTCCCCACTCTCCCTCACCAGCTCACTGATTCCCAGAAGAGAGCCATTGACAAAGAACCAAACTACTCCAAGCTGTTCCATTGGAAGCAGATCAGCTCTCATTCATTTATTTACTCCCAAGATTTGTGGTGGGAGGGGGCAGTGAAGGAGGGGCAGGGAAGCATGACATTGTTGCTTCCACTTGAATTTCATTTTACTGATTATTAAATGCATTTATTTGGCTAGGTTACACCAAAAAGATACATAAAATTTGCTTCTGAGCCATTAAGTCATTTTATAATTTAAACCAAAACATCCTCATCATAGAAACCCCAAACTTAGTATGTTTCTTTTATCTCTTTTCCAAGGGGAGAAACTCACATTATTCTGGAGAAAAATCTGCATTGTTTATGGTTGGTATTGATCAGAAAGGAAGTCTAATGGGAAAGACAGAACTATGGAGGAGGATTACATTTGTCAGAATTCTTTCAACTGCAAGAAACAGAGACCCAACTTACGCAGAAATGAGGAAGAGTTAACTCCTGAACTTGAGAATTCCGAGGGAATTTAAGCACAGCAGGATCCAGGATCTCCAACAACGTCATAGGACTTTCTTATTCTTTCTCGCTCTCCCTCCCCTTCTCTGATTGTGCTCATCTGTCTAGCTCTTCATTTTTGGCATGACTCTTTCTTGATTCTGACAAATTCTATGCTTATGGAAGGAAAAATTGCCACTGGCGCATCTACTTCTGAGAGAGGTGCTGCGGGGGGTCGGGGGGACAGAGAAGGAGAGACAAACATACAATTTTCCCCACTTAGTCCAGCTAAAACGAAATTCTGAACGCTTCTGGCTTACCCATCCTGGGGCACAAAGCTATTGTTGAACTATGTGCAGATCATGCGGTGTTAGGACTGACCAAGCCTGGATCATGGACCATGGGATCCATATGTATACAGGTGGTAGTTTCCTAATGGAATCAAAAGAAGGGTAGGAAAATTTATGGATCATACCCAAAGTATAGTCCACCACAAACCTAGACCCCGTCTAGAAGTAAGCAAAACTAGGAAGAAAACCATTACTCAGGGCCATCATGGCATATTGGATTTTGGAGTCAGCTAACCCTGCGTTCCAATAGTATTGTATACTTGGGAAAGGGATTTGAGCTTCAGAAGCTCAACACATGCATCCTCAAAATGTAGTTCAGAAGGGTGGTGTAAGGGTTTGTACGCTAAGTGCCTGAAACACGGTAAATGCTCTCAGCGAAATGTTAATCCCTACAGCCATCAGACGTACCATTGAGATACCAGATGTGGTTCCCCTGTGACAGGTTTACATGTTTGTGCAAAACACCTACATTCATTCAACCTTGTCCTGCGTTCTCCTGGTTTCAGAGAGTAAATGCACCGCCTCCAGTGTTGTACCTGCTGTCACCCTCGCCCCACAGCAGCCCATATTAAATGTCAGCTCTCTGCTCTTTTCCTGTAACAAAGCTTCCGTATCTCCATTCCGCCTCAGCTGGCCATCACATTGTAACAAAATTAACTGAGATTATCCCCACAACTGTGTGGGTGTAGTTGTTGGAGACATTTTCATTTAAAAACAAAAAACAAACAAAAACCCTACTCATGCTGATATTGCATACACCTACTTTTTTTTTTTTTTTCATTTAATTCTAGAAAGGTATGTGGTGGTGGACTGATGGAGATGTTTTTGGGAAAACATAGCATTCTACAATCCCTAAATGTTACTAAGTAGCTGATCACTTAAGGAGAAAGCCAGAACTAATTGAGACACAGAACCAAGTAACAGGCCTCAAAGATCATTCAAGTCAATACCTAATGTAGAACCAAAGGTTTTGGTGTCCAGTGACATGCTGCTCTCAAAAGCTTGAGCCAAAGTGATGCGTGACCATCAACAGATCCTGCATTAGAGGGGTGCCTGGGTGGCTCAGTTGGTTACACGTCCGACTTTGGCTCAGGTCAGGATCTCATGGTTCGATGAGTTCAAGCCCCACATCGGGCTCTGTGCTGACAGCTCAGAGCCTGGAGCCTGCTTTGGATCCTTTGTCTCCCTCTCTCTCTCTGCCCCTCCCCCACTTATGCTCTGTGTCTCTCTCTCTTTCTCTCTCAAAAATAAATAAACATTTAAAAAAAAAAAAGGTCCTGCATCAGAGCTCGAGGTGAATAAGAGTTTGATAAACTCAAAACTAAGATTACCCTTTGTTTTGTTTCATCAACGTACTATAGGAATTCAAGAACCACACAGAGTCAGACCAACTTCAAGTTTCTCCTTATGGTGAAACGTGCATACAGAATTTACCATGCTTGAGTGTGCCGTTTTGTGACACTAAATACATTTGCCTTGGGGCGCCTGGGTGGCTCAGTCGGTTGAACGTCTGACTTCAGCTCAGGTCATGATCTCGCGGTCCGTGAGTTCGAGCCCTGCGTTGGGCTCCGTGCTGACCGCTCAGAGCCTGGAGCCTGTTTCAGATTCTGCGTCTCCCTCTTTCTCTGACCCTCCCCCGTTCATGCTCTGTCTCTCTCTGTCTCAAAAATAAATAAACGTTAAAAAAATTTATAAATACATTTGCCTTGTTGTGCAACCCATTGCCACCATCCGTCTTGAGAACTTGTTCACCTTCCCCAGCTGAAACTCTGCACCCATTGAAATCTAGTTTAATAATAAATGTTTCATGCATGTGAACAATACATAGAATTATCATTCTATGTATACACAGGCACCTGCCAGGCAGCTTCCCCAAATGATAGTTTGTAACATTTCATCCGGATCTCCTCCTCCTCCTATTTTCTTCTTTTTTTTAAGAAATGGGACATTTGTCCATACAACTAGAAACCCCCACGTGGTCCACTCAGGCCCATTTCAGTCTCTTTCACCCCCAAGGTGGCCACTATGTTCATAATTTTATAACATTTGTGCATATCCACAAATAACACATAGGACTGTATTTTTTTAATGTTTATTTTTTTGAGAGAGAGAGAGAGTGTGTGCACACAAGTGGGGGAAAGGCAGAGAGAGGGGGAGAGAGAGAATCCTAAGCAGGCTCCATGTTGTCAGTGGAGCGCCTGGCACAGGGCTCGATCTCACGAATCATGAGATCCTGACCCGAGCTGGAATCAAGAGTCGGGCGCTTAACTGATGAGCTGCCCAGGCACCCCAACATAGTACTGTTTTGTGTTTTATTGTATCTTTACTATATCTAATGACTGTAACTATTGTGTGTATTCTTCTGAAACTCTTGATCGACATTGTTTTGAGTTTTACCGGTATCAGGACGCTCCCCCAAATCTGGCTTCAACTCTCATGTCCTTTCTCTCCATCCTTTCCATCTCCTTCCCTTTCCTGATACTGATTCATAGGGGTTTAGAGCCAGAGTCCAGTGAACAGTAGAAGAAGAGAAGCCATCTCTAGCATTGTGCCTCCCTGGGCGATACCGTGAAGAACCCTGGATCAAGGGACCTACCTCTTATATCATGGAGTGCCAACCACGTGACCTAAAATCTGTTTTTCCTCATCTGAAGATCTGTTAACAAGGAACCCACGCAAGACTTTTTGTCTTGTTCCTGATTTTCACCTGGGTGTGACACTGAGATTAAGCTTAGTTCCCCATAACCTAAGTACAAACAGCTCCAACCAAAGGCGCCCTGAGAGGGACACTGCAGAGGAATTGATCCTACCGCCCTCACCAGCCCCCGGGCCCCACCCCTCACCAAAGAACAACACTCCACATCCGGAGAGAGGTCAAGGGACGGGATTTCAACTCCTACTGTGTCGGCTTGGCTGGTAGATTTGCCCAACTGTCCCTGTGCCTCTGAACTAGAGGAACGTGGACTGGAGAAGAGGTGGGGGCACGGACGCTCACTGCCACGCCCACGTGGGCACACGCCACCAGAGGCTCTGGCTTCTAAGAAGTAAGAACGATGGATCCTCACGCGCCTGCAGTCCTGATGGCAGACCGCGGCAGAAGGTGAGCTGAGAGCTTCAGGTGCGGGAACACAAGCATCACAGGTCCATGGTACCAGGCCGCCGCTGGTCATCAGCAGGAAAGAATAGCCGGATGAGAGCTCCCGGTAAGTGGGACACGGAGGTGTCACCACCCACCTACCTGAGGACCTTGGACAACAAGCTAGGAGAGCAGTGGAGATGCCCCAGGGAAGCAGCTGCCACCGTGTGCAAAGACGGAGACATCTTTCTTTCTGTCTCTCACTGCTCCAACTAGGGCATGAGACACAGAGCAAAAGGACAGGTGCCTCATAGCACATGACGCCCACCTTCACGCCAGTCCCGAGACTCATCTCCCCTCTGCTGAGAGAGCAAAAGAAAAAGAAAGGCTTTGAATCAAATGACTGATGTTTGGGGGCGCCTGGGTGGCTCAGTCAGTTCAGCATCCGACTCTTGATTTTGGCTCAGGTCATGATCTCATGGTTCATGAGATCGGGCCCTGCGTGGGTTCTGCACTGGCAGCACAGAGCCGGCTTGAGGTTGTCTCTCTCCCTGTCTACTCCTCCCCACTTGCTCTCTATCAAAGTAAATAAACGTTAAAAAAACAATGACTGGGGCGCCTGGGTGGCGCAGTCGGTTAAGCGTCCGACTTCAGCCAGGTCACGATCTCGCGGTCCGTGAGTTCGAGCCCCGCGTCGGGCTCTGGGCTGATGGCTCAGAGCCTGGAGCCTGTTTCTGATTCTGTGTCTCCCTCTCTCTCTGCCCCTCCCCCATTCATGCTCTGTCTCTCTCTGTCCCAAAAATAAAAATAAACGTTGAAAAAAAAATTAAAAAAAAAAACAACAATGACTGAGGGGCACCTGGTTGGCTCAGTTGGTGACGTGTCCAAGTTGATCTCACCGCTCGTGAGTTCAAGCCCCATGTCGGGATCTTTGCTGACAACTCAGAGCCTGGAGCCTGCTTCAGATTGTCTCCCTCTCTGTCTGCGCCTCCCCAGCTTGCTCTCTGTCTGTCTCTCTCCCTCAAAAATAAATAAACGTTAACTTTAAAAAAAAAATGACCAACATTTTAATATGCACTAGAGCTGCATCCTATAAATCCCAAATAATTCTCCAAAATACCCAAAATGACTAGCAATGTATAAAATTAGCTAGATCATAATTAAAGGACCTGATGGGAAAGGGGACTCAGCACTGGGGGGAAAATATGTTTGTACCACACTCATTGAGCTCAGTTACCTGGCTACCCCTGTCGTCCACCTGCTGCAACAGTCTTACAGAGTGCTTGCGGTGATAAGGTGAGATTTCATTTTACACTTTTCCTTCCTTGATGAGACATCTCTAAAAAGTCTTACAGCAAAACACTTACGCATTCAATCATGTAAGAAGCCGAAGCCTACATGTTATGCCTTTAAGGGATCTTTTTTGTGTGTTTCTGAAGCAAGAAGGGGTTTAGGATCAGCGTGCTCATCTACTCTCCACGGTGTATAATTCCCAGTATAGATTGCATTGCTTTGTGTCAAATCAATTCTAATGAGAAGCCCTTTGAGATAGAAGGGGGAAAAAAATCCCAGGGCGCCCTCTGCAGGACACTTGGAGCAATCATGGGCACCTCTCAGGTGGCCTCAGACCTCACGAGGTTTATGGGTTTGGGATATCCTCGCGGCTCATCCGCAAGGAGTTTTAAAGAACTTTCAGGAAGCCAGGCAAAGCACATCTTTTGGATTCTCTGTCTCAGGTCCCACCCTTGAGATGTGGGACAGGCACAGCCCACTTGGAGCGTCACTGGGCAAAGTCCTGGAGGAATGGACGCTGCAACAGAGGAACAGAAATCTGCTTCCCGTTTGCTATTCGTCCTTCAAACTCCGTCTCAAAATATTATACAAATAAAATCAGGCCAGATTATCCTTATTTTGCTTGGAAGCCATTATGTAGATTCACAAAAAACAAACAAACAAACAAACAAACAAACTTGGACAGGAAGGAGCCCGCGAGCCAATGTCACTGATGCTCCTGGGCCCCAAGTTGGTTCCCGTTATTCATCATTTGGCAGACACCTGCGAAGGCCCCAGGACAAGACAATGTCTGTACCTGTTGACGCACAAACTGGGTACTGTCACAGTTGAGACGTACGACGGCTATTTTCCCCTTGCATAAGAGAGACGAAGCCTGTCTAACATGCATTAGGTCATTTGTGGGGATTTTCAAAGCTAGCCTGCACTGCTGAAGAAAAAAGTTGGAAAACTGAGAAGGGAATCTGTTTTCAAGCACGAAGGTTAGGGGTGAATTTCCAGCCCTTGTCCACCCGCCCTCAATGAGATATTTGGTTTTGTTGATTTATTCCAACAGACATGGAGTGCCTACTAAGAAGACCCTCTCAAGGCCTCAAGCATCTCTTCCCAAGAATGTCTCAAGAAATTTCTCAAGAATATCTGTGTCCTGGGGCACCTGGCTGGTTTCGTCGGAAGAGCGTGAGACTTTTGATCTCAGAGTCATGAGCTCAAGCCTCGTGTTGGGTGTAGAGATTACTAAAAAATAAATAAATAAACCTAAAAAGAAAAAAAAAAGAATATCTGTGCTCTGTCAACTGTGGTATAGGAAATGAAATAGAGAGGATGACATCAGAGCAGGGCCAGAAACATCCTAAAATCCCAAACCTTCTTTTAGTTTTAGGGGAGCTCAACCTCCCCATAGGAGGTCAGCCCTCCACTGCAGCCTGCTTGACTCAGGCTCTGTCCTCTTCCTGTCTGGGGAGAGCAGTCTTCCCCACTGGGCCCTTAATACAAAAGACCCCCAAACACAACATCAGCCTCTTCTGCCCTTGGCGGGTTTTGTCATCACTGTTGTTGAAGTAATTTACTCTACCAGCGTGGTTAGTGGGAGGCTAGAAATTTCTCTCTCTCCGTGTGGAGCCTTGGGCTTTTCCTCACCTCTGTAGTATGACCCATCAAGTTTTTAAGATGCCCCCAACTGGACGGAGCAGTAGAAGAGCCCAAATCCTCAGGAGCGCCCCAGACACCATGACCCTGCTGGAGAAGCGCCCTGATAGGAGTCACCAGGAACGTGGTATGCACTTCCGACAGGTGCACTAGACAGGCCTGGGAATTACACAGCCTCACCCCAGAACGGAGACATGTGCTACTGGGTCCTGCCAGATCAAAAACATCCCACCCTAGAAGGAAAAAGAAAAAAAAAAAAAAAGAGAGAGGGAGGGAGCCAAACCATAAGAGACTCTTGAAAACTGAGAATAAACTGAGGGTCGATGGGGGGTGGGAGGGAGGGGAAAGTGGGTGAGGAGGGCACCTGTTGGGAGGAGCAGTGGGTGTTGGATGGAAACCAATGTGACAATAAATTTCATATTTAAAATAAATAAATAAATAAATAAATAAATAAATATACATTAAAAAATAAGAATAAAAAAAAACATCCCACCCTATCTTGTCGATCATTTCTTTTGAAATGTACAAAAATGTATAAAACAAGAAGTTTCCCATTGTCATTACCAAAATAGGAACTCAAATACGAGCCTAAAATTCTCCACTGAGACACCTTAGACTATTTCACTTTCTGGCATCTTCGGTCAACATGGTGTGAGTCACCACTAGTACAAGCTCTCTGGAGGGGAATTTGGAAGGATGTACCAGATATCTTCATCTGGAAATCCTATTTCCAGTAATTTACCCAAGGCAAATCATCAGGTGAATGAGCCGTGTTTGCCAAAGTTACAGACTGGAAACCACCTAAACATCCATAAGTCAAGGGATTAAATAAAGTGTAGTACCTCTATCCAATGGGATGCTATGCTACCATTAAAAGCGATGCACGGTGACTATAGTTAATAATACTGTATTGCATATTCGAAACTTGCTAAGAGAGTAGATCCTAAAAGTTCTCATCACAAGATGTTGGCTTATTGTGGTGACCATTTTACAATACATACAAATATCAAATCATTATGTTGTACACCTAAAACTAATATCATGTTGTATGTCAATTATACCTGAATAAAAATGGAGCTTTGTGTTTATTGGCTCGTAACTATGTCCATGTGCTATTGCTATATTGGTATATTAGTATTTTACTAGAGAACATTTAGGTATGTATTTCAAGATCAAATCTTTGTAAATATCCATATGTACGCTAAAATGCTAATAAATATTGGTTTTAAATAACTTCCTGTTTTATGAGTTTTTCTAGTGGGCAGAAAGTCGAGAAAAGCAAGAGCTGTCTACGTTGTCCGAACAAAACAAAGCGAAATGCCTCCTTCTCTAGCTTCATCCTACCCTATAGAACACAGTCTTTGTTGTTTTCACAGGCAAACTGGCTTAAATGTCTGAGAATTGGGTGGGGTTTTTAAAAATGTTCTTTTAACTACTCTGGTTTTCAAACTTTTCTGGAGAAAATTTTAAACATAAAAAAGTTGAGAAAATAGTATGCTGGACCCCCATGAACCTCATTCATAGCCATCAATTCTTCCATGGTCTCCACCTCTCCTTGCACTGGATTATTTTGGGACAAATCTCAGACATAACAATGCTTAACTCATAAGCGTTTCAACATATCACTTCTGAAACACAGGGACTGTTTTGGAAACATACCAATACTACCATTATCATAAAAAAAAATTAACAGTAATGCTCCAATGTCATAAAACACCCAATCAGCGATAAATTTCCCTAAGGCCATTTCTTATAACTGTGTTACCTCCTGGATAGGTTACCTAATCTTTTATATCTTTAGTTTCTTTATTAAAAAAAAAAAAAAAAGAGACTATATAGGATAATTGAAAGTATTAAATGAGATAATGTATTTAAAGAGGTTAGCATGGTATCTGGCACAGATGATTTGTGACATTATACACTTTCTCACTCCCTAAGCATTTATATGAATTTGCCCTTATACTGTAAATTACCTGTTCATTTCCTTTGGCCCTTTTTCTAGGGCGCATTATGGATATCAACCCTTAACTTCATACTTTTGCCCACAGTTTTTCGGTTTATTCTATGCTTTTTAAAAAATTTTTCTAATGTTTATTTATTTTTGAGAGAGAGACAGAGTGTCTGCAGGGGAGAGGGGGAGAGAGAGAGAGAGAGAGAGAGAGAGAATGCAAAGCAGGCCCCAGGCTCTGAGCTGTCAGCACAGAACCCGACATGGGACTTGAACTCACGAGCCATGAGTTCATGACCTGAGCTGAGGTTGGACGCTTAACAGACTGAGCCACCCGGCCACCCCTACTTTTTTATGTCACTTATGATTATGTAGTAAAATATGTCAGTCTTTCTTTTACTTTGTTTTGACCCAGTATAATATACATCTGCATTTTCTAGTATTTTGTGTTTTCCTGTTTTTTTTTTTATTTAGCACATATTAACTTTGAGAAATACTCTTTAAATGAGCCCTATAATCTATTCTTTCATTTAAAATGCAAAACAATGTAATCATTCTCTAATCCATGAGCTTATATATTTTATAGAATCAGGTTTTTCTTAAAGTGGAACAACTCTATAAATTAGCTCTATAAATTATGTAAGATAATTTGGGGTTCCCCATATTTATGGTGATACCAACAACCAGTTTTTCTCTAGGGTCTAAAGTGCTTTTCACATATATAATACTCAAAACCAACCTATCAAGGAAGTACTATCCTCACCCGGGTTCTGGAAATGAGACCTGTGGCTGATGGAACAAAGAGATTAGAAACCTTGAACCCATATTCTGCCTCTCTTTCTTCCTCTGCAAAGCGGACTTCCTTAGCATGCCTGCCCCACAGAGCCGAAAATGAAGTAATGCATATAAAGCATGTAGGAGAATATCTGGAGTGTTGTAAGTGCTCTGTAAACGTTAACTATCATTGTCATCATGAGCACTAACACAGGAGTAAAAATCATGAGTGCAAAAGAATAATTTTGGTAAAAATGACAATATAGTAAAAAATAATATTATTGTTATTACAATGTAATAAGAGCCAATGTCCACTGAGGTCTTACTAGGTGCCAACAGGCATTATATTTACTTGCTGGTCATCCTACAGCATAGGTGCTTTTATTGTCCTCTTTTTATACCTAAAGCAACTGAGGCACAGAGTTTGTGACTTGCCTGAGAAAATCACCAGTTGTGCAGACGTACTCAGTTAGCAGGCGGTGGGGTTGTAACTGCAGTCTGAAGTCAGGGACACCCTTCTGGAGCCATTATGCTTAGAGCTCTGTCTTGTGGACACAGAAGAAGGAGGACCTTCTGGCCCCCATCACAACTCTTGGGCTCAGTACTGCCGTCTCTGAAGCGCAAGGGTTAAGAACATAGTGACAGACTTAGAAAAATGGCACTGAATACTTCAACCTTTGCCACGGCCTAAGAAGAGAAAAGCTATTCTTGGCCTTAAGTTAAAGACCCTCCGAAAGCTTACATGCACCGGTGAACATCCATCTCTTGAGCAAGGTGCCAGATGGAGAGCATTCCCTCAGCCGCCAGCAGAGGGCGCAGTGGAGCCGTGGGGAGGCACCGGCGTCCTTTCTTTTTTGCCAGGTTAAGGCGTGAACGTCATTTTCTCCTGTGTCTCATGAGAGGAAATGCTTCTCTCTTTCTCAAAGGCCTTCACCCGCTTTCTTTTCCTCTTGTCATCCTTTTACTCAGGCAGGAGATTATGTTCATTTAAAACTGCCGTGGGAGAGACTTCTGCCGGCCCTGGGGTCATTTAAAATAACAAACAAAGCTAATTGACCTGGAAGTTAGATAAAGAAGAACCATAATAAGTTCTTGATAAAGCCTTGATGATTAAAGAAAGCAGAATGTCATGATTGGCTGGGTCACCAGTAGGCTGGGAAGCTGGTGCTGTGTTTTTCAAATTGCTTTGGAAAACCAGAAGTTGGCCCTTAAGTCGGTGGGCCGTGACCTCGCATTTTGAAAAACTGAAGGAGAGGAGAACAAAACAGAATCGAACATATAACAAAAAATGGAATTGTTTTTTTTCATTCTCTCCGCGCGCGTACGTGTGTGTGTGTGTGTGTGTGTGTGTGTGTGTGTATGGAGTTGCAATGTAAAATGTAGTTAATCCTGTAGTTTGCCGTTTACAAAACATGAACACCTTTGGTAGCAGAGGCCAGCACTTCATGTACGACCTAAGCTGCGTGTCTCTAAGGTCTGCACCCCTGGTTTGTCCTGCATGTGGCTCCATCTGGGATGGGGAGACAATAAATCATGGCTCTCTGGGCTGACCACATACAACAGATGTATTGAAAACTCATCCAGCCCCTGTCCAACAACCTTCACTCCTTATGTTTTTCTTTTCTAGAAAGATGCTAAGCAGAGTGCTGGCGGTGGTGAAGAGCGAAGAGCAGGAGGGCTGATAACACACAGAGCAGGAGGGAAACAGGGAGAAAGGAGGGTGTGACCACAAAACCATCACTGTGTAAACCTTTGGTCTCCAGAGCTTCTCTGGGTTAGTTAAGGGACAACGTGAATAAATCAAATAAAACAGTAGGTATCAGTGACTCAGATTAAGAACTAATACAGCCATTGAGTAGGAGGGAAAAGAAGCCACTGCGCATTATTCTCACATTTTTCTGTAACTATAATCACAGTTTGGGTTTTGCCCAGTTTTTCAGTGGACACAGTCACCCGGGTCGTGTCGTCAAGTTATAAATATTAGAATGGCGACACACTGGTTACCTGGTTGTAGTAGAAAAGGGTTTTTAATTTTTAGATTGATAAAATTGTCCTTTTCATATGAGCTCTGAACAAACAAAAGCGAGATTTAGGTTTCAGAATCGAGAGTTCTGAATTTACTCGATAGACTTCTGATGGTTGCAAGACTTGCAGCTTCATGTTTTCTCGTGGCCAGAAAGGGAAAGGGGCGTGTGCTGTTCAGGCACGGGCCTCTGTGTCCGATTCAGCCGGCTGCGGCCTACAGGGATGCCCCACCTGCTCTCGCCACGTCCAGCTCTCTGTGGCGGAGCTGCTAGAATCCCACCACCAGCCTCACCGCACAGCCAGAGATTGCAAAACACAGCACACTCCGGCCAAACATTTGGTGCGAGGTCTCTCCGCGGGGTGTGAGTGCACCTGTGTCTCCCTTGAGCGCATTCGGGGCCCGAATCGGAAACGATGTGCTTGGTCCTCTTCTGAGGTGGTGGGAGGTGAGGGAAAAGCATTCTGATGAGGACAAGAAAAACTCCATCCTGTAGTCGGACCATCTGATGGTATATCCCTGTGGATTTCATTCTCTCTCTCTTTTTTTTTTTTCATGGTTTTAACGTTTATTTATTTTGGGGACAGAGAGAGACAGAGCATGAACGGGGGAGGGGCAGAGAGAGAGGGAGACACAGAATCTGAAACAGGTTCCAGGCTCTGAGCTGTCAGCCCAGAGCCCGACGCGGGGCTCGAACTCACGGACCGCGAGATCATGACCTGGCTGAAGTCCGACACTTAACCGACTGCGCCACCCAGGCGCCCCTCTCTCTCTTTTTTTAAATGTCTATTTATTTATTTTGAGAGAGAGAGAGAGGGACCATCTGATGGTACATCCCTGTGGATTTCATCCTCTCTCTCTTTTTTTAAATGTCTATTTATTTATTTTGAGAGAGAGAGAGAGAGAGAAAGCAGAGGAGGGGCAGAGACAGAGGGAGAGAAAGAATCCCAAGCAGGCCCTGCACCACAAGTGCAGTCGCCGGAGCCAGACGCGGGGCTCGAACCGACGAAGCCGTGAGATCGTGACCTGCGCCCAGATCAAGAGTCAGACGCTAACCGACTGAGCCACCCAGGAGACTTTCACTCTCTTTTGTTATCCCTTCTCGTCCTGTAAAATCTTTTTTGGTCCTTGCAGGTGTCAGTTGCGCTTCTAGGAATTAGTCAAGGGTGGACAGGCCAGAGCACCCGCAGTGGCAACTGTTGTTAATATAAGAACCTCTGAGGAAAGGTGACTCTGGAGAGCAGGGCCAGAGCCACAAGCACCGATTTCCCTTCTCAAGGGAAGAATCTCTCTCTCCCTCAGAGGTCTGGGGTTCGGTTTTGATTCAAGCAAATGGCAGCATCCCTTCGAAGCTACCTGGGGAGGGAGGGGAGAGGGAGACAGATGTGTACAGAGCCCCATCCACGAAGGCCCCAGAGGAATCCATCTGAGATCTGAGAAGAGTGGCCTTTAGCCGTCACAACAGATGTGCTGCCGCTATGAGGGCCACCATCGCCCTCATCACTTCTTCTAGACATTGCGGATTCGTCATCTATAGAACAGTCTTTATTCAAAGAAGGAAACCAGGGAGGAATTTTCCACTTTAACTTTCCAGACGCGGCCCTGGATAAATCAACCAAACAAAGCATCTGTTGGAGGAAAGTTTATTAAAAAACGAGTCAGGATCAAGAGCCAAAGAAAGGTCAACCGACTGGGCCAGAGCAGGCAGACCTCTGAGTCACCGCAGTTTGGCAGGGGCAGAAGGCGCTGGGGGATCGTGCCCCCCGGCCCCAGGTAGGTCAGACGACTCCTCGTGACACTATGGCCTGTGCCAGGCACTTTCGCGTATGTGTCTTTATCTCGGTTGACCTTCTGGGAAAAGACCAGACCTTCCTGGACCCTCTATTTAATGTGACTCAGTCTTCACCCAGGACTTTCTCACAGGCAGACTCACAGTATTTGAGGGGAGAAACCAAAGGAAGTGGGTCCTGTTGTTGATTCAGTCATTGTAGGAAGGCGGGCCAAAAGGTAACGGAGGGGTTCAACACACGTGTTTCATCTTTTCTTTGACCTATTCACCTCTCACCCCTGCCCCCAGGTGAGTCCTGTTCCCTCGGGTTATCCGGAGCCCCATTTACCTCACCACGCCCCACTGGGGAAAACAGGAGAGAATCAGTGGTGGCCTTCAGCTTTCATATAATCTGCCTTTCTATCCACTATCCGGTGACACCTAAACCTTCCTAGTTGTGCAAACTTAGACATGAGTCCACAGCTGACAACTGAATATTTTTTGCTTTTACCTTCTAATCTATGTTTCAGTGGCAAAGCCAGGCTAATTCAATCACTTACATTTTTACCACATTGTATCCCTTTGTTCCACTAAAAACTGGTGGAAATTAAAAATGGAACTGCTGGAACCAGGAAACTAGTAATAATAAAATTGAGAATGAGATGGGTGAGTACTCAGTATGAAGCTTACACTTCATGATCGTGAGCAACTTAATTACGGGTCCAAGTGCTGAGATGTAATGTTAAAGAACACCTACAAAACAGTGGAAATGCACATTTCGGGAGCTGCATTGTGGATCAAATTGAGGATCCTCAGTGGAATCCCAGCACCCCTTCCTTGAAATCTCTGTTAGGGACCAGCCCATTCTCTGACCCGCGGAATTAATGGTCTCTCCATCCTCGGCCAAGGGCTATCTGCACAAACGCTACTTCAAGCCCTTCTCTCCCACCACCACTACCCCAACCAAACAATGCCTCTGAACTCCTGTTACAGAAATTCTGGAAGGCTCTGAGCCAAGTAGAGTCTTCAGGACATATTGTTGAGTTTCATTTCAGGGGCGTTCCGATGAAATAATGGCAAGAAGTGAGCAACTTCCGGTACCATACCAGGGTGCTTGTGTCTCAGGGAGAATGGAACATGATCCGAGAGGTGGTAGGACTGGCTTGTGGCTGGAGGAGGGGTGACAGCACAGTCTTCCGGAGGCCCAGGATAGGCCTCAGCTGGGTCTCCCCAGTTCAGGTACTTCCTTCAAACACTCTTCTGGCCTGGGATACTGTGTGGTAGAGTGAGCCCGGCGGAAGGTTATTCCTGGCACCTACCTCCCAGGATTAGGCTTCGAAACTCCCTGAGCTCCTCATAATCAAGACCAAGCAGCAAGCGGGGACAATATTCAAAGCCCCCACGGGAGCCGGTAGCCCTGTGTGGATACTCAGGGGATCAGGAAGGCTCGGGGTCCTTGCCTAAGGAAGAGGACACCAGCCAGCAGGCAGGGCAGTACAGTTTGGAAAGTTACTCCAGCTGAGCGCTCACAGCATGGGCCCCAGGCGTGGATGCCGTGGGTCTCAACAGGAGCGCCTGTCTCCAGGGGCATTCTTTCTGTGACTTTAAGAAGGTAGTAGAAAGCTTAGGATTCTCCAAAAACTGTGGGCTGCCTACTGCAAAACGTTCAATGCCGATTGATTTTCTTTCCCCCCTTCAGTTAAAATTTTTTTCCCTGAATATCATGGCCAGAGTTCTTTCAAGTGTATCCTGACTCTTGGGGCTTCTCTGTCTCTCTTCATCCCCTGGAAAGAAAGGGCTTGGAAGGAAGGGGGAGGCTTTGGGGCATGGACTCCACATAAGCCAAAGTGAAGGGCAAAACGCCTGTCTGACCCCCGCAGCCAACAAGCCTTCTCCAGCATCAATAGCAATCTCCAGGTACAAAGCAGAGAAGAGAACACTGAGGCAGCGAGGGGAACAGAATGAGGAACACATCAGTGGCCGTCGCTTTGCTCCTGGGTACATCCAGAGAAATAGCTTCTTTTCCTTAAACTGGCAAATCCTCCATGAGGAATTAGGACTCCCGTGTTCTACCGAAACCAAGAAGGAAAGAGTTTACAAACATCTGATTAGAAGGACCCTAATAAGCTTATTACTTCTGGTGATTGTCCCTAGTCCCCGTAATAAAATAGACACATGCCACTCTTCAAGCAGATAAGAAATAAAGAAGGGAGGGAGGCACTAAATAAGAATAATGAAACAAAAAGCAAATATTACACATGAATCTTAGTGACATGTGGCTAAGTGAACTAAGCCAGTCACAAAAGGCCAAATCCTGTATGATTCCACTTATATGCGGGACCTAGCATAGCCAAAATCATAGACATAGAAAGCAGAACATTGAAGGGGCTGTGACAGCGGGGAGGGAGAGTTAGTGTTTAACGGGGACAGAGTTCCAGTTGGGGAAGATGATAAAGTTCTGGAACCAGACGGTTCTAATGGTTGTACAAGGTGAATGTATTTACTGCCACTAAAGTATACAGTTAAAGATGGTTGAGATGGTAAATTTCACATTATATATACTTTAGCACAATGAAAAAATCTTCAAAGAACAAACGTTACATAAAATAAAGAGGGGCTTGACGCTAAGTGAGAACTGGAGTATGATGGCAAAGAAATGTGTAACCTTAGGTCACCTCGGAACCTAAATTCTAAAAGACTTGAGGGGGCTCCTCATGACGTAAGATCCCACCAGACACTTTATGCTGTCTGCAGCCTGTCAAGAAGGTCACACAGCCACCTATTCCTGTCCCCCACCCCCCAGACTCTGTCCACTCTGCTCATTCCTGCATGCTGGGGTCTTTGTTCTCCCAACTCACCCCTCCTGCTCCTCCTCCCCCTCCCCAGCCCCTGTCCTGCCCATTGGCTGATTCCCTTCCAGTCCCCATGACCCTTCATTCGGGCCATGCCTTAGTCTGTCTGGGCTGCTATAATGAAGCACAATACACTGGGTGGCTTATTAACACTGGGTGCCCTCATGGTCAGGTGAGGGCTTTCTTTCAGATCACAGACTTCTAGCTGTGTCCTCACATAGCCAAAGGGGCAAGGGACCTCTTGGGGTATCTTTTACGAGAGTACTAATCCTATTCGTGAGGTCTCCACCATTATGACCCAGTCACCTCACCTCCTCCTCAAAGGCCTCACCTCCCAATACCATGACATTGGGTATTAGGGTTGCAACATGTAAATTTGGGAGATACAACATTCTGACCATAGCAGGTCACTTGTTAGGGTTTGATGTCATCAAAACCACAGAACTTGGATGCTATCTAAGCCTCAGGTCAGGTCTTTGACAGTAGTTTACAGATGAGTTTACAGTGAAGTTTTAGCATCAGAAATCCTCATGCCTTGTTCAAACATAGACTGACCTATGATGAGGGGACACCGGCTAACTGACAGATGGCTTTGTTTGACGTGGACTAGAATTGCGTCATCTTGGTGTGCCAGCTGTGTCTCTCACATGCTTCTAAGAATTCTGGCCTTCATAGGCCAGCTGGAAAAACAAGCGAATTGTTACTTATTTTGATTTGGTGGATAAAGTCTTTCAAGACTGGAGTCCAGCAGGAGGGTAACTAATGTGCAATCCCAGTGGCGCCACACTTGGTCCCCACTAGTCTGTGTGACCTTTAAGTGGCTTCCAGTATCAATGTGTTACGACCGTGGTCATGAAAAAAGTGCCATTATCCTCACCTGCCCTCCCCGCCATTCCCTGACTTCCATCTCTGGCCCCACGTATGCTACACTACATGCCAAACTTCCTGACATCTTAACCGCCACTCTACAACTCTCGCGTCCCATTACCCCAGGGCTCACGTGCTACATCTCCGCATTCAGGGAGTGTTCATGAGAGCCTGTAAGTGAAGGAGGGCCTTCTGGAGAGGTGACGTCTTTCCCTTAAGAAGTAGCTCTGATCAAAACAAGCAACAGACACAGGCCCTCTCACAACAAGTATATACGGTAGCAAGCTTCAAGCAGATGGTCCAAGTGTGATGCATCGTTGTCCCTCTGTAAGCCACCCCGTGCCAACAATGCCATCACTGGTGATGAACCCACCTTGGCCCCCCACTTGCCGGCTATGAGGTCTCAGTACGTGTGCTTCAGCATCTGGGCGGAAGAAGACGGTGGAGGCCTTTTGGGTGGCATGTGATATCTCACTTTTTTCCAGAACTTGGTCTTTGCGCACTGTGACTGCTCTGTGAAGTCCCCACTCCAGTGGATGGCCCCGTGCTTCTGCTTGATGTACTGAATTGACTCTGGCATGGCCGTGTAGTCCTTGACCTTCTCCAGTTCAATCAGAATGACCTTCATCCCGTCCTGGATGAGCGCATTATAGACTGCGATTTGTTCTTCGGACATGTTCTTTAACAGGTCAAAGCTCAGGAATTCAGGAACTATGATGATGATCAGCCTCCTGCACAGCTTGATGTTTTCATCAATGACATTGGCCACAGCTGGAAATAAAGAAAGAAGAGGCGGATCATCTCATGAGTGAAACAGCCCAGACCTCAGTGCTATTGAGAATATTAGAAATGGGACCCAGGAAGACAGTGTGGGCTTTAAAATAAAGGTGACTTAGGAATGGATTAATAAACTTGTTTTAAGTTTATTTCTTTATCTTGAAAGAGAGAAAGCGAGCGGGGAAGGGACAGAGAGAGAGGGAAAGAGAGAGAATCCCAAGCTGGCTCCATTCTTGATCTCATGGGGATCTCATGGGGCTCGATCTCACAACTGTGAGATCATGACCTGAGCTGAAATCAAGAGTCAGACACTTAACTGACTGAGCCACCCAGCCTCCCCAGTGAAAGTTTTTTTTTTTTTCCAAACATTTATCACATCCTCTGTGAAACCTTCCTGACTTTCCCTGAAAAATTGGTCCTTTGTATTCATAAGTCTTATTTTTTGGTGGTTAGCTGTCACTTTCCTCAGGCTCCACCTTGTGAACTACTCCGAACAAGGGTTTTATCATCCCCAAGTTGATATCTCCAACTTAGCCGAAGGGCTGGTTTATATTAGATGATTAACACATTTTTTTAAATATATAGATTTTAAAAGAATAGGGAAAATGTAGATAGCTCAAACATTGTATTAATCTTTATCGGTGTTTTCTTTTTGTGCTTCACAGCTCCTTAAAGGCCCAGGACTTATAGAACTAATGTGAAAATGAATAACATCCCCTGATGATTTCTTGGGGAGAGTTCTTGAAATATCCAGCTATGGATGCAACTTGGTCTTTTTTAGCAATAAAGATTAATTTTTATATCCTCCTTATTCCTAGAATATAAAAATAGATTGTGGCCTTCCCAAGATCATGTTCTTCTTCCCTTTGGTTTATTTTTATATTTCTAGTGCCTAGAATATTACCTGGCACATAGTAGGTGCTCAATAAATATTTGCTGAGTAAGTAAGTGACAGAATGTGCTTACGAAGTCTTAACTCTCCCACATGTTTATGGCAAGCGTTAGATCAAATTTTCATTTCCTCATGGAGGATGATTTTATGACTTGAGAAGATGAGGGCTGAGATACAGTTGTAGCTCACCATGGATATGAGCAGCCTACAAATCCAAAGTACTTAGCAACCTTTGCAAACGACCCAGAACAGGCCACTAGCAAATGTTGTAAAGTAATTTTGGTTTCCTTTTGACCAGTAAAGGATGTTTATTTCAAAATTCAGCCATTTATTATATAGAGTTCCAGGAAGGAAAATTTGTAGGTCAAAAGGGAAACTTTTATCTGCTGAATGTCTCATATGTGCTAAGCTCCATACTGGTCTCTGCTCAGGTTTTGCCTCATTTCATTCTCTTGGCCAAGTCAGGGAAGCATTCTCATCCCCATTTGACAGATGAGACAACTGAGGTTCAGAGAGGTTGCCTGCATAGCCCAAAGCTTCACTCCTGTCCAATGGGAGACATAAATAAATGAATTCTATTTTACTTATGCAGGAAAAGCCTGGGGGGTTGAGGTTTATAAGATCAGCTTTAAACATGAGCGGATTGATATATTCAAGCTGATGGAATACGTTCAGCAGTTAGTCTCAAGGGCATGAGGGCAAATGAGCCCTTGTCTCCTTTCAGTCTCTTGGCCAAGGCTGCCAAGAGTCACATTATTTCAACCAGGCATCCCAGTCACCCTCCTGCAGGAATGGGCCCCAGAGATAAGAGGCCCGGTCCTAACTTGACTCAGGGGCTGTGGGTTGGGGAGGTACAGGACTCTTCATGTTTCCATGGAGAAGGAAAGGAGAGTCCCCCACCCCACCATTTGTAAAGTGAAGGAACAGAGACCTCCCTCTCCCTCTTTATCTGCTGCTTTTATACCTTTGATACTCAAAACTTACCTTGTCCAGGAAATTCATCCCTACCAAATATAAATAATTTGTATCCACACTGCCTCTCCAGCACCTCGGGCAGAATCTTCAACACCAGTGTGTCCACCTCATGACTCTGGATTTCTCTTTGGGGCTTGGGGTACAAGACATAGGCATCATACAGCTTCCCATCTGAAAAGGAAATGAGGTACAGTCGTGGGATTATTCCTATCATATTCTTTTATGCGAACACAGCGAAACTCTGAGCTGCTACCCTGACATTCTTCCCTTGGGCTCATTGACTTTGGAGTGCCAACTGGCTGGCTCAGTGCCAAGCACTGCCACACCAGGCAACTCTCATTCTTTCAGGGCTTGAAACGTTCCTCTTCACTGTCTTTTGCTTGTGTCGTTTCTGAGGGCAGGTTGAATGAAGCGCACATCTTTGTTTCTTGACAGGTGAGGTGTTTTTTTCGTCTGGCTTCTTTTAGGATGTTTGGATTTTCTTGTCTTTGATCTAGTACAGTTTGAAAATGATAGGTCTAGGTGTTTGTTTGTTTCTTTGTTTGTTTATTCTGCTTGGTACTCTCAGAGGTGTCTGACATTAATTCGGGGAAATTCTCAGTCAGTCGTGTTTCAGATATTTATGTTCCTTTCTCTCTTTCTCCTCCTTTGGTATTCCCATTACACTTATGTTACACCTTCTGTGGTAGTCCCACACTCGTTGGATATCTTCTTTTTTTTTTTTTTCAGTCTTTGTTCTCTAGCTTTTCAGTTACAGAAGTTTCTAGAGTGATATCCTCAAGCTCAGAGATTCTCTGCTCAGCCATATCCACTCCACTAAGAAGCCCATCAGACGCACTCTTCATTTTTGTTACAGTTGTTTGTTTGTTTTTAATTGCTAGCTTTCTTTTTGGTTCTTTTTAGGATTTTCTTCTCTCTGCTTACATCACCTGTCTGTTGTTACATGCTGTCTGGTTTTATCCATGAGATCCCTTGGCATACTAATCAGGAATATTTTATTTTATTTTTTATTTTTATTTTTTTCAATATATGAAGTTTATTGTCAAATTGGTTTCCATACAACACCCAGTGCTCATCCCAAAAGGTGCCCCCCTCAATACCCATCACCCACCCTCCCCTCCCTCCCACCCCCATCAACCCTGTTTGTTCTCAGTTTTTAAGAGTCTCTTATGCTTTGGCTCTCTCCCACTCTAACCTCTTTTTTTTTTCCTTCCCCTCCCCCATGGGTTTCTGTTAAGTTTCTCAGGATCCACATAAGAGTGAAACTATATGGTATCTGTCTTTCTCTGTATAGCTTATTTCACTTAGCATCACACTCTCCAGTTCCATCCATGTTGCTACAAAGGGCCATATTTCTTTCTTTCTCATTGCCACGTAGTATTCCATTGTGTATATAAACCACAATTTCTTTATCCATTCATCAGTTGATGGACATTTAGGCTCTTTCCATAATTTGACTATTGTAGAGAGTGTTGCTATAAACATTGGGGTACATGTGCCCCAATGCATCAACACTCCTGTATTCCTTGGATAAATTCCTAGCAGTGCTATTGCTGGGTCATAGAGTAGTTCTATTTTTAATTTTTTGAGGAACCTCCACACTGTTTTCCAGAGTGGCTGCACCAATTTGCATTCCCACCAACAGTGCAAGAGGGTATCCGTTTCTCCACATCCTCGCCAGCATCTATAGTCTAATCAGGAATATTTTAAATTCCCAGTCTGATAATGCCAACATTCCTGCCATATCTGGCTCTGATGTTTGCTGTCTCTTCGAATTGTGTTTTTGCCTTTTAATATGACTCATACTTTTTCCTGATAGCTGGATAGAATGTGCCAGGTAAAAGAAAGTGCTAAAAAAAAAAAACAAAAAAAAAACGCCCTTTAGTAACAGGGTGGTGAGGTGTGCAATCTATGGTCCCTATGATTAGATCTCAGTCCTTCAGTGACTCTGGATTATGAACTTCACAAGCATTGCTCAGTTTTTTATCCCCACTTAGGTGGGGCAGGATGGCTAGATTGGGCCGGAGTTGGGTATTTCTCTCTGCACAGGTCAGTTAGGCTCTGATAACACCCTAGCAGATAAGGCTTTCATTAACTAGTTTATCCTGAGGGCAGGCATTGTTAATAAGAACACAGTGCTCTAGGATATTTCAGAATGATTTGTCTCCTCCCCCTTCTGGGGGCAGGATATTTACTGTGAGCCAGGTCAGGCTTCCAGGAGGTAACACTCACAAAAGTGTGGGTTTTGACCCCTTCTGACTAGGTCCCTGTGAAGATTTTAAGTCTCAGATTTGTCCATATTGAGCCTCCAGTGATTTGTCAATTACAGTTCAGAGTTTCCTACCCCATGGACATCGATCTATGAGGAGGATGGTCTTTTCACCATTACATAAGCATCACTTCAAGATGACGCAGCCCCAATTGCAACCTGACTCCTTTGACTCTAAGTCCACCACTCCCTGTGGTGAAAATGAGAACTGAAGGCAGGAGTTTCCATGGGTCCTGTGCAATGGCGGACTTTCGTAACTGTACCTGGCAAAACCGACAAAGTCTCTCACAATTCAGACCCATTAGTGAATTCCATCACTGCAATTGCACATGGCACTCTAGAGACCAAGCCTCTGAGCAGACTCTAGGAACTTCCTGTGTGAAACTGAGAAGCCAAACACGGCAGCACATTTCGTCATCACCAGGATGAGCCAAGCATTTATTGAGCAACTAACCACATGTAACAGTCACTGTGCTCACCTGCGTACAGATGAACAAGACACATCTAACTGGAAAGACCATTCACAGACTTGGAAATAGAAACACGAGGCACTGCAAGATAACAAATGGCCTCATGAACTGGAGAAACAGAAAGAAAAGAAACTTCCCCACGGCCTGGAGCTCTTGAGAAAAATTCACAAAGGATGTAGGGCAGCTCCTGGATATTAACGGACTTAAGGAAAAAAATGGGCTGGTAGCGGAGGGAAAGAGATCAAGGAGAGAAAGAGTTTGAGAAGGGCATGGAAGGGGAATGTTTATGCTCTACTCGGGTCATATGAACAAGTAAGAAGCTTTAGCATGCTAGAAGGCTTGAGTGACCATCTCATTAGAAAAATGTGATTTTTGAGGGGTGCCTGCGTGGTTCATTTGGTTAAGCATCCGACTCTTGGTTTCGGCTCAGGTCGTTATCTCGAGGTTTCCTGAGTTTGAGCCCCACATCGGGCTCTGGCGCTGGAGCTCGGAGCCTGCTTGGGATTTTCTGTCTCCTCTCTCTCTCTCAAGGCCCCTCCCCCATTCGCATTGTCTCTGTCTCTCTCAAAATAAATGAAAATAAACTCAAAAAAAAAAAAAAAGAAAATGTGATTTTTGACCTTCGGGCTATTAAGAAATTCCTGGCCAACCTAACAGGAACCGAAGAGAGAGCCATCCCTTTCTATTCCTCTTTTATGGAAGTTTGTTGGATTGAATAGACTTGAAAAGAGGGTTGGCTCTAAGCCCAACAAAAGAAGGTAGAATTTTGTATTCGTCTAGTTTTTGTCTAAAGACTGTCCCCAACTTAGGATGGTTCGACTGATGATTTTTTGACTTTATGATGGTCTGAAAGCTATACACATTCAGGAGAAACCATACTTCACATTTTGAATTTTGATCTTTTCTAGACTAGTGATATGTATTCCTCTCCTCTCTCTGATGCTGGGCAGACCCAAAAGCCACAGGTCCCAGTCAGCCACGTGATCTGGAGGGTCAACAATCCATATAGAGACAACCATGCGGTACCCATACACCTGCTGTTTTCCACTTTCAGGGCCATATCCAGTCAATCACATGAGACAGTCAATACTTTATTATAAAATAGGTGTTGTGTTAGATGATTCTGCCCAACTGTAGGCTAATGTAAGAGTTCTGAGAACATCTAAGGTGGGCTGGGCTAAGCTATCATGTTCTGCAGGTTAAGTGCATTGAATGCATTTTCAGCTTATGATATTTTTAATTCATGATGGGTTTATTGGGATGCAACCCCCATCATAAATCAAGGAAGATTTGTAGTGAAAATGTGCACAGAACTTTAGAGTTTACATGTAGCCTTTTCTCGTTTTCCGTAAATTCTCACCCCAACCACTGACAACCTTCTGGTCTCTGCCTACCCTTCCTGGTCATCCTGTGGAAAATGGTAATATACACACATGTGCACACAGGCACACTCTTCCTCAGTCTCTCTACTCCCTGTAATAAAGGGAAACTGTGTGAAAATGGGAGCTTCTTTTGGTGTGATTCTATCTTCAGTGTCTGGAGCAAGAAACGGGACAGAGGAGGTCTCTATCAGTCACTGCCAAATATCTGCATGGGGCTTGATTTTGCAGAGGCTCAAGGAGGTTACATCTATGTAGGAGAGAGAGAAGTTTTAGATCATGAGCAGATTTTGCTTTTTAATAAATCAGGGTCACAAGTCACGTGCCAAAGGGATGATTAATTTGTGTCTAGAGTTGGCAAAAACCCAACCGAGCTAAAACTCCTTGTGCAATGTCTTCAATGTTACTAGTCTATACCGCTACTCCATAAGTGGATATTTTTCTGTATCAAATTTAATGTCATACACTTGATTTTCTAAAGCTGGGGGACATGTGAATTTTTTTTTTTAAGATTTCATAAAGGCTTTATGCTTTTAAACACTTTAGAAAGGAATTAAATCTTCTCACTTAAAACTATGATAATATTTATCCTTTTTATGGTAAAGGGGTGGTTGGCTTGGTACTTTCTTTGCCACATAACAGAGCCTCCCCACTGAATACAGTATTTCCTGGTCTAGAAACTACAACGAACATCCATGTTCATCAACACCTCTGTCGGAACCCCTGCCACCAGTGTCTCTCTTCCCTCAAGCTGTTTCTCTTTCTTCCTTCTCATACAAACAATAAAATGAAATAAAAGAAAAGAAAAGAAAACAAGATAAAATAAAGTAACAAAATGAAAAACTATGTTAAGTGAACTCTCTCCTCTTTTTTTAATGTTTACTTATTTATTTATTTTGAGAGAGAGTGTGTGTGTGAAAGGGAGAAGAGCAGAGAGGGAGACAGAGAACCCGAAGCAGGTTCTGTGCTGACAGTGGAGAGGCCGATGCAGGGCTCAAACGCACGAACCACAAGATCATGACCTGAGCCAAAGTCAGACGCTTAACCGAGTCACCCAGGCGCCCCCTGAATTCTCTCTTTTGACAGCGTTCCAATTCCGTGTTTTTATGTGAGGAGTGTGAACATACAGCTGCTCTGTGCTGTGCAACATGCAGACTTCGGGACAGAAGAGACTTGGGCAGTGAAGGACTCACACCTTTTAAAACCTCAAAATATAAAATGCTCCCAATTTTTCAGTCATCTTTTTTTTCTTTCGAAGCTTTTGAGTAGACATGCTTATGTTCACGACTTGTTCTCAAAACGTAGTGGGCTCTTGTCACTTCCAAATGATCAACTCATAACCGATTGACCCGATATAGCAAAAAACCAAGCTGACGCCATTTTGCTTTTCGCATCCGCCTGCAGTTTGGAAGGGCCGTCTTAGCCGACTGCCTGCCAGCACTGCACGGTTGTGTCTCTCACAGTCACAGTAAGGGTCACATTTATACCTTCAGATTGCAGGTAAGGAAGCTGAGACAGACAAGGCCGCGTTATTTCTCCAGTCTTTCAGCTGCCAAGTGCACAGCTTTGAGTCAAACCCAAGCCCACCGCCCCTCTGGTGTGGCTGAGATGAGAACTGGGAGGAGGAAACTTCACAAAGTTTCTCCCTGATTAGTCTCGTGCAAGTGGGTCAGACAGCATTTTTTACAAAAATAGCCCTAGCAGTATTTCCAGTTCCACATGCTCTTTCAGAACGGACCACACCCCCCCCAAAGAGGTGGAATCTACTTCCACTCCCTTAAAATTGGCTAGGACTCTATAGCTGCCTTGGCAAATAGAATGTGGTAGAATTGACACTAGAAATTTAGGGTCTGAGTCATAAGAGAAAATATGGCTTTTCCTGGCTCTCTTGTTCTTGAAACACTAGCCGTTGGAAGCCAATCACCATGCTGTGTGGGCTCCTGTGGGCTTCAGGAGCCCACACCAAGAGACCACAAGGAGAGGCTGTTGAGAGAGAAACCGAGGCCACCAGCTGATGGCCAGAATCAACTGCCAGTCCTCCAGCTGGGTCCCCAGACATCATGGAGCTGGGACAGGCCATCCCCACTGTGTCTGTTCACATCCTGACCCACAGAACCCATTAGCAATACAAATGGCTGCCCTGTGCCACAAAGTTTTGAGGCAATTTGCTTCCTAGCCATAGTAAATGGAACAGCAATTGGGAAAGTGACAATGAATGGCAATAGATAATGATGAGTTGGACACTCCCCCCAACTGTCTATTTCACTCAAAAATTGTGGAAATGTAGACCTACTGGTAAGTTTTTTGAGAAAATGGCCTGCTGGCAGATACCCCCATAGCCTGCCTCTATATAGTGGTGGGGTAACAGTTCATGAAGATTCTGGCCACACTTTTTTAATTTCCTGAGGAGGTTCAGCCCTACTTTCGATGTTAAAGCATCTGCATATGGCTTTATTGGCTCTCGGCAAAAAATACAAAGTTTGTTTGCATAAATTAATATTTATGACAGATCGCTTAAAGATTATTCAAGCCCTTACTTTCTTTTATTATTGCTAAATCTCCAACCTGATCAAACTGGACCAATGGAGAAATCAGATAGAATCCATCTGGCCTTCAGGTGTTTTTACTAAATTGCATGAGGTTTGGCATTTTAGCCTTAACATGGAAGACACTAGAAGAAAAGCCACATTAAACATGCTATTACATTTACCATGGGAAGGCTGTTGCAGACAAGGTTCATTATATTACGCCCTTTAAAAATAAGGCCTCCCTACAAAAACTTTTCCTTGGAAAACTGTCCCAGACAAAGCCATGTGCTGTCACGAGCAACTGAAAGGTATTTGTGAGAAGCACACAATGAATCTTGTCATTGCTTTGCCTTTACTTCTAAAGCAAGCTCATCTTTAAAAAGTGTCTAAGACTTGTCATTGATTCTACCCCCAAGCTTTATTTTATCGTTCTACCCTCTGTTCACTGTACCTGCTTTGTTTGTTTTTCATTGTTGTATTCTCCACAAACCTATTTGGAAGCAGGTGAGGCATACACAAATCTCTCTAGGAGATGTGTAAGATCACTCTTATATTCTTACACACACTTGCACAGCCTGGAAGGAAAATTTTTAAAGTAACTCCTATAATTTAATACAGAACATACAGAACTCATGGATATTAGGGCTGTCGATGACTCAATAAAACTGAGTTATACACACCTAACTATTACTCATGTTATAAAGTGTAACTAATCGCATTGGAATAAATAACTTATCATAAGAAAGACACATTTCATCTATTTCCTCATTTGTATTTGCCACCCATTACTCCACAGTTCCCAAATAACTCAGGAACTATCCCTAAGGGATACAATACTTGGAAATAACATCTGGGACAAATCGTAAGTCTCATCGCTAACTCGTTGTCAAAGCCAACACTCAGAGAGGAATTACAGGGGTAGTTCTCATAGACGGAGCTGTAGAGATTAATCATAAAGTACGCAAGTACTCCTCGGAATTAAGAAAAAAATAGAACCCTGGCTTGACTATGAGCCCCGATGTCCAAATTCTCAGCCCGAATTTGGGCTGTAGCCTGCTCCCAGCAGAGGGTGGGGCTCCCTGAGTCTGTCATCTGCTCAGCTCCCCCCGCTCTGGGTGAGTCACTATTCCTTTTATCTCTTCCTGCTAAACTCCACCTCACCAGCAGACAGCTGCACAGGCCCTCAGCTCTCAGACTCCTGGGAGTCCCAGTGAGTCCGGGAGTGAGCCACACACCAGGGCCAGAGATCTGGAAACACCACTGAAGTCTCTGCAGTTCCCTGTCAGGCAGTAAACAGAGGGCAGCTGGACCACTCACGTGTGGGTGTCAGAAAAGACAAGTGGTGATGCACTGGTCCCCTGCCCCACACAGGCAGGCAGGAGCGCGGCCAACAGGGAGACTCTGCAGGGACTGCGGCCCCAAAGAGAAACCCCACGTTCAGCTGACTGTCTGCAACCTAGAGGCGCTTCAGGCTGCGCTGGACACACAGAGTCAGGTTTCCGCGACTGAGCTGTGCCACCAAAAGAGAATGCAGGGGTGCCTGGGTGGCTCAGTCGGTCGAGCATCCAACTTCAGCTCGTGAGCTCAAGTCCCACGTCAGACTCTGTGCTGACACCTCAGAGCCTGGGACCTGCTTCAGATTGTATGTCTCCCTCTCTCCGCCCCTCCCCTGCTCGCTCTCTAGCTCTTTCTCAAAATAAATAAATAAACTTTATTAAAAAAAAAAAAAAAAAAAAAACAACCCATGATGGTGGGAAATGCCTTCTCCTCGGAGTTTCAGGATCTCACAGACATTTGTATGTTGAGTAGTGCTGGCAGGACAGACGCTTCGCAGACCAAACTGAAACCCAGGGCAGAGTGGCAGGGGCAGCTGAAGGCTTTGGCCTTCAGACAGCAAGATGCCCCTTGTGCCCCAGGTCCTTGCTCAGTGCTTTCCTGGACTTGAACTCAGTTGTTCCTACAATACTCTGTGAGGCAGGCTCTGATCATTTTCTCTCCCTCCCTCCCTCCCTCCCTCCTTCCTCCCTTCCCTCTCTCCTTCTTTCCTTCCTCCCTTCTCTCCTTCCTTCCTTCATGTTTCTTTCCATTCTATAGCCCAGAGAGAAAAGAATGAGCTCCAGCCGCAGGCAGCTCATCACTCCTCATGATGTAAATTCTGTTCATGTGCCGACCATGTTGAAGATGCATCGCAGATGGGGAGCCCTTTGTCGCTCCAGGAGAAATTGTCTTCTTTTGGAAACACCAGAAGATGTGAGAACTGCTCTAAAATGGTCACAGTGGGACCTGGAAGATGATTTGCTCCTGTTGCTTTGCAAATGTTTGCTCAGTCACCACGAGCTTGCAAGCCTTATTTAACTGAACAACGCTGGTGACCACAGACCAATTGTCTCCCTGAAGCATGAGAAGTTCCAGGAAGATTCCTTCCTTCCAATTTGCCAACAACATGAAAGGCAAGCTAGTAAAATATGTGAAAGTATATTTACAATGGGTATACGGATGAGCAACAACCAAGTATGAGGCATTTTTCATTGGTTACCCACACTTACCTTCTTTGATCTCAGTAGAAAGGAAGGCACTTCGATACCAGAGAACAATGTCAATCTTAAAAATGTTGTAGATGTACGTGACAGACACTGCTGCGCCTATCAGGGTGACAAGCCCTCCTATCAAGTAAGCTTGAACATCCGGGGCTACAAACGACAGCAAATAAATACATAAATAATCAGATAATAATCATAATACAAAGGCTCAATTATACACTTTACTTATACAGATCACATTACAAATACCAAATGGGGGGCGCCTGGGTGGCGCAGTCGGTTAAGCATCAGATTTCAGCCAGGTCACGATCTCGCGATCCGTGAGTTCGAGCCCCGCGTCGGGCTCTGGGCTGATGGCTCGGAGCCTGGAGCCTGTTTCCGATTCTGTGTCTCCCTCTCTCTCTGCCCCTCCCCCGTTCATGCTCTGTCTCTCTCTGTCCCAAAAATAAATAAACGTTGAAAAAAAAAAATTAAAAAAAAAAAAAAACAAATACCAAATGGAAATGTGTGAGAGGTCAATGAGGATACTGTTTAAATATTTTTTTTACAGTTAAATAACAGGTATATGGGAGTAGAATAATCTAGCGTGGACCATGAATTTCAGGAAGCAAATGTGCTCTTGGGAACCTGGGGAAGGAAATCCTGCAGAACTCCCACTTCTGATGGTGGATACGGCATGGTTCTGATGCATGAGAACTGCTCCCAAAACACACACAACCAGGTCTTACTTAGTCAACACTAGACTCTCCAGAGGTAGAGCCTAAGAGTGTGTATTGGAAGACCTGGTGGTTCTCTTGCACATTCCTGATTATTCCTGTTATAACTGCTTCCACAGGCACCAAAAATTGAGCAGCAGGATGTCTGTCATAAATAAAGAGCCGTCAACGGCCTCTCCTGAAAGCCAACTCTTGTCTCCATAAGGCTGGCAGAGAGCCAGACTGCCCGCTTTGTGCCGGCAAGGTCTGGGTTGGGGGCCTGCCTGCAAGGCACGATCTCAGAAAGGGCGTCTACCCCTGCTGTGCTTGTGAACACCACTGCGGAGCAATCATGGCAAAAGCAGTGGGTGGGAGATGACCGAGAAGCAGAACCAGTTCCTCTGGAATGTCAAGTCCCTAAAGACATGCTCCCACATCACCGCTGCCACCACCACCACTACCACCACTGAGAAGAGGAACACAGCCTTCTCCCTTACCACAGCCCAAATCAGTGCTGCCACGGAAGGAAGGAGGCTCTAGGAAGGGGAGAATTCGAAAAGTGGAAGACGACAGAGGAAGAGAAAGTCTCTCCACTCTTAGAACCCACCGCATACACCACTTCCTTCATCAGCCCCTTCCTGATGCTCTAGTCCCCACTAGAAGGTGTGTGTGTGGGGGGATGGCCTGGCCGGGAGGGGGGGTAGGTATGGGGGGGGGTTCTCTTTTCTTTGAACTCCCAGAGCACATTCCTTTTTTTAAATACTCCTTAAAGATCTTATCACGACCTGCCCTAAGTCACACCATACTGCAAACAGTCTGAGGTGGAAGACATCTCCATGCACCACTGCATGTCTTTAAATAAATGGCACAACAAAGCATCATGACTAAAACACATTCTGGGTCAACAGAAATAGCAGCCCATTGATTAAATCCCAGCACAACCAAGCGGATCTGCTCTGCACGCTGGTGCCCAATCTCATCCTGACCATGTTTGAATCTCTAGCTTCTGTTAGATAGATCCGCCCTTCCCATCCATCCTCCACTTCTCTTTGTCCTTCCCCAACTCTTGGAACAACAACGCCACCCCTCCCTTTAGGAGGACCCATGTCTGGGAACCTGTAATGTATAGACTTCACGGATCTTGATACCGTAATGGTCATGATAAGAAGACCATGTCGTGCAATATTTATGAGATTCATAAAGCCCCTGGTAAGTAGACAGGAGTGATGGCCAGAAATTCTTGAGTTGGTCATTCATCGCCTTCAGGAGTGTTGATATTCTCTGCTCTGGAAATGAGTTTAAAACCATCACATTTCCAAACAGGAAATGAATGCTGAGTTTTTCTACCGACTGTCACTCTGCTGCCTCATGCCAAGTGCTTAATGCCATGCTCTTTTCATATGTGTCTCCTTGTCATTGTTTTGAGCCCTCCAAACAGCATGTACCCCACCGGACAACTACCTGGGAGTTTTAAAATAAAGTACGCTGCCGACACTCCAGCATGGCAAATGAAAGGATGGCCATAATCTTCCATTTTCACTTCTGAGAAGGTTATGTTCACTGTGTAAAAAATATGTTTCTGAAAAGAAATGTGAGATCTGTAAAAGAAAAGAACCACTCAGTTATACATGAGTCATATTTACCCAACCTACTGTACCATCTTCAGTCTGGAGAATAAAAGTCTCTCCCAGAGAACACTTTGGGCCATCCTGTTACCCTAAGAAGGCTTCACGGAGTGGCTCAGTGAGGTGTGTGGAAATTTTTCATTTTCTTCTGGAAGGTGACAAGGAAGTGTGGCTCTGTTAATTACAGATAGCATCGTCAGCCCTCCAGAGCCTTGGCCTGGTCCTCTCCACTTATCCTAACTTATCAACCCTGCAGGGTTCAACACAATTTCTCCTGCCTCTGCCTTCAGTAGTCTTGATTTATACCACCCAATTTAAACAATCACAAATTGGGTTTATATCACTCAATTAGCTAATGATTAAGTCCTATCTCCCCTAAGAGTCCCCTTGTTGCTGCCTGTTTTGCTACTGAAGCCTAGAAGGTCTATAGCTCATGATATAACTAACCAGGAATGAGGCTGGTTTTAAGTTGGGAGAAATTGATCTTGATGCATGAAGGCCATACTTGATGCTTTGCCTCATGTGTCTGACTAGGGTGTAAGCAGGATTGATAACATGAACACCTCGCACCCCCCTGATTCAAGAAGGTTTGGCTGTGCATAGCACTGGCAAGATCTTTGAGAGACAAAGCCAAAAGGAGTAATGAGGGATCAGTGAGAAGCATCTAAAAAAAGCAGTACTAGCATCAAAACACTTCATGTTTATTTTATTTTTGAGAGAGAGCAGGAGAGAGAGAGAGCATGAATGGGGGAGGGGCAGAGAGAGGAGAGAGACAAAGAATCTGAAGCAGCCTCCAGGCTCTGAGCCGTCAGCACAGAACCTGACATGGGGCTCGAACCGATGGACTGCGAGATCATGACGTGAGCCAAAGTCAGCGCTCAACCAACTGAGCCACCCAGGCGCCCCCAAAATAATTTAAATGAAGAAATTCTTGCCAACTTTTAGGGAAGTCAGAAAAACACAACACCTACTCAAATCCTTCTCTGATTCGTTTGGATTCATTGTAGTAATCATCCACCAAGGTGTCATTGACTCTCCAGGATCGGAGATTTGTATTATCCCTTGTGTCTGTTATATTGCAGTCTACAGTAAGGGTAGTGCCTGTAAAAAACAAATTCATAAATATTACATGAAAAGTCTATAAAAAATGATCAGCTAAACAAAACCTCTTGCTCCTGAGCCTGGAATATGTTTTGATTACCAAAAATACCCCTTGGAGGTCAACGTTAATCTACTTTATTCTCTCCTTGGACAGAGATAATAGGGGACAAGTGGCCTTCCAGGGTGTTTAAACAGCCGAATATCTGGCCAATGTCTTCCACAGTATTAGGGACACAAATACTAGTTCTAGTCTTAGGAAACTTAGCAAAGAACTTTAAAGTTTACAAAGTATTTCACACACATTGTCTCCTTAGGTCTTCATATCCTCAAAACTATACCAATAAAAAAAGAGGAGGTGCTATAAGGTCCATATTACAGATGAGAGAACACTGAGGTTCAGATAGATTAGTGACCTGCCCCCAAGGTCACACATTAGAGAAAGAAATGAGACATGAACTCTGGTTTTCTAGTTCCAAATCTTCCAAATACTTTACCAATCGTGACCCCTATCCTGACTCCACACACGTTCACAAATTATATTTAACAATTTTATATTTTTATTTTATTTTTATATGTATTTATTTTATATTTTTCTTTTGTTTGGTTCCATGAACCTAATAAATTCCATCTATTTACACGACATAAAAAGTTACTCTATTTCTAAATAGTCTACTTCATGTTTCTTTATTCCAGCTGGAATTAAGGTTTTTAAAAAAAAAATTCTCAACTATAACACATGTATAGTAAAAAGTATAGAATATACATGTGAAGCGCATATCCACACCACCTTCACCCCATCAAGAAAATAGTATGGGGGGGTGCCCGGGTGGCTCAGTCGGTTGAGCATCTGACTCTTGATTTCAGCTCAGGTCATGATCCCAAGGTCATGGGATTGAGCCCCACATCTGGCTCTGTGCTGGGAGTGGAGCCTGCTTGGGACAAGAGTGTCTTAACTATTAGTCAGTCTTTACATTTCCCTACCAACATTATAAACAGATTCAGCAAAAAATGAAACTCTATTGAGATTTTGGCTCTCCGTCAAAACCAAGGAAACGGGTTTAAGAGTTCAGTCTTGAGTGTGTTATTTCTTCTACAGATTTCTAAAGATAGATTTTTAAAAATCAGATTAAGGATGTTCCCTTACATTCGTAGTTTTAAAGGAAGTTTAAAAAAAAAAATTCTGGGGCACGTGGATGGCTCAGTCGGTTAAGCGTCCGACTTCAGCTCAGGTCATGATTTCACGGTCCGTGAGTTCGAGCCCCGAGTCAGGCTCTGTGCTGACAGCTCAGAGCCTGGAGCCTGCTTTGGATTCTATGTCTCCCTGTCTCTCTGACCCTCCCCCCATTCATGCTCTGTCGCTCTCTGTCTCAAAAAAAAATAAATATTTACAAAATTAAAAAAAAATTTCTAGTTTAGGTGTCCATGGTTTTTGGTGTCTATGAGTGAATATATTATTTTTTCTCCTTTGGTTTGTTAATGCAAAAGAAAAGAATGAATTACCTAATAGGAAGCAGCTTGGCATTGTTTCATGTAAACCCAACTTAGGCCACAAGGTAACATTCTTTATGTATGCTGTTAAAATAAATTTGCTAAAAATGTGCTTAGAGTGTTTCATCTGTGTCGATGAATGAGATTGGCCTGAAGTTTGCTTTGTAACGACGTTCGTTTTGGGTTTGAGGGTTAAGAGTTTCCTGACCTAGTATAATGAGTTAATGACTGTTTCCTCTTTTTCTGCTCTGTGAAACATTTTGTTCAAATTTGCTAAATGTCTTTACTAACTGCTTTGTAGAGCTCACGGGAAAAGCCAACTAGATACGGAATTTTGTTTGTAGCAAGATTTTTAAATTTATAGTCTTATTCCTATTCCGAAATCTTGTGCCAGATCCTCTGTGCTGATTTTTATATAAAATGCCCATTTCCTTTTAGATTTTCAAATTGGCACTAAGTTGTTCAGAATATCCTTTTGTGATCTTTTTCGTGTGTATATGATCTATGGTGATGGCCTCTTTTTCCTTCAGATTGTCCCTTCCCTCATTTCTTAATCATCCAGGGGGCTACCAATCACATCCCACTTTCAAAAAAAACAGCTTTTTCTTTGTTAATCACTCAACTGCACGTTCATTTGCTATTTCACTATTTTCTGCTATTACTTTTCACCTCATCTCTTCCATTTCTTTTTTTTTAATTTTTAAAAAATGTTTATTTATTTTTGGGAGAGAGAGACAGCATGAGTGAGGGAGGAGCAGAGAGGGAGGAAGACACAGAATCCGAAACAGGTTCCAGGCTCTGAGCGGTCAGCACAGAGCCTGATGCGGGGCTCAAACTCACAAACTGCGAGATCATGACCTGAGTCGAAGTTGGACGCTTAACCAACTGAACCACCCAGGTGCCCCGATCTCTTCCATTTCTGTTGGATTTATTTTGTTTCTCCTTTTCTGTCTTCAGGGGTGAGCGTGCTGCTCATAGATATTGCAACCATCTTCTCTTCCTAACTCAGGTTAACAAGCGTGCTCTGATCAAATCTTTGTATCTCATCAACCTCACTGTAATCTTTTTATTAGTATTCACTGTCAAATAATTTTCTCATTTCTATTATTATCCATGAGCTATTGAGAGGAGTTGTTTTTATTTGATTGTTTATTTGATTTGATATGGTTATTCTAATTGTCTTTTTATTACTTATTTCTAACTTCTGACAATATGTAGTTGCAATGATTTCAATCTGTTGTTATAGCCCAATATATGGTCTATTTTATCAAACATTTCATTGTGCTTAGAAAGAATGTGTAATCTGTAGTAGCTGGGCACAGGGCTCTGTAATATAAACATCAGGCCATTCATTGGACACATTTTGTTTGTCATGATAGGGTGTTCTGTTTGCCTGTTCTATCAGCTATTGTGAAAACCGTGGCTGGTATTATCCCATTATTATTCCATTATTACTGTAAATTGGTCAATTTCTCCCTGTAATCCTGAACTAACTTTGTCTCTTTCTGTATGTACACACACACACACACACACACACACACACCTTTAAGGCCATGTTATTATGTATCTAATAGGTTCAAAAATGAACTTTCAATCATTATGAAGTATCCCTGTTTATCTCTAATAATGCATTCTGCCTTCATATCTACTTTGATATTAGTATAATTATACCAACATCACTTTGGTTAGTGTTTATATATCATTTTCCAGTCTTTTCCAGCATCTTGTAGACAGTCCAGAGTTTTAATTTCTTGTTCAAACCCAGTGTGACAATCTTAATTTGGAGCATTTAGTCCATCATATAATTGGTGATATATGTGTGTTTAAATCGACTAACTTATATAGATATTTTATTTGTAGCATCTGTCCTATATCTGTCTTTTCCTCCTTGCTTTCTTTTGATTCCTTCTTTTGGATCGCTTCTTACCTTGTTCTTGATTATTATTACTCCATATAACCCTATATTTTAAAAATTATTATTATCTTAGGGTTGCCCTAAATATTAAAACATAGATCCTCAAACTTATCAAAGTCTGATATTACTGATATCTCCACTCTCTTCTAAGAGAATGTAAAGTCTTAGAATGTAATTACATTTGACCTTCTCCTAGCATACAGGCAAATGCTGTTGGGAATTCTAATGTCATGTATATTTTAAATTCCATGAACAATCGTCATTATTACTGCCTTATGCAGTCAAGATTCATTTAGATCTGCTCACATATTTACATCAACATTGCTCTTTCATTCCCTCCTACATAGCTGATTCACAATCTGGAAACATTTCCTCCTGCTTAAAGAGCATTGCAGTCAAAACCACACTCAGATATCACCTCACGCCAGAGTGGCCAAAATGAACAAATCAGGAGACTATAGATGCTGGAGAGGATGTGGAGAAACGGGAACCCTCTTGCACTGTTGGTGGGAATGCAAATTGGTGCAAACCGCTCTGGAAGGCAGTGTGGAGGTTCCTCAGAAAATTAAAAATAGACCTACCCTATGACCCAGCAATAGCACTGCTAGGAATTTACCCAAGGGATACAGGAGTACTGATGCATAGGGGCACCTGTACCCCAATGTTTATAGCAGAACTCTCAACAATAGCCAAATTATGGAAAGAGCCTAAATGTCCATCAACTGATGAATGGATAAAGAAATGTGGTTTATATACACAATGGAATACTACTTGGCAATGAGAAAGAATGAAATATGGCCCTTTGTAGCAACATGGATGGAACTGGAGAGTGTGATGCTAAGTGAAATAAGCCATACAGAGAAGGACAGATACCATATGTTTTCACTCTTATGTGGATCCTGAGAAACTTAACAGAAACCCATGGGGGAGGGGAAGGGAAAAAAAAAAAAAAAAGAGGTTAGAGTGGGAGAGAGCCAAAGCATAGGAGACTGTTAAAAACTGAGAACAAAATGAGGGTTGATGGGGGGTGGGAGGGAGGGGAGGGTGGGTGATGGGTATGGAGGAGGGCACCTTTTGGGATGAGCACTGGGTGTTGTATGGAAACCAATTTGACAATAAATTTCATATATTGACAAAAAAAAAAGAGCATTGCAGTAGTTCCTTTTAAGACTGTGCTTGGCAAAGTTTGTCATTTTTAGTTTGCCATATTTTCACTGATTATAAAATTACCAGCATTTTTTTTTTCAGCATACAACCTCTGTTATTTCCATTGAAGTTTCAAACAGTGGTTTTACTGCTGCACACAGAGCATGTCTTTTTTTTTTTTTCCCTAACTTTTAAGATACTTTTCCTTTGTTTTTGGTTTTCTGCAGTTTCACTGTGGTATTTTAAGGTGCAGGTTTGGTTTCATTTATCCTGCTGAGTCTCCTTAGCTTCCAGGGTCTTTTAATTGATGTGTCTATCAGTTTGGAACATTCTCAGATTACATTTAAATAATATTGCCTCTGCTCTCATTTTTCTCTTTTCTCTTTCTTCTAGGACTGTAGTTACATACATGTTAGCTCTGCAGATCCTCTTCCTCTAACCTCTACATTTCTTATTCTTTTGTCTCTCTGTGCTTGATCCTGGACATTTTCTCCTGACCTATATTTTAGTTCAGTAGTTCTTTTTTCAAATGTCTTATATGCTATTAAACTCTCTATTGAATTTTTTGTTTTGGTATTGTCTTTGTCAGTCCTGATGTTTCGTTTTTTCTTTTTCAAATCTGATATGCTACTCTTTTTAAAAGTTTTCAATTGTCTTTTGAAATTTCAATCATGTATTTTCCTTCCTTGAACATAGTAAGCACAATGTATATATATATCATTGTTTTGGTGTATGTTTTTTATTGCAGATGAGCATATTTTCATATTTTCTTAGTCTTTTTTTTCTTCTGTGAATTATTCATTTGCCCCATTTGGATTATTCACATTCCTTGATTTGTTGGCATTTTCCATAGAAATTATATTACCTGTTTTTTAATACCTCTGTTCCAAACATTCTCTCTTAGTTTGTCATTCACATTTTGATTTTACCATTTTTCACATATACATACACTTAAATTTTTTATGATAGTCTAATTTTTAAGATATACACACACACATATATATACATACATATAGATACATATATACATACATATATATATGTGTGTGTGTGTGTGTGTGTGTGTGTGTGTGTGTTTATCTGGGACCCTGGGGATCTGTGTCTGCTGTATGTGGTCTACCAGCTAGAATTTACTGAGTCAAAAGTTATACATATTTGTGAAGGGTCTGAATACATATTAGAATTTCCCTCTGCAGAGTTTATACCAGTCCATTGACTTATTTATCTATTTAGCAACTATTTCTTGAGCATCATCTTTTTAAAAAAATATTTGTTTATTTATTTATCTCAAGGAAGAGACAGAGAGAGAGCAAGTAGGAGGGAGGCAGAGAGGGAGAGAATCCCAGGCAGGTTCCACACTGTCAGCACAGACCCCAACACGGGGCTCGATTTCACAAACTGTGAGATGATGACCTGAGCTGAAATCAGGAGTCAGGTGCCTAATCGATGGAGCCACCCAGCCGCCATAAGCACCTTCTGTGTTCTAGAAATTGTTTTGAGCACTGGTGATATTGGAGGGAACAAACCAGATGCAAAGCTTTCTCCTAAGAAGCATAGATTCAAATAGAATTAGAGATAACAAGACAAGTTCAAAATATGTGACGTAGTGATAAGTACTTTATGAAAACATAGAGAAAGCTCAAGGGCTAGAGCATGATGGTGAGTGAGGTGTGCTATTTCAACACGGTGGTCAGGTGAGATGACATTCAGCGGAGACCCGATGGAAGTGAAGAAACAGACCATGGGGATGTGTGTGGAAGAGCGTTTCAAGTAGAGGAAACAGCAAGTGCAAAGTCCCTGAGGTAGAAGTGTGCTTGACTGTTCAAGGAACAGCAGGTATATCAGTGTGATCAAAACAGAAGGACTGAATGGAGAGCTGCAATAAATGAGGTCCAAGCACATGTGAAGTGCTAACAAGGGGAAGTCGACCGTGGAGGGCCCCACTGGAGGGCCCCACTTTTTCGCGCTCTTTATTTCTTCTATTTGAATTTTAGTCTGAGATGGGAAACCTTTGGAGAGTTTTAAACCTAAACATTTTTAAATGATTGCTCATATTTATGGCTGGTCATGTATTAGAAGACCCCCCATAGTATCCTTGCTAATATTTGGTATTATATATGTTTTAATCCTTACCAATTTCATGGATAGATATCATTGTTTTTGTGTATATTTTTTATCACAGGTGAATATATTTTCATATTTTCTTAGTCTTTTATTCTTCTGTGAATTATTCATTTGCCCCATTTGGATTATTCATATTCTTTGATTTCTTGGAATTTTCTATAGAAATTATATTAGCTGTTTTTTAATATCTCTGCTCAAAACATTCTTAGTTTGTCTTTCACATTTTGATTTTACCATTTTTTACATATACATACATTTAACTTTTTTATGATAGTCTAATTTTTAATCTTCTGTGATTTCTTCCACTGTTTCTATGTGTAGAAAGTACATCCTTCTGAGGTTGGACATAAATTTATCTTTTGTTATTATCATTATTATTTTATTTGAGAGACAGTAAGTGCTTGTGAGCAGGAGAGGGGCAAAGAGAATCCAGAGCAGGCTCTATGCTCAGCACGGAGCCTGATTTGGGGCTCGATCTCATGACCCTGGAACCATAACCTGAGCTGAAACCAAGAGTTGGACACTCAACCAACTGAGCCACCCAGGTGCCCTGATTTATCTTTATGTTCTTTTTTTTTAAATGTTTACTTATTTTTGAGACAAAGAGAGACAGAGCATGAATGGGGGAGGGGCATAAAGAGAGGGAGACACAGAATCTGAAGGCTCCAGGCCTTCAGAATCTCCAGGCTCTGAGCTGTCAGCACAGACGCAGGGCTCAAACTCACAGACCACGAGATCATGACCTGAGCCGAAGTCGGACGGTTAACTGACTGAGCCACTCAGGTGCCCCTATCTTTATTTTCAATGGTACTTTTGAGAATTTATTTTTATATGTAGTTCTTTAATTCATCAAAAATGCATTTTCGTGTCTGATATGAGATAAAGAATTAACTACATATTCTTCACATTTAACAAGTTTTACTCATATTGCACATACACTATATCTCTTTCTCTACATATCTCCTTTACTAAATTTCTGTGTATTCCAACATATGCTTATTGTTTTCTGTTATGTTATCTAATCTTTGTGTTTGCATACAAATATCAGTATCTATTATAGCTTTATAATTAAACATACTTTAATATTTACTAGAAAAGATCTCTATTTCTTCTTTTTCTCGCTCTTTATTTCTTCTATTCAATTATTTTCCTGCTAACTTCTTCCAACATTTTTTGACATGAATTTTTAACAAATGCCTTGTCAAATTTCAGGACAATGAAATTTAATTGGTTTTATATTAAACATGTATATTAATCTCCCCTTAGTGATTTCAGTGGCCTCAATAATTTTACTCACCAGGTTGTACTTCAATTGAATTGTTTTTTGGATAAATGATTTTAGGAATTCTTCCTGCATATCCATGTGTTTCTGCTAAGAAATCAAACCCACATGAAATTGCATTAGAATCATGTACGATACCTTCCCAACTACTTATCCAATGCTAGTGTAAAGAAAACACAGTACTAAGTAGATCTTCAGTTAATACTAGTCAAGGAAAACACAAAGCTCATGGCATGATGAAATGCCACCCCATAAATACCTATTTTGAAACCAGAAATAACTGAATTGCTAAGGAAGAGCCCTAAGCACTGGGCTAGCACGAGAGCTCTCTTCGCCATTCTGTATTTGGTATAAATGTAAACTGATGAGATTGTGTACTAAAATCTCATTACCTAATAATCCAGATAAAGTTCGTAAGCAGTGGCTCTAAGCAAAGCTCTGGCCTGGGTCCTACAGAGAGATAATGATCCTAATGTCTCACTGCTCCATCCTCTCTCCCTGCTTTTCCACATTCTTTATATCCCATCCTCTTCCATTATACTTCCACTGTATCACTGTCTTCCCTTGTGTTGACTTGTCAGCCCTTCAATTTTCTCCACTTCTTCTCTTCCCAATTTGTCCACCAACATTTAGCAATCACCTGCCTAGCCCCACATGCCTCCTCTAGATTTGGGGTGGGATGCGGAGAAGCTATAAGAGGGAAGCTAGGAAAATGCAAAAACATATGTCCTTTATAATGACAATAATATTTGCACATTCTACATACAAAGCATCCAAATTCAGTGTGTTCCAGACAGAAATCATCACCGGCCAGTTAATATACCACCTTGCTCTGGATCGCACACAGCTAAAATCTAGAAGTCATTCTAGGCAACAGCCCTTCTCTTACTTCTTCAAATTACCAACCACCAAGCCAAACTAATTTCACCTCCTAACATTTCTTCATGTGTGCCTCCTTCTTAACAGCTAAACCCTCTATTTTCCACTCTCTACTCTTTCCTAGGTACTCTTATTCATATCCACCCTTCCATTACCATCTAAAGGCCAAGGACTTTGAAAGTTGCATCTCCAGACTTTTCTCTAGACTGTGGCCTTGGCCTACTTGACATCTCCGCGTGGGCACCTCCAAGTACTCAACTTACCCATGACCAAGCTCATGATCTCTTTCCTAAATCCAGTTTTCCTTCAGAGTTATATTATTTCATTGAATAATATCACCAACCAGCCCATTGCATATGCCAAAAGGCCTAACTCCCTTGACTTTGCCATATCCCTTACCCCATATTCAATCCAACACTAACACCTATGGGTTTTACCTCCTAAAATTCCTTGAACCCAGCCACATCTCTCCATCTTCAATGCCACCATGTTGCCTGTACCTACCTGATATCTCACCTGCATTTCTGTACCCGCCTTCTACATGCCACTTCTACCCCTGTAGGGATCATTCTGTGCACAGCAGCCACACTCAGCTTTCAGAAATGTAAGTCACATCATGCGACTCTCCTGCTCTCCACCCGTCTGGCTGCTTACCATTGTTCTTGGAATGAACTCCACACTCTCTGCTTTGGATTGCATGTTCCCACCAATTCCTGGCCCCTGATTACTTCTCCAACCTCATTACCTAGCGTGACCTCCCTCCCTCAGCATTGCTCCAGCCAACCTGCCTACTTCCCATTATTCAGACATACCATGGTCTGTTTTGTTACAAGGCCTTTATTTTGGCTGCTCCCTCAGTCTGGAAAAATCTCACCCACTCCATCATTCAGTTTATGCTTCCTGACTATCAGCATCACTATTATCAAGAAGCTTTCCCTGACCCACAGACTTCTCAACAGGTCCTTGTCTGTTTGATCTCACATTTTCCATTCTCTCATTGCATTGAATCTCCTTGGTAATTACACATCTCACTAGCAACTTATCTGATATAGCTCTGCCTCCCCTCCCTGCTCAGACTTCAAAGTTCCATCAGAGCAGCAGTCATGGCTGTTTTCCTCCTTAACATGCTCTCTCTACTAAGCACAGGACCCGGCCTTGTTAGGCACTTAGTAAAGAGCCACTAAATTACCGCCTGAAGAAGAATCTCCTGCCAATTCCACTCAAGTTCTGATTATCAGCCCTCTTCTGGGTATTGCAGCAGCTGCCAAAGTGGTCTGCAGGCTCCAAGACCCTCTTCAACTCTTGCTCAACCATCTCAAGACTGGTCTTGTCCATCACAAATGCAGCCTCATCCTTCTGCATCCAAAGGCTCTGTAGTGGCTCCATGGGAAAGCCTGCGTGTAACTGGCCCCCTTAACCTTGACTCTGTTTCACTCCATGGCCTCAGCAATCTCCGCTCCTTACCACATGCTTATGTATGCTCCAACAAAATTAGTTTTAGATCCAACACAAACTATACTGGTGGACACTTTTATGTTTTGTCTTAGACCATTCTCTCTGCCCTGTCTCACTCTTTACATCTATAAATCTAACTCATCCTTCAAAATTCAGCTGAGAAGACATTTCCTCTTGGATGCCTTCCAAGGCCACTTATTTGCCAGTCTCGTGGCTACTTCCGATTCTTTTACTGTTCCTCAGACACTATCTATAACTCTATCCTTATCACGTAATGTTAAAATGATTCATTTACATCTCCATCTCCACTGCCACCAGGTTGAGAGCTTCTCAACAGAAGAAACAATGGGCTTATGGTTTTTTTTTTAATTTGTTAATGATCAGGTTCTAACAATTTGGGAGATATAATAGATCATAATTAAGTGTTTGTTGCAATGGCACGAAATATAGACTATTGAGCTCAATGACCTCTTGAGGTAGTCTTCATTTCACCTTTGAAATGTTGTGTTTCAAAGAATCCCTTGGCTACCCATGTAAAACTGAAGCATGACAGTTGCCAATCATGTTGTTAATAAACAGGTCTGTGCCTAGTCTAGGCCAGGCACTGGGCTAGGTGTGGGGGATTGAGCAAGACAACTTTCGCCTACCTTTGGAGAGATAACAGGTGACGTAAAACCCAAAAGCATAAAAATCATCAAATGTAATACAATTATTTTTCTTAATTAAAGGGTTCTAGGTGGGAAGCAGGAAGCCATCCATGCTAAATACTTGCCTAAGACAACCACACCATTAAGAAATTGCTAGGTACCACCCAGCGTTTTGAAGTCTGATAGAAATTAGTGACAGATATAATGGTCCAAATCAAAGAAATATTCAGTCTTCAGTTCTTCCCATTTAGATGAATAAACATAGAAAACAACTACCTCCTGACAAGAGAGCAAAAGGCAATAGCAAGAACTCCTTGATGAAGGTGTTGAAAAGAAGGAATGCTCATCTGGCCACTGAAAGCCTTAGTCCTGGACCTGTTTCTGTCACCAACCAGCTCTGTAAGTTTCATAAGTTACTCCTCCCGGGTCTCTATAAAATTAACGGCTTAAGCTGAATTATCTTTAGGGTTTCTTCAACCCCAAATATTCTGCTTTCAGGTCTCCAGGTCATATGTTCAAGCCAGCTGGCTGCTCTGGGTTGAGAACTGATGCCCCATGAGCATCAAGTCCAGAGACCTTGAACTCTGCATGCATGGGCAGGGGAGGCCAAAGCTGGAGTGGCCCAGCAAAGTAGTCACAGTAGTGATGGCTGAGGGAAATAAGAGTAACGATAATATCTACCACGTCCTGAATACCTATACTTTGCCAGGTACCAAGGACCTGCTTTACATACGTGCTCTCATTTCATTTTCACACCAAGTGTGTTGAGCATTCTGTTTTCCCAGATGAGAAACTGAACTCCTCCTGCCCTTTGACCACCCCCTCTTTCTCCCCTCTGATTCTAACAATGGCAACTTTGAGAGTCTGCTAACCCTCAAGAAAATCAAGATTGAGAATCACTGCTTCCCAAAGCCAGCCATCTCACGCAGAGCCAAGAGGAAGCCAAGGCAATGGATATGAGCATATTTACTGATATTCACAGTGATGCTGTTTAAAATAGTGTACCGCTTCCCTGTGTGTGTCAGTTGGGCTTGACACGCGTAGTCCCCTCCGTCCTCTGCTGAAACGTTGCTCACTGAGAGCTTAATTCTCCAACGAGTAAACCGTCCTCCTTTAATCTCTTTACAGTCCTAAATACAAAAATATATATACATATATATTTTATTTACTTATTTACTTATTTAATTTGAGAGAGAGAATGAGTGCAAGGAGGGGAGAGGGACAGAGAGAATCCCAAGCAGGCTCTGCGCTCAGTGCAGAACCTGATGTGGGGCTCGATTCCCATGACCCTGGGATCACAGCCTGAAGCAAAACCAAGATACAGACGCTCAACTGACTAAGCCACCCGGGAGCCCTTATACATATACATTTTAATTCAAAGAGTATTTTGGTGCATCAGTTACATTCCTAGTTAGCACCTCCTATGAACTGTGGGGAGATGAAAGAAACATGTGATCCCTAGACCATGGGTAATGTATAATCTAACTGAAGATGATTATCTATCTATCTATCTACTATCTATCCATCCATATCCATCTATATCTGTAGATAGATAGAAAGATGGATAAATATCTACAGAAGATCTGACAAATAATATGTTGCAAGCTACAGTGAGTGCTGTAAATATTAAGTCTAACAGAGGTTGAAAAGAGAGAGGCCTAAGTGGGCTAGAAGGAAGACTATATGAAGGAGGATTGGGTAGGGTCCTCAGAGGAATACGGTAGGAGGATGTGAACAGGCAGGAATGCCTTCCACCCACAGGGGACCATATCTCCCAGTGGACCACCATCTCATGGCACCATGACCCTTTGCTAAAACTGCAAGCCCAGGTGATTAATGACTGCTTCCACTGTGTTCCAGGCCCAAATACACCTTCTCAACCTGCCGGGGGTTGGACTTTACAGAGGTCCAAAATAACTCTTCAAGAACATTCTGCTTGGTGGTCTGAGCAATAGTCAAAGTATGATGGCTAGGCTTATGGGCAGATGTCACATAACTTGTTACGTCGCCCACGCTGCTGCTGCATCGACAAGAACAACCTCATACCAAACCAGCTTGAGGTTTGGTTGGTCTCAGGAATGCCGTCCTTGCTTGTCATCCTCGGCAACCACCCACAGGGCAGGCCTCAGCCTCCATCTGTCTGTCAGAAGCTCACATTCTCATGCTAACTGCCACTTCTTCGATCTCACAGACCCCCTTCTGAACATTTCTTCAAAACTTTGCCCCTTTCTTTGGGAAGTGCCACTCAACAGAGTAACTTCTTGAATTATTGAACCATTTATTCATTAAAGCATTCAAGTTCCTGCTCTTTGCTAGTCTGTGAGAGGTCGTGTCACGCGGGAGTAAGATACAGTCCCTGTCTTCAGAAAGCTCACAACCATGTAATATAGAGGACAAACTTTCAGGGGTTACCCTGATAAAGATTTAATTGCCTGCATTTGGAGCTCTCTTCTCATGGAGTCAGCTGTAGCTAGCTCAGGAGCAGACCCCATTCTTCATGGGAACAGTGTGAATGGATCCACCTTGGAAGCTAAAACTCAATAATGCCAGAACGAGCATTTGTTTATTTATCATGTGAATTTCTAAAAGTTTTACCTTATTCCCCATATGGGAAACCCAATTATAATTGGATAGTTACTTAACAAACAGAATGGGAATTATTAGTAAGGGTCAGATGGGTGAAGGCATCAGATCCCATAATGTGATGCCACCTTCTTTGGAGTAGGGACAAACAAAAAGCATTGAGTCCTTGGACTATGAAAACTTTCTTCCCTGGATAGGGCTTTGATAGGGGCAATCTCTGCAGGCCCAGAATACGTGGATCCGTATATCCCTTTCTACATTTCCGTCATTGACCAGTCCCTTTCTGATCGACTCGTCCTTTCTTTTAAGATGTACAAATACTTAATCATATGGAAATCCAATCTTGATCATTTAAGAAGCAATCTTGATAGCTCCTGTCCCTTTACAGTAACTGGGACTGCTTCTACCACAGTCCACTAGGGCATCGTTGTAGAGTTTAAATTCTCAGAAGGCCTTGACAGTTACTTAAAAATCTGTAAGTGACATCTCACTGACAAGATCTAAACTTAAAATATTAGTAATGAGAGCAGGCAACATTTGAATGTATTTTGTCTCCCAAGCGCCAAGAAGAACACTTTGAGCCCAGCATGTACAGTGGTTGGAGGAATAGAATGGCCCAGAGTGTCTGGCTAAGATGCAGTACCTACAGGAGAATGACAGAGATAGAACTGGTCAGGCACCCAGGAGCCCAATCATAGAAAACCATGAATATGGGATGAACATTGCAGCTTTTCCAGCAAGGGAATGAGACGATCATATTTGCCTTTGAGAATGATCTCAGGAAGTACAGATACAGCTTAATAGTGGAGCAGAAATCATTGCATTGAGAAGTAGTTTGGAATTGAAAAAAAAAATGGAGACATTACTGCTTTTCCAATGTGAATACTTCATTGTCCATGAGAATGCATATTTTATTTTTTTAATTTTTTTATGTCTATTTTTGAGAGAGAGAGAGAAAGAGAGAGAATGCAAGTGGGGGAGGAGCAGAGAGAGAGGGAAACACAGAATCTGAAGCAGGCTCCAGGCTCTGAGCTGTCAGCACAGAGCACAATGCGGGGCTCGAACCCACGAACCGCGAGATCGTGACCTGAGCCAAAGTCAGACGCTTAACCAACTGAGCCACCCAGGTGCCCCAAGAATGGATATGTTAATACCTGAACCTTCTCCTCCATAACCCTTCAATTTCAAGGACCATCTCTATTCCTCTTGGTCTTCAATTATCCCAGCCACAAGCTGGGCTTTGTCATTATCCAGAACCACTATGTTTCTAAATTCCTCAAAACAAATATACCATTCTGATTATCATTTTTTATTATTCCATCTCTTCCATTCCTTTATTTTAACCAAATAATAGCATGTGATATTTATTTATTAAATAATTGCTATGTACCTACACTGAACTAAGGGCTTACCAGATAGATGATTTCATTCACTCTTCAAAACAAATCTGTGAGCCCTTATCTCTTGGACGGGTTTTAGTTGCATAAAGCAAAAAGCGTCCCAGCTATTTTAGGGGGGAAAGGATTTAACACAGGTATTAGGCGCTTACAAAATTTTAAGAAGCACTCAGGCAGTGAGATCTAAACCAGACCATGCTGGTGAACTAGCTCACAGGATCCCTGCTACCTCTGACATAACTGTGAGGTGGGAGTCAAGACTTTGAAACACCCCATCTGAAAGTCAGACACCAGGAGTTGCCACGACGCAACTCTAGCATGCGAAGTCATGCCACATCTAGTAAAGTCACACCAACAAATACATCATCAGAAGGCCTATGCACTGCTTCTCAGCTCCCACAAAGCCGAGGTCTGGGCCCTGGAACACCGCTGCAGAAAAATCCCCATGTCCATGCTGTCCAGCAGAAAAAGCAGGACAATCTAGAAAATTTCTCATTTCAGCCCTTCAGGGAAGCCAGCTGAAGAAGCTTAGTCACATCCAGAACATTAGCTGCAGGAAACCCTGGAAAACTGTAGGGTGTGTATTTGGTTGCTTTGGTTGTTTGTTTGTTTGTTCGTTTGTTTCTTTTTAGCTTTATAGCCTCTCTAGTGCTTAAAGAGGCTCACCATGGACAGTGAACATCTATCCACCATGTTCATTATAGTCTTCTACCTGAAATTTCTACCCATCACACCCATTTTTCTGTCTTCGCTGGAAGCAGTCTTCTTGACCCTTCCATTTGGTATTAATTACCACTTTCCTTCAGGTATCATTTCCTTTCCCATCATGTGGCGTCACTTTACTGACCCCCCTCAATTCCTCCACACTGTCGCCCTTTATCCTTGCAGCATATTCAGCCTGCAAAACCCACCCTGGGTTGGTCCCATTGTCCCTCTCCTACATGCCTACCACCCGATGAACATTATGAGAGAAAATCACATCAACATGAGTCTTGGCATCACTACTAATTCATGGTCTTCACCTTAGAAATTCTTTGCCTTCGATTCCCTCATTCACCTACTCACCTACACTGTTCTTTCTAAATTTCCACCTAACATCTCCCTCCAATTAATGGAGAAAAGAGGGGCCACTGGGAATGAGTTCCCTCCACTTACTCTCCTCTCCTTTCCCCTCATTCTGTCAGTTCTATCTTACACACTCTCCTCAATGGTCCTCGTTTAATCACTGAATTTCTGAAATAGCGTCAATGATCCACACGCCACCATCCGCAAGCCCTTCCAATTTATTCCCTGCAGTGCCTCCACGAGGACTTTACTAACGCGTAAAGAAGTGGAGTATGTCATTCTCCTAATAGGGTGATTGGCCGTTAACATACTTTAAGTGGGGGAAAGGCTATGTGCTGGTTAGCAAACAAGATCTTCTACTTCCTAGCATCACCTTACCCCACTCGGACATGGACCCCAGACTCTAACTAATGCCCCCAAACACCATTCTCTTTCTTACCTGATCCCTTTGCACCTGCTAGGGTTTTTTCTAATTGTCATCATTTTTGCCCCCCACCCCCCCTTCCCCACCAGCTTCATTGCTATTCATTCTTTACGCAGTGCAATGCTCACCTCCTACACAAAACATTTCCTGGTATGGCCCCAGGAAGATAACAGGCTCTAAGTGCTTGGAGAATTGATTCCAACGTTCTCATTTGACAGAAGAAAACACTGAGGCCCAAAAGTAACTCAAGGTCTGAACTGGAGAGTAGCAAAAACAGAGCCATAACTGAGGTCACTGGTGGGACAGTTTCAGAACAATCCCTCCTCTTCATATTGCTCGACTCCTAGCCTCCTATCTGCTCAGGCTGAGCAGATAGTTTAAAAATAAAGATGCCTGAACCTCACCCATGGATAATCTGATTCAGGGAGTAGAAGATAAGTCCGAGCCAAGTGCTTTAAAAAAAAAACCCATCCTCTTAACACTGAGGTAGTGACAAAGTTGATTCTAAAAACCTACCTCTCTACAAATGTCAAGTGCTTTCCAATCTATGACCACAATAGGCCCAGGCCGAGAGGAAGAAATTTCGAGAAGAGTTCTACTGATAAGACTCTAAAGGGGCATAATGCTGGTGCCAAGAGGTAATTGTTGCAAGGCTGCAAGGTGGGAGACAGAATGCTGGAGGAAGAGTCTACAAGAAGCCACGGAGAAGAACGTGTGACCCCGTATCCTGAGAAGGCCAAAGTTGGACTCGGAAAGTGGGTAATGCCACAGTCCAAGCCAACTGAGGCTGAGGGGGCGGTGGCCTGGCAATCAGTACCCTCTAAGTGAAACAGGAACACTGTTAGGGAATTTTTTTTTCCAAGTAGGCTCCATGCCCAACATGGGCTGGAACTCATGACTCTGAGATCAAGAGTTGCATGTTCTACTGACTTAGCCAGCCAGGCCTCCCTTGGAACAGGATTGTTGTTAGTTTTTAAACTGTAGTCAGAGCCAATGCTAACAAGAGGATAATGAGAAAGAGTATGCAAACTGTTTATTATATGTCCCAACACATATTAAATGAATACTTGTCACGTAATTTTTTTCCACTGGCCCAATAGTTAATAAGAAAAACAAAACATATTGGAGATAGAAAGAACTCAGAAGCCATCCACCTATTCAATAGAAACTTACTGAACATTTCCTCAGGGCCAGGTATTAGCCTTGTAAGTGGAGAAGGCACAGGCAGTAGCTATAAAGTCTGTAAAGAGAACTTCTCATTAAAGGAAAACTGGGTGTTTAGAACTAAGTGTCCCAAATACTTCTTTTTTTTTTTTAAATGTTTATTTATTTCTGAGACAGAAACAGAGCATGAGTGGGGGAGGGGCAGAGAGAGAGGGAGCCACAGAATCCGAAGCAGGCTCCAGGCTCTGAGCTGTCAGCACAGAGCCCGACATAGAGCTCGAACTCACAGACCGTGAGATCATCACCTGAGCTGAAGTTGGACACTCAGCCTCAACCAACTGAGTCACCCGGGCGCCCCACCCCCCAAATTATCCTGAAGGTGACAGCCAGTAGACTGATAAGACAGTGCTTTGACAGTTACAGGTGTAGGAGACAAAAGCTAGAGTCAGGGCCTGACGTCCTGCCAAACTCTTAAGTCCTCAGCTGGGATCGAAATGACCACACGGTTTGGTTAAACCGCTAAAAGCATGGCCCTAAAAGAAGACCGCATCAATCCCAACTTCAGATGATGATTCTCACAAGTTTACTATTGCGCCAAGCAAGCCAGGCTTGTGCCTATATGTACTACATACAATATGATTCAATTTCAGTGAAATTCATAAGCTGGCAACACTAATCTATGCTATTATAAGTCAGGGGATTAGGGAAGTACAGTTCTTTGGAAGATGGCAGAAGGGGGCCTTCTGAGGTGCTGGTGGTGTTTTAGTTCTTGACCTTGATCATTGGAAGGGGTAACCAAAAGGTATGTTCACTTTCTGATAATCCATCAAGCTTGTCCCCTTAAGCTTCATGTATTTTCTATACATACACTGAACCTCGATGGAAATTGTTCACGCATTCCAAACATTGGTACCCAGAATATATAAATATATAAAGTCTCTTGTGAGTCAGTAACAAAATGGTAAGAAAAATGAAAAAAATAAAAATAGGGCAAAAGGTAGGAGTCACCAGTTCAGAGCATTCAAAAATGGTCAGTGAATGTATGCAAAAGTTGTTCAATCTCACTAACACTAATAATTAAGGAAAAGCAACTAAAACAACAATACAGTAACATTTACACCCATTAAGCTGATAAAAAAATATATAAGTCTTATAATACAAAGTCCTAGATAAGGTTTTAGGGAGTCCAGGATATTGCAGGGGGTGAGTATAAGCCGATAAAAAATTTTGTCAAGGAACTTGGCATCATCAATGAAATTGAATGCTTTATACATAGCCTACAATCTAACAATTATAAGGTTAATGAGAATGTAGCCTACAAAACTTGCACACTGGCAAATGCGCCTTCAAACACAGGGATAAGGCCATTCATTGCCTTGTGAGAGCAGAAAATGGAAACAAAGTAAATGAACACAAAACGTGTAATAGGATCAACAAGGCCAAAACTGGATCCTTGGAAAAAAGTAATAAAACTGACACCTCTCTTATGAGAGACCAATCCAGTGAGACAGTGAGAGAGAAATACATTGTAACAGGGATTAAAAGAAGAACCTTCTGGCAGAAACAGACATCAAAAGAGCAAAGATGATAAACCGTTGCATGCTAGAGTATCTGAAATGTTTAATGAAATGAGCAATTTCCTACAAAAAAAGAAATCTTACCAAAACTCTTTCAGGAAGAAATGAGAAATTGGTATAAGCCTCTCTCCATTAATGAAATTGAATCAGGTGATAAAAAGGTTTCCACAGAGAAAAATCACGCCCCAGATGGCTGTACCGACAGGTGCTAACAAGCAGAATTACAGGAAAACTAATCCTATCTTAAATAACCAGCCTGTTCTCCTCCCTGCCTAGGATTATGCCTTAGACATTAATATCTGCTGGGACAGCCAAGAAAAGAGAATGCTCCAAGGTGAAAACACAAGGTGCAGAAAGGTGAGTCAAGGATTTCGTGTTTTCATAAAAAGTGAAGGACAAAGATATAGTTTTATTTGCTTGGATACCATGATATAAAAATAACACAAAGGATAGAAGAAAGTAATAAAAGCAGCCACATGCTAGGAAAGGTGTAACAGGCCCAGGGCAAATACAGCTCAGGAGAGCAGAGGATACTTTCCAGGGGTGACTTTTTATACTTTGTGATTATTGAATCATGTGCATGTAGTACCCACTCAAATTTATTAATCTGTTAGAATAAAAGAATAACCAAGGATAGTTCTCAAAAAATATAATAGCAGGGAGGTGGTGAATACAAGGAATAAAATATTTCAAAGTTATAAGAACCATAAATTTTAAAATCAATAATCAGCTGGGTAAAATTATCAATATCAATTAGCTAACAATTAGCTAGGTACTCAAATCTCTTTACCAACTCTGCCTTAAAAGATACAACTTAAACTAAAAACAAGTTTAAAAAAAAATTTCTGCTTATTTATTTTTGAGACAGAGAAAGAGTGAGAACAGGGAAGGGGCAGAGAAAGAAGGAGACACAGAGTCTGAAGCCAACTCTAGACTGAGCTGTCAGCACAGAGCCCGTCGTGGGTCTCGAACTCATGAACTGTGAGATCATGACCTGAGCTAAAGTTGGATGCTTAACCAACTGAGCCACCCAGGCCCCCCCAAAGCGAGTAAGTTTTAAAGAAGAAGAAAAATATCATAGGAAAATTATTTTTTTTTTTACCTTGTACCACGTTATTGAATCCAAAACACAACTCTGTGGGAAGTTCAGATGACAGGTAAGACTGTCGTCTTTTCCGGCATGTAGTATTTGTTTGTATTCATCTGATAAAATCAGTTGACTGTTTCCAGAAAAACAATACCAATATTTTCTTAACACAGTTAGGTTTACATGGATTCTGTGACAGGTGTTTGTATAGCTGTAAGAAAATGGCAAAGTGAAACCTCGTAAACTCCAACAGTCACAAAATCAAATGAATCCACTCATCTCCAGATTGCCAAATCATCTTCAAGATATTGTGCAAGCCCTCTGCCTCAAACGAGGTGGGATGCATCTCACAAATCATTACTTACAAAAAGGAAAAAAAATGTTTATATTGTGGAAACCCTGGACAACACCTTAACCACATGATCCAACTGATTACCACCACCAAGGGTCAAATGGACACCATGAGCTGCTGAGTGTGTTGTCTGAAGAGGGTACAGACTACATGCTATTCCAGCCAAGAAGGCTCAGCCTCATCCTACTCAGGAAGAAATGTCTGGCAAACCCGAATGAAGGGATAGTATATAAAATAATTGTACTCCTTAAAAATGTCAATGTTGTGAAACACAGACAGAGGACCTGTTCCAGATGAAAAGAGACTGAAAATACGTGACAGCCCCATGCAATACATGATCCCAAATTGGATGCTCTACCAGAAAGGAAAGGAACAAAATGTGTCAAGAAAAATCGAGATGATTGACAAAATTATAGTGTGAATTGGGAGTTAGATAAAAATGTTATATGATGGTCCCTGAATATGATAACTAAGAAAATATTCTTGGCAGCAAACACACATGGAACTACTCAAGGCTAAAGGAACACGACGCATACAACTCAAGTGTTTTAGAAGAAATGGCTTAGAAAAAAAAATATTGCGTGTAATATACATATACAGCTGACCCTTGAACAACCAGGGGGTTAGGGGCACTGGACCCCATGCACTGTTGAAAATCCACATAGAACTTTTGACTCCCCCAAACCTGAACTACTAATAGCCACTGTTGACTGGAAGCCTTACTGATAGCATAAACAATGGATTAACACATATTTTGTATGTTATGTGTATTATATGTTGTGTTCTTATAGTAAAGTAAGCTAGAGGGGCACCTGGGTGGCTCAGTCAGGTGAGCGACTGACTCTTGATTTCAGCTCAAGTCATGAGCCCAAGGTCGTGAGATCAAACTCCCTGTTGAGCTCCATGTTGAGTGTGGAGACTATTTAGGATTCTCTCTCTCTCTCTCCCTCTGCCCCTCTCCCCTGCTCATGCTCTCTCTTTCTCTCTTTAAAATGAAAAAAGAAAAAAATAATAAAGTTAGAGGGAAAATGTTAAGGAAATAATAGGGAAGACAAAATACATTTACAGTAATGTACTATATTTATCAAAAAAATATCCATGTATAAGTGGACCTATGCAATTCAAACTCATGTTGTTCAGGGATCAGTCATATATGGAGAGAGAGCGAGAGAGAGAGAGAGAGAGAGAGAATTATAAGGTAAATGTGGCAAATGTTAAAATAATGAGGAATCTAGATAAAGGATAGGTGGGAGTTCTTTATACTATTCTTGCAAATTTTGCAGGAATTTGAAATTACTTCAGTGTAAAAATATACAGTTTACTAAGTATGTCTCATATCTGTATGTTAATGATTTGTGAGAATTCACACTTATTTTTTTCCATGACAGCAGCATCTGTGTCTACTTTCTAGGAAAGATGATCTTTCCCTGTTTCACAGCAACCAGATTTAAGTATTTTAAATCCAGCCCAGACATCCAGATGAATTTGTGTGCCACACAATCTCCAGCTCTATTATGTCATAACCCAGAGTCAAACAGGACAGGAGACCTCCACGAGACACCTTGTCAGCACCTTAATCTATACAGTGAGTGAAATTGTGGAAAGGAGCCATGAAACAGGGGCTCACAGCCACTCCCACTTGTGTACCACTGGGCAAACGCAATCACCTTTCTCCAGTACCAATTTCACATATAATCTCAGCTAATTGTCCCTTCAACCCTATCAGGCTGGCATTACTTCCATTTTACAGATAGGAAAATCAAGGCTCAGAGAGATCAAATCATTTGTTAAAGACATGCATGCCAGTAAGGAAAGGTAACAAAATTGAGGCCGTTGGGCAAAATTTGTCCACAAATGTGTTTTATTTAAGCCATACTCACAAAGCTTATTGAAAACTCTCACACACACACACACACACACACACACACACTCATACACTCACACACATACACACACACATATATACAATTTCCAGGTTCTCTGAAAACTTAGAAAATGGGCTTGAGTTGCAGAGATTGCTGCCTTTGGTGGGACTTATGCTTTCTGGTTCCCCACAGCCCCTACCAGGCTCAACTGTCTCCCTGCCATGAGCCCTGGGTCACTCATTTACATTAGGTCCTAACATGAGGCTTACTTAGCACAGGGCCTGCAACATATCTGTCAGTCACTGTTAAATTCCTATTGTGGTGCCATTACAAAAAGGTGCTCAAAGGAGGTTTATCCCCATCTGGTTGTGCCACCTGTCACGAAAACTTCTGGCATTCTAAGAAAGAAGGCAGCAATAACAATTCGAGAAACAGATTTTTAAGCTGGTCTGGCCTGTGGCCTTAGATCAATGGGAAAAGACGCATTTCATGTTCCAACAACTGATTTATAAACCTGTTCTGTTTTAAAATGTGTTCACTGGATCACTTCTCGGCATTTTGGCTGAGATCAAGTGTAAAATGTGTTCACTGGAAACCGTCTGGTAACAAACTGTTATAAAACTATTTGATTCTCTCACTGAGCTTTCTATGTTTATTAAGAGTTTATAAAGAATTTTCCTAAAAGAATTATATATATATATATATATATATGTACATATATATATATATAAATTTTTTTTCAACGTTTTTTATTTATTTTTGGGACAGAGAGAGACAGAGCATGAACGGGGGAGGGGCAGAGAGAGAGGGAGACACAGAATCGGAAACAGGCTCCAGGCTCTGAGCCATCAGCCCAGAGCCCGACGCGGGGCTCGAACCCACGGACTGCGAGATCGTGACCTGGCTGAAGTCGGACGCTTAACCGACTGCGCCATCCAGGCGCCCCCATATATATATATATATATATATATATATATATATATATGGTTATAACACTATACACACACGTGTGTGTGTGTGTGAAAAAGAGACAGAAAGAGGGACTTAGTTCTATTTTAAATGAGCAACTTACTTTATGACACATTGGTAGATCCCGGTGTCCTCCTGTGTCAGGGGGAGAAACAAAATCCAGTTTTGCTCCTGGTGAATTCTGGACTGTGCATTTGTGGATATTGGGCTTTTGCCAGGATATTTATACCATGTTACATGTACTTTCCCGGACGTTGGTGACAGGTTTATACAATTAAAAGCAAAAGGCTGGCCGGCGGAAGGTGTCTCCTTGTACATTCTAATATCCTTGCATGCATCTAGGGAAAGAAAGGGGTGGGGGAATCATGAAAGAGAACTCTGGTGCTATTTATTATCAGTTTAACAAATGCCTCTTCAATTTTCTAGCCAATTTGAAATTGTATTGGAGAGTTTTCTCAGCGTGGGAGTTCCCTAAAATGGTCTGCTGATTTGATTTATGGACAAAAATGTGTCCATAAAAGACATTGACTCATCCTCTCTGTCTGGGATGATTTTGTTCTGTCCCTTCTTTCCTAAGACCCTGAGTCCTTATCTGCCTGAGTACACATTCCTGTTCTGAGCCCCCTTGTCCTGTTTCTTTGTGCTCTGCCACCCAGTTATTTCACTCCGTCTTGAATAAAAGGTGCAAGTATTTCATCCCAAAGAGGATTGTTTAAAAATCTGCTCATGTTAAAGTTCGCTTCTACTGAACCGCATAGCATGGCACTGCACTGCGTGTCTTCTTGGGAGAAGTCTGTTCTGCTGCTGGGTTTTGAGCCTTTGGACTCAATACTTCCAAATTTGCCTACCCACACCTCCTCACCCCACCCACCTTCCCCCTCCCAAAGGTGCCTCAAAACCCAAAGGGGACATTTGGGGCTGAGCGTCAGATGCTGGGAACTTGCTGTTTCCCCACTCAGCGTTAACTTCACTTGGTCCCCTGGGGTGGAAGTAGCAGAAAGGCTGGGGGCTCTTGTGAGCCCCCAGATGGGCCGCGCAGGCACTCCCACAGAGCCGCAAGGAGGCAGGTGGGTGAGGGTGGCCTAGACCCGAGGACGGACCAACGTACCTGCTCTGACAAAGGGTGGAAGCGCGATGGACACGCCACAGAACAACAGGGCCAGCATCTCCCCGTTGGGCGACAAGGAAGACACAAGGTGGGAGCGGATGAGGCTCGGCGGGGACGGCGACCACGAATCTCAGAGGTCCTAGCCCAGGTCTGTCTTCGCGGGGTGCCCACATTTACCCGACGTGCCGCCAAAGACTCCCCGCTCCAGGCCCCACCTCCAGAATCCTGCAGACTGGAGAGGGATCAGCGGGAGGAGCTGGGAGGCGCGGTGCCGGGAAGTGATCTTCGTAGGGAGGGAGGTTCCCAGCTCCGGGGTGCGCCCTGGCCCCTCCTGCGGCCGCGGTGGCGTGACCTCTGCTAACCCGCAGCGAGGCGGGTGTGCGCCCTGCGCCGGGTGAGCGGCACGCCACCCGCCTGGGCTCCCCACCTGTGCGTCCCGCGTAGCCTCTCCCCTGCGCGCCTTAGCCTCGGGGTCCGCCTGGGCCTGGCGGTCCAAACGCAGCCCTCACCACCAGCTCACCTGGGAGAAGCCAGCTTAGGCCGACCTGACAAAGGGCCGCGGGAAAAGGGAGAGGAAGCCAGAGCGCCGCCGGACCGGCAGGTAGCGGGAACTGCACACCTTCGTCCAGAGACGGAGCCCGCTCCCCCAAGGTCGCCGGCGGGCCGGGGGCCGCCCTCCCGGGAGTCCCGATCTCCGGCCTCTCGGTCGTGCACTTGTTAGCCGGCCACTTTCCCTCCACACCTTTCCGACGGCCGGCGCCGCACCCGCTTGGCTCAACCGCAGACTCGCGGCCGGTGTCCACCTGCCAGACCGGCGGGAGCAGGCAGGATCCCGCGGAGAGAGGAGAATGGGAGACAGGCACTGAACCCAGGCGTGGCATTTCCATACCGCGCTACTTCCTTGCCACCATGGGCAGGGCAGGCCTACCTTCCCCAAGGGGAGCGTAGGAAGGAATAGTGCCATCACAGGAAGAAGTGGGTTTAAAGGCGTTGTTACCTGATTTTCTGGCGGCTGACAAATCTTTCACCGGCAGTCATGTCTGCTTAGATCTATTCCGAATCGTCCCCATAAAGGAACTCTTGCCTTTCCAGACCGTCTGAGCAGTTATTACATGCCCCGCTTGGTCTATACAGAATACCCCAACGTGGAAGCTGTCCCAAATGGCTTCTGAGGAATAGCATTTCCCTGCCCCAGTCAGGCTGTTAACTTCTGTAAAGCAGACCTCCCAGGGCGATCCTGAAATACCTGAGCACAAAGTCGGCTCCTGTGTGAAATTTCCAAAGATGGTATCAACCAGGACAGGTTGCCCTGGCCTTCAGGAGACACCCAGAGATATCCCTGCAGGGCACTGGGACTCAGAAAGAAGAAGAAGAAGAAGAAGAAGAAGAAGAAGAAGAAGAAGAAGAAGAAGAAATATATATATACATAATGTAATCTCCATTTAGCAGATTCCTGACCAAGCTATCTCTGGCGGGTTTTGTGGTTTTAGAGAGAGCGAGACAGAAGCAGCTGCAGGAACAGGACAGGAGTTCGACAATTTCATTACCAGCACAGCTTTCTGTGATGAGCTGGGGGCCAGGGGTTTGCAAGTTGCTATACTCAAAACATTATTGAGGATTCTAAAGTGCTTGTTTATGTGGGTTACTGCTGTCAATATTTACTCTATCAGAAATTAAGACGGAGAGCATTTAAAACGCTTATTCTCTTGTTTATTTTAAATACAAACAATAGACTTTAACATAAGTGTTAACATAAATGTCACGCATCTTATGAAAAATAACTGAACTTTCCAGAACAAATTTATTGAGGAAAGTCATACTGTTCTACCTACTACTACATACCCCTGCTTAATGTTCCCGAGTCTCTTTGATGTCTGACTTAACCGAAGACAGCTGGATTCTCACAGCTGCTTCGGCATCAAACCTCTTAGGATGTAACATGTCAGGTAGCCTCTGAAAAAATCCACTTTCAAGCAAAAGCCTGGAGAGAATGAGAATTAAAAAGATAAATGTTGGGGCGCCTGGGTGGCTCAGTCGGTTAAGCGTCCGACTTCGGCTCAGGTCATGATCTCGCGGTTCGTGAGTTCAAGCCCCGAGTCCGGCTCTGTGCTGACAGCTCAGAGCCTGGAGCCTGTTTCCGGATTCTGTGTCTCCCTCTCTCTCTCTGACCCTCCCCCATTCATGCTCTGTCTCTCTCTGTCTCAAAAATAAATAAACGTTAAAAAAAAAAATTAAATAAAAAAAATAAAAAGATAAATGTTATGCCCAGAATTCGTGATCCCCAAAGACCACCAGGGAGCCGAGTCCGACGCAAAAGCAAAGAGCCTTTATTCGAGCTAGCTGGAGCTCAATCCCCTACCTGCACTGACGCAGCGGTGAGATACCAGGAAAGAGAGAGCAAGTTTCAAAAGCACAAAGATTTTGTTGGGGTCTAGGGGCAGTTGGTGAGATAATGGCTGTGGCCTCAGCCGATTGGCTGGGGAAGGGTCGCAGTCCTGTTACGCAGGTCGCCGGGCGTGTTTTGATCGGGAAGTTTGAAGGGGTGAGCGGGAGGTTACTCAAGGGGAGGAGGCGTGGTCAAGGTGAAGGACACAGAACAAGATGGAGTCGGGGGGCGTAGGCCCGCCCTTTCAATAAATAGGGTCTGAATACTATTATGAAAATAGTTTTGATTTCACACACCTTGGCAACCCTTAGGCCTCTCACACTTGGAGGACCCCTTTGGTAAGCTGCAAATGGAGATCTTTATTCCTTTCCCCTAGCATCAGCATTAAATGAGGTTCTTCAGTACATGTACATTCAGCAAGGTCTAGGCACCCACCCAAAAAAAAACAAGGGTGTTACTACAAAAACTGTTAAGTGACATACATACAGAACCATTGTTGTAAGCAGTGTTAAAAGTTATTTCCATTTTTTTCTTAACTCTCATTGTCTTCTTCAGCTTCTGCCTTATAAAAAAAATTTGTGTCGTATCTTACTTTTTTTATAGCTGGACAGTAGTCACGAGTGCCAAATCCAATCAGTATAGTTGCCCCAAAGCTTAGAAGTTCCAACGTGCCTTCCCAGCCCCCCCACCCCCACCCCTGCAGTGCCTCGAAGGGACATTTCTGCTATTTCCTTTTTCTGGTGAGGCTCTGGACCGGCCACTTTACACTTTCAAGGATGGTTTCTAGGCCTGTGTTTCCTGATAGGTGGAGGGGGAACCACTTGGCTCCGAAGGCAGAACCTATCAGGAGGATGGAAATGCTGTTTTTAAGGAGGATGTAAACGTTGCAATTAAAAACAACAGAAAGCCAAAACATCTAGGGCAGGCCCTTAATTACCTTGAAAGATTGGAGAAACCGGAGAGCATTGTTTGCTAATGAGAAAAAGGGAGGTAGGAATTCAAACAATGTATTTATGGAGGTTCTCTGTGGCTCAGCTCAGGCTTGCTTTAGGATGGCCCTGAGAAAATTGCTGTTTTGTGCGGGAACTTCCTGAGTTCAGTCACTTTATTCTTCTCTGATTTTCACATTAAAAATTCTCCTTTTAGAGGTGCAACATGCAATGGTTAACAGCTAACGAATTCAAAACGAATCATAAGTCATGGAAGCAAGACCCAGACTCAAATCACAATGACCAAGTTTCTGTATACCTTCCCCCCACACCCCCACCCCCAAACTCACTATCCTGTTTAGTGCTTATCATTCCGGTATGTGTGTGTGTGTGTGTGTGTGTGTGTGTTCCTTAAGCAACATAAATGCAAACATTTTGAAGAGTGTAGTTCTAGTTCTAGATCATTCAAGGTCACGACTGTATGATATTCCATTGTTCGACTGTACTCCAATTTATGTATCCCTCTCCTTTAGACATACAGGTTGTTTCAAATTTATATTTGCTCTTAAAAATAGTGCTGTGGTGGACATTTCTGTAATGTTCTCTTGTGTGGCTTTTTTTGAGAGGTTGTCTAGTGAGTGAAATTGAGGCATCACCGGGTAGATGCATCTGTGACTGTATTAGAAAATCCCTCATTTTCTCCACATTAGGCACCCTTTAGAGCATAAGGTTTGCATTGCTTCACATTCTTGGCAATATTTGATAATGTCAGACTTTTACATTTTGCCAGTACCGCAAGTCTAGTGATGTAAAAGCTATCTTGTGATTTTATTTTATATTTCTCGAATTCCTAGTAAGATGGGACATCTTTGCCTATGTGCATTGGCCATTTATATATCCCCTAGGAAATGTTTTCTCACATGCTTTGCCCTTTTACCCACCTGGTTATTTGCCTTCGTTTTATTGATCTACAGAGAACTCATTAAATTCTGCCTCTGATGTCTCACGTAGCTGCTTTCAAAGGGAGGTGTAGAGGTACCTCACTGTCCCCTCCCTGCCAGGGAGTTCAAACCCCAGCAACAGCCCTTATGTATGACAGAGGGATGATTACACCCACTTTTCAGAGGTGGCATTTGTGAAACGCTCCTTGCAGGGTGCCCGACAGCAAGAAATACTTGGTGAGCCTGGAGTTTATTCTCACTCTCCCACTGACTCCTCCTTGTCAGTCTTCCCTAATTGCAGATATTTTTGCAATGGCAACATTCTTAGAAGTTAATGTCATTGGGCACAAGCCATGGTTAATGGCCTCTTTCCAATGGTTTATTTATTCATTAATTTATTTTTATGAAGTGAAACCATTTCTCCACAGATCCTTTACATCATTCTGAGAGCAGGTGTAAAACAGCAATCTTTGTAATGGAGGCATCACTGAGTTCAGCCGGGTTGACTTTTACCTTCAGTCTATTTGCTCCTTAGACGAGGTTGTGATGTGTATTCATATACACGAATGTGTGTTTTATACAATACACAGTGGCTTTTATTTGTTCTAGCTAAATATCCGCTGATTTCCCACTGAACCCAACCCGCACGTCAAGTTCCCCAGTGAGGATGAAGCAGAGATATGTTCACATGTAATGGTCAAATGCTCTGAAATGCAGGATTAGGCTGGGGTTGGGAGGGCGGGGGTGGAAGTTCTACCGCGATCTTCATGCCTTTCAGGTTCTTCAGTTCTCACATTTGTAGTCTCTAGGAGACTTGAAATGTACAGCAGCAATTCTGTGCCAGGCTTTTGTTGCTGAAATGAGCTTCCAGAGAGGGAAGAAGCAGCAGCTTGGGTTTCCTGAGGTCCTAGGCCTGCCCCTCCCCCAGGCTCGGTGATCCCTTCATTCACTCATTCACTGAGCATTCATAGATATCTGGGGAAAGAGTTCTCCTTCTAGAAGGAACAACTAGTACAAAATTTCTGAAGGAGGAGAGAGTTTGCATGTTTCAAAATAGCATAAAGGCAGCCAGGCCAGTGTGAATTGAACAGAGTGAATAAGCAGAAATGCTGGATAAAAGAAGTCACAGAGTAGGCTGGAGCTAGACCACCCAAGGGGCCTGTAGGCAATAAAAAGAAGGTTGGATTTGATTCTAGGTAAAATGAAAAGCTATTCGAAGATTTAAAGCAGAAAAGAAATATAACCTTATTTGCATTTTTAAATGTCACATTGAGCATTAAAAACTCATAAAAATGGCTAAAATTATAAAAACTGTTAATACTAAGTGTTGAGAAGGATGCGGGACAAATGGAGCTATCATATACTGTTAGTGGGAACACAAATTGGCACGACTACGTGGGAAAACTATTTGGTAGTATCTTCGGAAGCTAACTCAGCAAATCCACTCTGAGGGATACACCAAGTAGAAATGTATGCATATGTTCACAAAAGAGACATTTGCTAGAATATTCACAGCAGTAGTGTTTATAACTGTAAAAAACTAGAAATTACCCAAATGCCCATCAACAATCGCATAGATAAAACAGGTATGGTTGATTTCATGCGATGGGATCCCATAGAGCCATGAATAAAAACCACGCCCAAGTGTAGGCAACAATATGGACAGATCTCACAGATGAGTCTCACATCCACATAACGTCAAACAAAAGAAAATGGATTTTAAAACAGACATCATACTACTTGATTCCATTTACATAAATTTCTTTTTTTTTTTTAATATATGAAATTTATTGTCAAATTGGTTTCCATACAACACCCAGTGTTCATCCCAAAAGGTGCCCTCCTCAATTTCAAAAACAGGAAAAATTAATCTCTGCTGTCAAAAGTCAGAATGGCCGTTTCCCTGGCTGTCAGTATCTTGGGGGACACATAACAGGGATGCTCCCATGCTGATCACCTTCCTTTCTTGATTTGGATGCTGGCAGTATGGACAAAATGTGTCTGTGAAACTTCATGGACCTGTTTCTGTATGTGTTCCTTTCCAGATGTAGGTTATACTTCAGTTAAAAAAAAAATCAGGGGCGCCTGGGTGGTTCAGTCGGTTGAGCATCTGACTTCGGCTCAGGTCATGATCTCACAGTTCGTGGGTTCGAGCCCTGCATCAGGCTCTGTGCTGACAGCTCGGAGGCTGGGGTCTACTTCAGATTCTGTGTCTCCCTCTCTCTCTGCCCCTCCCCTGCTCACGCTCTGTCTCTCTCTGTCTCTCAAAAATAAATAAATGTAAAAAAAAATTATAAATAAATAAATAGATAAAATCAAAGGCAATTTACTCTCGATATGGCATGAAAAATTGGTTATGAGGAATCAGGTAGCAAGTAGAGAAACGTGGCCCCAGGTAGGAGGCTACTGGAGTAGATCAAGGAATATCCAATCAAAGCAGAAAAGTTAAATTACGGACCATTCACCTGATAGGCTTAATCATCACTCAGAAATCACATTTCCAATAATAGTAATATAGGCAAATGTTTTTACTAAGTAAGGGTATTAAACTGCTCATATTATATGATCCCAGCTTTATCAATAGAAAGACAATAAAATGTTAGTAATAATTTTTAAGTTTGTAAGATAATGGGTGAATTTTTCTTACTTGTATTGTTTAGAAATTTCTGCATTCTCTCAAACCAATAATGTTTCCATAATACAAAAAGGTTGTTTTTTTTTTTAAACTCACTTAAGAAAAATGGTTCTCATACAATCAACTCACAGAGGCATTACTGTCCCCACTTGCCAACAGCCTCCCTAAACTTTTACTCCCTAATTCCCCGGCATCATTATGCCCACCCCCGGCCAACTTTATTTATGCCTTACGTTCTCCCATCCAAAATCTCCAATAGCTTCCTTATACCAACTCCGAATCAAAAAAGGCAGATATTTTAGTCAGGGATTTAAGACCCTCTACCATACGAATTCATTTCCCGAAGTGCTTTCTCCTTTCACACTATTCTCTGTGACAAGGTTTAAGTGTTTTCTGACTTTAGAATTTTCCCAGTGTCTGGCATAACATGAGGCACATCATTAACACTTTAAAATAATCCAAAAGTAAACTTGAGAGCAAAAATATCTCCCCTGTATTTGAGAATCTAAGGGAGGACGTGGGGTCCAGGTTTTAGAAATAAGAACTCAGAAGAAGGCAGAATTGTACATTTCCTCTTAACAGTAGTGTTCAAACGGATGGCCACTGTGCACAGCTGTGAAGGCGACAGAGCAGCTGTGTCTCAGGCTAAGCAGGATGAGTGACGTAAGATGGCAGAGGAGAGAAACAGGAGTGGCAGCCAGGCAGGATTAACCACTTGGGCGAAGCAGAAGGGGGTTCCCACGGAAGATGTTAAACATGCAATCCCCTCTCACTAAAGAAGTCCCAGGAGTCTCTCTCTCTCAGGATATATTTAGTGAAAGGAAAACCAGGGAACCTTGAGAAATGGTATTCCTGCAGGTCATCTCAGACCCAGAAGTATGAACTAAGCTACACTTGGGATCACTTCCAGGTCAAAGATTCTGAGAAAAACAAGTTTCGCTGACTTTCACTCTGAGCAAATTAATCTCCCAACTCCCAGCACAAGCCTGGAGGAGTCTCAACAGTATCCTTTGGGGCTAGATTCAAGTGGGACAGGCTCAACTGGTCTAACAACTACACATGTTTCTGACTACAGTGTTAATATTTGGGCTGCAGATTTAAGGTGAACAAACACAGGGTTTATGTACTTTAATCAGCCAAAACCTGACCAACATGTGTTTAGATGAGCATGTTTTTGTTTTGAAAGGCTAATAGTCACTTTAAATAGTGTCTTCTATTTCCTGTAATTCTCCTCCCTAAAACTAATATTTGCATAAAACTAATATTTGCATAAACACACACACACACAAAGTCATATTTTGGTTGTAAAATAAATGTTGGCATACCAAAAAGAAGTCCCTCCCACCTGTCTCCCCATGTACATTTTTATGTGTAATCTATTTTTCATATTTTATGAATTTTGACTACTGTCCTGATCCATTTGTGCATCTAAAAAAGTAAAAAAGGAACAACTTTCCCCATTCCAACTCCAGAACATTCTCTTCCCACCTGCTACCCCCTCTGTGACTTTCACATCAAGCCCAACTTACCACACTAACAGATTCTCATCTCTAAGGTGAAAAGATTTTCTTCTGACAAATAGATCTCCTCTAGCTTGAGGAGATCTGATTTTATAACTATATGATACTTATAAGTCCCCCAATTAATATTTGGGAAACCTACTGCAGGTGACCCTGGAACCGTGAGCAGTTCAAACCTGTGTTGTCCCGGGGTCAAGTGTACATTAAAAATAACTAGTCAGATCCTGACTTGCTAAAACTGGATTAAGTAAAAGTTATTATCATTTTTAGAAGTTAACACCAAGATAATATGCCCTCCTCTCCCTCCATACCCAAAACTTCATAATCTGAAAAAGCTATGTTGTGGCTAAAGGAATTGGGGGATGCCTGGGTGGCTCAGTCCCTGTCTCTTGATTTCAGCTCAGGTCATGATCCCAGTGTTGTGGATCAAGCCCTAGCTTGCGTTCCATGCCGAGTGTAGAGCCTGCTTGAGATTCTTTCTCTCCCCCCATGTGCTCTCTCCCCGCCACTCTCTGAAATAAAAAATCCAAAAAATTAAAACTAAGTTTGTTTTATATGTATTGAACAAAAGGCAAAATTTTTAAAAAAATGTATCTTGGGATTCTTTCTCAGACACCAGACAGGGTCTTTCCACATATAAAAACCTTGAAACACAGGTTCCCTAGGTTGTCCTATTTCACAAATGAGAAAACAGGAGACACAAAACAACGAAGTGCCTTGCTCTAGTTTCAAAACTGCGACAGTGCAGGAATTTATATTCATGTTTTTTCCACCAGATGGCACCCTTACTGAGAAACATTTCTAGAGACAAAAACAAAACAAAACAAAACAAAAAAACAAAAAAAACCCAACCAAACAAAAACACCCAGAAAACAGAAAAACAAAAACCCTATTCTAAGGAAGTTATTTAGTAAAGAGAATAAAAATCCTCATGACCAAAAAAACAAAAACAAGAACAAAAAAAACCACTTCTAAATGATTTTTTTGAATGGTTGTTAGCCTTGACTTTGTGTTGTTTGCTAAAAAATATATTAACTGGTAAAATAACCAAAATATGCTAAAAAAACTGAATTTTTCCAGTGAGAAATTCTGTATAAGCAAGTTTTCTGGATAGCTGATCCTGAAGTTTTCTAAGTTCTTGCATTTTTTTTTCATTTTTATTGAAAAATCCTTCAGGAATGTGTTAAATCCCTTTACTTTTTAAAAAATTTTTAATTAAAAATAATGTTTTTTATTTGAGAGAGAGCATGGGGCAGGGGGCCAGAGGGGGAGGGAGGGAGGGAGAGAGAGAGAGAGAGAATCCCAAGAAGCTTCCATGCTGTCAGTGCAGAGCCCAACATGGGGCTTGAACTCAAGAACTGTGAGATCAGGACCTGAGCCAAAATTAAGAGTCAGGCGCTCAACCGGCCGAGCCACCCCGGTGCCCCTGACTCCCTTTCTTTAGACATTAGACATCCATTAAAGCCCACTGTCAGCAGAGGGTCAGCTTGGACGAACACCAGTCCCCACCCCTTGGTGATACAGAGATGCCATGGCTGAGGGGAGCAGGGCTCCTGGCCTTGGTGTCACGCAGCTCTATCTGGCCACTTGTACTTTATTTTTCTGACTGCTTTACTTCCTCCTTGGTGTCAGTTGCCACTTCTGGTTTATTACTCTTCTCTCTCCAATTTGCAGATTCCCATATGACGTGAGGTAACCAGGTGTATTCACAGAATGACTACTAAGCAAACTCCCATTTGCTGAGGGCCTGCTGCACGCTAGGCACTTTGCCTGTCAGAATGTACTTCATCTTTCTAACCCTTACACAACTCAGTGAATTCGATATTATACCCATTTTATAGGTGAGGAAACTGGGGCTCAAATAGTTTGTCCAAATTTGCACAGCGAGTCCGAGGCAGGATCTAAGATGGGTCCTCAGACCCCAGGCTGACCTGCCTCCCCAGGCCGGCTCCCCAGGTGCCACCAGAGCCCCTCTGCTTGCTGAGAATCTCTCTGAAGCGAGAACAGAACAGCACCGACCATGCAGAGGGCTCTCTGATCTTTAGAGTTTGTGAGCGTGGTGAGCTCGCATTGTGGACACGTTGGCCAATTGTGTTCACCTCTTGGGTCAAAGGAGGAACTCAATGAAACCTTTTGCAAAATGTGAAACAGTCCATACAGATGTTGCCCTTGTCTTTTTTGGACTCATAAAGTGTTAACAGTAATAAAACTCACATTTTAATCCATTTAAAAAATTTTTTTCAACGTTTTTTATTTATTTTTGGGACAGAGAGAGACAGAGCATGAACGGGGGAGGGGCAGAGAGAGAGGGAGACACAGAATCGGAAACAGGCTCCAGGCTCCGAGCCATCAGCCCAGAGCCTGACGCGGGGCTCGAACTCACGGACCGCGAGATCGTGACCTGGCTGAAGTCGGACGCTTAACCGACTGCGCCACCCAGGCGCCTTTAATCCATTTTAGAAGCAAGCAAACAAATGGAGTAGAGTTGAGGCTAGAGATGGGATCCAGAGCTCATTGGCTGGCTCGTGGACCCTGAATTCCCCAGACAGAAGGTGTCCTCACCCTACATCAGACCTGGGAGTGTGATCCAGCAAGCCCAGGGCAGGGCCGGCATGGAAACAGATTTTAATGAGGATTCTCAATACCAGCTTTTGCCAATTTTATTGGAAAACAAGTACAGTCCATTGATCAGTGATACATGCTGTACATGAATCTGTGTTTTACTATATAAAAATACTTGGTATCTGCTTAGAATTGTACAAACAAGTTTTTAAAAACCCTTCATCATTAACCAATAAAAATATAATTTATCAAAAATACCACTGAGAAAAATGGCTCACTACCTTTTCTGTTATTGCAAATAAACAAAGGGAGGTGGAAGAAGGAAGATATAAATTCTGCTAAGCCAGTTTTTGACAACTGGAAGCGAAATGCTTTATGGCAAACTCTCCTTTAAACACTCACACAAACAAAAAAAATTACCATCAGATAATGCAGTAAAATCTAATTAATGGGAAAGGCCTGAAAGGAAGAGCTTAAAAGAGGTTTTCAGGGAAAACAATAAAACAAAGGAAGTTCCCAGAGAACTAGGAGTGTAGCGCCTTCCCCCGGAATCCCCCCTGGAAGGACAGGGAGTGACAGGCGACATGCACTTTCCTGTTGGGGCTCCTCCTGGTCCCAGGGCACATCCCCTGATTCTTGGCCCTCCAGAAATTCCAGGTGCAAATGCCGCTGGTAATTCTTGGTTGTTCTCCCCGCTCCTTACTTTCTGGCCAACTTTGCTGCTAAGTCTAATGTTCGGAATTGGCTTTCGTGACACTACACAGCAAGTATATTTTACAGATGACAGACTAAAAATGATCAGCAACATAATACGTTTTAAGCATCTGATAGGCCTTTTGGGGGCATAACAGCCCCCCCGCCCGAGCCCCACAGACTTCTGGCTACAGTTCGTGTATATGCTGGCAAATAAAGATAAGGCAGTTTTTTAAAAACAACAACAACAACAACAACAACAGTCTCAAAACAGCACTATTATGCAATGCTGTCAGATTGGATCTAAGAAAAAGCAGGTAGAAAGAGAAGAGGCAAAGCATTCAACTCTGTTTCTGTCTGGCTCTAACTGCTTTCAGGGGTAAAAAATATGCTATATAAGACTGTGTTCACCCATAGCATTAAGCATAAAAAATAAAAAAAACATAGGGCCTGTCCATGTTCATACAACTTCTAAAAATGGTGCCCGTGCCCCTCAGCAAATGGCACATGAACTTGGCTTTGCAGTTTTCCAGGCTTTCTCTAAGGACTATCATCACGTTTTAAAAAACCATGTCCTAGACCAAAACAGCAACTTGCTTTCATTTTTAATTCACTAAGAAATATCTACCTTTTGGGAAAGACTATATGACAGCAGAAACATTTTCCGTGAACTCGAAACAATTTTTGTAAATTCCAACACTCAAAAGTTTAGAATTTGGTTTCTTAAAGAAAGCATCTCTAGACTCAGCCACCATCTCAGAAAACAGTCATTTCTTCTCACAAAAGTGCCAGGGTAGGGGCGAAGGGGACACTCGATGACCTGAAGTCAAGCGTTCAGGACACTGCACTAAGAAGCCAGCGACAGAGCTAGAAGCCCTACGTCTGACAGCACTAAGCGTGATTTAAAAAACAAAAAACAAACAAAAACAAAACAAAACAAAAAACAGGTCACTTCTTTTCTCTATAAAATTAGAATGATTGTAAAAAATATGAGAATCTGTGGACAGTTTTCAACAAGAAAGCCCCACACAAATCTATGTCACATGTGCTAATTACTCGTGAAGCCACCGAAGACTACAAGAGACAGCCCCTCCTGCAGAGAGCAGGGTCTCTCTAGTTGGGACACAGAACCACCTTCTCATAAAGTGACGGCCAGCAGACTAAGTGCCATCAGACTGAGAGCAGAGAGCAGGTGTCTCAGGGCAGTTTCTTGGGGAAATCTCAGAGAAACAGAGTTGGGGTAAATTTTGAATTTCATACAACTCTGGGGGTTGGAGAAAATTCCAGAAGACATTCTGGTCGGAGGAGACTGGAAGGAGAAGCAGAGATGAAGGAACACTAGGGGCAGGTGTGGAAGTGCGCAAAGGCTGACCTGGGAGTTCACAGAGCAGGACAGTGAGGGGCACAGCTGTGCGGACAGACTGGGGGTTTGGGGGCAGCAGTGGCAAAATGCAAATGCGTAATTGGGCTTTAGGTCCTAAACCGGGAGAGGTGTTTTCAGTAGGAACAGGAGGAGCTTGGAGCAGCATTTTATGAAGGAAGGCTAATCCGTGGGCCAGGTGTGTGACAGAGAGGGAGGAGGAAGGGATTGGGAAGCTGTCCTTCCAAAGACATGATGAGTCAAGTGGAATGCACAAGAGGAAGGTGCTACAGAAGGGTCACTCCAGGGGGGAAGGCCTCCAGAGTGGATCTATTCTCTGCTACTCCTGCTTTTGAAATGCCCTCTCTCCAGCAGAAAGCTAAGGTGATTTCAAAAACATGCGATCCTTTTTTCACTGAAATGAGAATTTTAAAGGGCTGTGAAATGAAATTCAGTCTCTGGAAACAGACTGCTGGCTGTTGATGGGTAGGGAAAATGCGAAGCAAATGGAAAGTTCTCCAAGCATACTTCTTCCCTCCTCTGTGAAATACCAGTCTCACTTTGCCTGCAGCACTGCCAAGGAAAGCCTCTGGGGTGGCCAGTGACCATGCTATCCCCGGGGGCTGGGTCACAGCCGCCCTCCTTGGACTGTGGACAGCTCCATAAAAACATTTATAGATGATAAATATTTCCTGATTGTTCTTTCCTCTCATTTGCTGTCCTGGTGCCTGTTCTCAGCAGTTCAAACATTTGGACAGGGCATTTGTTGCCTTTTAAAAAGGACTGCCAAGCTCTCGGTTCTGAATTGCCCTGACCTGCTATTGTCACCACATCCTGCTCCCTGAGCAATCCGATTCCAGGTGACCTCAAGGATAAGAGACTCTACACGTGCATTTTATGACTGTACAGTCAGTGAGGGCACAGCCTGGCCTGCAATGCCAGAAGACAGGAGTCACCCAAGGAACTCTTGGCCAAGCTTCTCCCTGCTACCCGAGAGGCACATGCACCTCCCTCTGAAGCTTTTTCTTCGAGTCTGGTCTCATGGCCAAGGACAGTAACTGGTGTTTGGATGAAGGTGGCTGCCGCTGGACGGGCATGTGGTACCTGACATTCTTCCAGAACCTTGTCTTTGCAGATTGCACGCCCTCTTTAAAGTCCCCTGACCAGCGTATGGCCCCATGTTTCCGCTTAATGAATTTAATGGTTTCTGGCATTTTCTCATAGTCTTGGATCGTCTCCAGTTCAAGCAGGACAACTTTAATCCCATCCTGAATGAAAGCATTGTACATTGCTATCTGCTCTTCAGATGAATTCTCCAGCCAGCCCAATCCTGATGCCTCTGGGACCAAAACGATGATCAGTCTTCTGCTTTTCTTTATGTTTTCATTAGTGACGTCAACAATGTCTGAAAACAGGAAGCCCAGCAGAGTAAGTAAAATTTCAATTTATAATCATTCTCTCCCAAACCAAGACCCGACCCCCATCCCCTATGTCGTACAATGTTTTTTTCTCATCCTAATTAAGATTAAAGAAGCTTCTGATTTTATAGACCAGCTTAACACCTGGCCCACAAAAGTTGAATATTTCACTTAGAACTCAGAATACTCCTGGTATAAACTTTAAAGCCTTAAACCATTTGATCTCTTCCACTCTTATTTTACTGTCTCAGTTGTAAAGTAACCAGTGGATCTAACTAGTTCTGAAGTTTTCCAAAACTAAATAAAACTTCGTCAATTCTTGTGCCAACAAAATACAAGAAAAGTAAGTACTTTTTGCAGTTAATAGATGTGGAAATCATCACTACCAACCACTGGGGAGTTCTTAAAACTGCCAAATATATACACCTATGCCACAGTTCTTCTAGAAAGATGAAACCTAGCTTTAGCAATTATTTTTACAACCAGACTGGTTTTTTTTTTTTTCCGTGACACACATACCTTCCCCAACATAGGCGTCCCTTCCATAAATGAACAGCTTATATCCACACTGTTTTTCCAAGACCTCAGGCAAGACTTTAAACACAAAAATATCTGAGTTCGAGGTGGACCCTTCCCCAAGGGTCTTTGGATATAGTATATATGCATCATAGGTCTTTCCATCTGAAGCTAGAGGGGAAAGTAAAATATTTAGATGTATTTGGATCCAATCTATCTGGACCAAAAGATTTGGTAAAGTCAATACCCCAAACATGCATTTCGGAATGAATTATTAATTTTGTGTGGGGGATGGTATGAACGAAGCAGCAATGCCAAAGTACAACAACTTTTTAAAGTGTTCATTGACAAGTTTCTATTTATTGTGCTTTACACTATGAAGGTGTTCTTATGTTGTTGAATGGCCATCTCAGGTGCAGAGATTGTCTATCTCTTGGTCTGGGAACTATCCTTACTTCACTGGTCTTATCTTCTTCCCCAGTGTCTTGGCCCTGAATTCTATCATTCTTCCTTTTATGTATAAATGCAGTATTGGGTTTTTTTTTTTTTTTTGCAAGATTTAAACAAAAGAGAAAGCGAGAGGTTCCCTGACACATGAAAATCATTATTTCTTTCTTTTGAAGACAGATCATGGGGTCATCTATGTCCTAACCAGCTTGGAGCAGGCCCTCAACAATGCATATTGGATTTACAAACAGATGCTCTCAATGCCTGTCTACCCCACCATTATGAACACTAAAGCAGTAACCTGGAAAACAATGCTATTTAGTCTATTCAGTTCCAAAACTACAATTATGTACACAAATAGCTACTATTCTTGCATATGCCACATTTCATTTTAAAATTTAAGTAAACACCCTCTCAGCCATCTTCTACATCGCTTGACTACCCCTTATCTCCAACAAGGAAATATTGCATAGAATACAAAGTTGTACCTTTTGGAGGGAGAAAATCATAACAAGAATCCCTGTACCAAAGCACAATGTCAACCTTGAAGATTTTGTAGATGAAAACAGAGCATGTAATTACTAGAGTTAACATGACAAACACACCGATTGTGTGCTTCTTGAAATCAGGGACTATGGCAGAAAAGAGGAAAAAAAATATATTAGAATCAAAAAAATTAAAAATTTGAGCATACCAAATTAAATATCATCATCCCAGAGAAACCATTTTTGGGATTGGCCTGCAATCCCAAATCCCAGATAATATTAACCTATTCATTATCACAACTTAGTAATGCATACTAATGTACAAAGCCGTCTAGAATTGATACTGTATAAAACTGAGGTGCATTGTATTAAATTTCCACCTAAATCTTATAATACAGTTGACCCTTGAACAATACAGGTTTGAACTGTGTGAGTCCATTTATATGCATTTTGTTTTTTTTTTTTACAATACTATACTGTAAATGTATTTTCCTTATGATTTTCTTAATAGCACTTTCTTTTTTCTAGCTTACTTTATTATAAGAATACAGTATGTGATACATACAACATACAAAGTATGTGTTAATCAACGGTTCATGTTATCCATCACGTTTCCGGTCAACAGTAGACTATTAGTAGTTAAGTTTAGGGAAGTCAAATTTATACTCAAATTTTTGACTGGGAATGGGGGTGTTGGTGCTCCTAATTCCCATGTTGTTCAAGGGTGCACTGTATAGAATAACACAGAAAAAATGCCAAAGACCATAGGATAGAGCACTTCAGAGTAAAACAAGTCAAAGTCACTCAAAAGCCTACAAAAGTTTCTGGAGGTACAAGAGTTAGCTGGGGAAAGCTGAAGTTTGGGGGTAAGGAAAGAAAGGGCTTAGGGATGCCATACAGTATGTTTCACTCTTCCACACTCTCTCAGCTTCACTCTCTAATTATTCATCCAAAGATTACAGCGGAGGAGGGACAGAGAAGTAAGGTGAAGGAGGGGTAATGGGGTGCGGTGTAGAGAAGAAAGAAGACAGTGGCTTCTAAATGACAGGGGCCATGCGGAAAAGAGAAATCTAACAGTTGCATCACTCTACTTTCCCAGTTTGGGTCTTTGATCCATCCGTAGCTGATTCGGGTATCAAACAGAAATCAGGATTGCACATTTTCCAGACTAATATCCAGTTGGCCCAATGAACAGTTCACATTTACAGCCTTAATTAGTGTAGCTTCACACAAGATCATGATACCTGTAGTGTAAATCTTCCAGATTTCTTGTTTTTATTCAAGGCCACCTTGATTATTCTTGTTCTGTTGCATTTCCATGTGACTTTTATTTTTTATTTTTATTTATTTTTAATTTTTTTTAACATTTATTTATTTTTGAGACAGGGAGAGACAGAGCATGAACAGGGGAGGGTCAGAGAGAGGGAGACACAGAATCTGAAGCAGGCTCCAGGCTCTGAGCTGTCAGCACAGAGCCCAACGCGGGGCTAGAACCCACGGACCGCGAGATCATGGCCTGAGCCGAAGTTGGCCGCTTAACCAACTGAGCCACCCAGGCGCCCCTCCATGTGACTTTTAGAATAAAACTGCCCACAACAACACACCCACCCGAACACATACCCACACTTGCACAAATACTGTTGAAATTTGGATTGGAATTTTTTTGAATCCATAGATTCATTTGGGGAGAACTGATATCCTTATAATACTGAGTCTTACAATCTATGAACATTGTATAACCTTAGGTCTTCTCTAATTTATCTCAATAATGTTTTGTTTCTTTTTTAGTTTGTATCACACTTTTGAACAGACTTTGCTAGACTTATTCCTCGGTATTTGATAATTGTTGATACTATTGTAAATGTAATCTTCTAAATTTAGTTTCTGTTTGTTGTTGGTATTTATAGACATACATAGAAATACCATATATATGCACATATATGCATATGTTTATATATAGACGGAAAGACCAGTGATCTTGCTAAATTCATTTACTAATTCTAATAATTTGTCTATAGGTTTTTAAATTTTCCTCCATGTACACATTTATAAATACCCTATTTTTAATTCAACTACAAACAATCAAAATATTACACAAAGATTTTCAATACTGTGTTCGATTACACAGTTGAAGAGAACTAGTGATTTCTGATTTCCTTTCTGCAAAGTGGATATTTAGGCTTCCCCTGTTCATCCATTATTCTGTCATTTACCTAAAAATATTCATCAGATACCTATGATATGCCAGATTTAAGTCACTACTAGCTCTGGATATAGAATGAATGGTAAGATAAATGGTCAGCACCATCACAGAATTTAAGTCAAGGAAAGAAAACTAAGTATGACAGATACTGTGACAGGGACACAGGGTTCTCTGAAGTATGTAATAGAGACACTAACCTCGTCTCTTTGGGCAGAGAGCTTGTTAAGAGCAGGCAGCAAGACAGAAAGCTTCCTAGAAGTAGTTCAGCTGACAAGTGAAAGAATAGAAATTTGCCAGGTTAAGAGGAATCCAAGAGCTTCTAAGCAGAGGAAATAGCATTGCAAATCTCAAAGTCATGGAATCTTGCAACAGGAAACCAAAACTTCATTTCAAATATTTTGTTGTTTACCTGGATGTATCAATTGGATATATGCTGAATTTATACCATCTGTATTCTTGGCTACACAGGTAAATGGATATAGATAAAATCTACTTTCCACTTCTGAAATATTAAGTACTGTGATGATTGTGTTCTTTCTTTTGGTTGAAGGATTTTCCACTCTGTTCAAAAGAAAGAGAATACATGAAGTTGTTTGAGTAAAACTACTACAACTGAGACATATACACATGGTTTATCTCTTTATTCGCCACATGAATTACAGCAGAAGTTATCACCAGCCCTAAGCACAGGGATAATAATCAGGCTGTTGGCAACACTGATATGAGATTTTATAGCCCAAAGACCACAGTCAGTGAAAGATTCAGTAGCAGAGATCATGTTAAAATTATCAGCTTCCAAGAAGAAAAAAATGGATGCACATGCTAGTCACCATGGGGCACTGAGAAGAACGCACGAAACAGGAGATTGGGACAGATGACCAAGGAGAATGCTAAGGAGTCAGGAGCTGATCCCTAGAGAGGAATCAGAAAGCCACTAGAGACTTGAGAGGTAGAGTGCCAGGCTCTTGGCCCACCTAATGAGTCTTTCCTAAACTGCTCTTAAAAACCCAGAATATCATGAAGGGTAATTCAGGAAAGTTGCTTCATTAGAATTCTGTAACACATCTACCTATGGTCAAGAGAAAGCCTTCCAAGTGGTTCGGAATTTACACCATGAGGACATGTATTTTTACCTTAAGTGTGTAAGTTCTTATAAATCCTGTTTAGCTCAGCAAAACTCAATATGGGCAGCAAAGGGTCAAGGGCCAGTCAACTGCCAACTAACTCTTGCTATTCAATGAAACCATCAAGGTTGTATAAAGCATGATATGAAGTGTAATACCAAAACTTCTCGGTTGCACAATAGGCTTTTAGCATACTTACGGCAAATAATCCTCCACCAACACTGGGTCGTCTTCATCAATTAATGACCCATTCCGAGCATGATATGAAGTGTGATACCAAAACTTCTCGGTTGCACGATAGGCTTTTAGCATACTTACGACAAATAATCCTCCACCAACACTGGGTCGTCTTCATCAATTAATGACCCATTCCACTTCCAGTAGACAAAGTCACTCAACTGGCCACTGACATTGCAGATCAACTGTAGCCTGGATCCTGCAAAGCAATGTATTTTTAATCAGAGCTATTGATTTTTATCTGATCTATCTAGATTAGTAAATGGCTATTGATTAAAAATTTTAAATTATAGACAAGTACAAAGAGAAAGAAAAATTGCCCTTAAACCTACCACTCGGAGAGAACCGTGATTAGTAACTTCATGTATCTCATTCTTTGTGTATACGTGAAATTTTTAAAATGAAACATTATTGTCTACTATTTATAAATATTGTATACTGGGAACTTCAGCTCACATGATCAGCCTTCCAAAAGAGGCCGTTTCATGGCTGCTTAGTATTCTGTAATACAGATCTACTATGATTAATGGCTTTTCTATTGCTAAACACAATTTGTTTCTAATTTTTCATTATTAGGATTAATATTCTAATGAACACCCTTGTGCATCAATATTGTACATATCCTGAAGTATTACTTTGAATCTGGAAGTAGAATTAAGAGATAAACATATTTAAAAACTCATCCTCCCTCTTCCAAATGAGACTGTACATATCTACACTTTGTCCAGCAGGGTATGTGAATGCTATCTCACCCCCAAGCCCCCAGATTCCAAATATATTTGCTTAGTCATTGTCCAATGAGAGAATTAAAAACACCATTTAAATTTTTGTGTGAATTTCTTGGGATACCTGGGTGGCTCAGACAGTTAAGCGTCTGACTCTTCATGTTGGCTCAGGCCATGATCTCACGCTTTGTGAGTTGAGCCCCACATCAGGCTCTGCACAGACAGTGTGGAGCCTGCTTGGGATTCTTTCTCTCTGCCCTTCCCTGCCTTTCTCTCTCTCTTTCAAAATAATAAAGAAAGAAACTTTAAAAAAAAAAAACAAAAACATTTCTGCATTTCTTGAAATCATGGTGAATGGACATCTTTTATAAGTTCAGTATCGGTTTGTTTTTAAGAACTGTTTGTTATGCTTACTGTCCATTATTTAATTGCTTCTTATATTAACTCCACTGCTGTATGGGAGCTCTTTATTCACTGAGGATATTAACGTTTTATCATACATGAAAACTATTCCAAATAACTTTCAGAGTTTGTTGCTTTTGTTTTATTTCGGTCTCTGGAAATTCTTTGATATCTCTCTCTCTCTCTCTCTCTCTCTCTCTCTCTCTCTCTCTCTCCATCTCTCTCTCTCTCTCCCCCTCCCTCCCTCTCTCCCCTTTTTTGGTCAAATTTCTGTTTTATATGTTTTCACAATTTTTTCTAAAAGCTTTACCACCAAATCAGGATAATACCCAAGTACATTTTCATTGAGGTATATAATGTTTTCATTGTTCTGACTGTTTTAGTTCTTTACTCTGTCTAGAATGTAACTGGGTATGGTGTGAGGGAGAGATTTAACTTCATGTTTTTATCCAAATAGCTCATTTATAATTTCAGAACCCCTTATTGGATAATAATTTGTAATGCCACTTTTGTCATAAAATAAATTATTTGGGACTTTCTTGGTTGAGCTAAATGTGTATAGTGATGTCAAGGGTACCACAATCTTAATTACTATAGTTTTAGGGTAAACATTGGTATTATTTAGAGCTCTTCTTGTCAATACTATTTTAATAATCTCATCATTTTAATATTCTGGGTGAATTTAAGAATCACTTGCAAACTTTTGAGCCCATTCATATTTTTGTCAGAATTCCATTAAAACTATAATTTTAGGGGATCCTGGGTGGCCCAGTTGGATAAGCATCCACCTTCAACTCAGGTCATGATCTCACAGCTCTGGGTTCGAGCCCTGCATGGGGCTCTGTACTGACAGCTCAGAGCCTGGAGCCTGCTTCAGATTCTCTGTCTCCCTCTCTCTCTGCCCCTCCCATGCTCACACTCTATGTGTCCCTCTCTCTCTCAAAAATAAATAACCATTTAAAAAATTTAAAAAAAATAAAACTACAATTTTAAGAGTTGATATCTTTACAATCTCTAGTTTTCCATACAGGAAAAACATACATTTCTATTAAAGTTTTCCTTAAATTGGTGTTTCTCAAGACTGTTTCCATTATTCTCCCTTTTGAGTCTTTTTAGACATTTTTACCCTAATTGACTACCTCCCCATGAATTTTTAATACCACAGACATACAGTATATCCGTTGACTGAGATTTTTTTCCTCTAAATACCAATTTTATCCCCACTGGAAACAACATAGCTCCCATTCCTTGTCAATATGCATGCTTTAAATCTCAGTTTTCCTGATATTTATATGTCAGAATTTTTTTCTCCCCTCTAAATCCTATTTATTTTTAAAAGATTTTGCCAAGAAACTATAGACATCTCTATGACATGTTGCAAACAGGATCTCTTTCCCCATTATGTTTTCTAGTTGGTTACTGCCAAACAAGTTCACCATTTTTAGAATATTGATTTTGTTACAAGCATTTTATGTATTTTAATGAAGTTGTTATAGACAATGTCCATTTAAAACCCATATCCCCAGGCCAAAAAGTACAAATAAAATTAAAAAGTGCAGTGTTCTGTGGTATACACTTGTGTATGAATAACTTTACTGACTGCTTATGAAAAGCAGAACTTTTCGGGGATCTTCTGACAAGATTTTTCTTTAATCTTAAAATGCTTTCTCTTCAGTGACACCATCTTTGGAGTCAGTCACTATTCTCACCATCTCTATGCCACCTCGACGCCAACCTGCTATTCCTCTTCTTTGGGGTCAGACCCCCAGATTTTAAAAGCAGCTTTAAATTAAGGAAAGGCCATTTGCCACAGCTCAGTTCTCTGAGAAACTTCCATCTCCCACTGAAAGCCACAAGTCAGGAGGGAAACAATCACATGCTGGAACTTCAGGGCCAGTTGGAAAGCAGTATGAAAACTCACGTCGGTCTTATTCACCACAAGCCTGAAGAAGCATGGTCCTGGAAAAGATGGCCCCTCTGTGCACACACGTAATTTATAAAAAGGAGAGGGCAAAGGAAGGAGACTGAGGCTCGATTACTAAAAATCAGCACCATGAAAACAAATGATAATGACTAATGGACACCAGAACTCAAATTACCAGAGGTTTTAACGAGGTGAGGTGACAGTCTTCAGTTCCATCTTGAACGCCACAAAAGAACTGTTTTTAAAAGTAAAAAGGGACTGACGGGAAAGAAGGAAAGATAAAAAGAATATCTAAACTGCTGAAGGACCCTATTTGCTCCTGATATCCTGATAAACCTCAATCACTTCTTCTTCCTCCATTCCCAACTCCTTCCGACTGTGATTATCAGCAATTCTCTGACCTTTGAAGAGAAGCCTGAGTGAATTCACTGGAACTCCCAGTCTTTGACAGTATGGTTCTTGGTGTTTCTTGAGACACGTTGTCTGTCCTCTTCACTTCAAAGTGAATCTCACTGCGATCCTGGCCAACCACTCTGAGTTTAATGTGTGCTCTTTCCTTCTTATCCCGCAAGTCCCCACTTGAAGGCTTTGACTCCTGGTCAGACATGGTGATGATGGCTTCACCCAGGGTCTCCTCCTCACAGCAGTGGCCTTGGAGAAGTAGGCCTTCGCTCTGGGATTCACAAATCTATCTCTTCCCCACAGCACACCACCACAGCTGGAGGGACTTCTGCTATACCTAGAATATTAATTTTATATCTGGCCAATTAGTAATATATTAATTCTAATTTTAATAATAAAGTCATTTTCTCCCTTACAGTAAGCATGACTTGGTTCCTTTACTTATGGTTGTATCGGTGGGCACTTCTGAAATATGTTAAGTAATGCTGGTTATGTGGGCATCTTTGTCTTGCTCTTGACTTCAGTGAGGGGGTCTATACCTGTAGAAGGTCTAACACAACAGTGGCTCACCATGAAGAATGTTAGTGACTACTGGTTTGAACTGATGTTATTTATTAAGTTAAGGAAGTATCCCTCAGTTCCTAAGTTATTTTACTGGTAATTTGTATTGAATCTTATCAAATGCCTGTTAGACCTACAGGGTAATCATAGGACAGGGTGATGGGTGCATCAGACCAACATGATACATTAAAATATAATAACATATGATATATTAAAATATGTTTCTGAATATGAAGCTATTTTTAGATTTGGAGATCAATGTCACCTAAACTATAGAGCTCTAAAGTGTACACATCTAGAACAAGAATTCTTAACAGGGGCTATGGCCACCAGGGCAAAAAGTGGATCTTGGGCAAGAAAATCCTTAGACATTGCAATGGTTTGTGACCCTGCAAAGTGCACGGTACATCAACAGATATACAATATATCTGTGGCATTAGAAAACTGAAGAAGGGAAGAAAATAGGGTGGGGGTAGGGTGAATGCCTTTTTAGGCTCTACAGGGGAGCAGTAATGAGGAGAAACAAAAAAGCATTGCTCTAGATTACTAGAATACTGCTCTAGATTCTATATTGGCTTATATGTAATTGTGAGTTTTCACATCTTTGTTTTTTTATATCTGTGAATGCCTTTATATTACCTCCCGCCATTAATAACTGCTTGGACACATACAGCATCCATTGGTCCCAAACTTTTACCTTCTAATCTCTGTACAACTATTCACGGTCTTCATGCAGTTACTTTCACAGAAGAGAACTTTATATGCCAACCTGGTGTTTGATCCTCTGATATAAAAATCTGTTTTTATGTTTGGGCCAGTGGTTTTCCATAAAATTTTCAGTGACAGCAGAAATGTTCTATATTTGTGCTAATGCAGTAATCACTTGTCACATATGGTTATTAAGCCCTTGAAATATGGCTACCACGACTGAAGAACTAGTTTTTAATTGAACTAAATTAACTAATTTACTTAATTTAAATTTACATGTACATAGTCACATATCGCTGGTGGCTATAGCATTGTATAGTTTAGGTCTGGATGCTTATAGGATTATGTCTTTGTTCCTGAAATAAAAAATTTTCACTGACTTGATGGTCATCCTAGAAAAAAAAACTTATCCTTTTTGGTCTCTTATCTTATTCTTCTGCCTGAAAACTTAGCTCTGGTCATAAGAAATCCATCCTGTACCAGTCAGATAAATTATACTTCTCATTTCTAGTCCTTTTGAACTTGGTCTTTGGCTAGTGTTTCCATGGGTAGTAAGTATCCACAGGAGAGTGGGGGTGGACAAATCAGACAAGGCTAGATTTTTGTCCTGAGAGGCAGGAAATCCAAAGAAACATTTAAAGACATAATCTGTGCCACTTTCCCACTAATGGTAGGTATATTCAGTAAATAATTTAGGTTATGTGTAGTAAAGGCAGAGTTTATCTTAATCTTGAGTTCAAAATAATGATTTCAGCATATTCTGATTGGAGACCACTTACCCAGACTTGCTTCCATTGTCTCATTAGTTGGACTCACAATTATAGGCTTCACAGGCTTGTCTTCCTCTGAAAGACAAACATCAGCAGGGGTTCTTAGTCACTTACAGAGCAGAATCTCAGCGGATGACAACAGTTAGCAAAATATACCAAAATATATCACATGGAGTCTGGCCAGATATTCCCCTGAGAGCCCAGCGCATATATGGCAGGAGAGAGAGGGCAAGAAGTGAAAGGAGGAGGCCACCACAGAGGCCACGGCAAAACCATGAACGCCTGCCAGAAAGCCTGGGCCCTGCTGAGCCCATCAAGTTTGGTGCTACAAACACACACATATCACCAGGACTCCAGACAAGTGCCTCTTCCTAAAGCAAATCAGGAAAAGCGAGTAGCTGTGGCAAGGTACTTCTGTGGATGAAGCATTAGTAACCAGAAGGACCGTCCAGTGCTAGACCTGCTTGTATTTCGTAATTTTAGTAATGACCCAAGAGTGGAGTGCCAAGAAATTTGGCATCATTTATTAAAAAGGGTGGAAAAGTATTAAGGAGCTCCAGAAATCCATCTGAGTTTTATTTACAAGAAGACGGACTTCAAAGGTTGATCTGTAGCCAAGCCTGAGAAACTATGAGCTGGAATGGCCAGGATTCCACCATAGTCAAAACAAAACAAAACACAAAAGGCAAAAAAACAAAAACAACAACAACAAAGCAAACTCCATCAGAGCAGGATATTGTCTCTTTTGTCCCCTGACGTATACCTAGAACAGTGTGCCTGGCATAGAGTAGATGCTCAATTAATATTTTTGAATCTGCCTTTATGAAAACAAAATATGACCTCATCTCTGATGAAGTATATTATTTCTATAGAAGGGATCAGAAAATGAGACAGAGGGTATTTAAAACATATTTGACCTATCTAAAAAATTCCCTAGTTCTCTCTAAAATTCTGTCTGCCGCTCTGGTTGCCATATGTCAAGAAAGAAGAGAGAACTGATAAAATCTCAGGATGGTAGTGATATAAAGACTGCTGGAAATTATAATGCACTGGTGCTTGTAGGATGTGGGCAAGGAATTAATTTTGATTCGATAAAATTAACGTTTAAAAAATATAAATTATTAGATGATTGAGAACACCTAGCTATAGGTAGGGTGATCATATTTTGGAATTACCTGAGATAGTCCCCATTTTTGCCTCTAGTCCCAGCATAATTACTAGTAAGACTCCTTTAACTTTTAAAGTCCTGGTTAAAGTAACTCTTCTATTACTGAAAGCTTACGAAATCTGATACAGAAAGGTTGAACATTCTGCCCATCTCCAAGTAATGTAGGAGTGCATTTTCTTGTAAAATAGCTTCTAGGGGAAACATAGTTAATAGAGAATTGAAAGCCTCGAGAAGATTTACTAGAAAAATCATCATACACCTTTTTACTTCTCCTCTGTTCTGCACCAGGCACATGACCACAAGTTGAGCATACCTGATTGCTGATCTCCCCAACAGTCTTGGAAGGTTGTATCCCATTACAGAGGAGGAAACAGGCTTAGAGAGGTCAGGCGAGCTAACAAGAAACTAACAAGAGGTAGAGAGTGCTCTGGGAGTGCAACATGTTCCAAAGCCCATCAGCGTCCACCCCATCACACCAACAACCCTCACTGCTACACACTCAGACTCCCCAAGCGAAAGACCTTGGAACTACTCTTCCTCATACACCAGCCACAGGGAACCCCAGAGCTCTCTGGAAGAACCATCTTTAGCCATGCCAAAGAACAAGCCTCTTGCTTCCATTGGAAAACAGCTCTTAACTGTTGGTCGAATTAGCCCTGCATCTGAGGCAGGAATGCAAAACACAGACGCGGTATTAGCAACAAAGACTAAACTAACAGCCATGTGACATTTGGCAAGTCACCAAGCTGCTCTTGGGTTTAGCTCTTCCATTAACAACGAAGGGAATACTAGAATCATGATTTCTGGGCCTTCCCAGGTTCAAACTCCTAGGACTGGAGCTATGACTCACCTAGAGTGAGAAGTTCTATAACCCGGGTAATACGATACTGCTTTCCCAAGTATGTATAGGATGCTTGACAAGTATAGTTCCCCTTATGTGCTGCAGTCACATTCGTCATGATGAGTCTATTTGTCAGTCCAGTAAAGTTCACATTGTCAAGTAGTAGAGGTTTGCAATCCTAGACAGAGGGAGAGGAAGGGAGTATTGAAAACCAATTAATGAATTCCCCCTGCCTACCAGCAAAAGAAACTCTGTTTTTTCACATTGGTAAATGTTTTACAAATGTGTCTATTTATGTGTATGTATGTGTATACACACGCACACATATGTATACATGCACATTTATGTTCATATATATTCATACATATGTGAATTGAAAACCTCAGGAGAATTTACAAAAATAATCTCACACGTCTATTTATTTCTCTTCTGTTTTGCACCAGGCACATGATCACAAGTTGAGCACATGTATGAATACATGTATGACCATGTTCCTTACATACAAGTTTTAATATAGTATGTTTTTGGCAATACTCACAATTACATTTCCAGGATATCAAATGTTTATGCCTATGAGCCTTGCACTTTGAAGACAAGTGAAGACAAATTTATTTGCAAGAAAAACATGTTTGAGGAAAGAATGCTAACACCATATTTTCTTAGTAATGCTGTACTTCCTTTCTTCATTGACATTATTTATTTTGTATTTCTTCACCCCTATAAGATGATTCCCTACATAAGCTCCAACCAACTAGGTAGAGCGAAAGTACCAAAAAATGTGATGTGTTCCATGGAGTGCTAGCCAATCCACTTTCAAGATAGTCATAGAAACCACTAAATTATTTCAGGATCACTTAATATTTTTAATAAAGCAAAAATACATATGTTTTATGATAAATAGGGATTTCTTAAAAACCTTAAATTTATAATCAGTCTTATCATTAAATATCTTTTATTTCTACTATACTTTTCTCAATCTTACTAAATCAAATAAAACTAAGAGAAAGTAAGATTTTTATTAAGCTGCAAATTAAATGTATGTATTCTTACAACTTTTAAAAAAATTTCTAATAGGTTTCACACACAAAAGCAAACAACATGTCACATGAAAAAGTCCTCTGCAGATTCACCCTATGGTCCAAGACAGAAAACTGATTTTATCTGACAGAAAAGTAAAATACCATATGTAATATAAAATTACCTTATGCCACTGTATTTTGGGTAACTCATACTTTTCGTCTCTAAAAAAATCCAAATAAGGACACACAAGTTGTCCATCTCTTGCAATGGGTAGTTTCTGTGTAAATATAGCTTCTGCATTGTAACACAAGTTAGGTTCATGCTGCACAAACTTAATAGCTATTTTAATTTTGAGGCAGTAAGTTGAATTTCTAAAACAAATCAAAATAGATGAATTAAGCACCATTAAAGATGTTTCCATCCTTAACGACTGCAGCCACACAGAACACATGTTTGTAACATTATTAATCCCTTTCTTACCTTACTGCACAATAGTAATGTCCCGAATCCTCTACCTTAGCGGGAACAAACCAAAGTTTATCTTTGTGCTGATGAATCCTGGAGTCTACTTCCATAGATATAGGTGTCTTGCTGTCATTTTTATACCAAATTATAGTGCCTTTCTTTTCATTCGGGTTAAGAAGACATGAACGAACATCAATTTCATACGCAGATGAAACTAAAACTACTTTTTCTTCACGTTCCTCACAAGTATCTTTAAAAGGGAAAAAGGGAAAGCAATTTCCATGAGAAATTCGTCAGTGATTTTTAATGTAATATCTACATATAAACACATCAATTATAAAATATATCAATTCATATTATATGAGTTTTAACGGCTTTATGATTAAAAGTATAATCTTGGGGGCACCTGAGTGACTCAGCTGGTTAAGTGTCCAACTCTTGGTTTCGGCTCAGGTCATGATCTCACGATTTGTGGGTCTGAGGCCTGCTAGGCTCTGTATTGACAGTGCAGAGCCTGCTTGGAATTCTCTCTCTCCCCCTCTCTCTCTGCTCCCCTTTGCTCATGCTCTTTCTCTCTCAAAATAAATCAATAAACTTAAAAACATTTTTTTAAATAAAAATATCATCTTGGAAGTCTGAAAGATTTATGTACAAATCCAGTTGTGTCACTGACTAGCTGTGTGTCCTTGGGAAAGCTATTTAACCTCTCTTATCCCTTCCTGTCCATCTAAAATTTGGTGCTAATGTAGCAGGAGAGATATCTACTTCAGTACAAAATGGACTGGATTTGGCCTCCCACCTAAACAATTTTAAAAATGGACCATGTATATGAAACAACAATATTCAAGACATTGAACATCAGGGAACAAAAGACAGAAATACTCGAAAGATGGAAAACAAAACAGGTGAGCTCTACAATTTTCCCAAGTTACTGCCTAGAGAAAGATTCTAGGTCATGACATTGCAAGGAGGAAACACAGGCAAAGCCCAGTGTTCTCTCTGAATGGAGAAAATAGAGCTGGAAATCCAGGTAAACCATAAATTTGCAGGACAGAATACCAAAGGGATTATAACTGTATAGATAGATAGAGCTTTGAAGATAAGTCTCCCTTAAGCTTTCAGCTGAGTACCAATTAGCATAAGCACATTAGAAGTGCCAAGGCCAGAGTGAAAACTGTCAAAAGGATTAGAGTGAATATCCACGGGAGCACATACTTGCTAGTAACATTTGATGTTTTCAACAGGCAGAATGAAAAGCCTCCTTAATCATGGGGCATCAGGTAAAGTACCCAGATGATTCTGACCCACCAGATGGAACGTATTAGGCCCCATACAAAACCTTGTTCTGATCATGACTAATAAAGCTTAAAATCAAAACCTGAAAAGACCAACTACTTCCAAGTCATAACCTTGTGGCCGAACAGTTCAAGAACATTTTTAACAATACAAAAATATCCAGCACCCAAAATGGTAAAATTTACAATGACCAGCATTCAATCAAAAATTATCAGGTGTGCAAAGAAGTGGGACAATACAATCAATAAGAAGAAGAAAATAATCAGTCAATCAAAACTGACCCAGAATTGACACAGATGATAGAATGGATTGAAAAATTAAAATAGTTATTACTACTCAGTTCCATTTGTCCAAGATACTAGATCAAGCATGTTGAGTAGAGACATGAAAGAGATGTTTTAATGAAATTTAAATCAAATTTCTAGTAATGAAAACTACAATGTTGACTTAAAAAAAAACACTGGATATGATTAATGGCAGATTTGACAATACAGAAAAAAAGATTAGTGAACCTAAAGGCACAGCATTAGAAACTATCCAGAATTAAACACAGAAAGAAAAATAACAGAAATTTTACAAAATAAAATTAGTTAGCTGCAGGACAACTTCAATACATGTAATATAAATTCCTGAAGAAAAAGGAGAAGAGAGGTGGGTGAAACATAAAAAGTACTTGAAGAAATACAGGCTTTCAAGATTTTATTAAAATAATGTACACACAGATCCCAAAATCACAATAAACCCTAAGGAAAAAAAAACATGACAAAAACTACACCAAACACAAAAATGATGCAGCCTTCTTGTCAAAAACAATACAAACCAGAAAAGAGTAAAATAACGATAAGTACTGAAAGAAAAAATTACCAACCTAGAATTCATGATCTAGTAAAAATATCTTTCAAAAACAGGAGCAAAATAAACACTTTTTTTTTCAAATTTATAAAAGCTGTAAAAATTCACCACCAGTACATCTATGCAAAAAAAAAAAAAAAAATATATATATATATATATATATATATATATGTAAGGAAGTTCTTCATAAAGAAGGAAAATAGTATCAGATGAAAAATGAATCTATATAAAGGAATAAATTCTCAGAAATGTTTCTTACATGGGTAGTTATAAAATAATTTTTATTATTAAATATCTTTAAAGATAACTGAATGTTTAAAGCAACAATTTTTTAAAAAGCATTGTGAGATTTATAACACGTAAAGAAGTAAAATATATGGGAACAATAAGGCAAAGTTCAATAAAGGAGAAGTGGATGCATATTTTTCTAAATTTTTTATACTATAACTGAAATAGTATAGTATCACTTAAAAGTGGATAGCAGTAAGTTAAAGATGGATACCATAATCCTGAGAGCAGTTATTTTAAAAACAAACAAGTTATTAGTATAAGCCAGACATAGGAGATAAATATGAATTATGAAAATTCTCAATCCAAAAAGCAGCAAAAAAGTGAAACAAAAATGAAAAGAATTTATAGGACAAAGAGAGAATAAAATATGATCCTAAATTAAACCCAAATGTATTAATAATCATATTAAAATATTTTAATGGTCTAAATACCCCAACCAAAAGGCAAAGATAGTTAGACTGGATAAAGAAAGAAGGACCCAACTATATGCTGCCTATTATACACACACTCTCACACATACACACACTTTAAGTATAAAGACACAAACACATTAAAAGTAAAAAAGAGAAAATATCTACCATAATAATAATCAAAGGAAAGTATGAATGATTATTATATTATCCAATTTTACAGTAAAGAACATTACCAGGATAAAAATGGCCACTTCATTACAATGAAGGAGTCATTTATCAAGAGGTACACAGTAATCCTAAATGTTTATTCACCTACTAACAGTGCTTCAAAATACATAAAGCAAAACCTGATAGAACTTCAAGGAGAAATAAAGAAACTCACAATTACGGTCAAAGATTTCAACACCATACTCACAATAATTGATAGAACAAGTAAAACAGCCATATAATGATAATGATATAAAAGATGTGGGCACTGTCAATGAATTTGGCATAATCAATTTTTTTAACTGATTTTTTTAGTGTTTATTTTTGAGAGAGAGACTGACAGAGCATGAGTCAGGGAAGAGCAAAGAGAGAGAGGGAGACATAGAATCCGAAGCAGGCTTCAGGCTCCAAGCGGTCAGCACAAAACCCGACGCGAGGCTTGAACTCACAAACTGTGATATAACGACCTGAGTTGAATTCTGACGCTTAACCAACTGAGCCACTTAGGCACCCCTGGTGCAATCAATATTTCTAGATAATTCTACCCAACAGAGCAGAAGACACATTCTTTTTGAGTGCACACAAAAAATTTTATCATATTCTTGTTCATAATCTAATATTCAATAAATTCAAAAGGATTCAAATTAGACAAAGTATGTTCCCTGGTGACAACGGGACTAAACTAGAAATCAATAATAGAAAGAAATCTAGAAATTCCCCATATATTTGAAGGATGTAAACCCCTTCCAGATAACCCATGAGTTAAAAAGAAAGAAAAAGGGAAATTAGAAAGTAATTTAACCTGAATAAGGAAAACAAAACATATCAAAACTTGTGGCATGCACTGGCAGCAGTACCTAGAGGAAAGAAGACAGCACTAAATGTCTACAGAAGAAAAAAGATCTCAGATTACTAACTTCAGTTTCCACTTAAGAAACTAGAAAAAATATATATACCCAAAAGATCTGAGAGAAAAACTGATGAAATAAAAAACAGAAAAATAATAAAGTCAAAGATACCAAAAACTAGTTCTTTCAGAAAATCCATCAAATTGATATATGTCTAGCCACTGATCAGGAAAAAAGAGGGTGACATCTCTTATTACAAATATTTTAAAGGGATAATAAGAAAATCTTATGAACAATTTTATACCAGTAAATTTAAGAATTTGAATAAAATGAGCAAATTCCTTGACTATAAACTTCTCAGAAGAAAAAGATAACCCAAAGAGACTTGTAAATACTAAATAAAGTAAATCTGTACTCGAAAAACTTCCAAAGAGAAAACTTCAGGCCCACATGGCTTCACTAGGAGAAATAACACCGATTTTATATAGTCTTCCAGAAAATTGAAGAGTCAATAACACTTCTGGTTTACTTTGAGCTCGGCAGTATTCAAATGTCAAAAACAAAGACACGACCAAAAAAGAAGCCCACAAACCACTCCTCATCGTGAACATAGATGTAAACAGTTTTTAAAATATTTTAGCAAACTGAATCCTACAATGACATCAAAAAAGGATAATGCATTATAATGTACATAACATCAAAGGAATACAAAGTTGGATCCACCTCTTTTAAAAACTCTATGAAATTCCATATTTGAACACCTTTTAAAAGAAAAATTATATGACCATCTCAACAGTGCAGAAAAAGCACTTGACAAAATCCAACATCCATTCCTGATAAAGACTCTCAGCAAACTAGAAATGGAGGGGAACTTTCTGAACCTGATAAAAGACAGGTGTGAAAAACCTACAGCTAATCATATAGTAAGATTAGGAACAAAGCAAGGATGCCCACTGTAACCACTTCAATATTATACTGGAAGATCCAATTAGTACATTAAGGCAACAAAAAGAAATAAATGGCATCCAGATTGAAGGGGAAAGAAAAAGGTCTTTATTTGCAGACAACATGACCATCTGTGTAGACTATGCTATGAAATCTACAGAAGACCTGGAAGGATTAATAAATTGTAGGATATGAATATGCAAAATTAAATGTGTTTGTATACACAAGCAAAAAATAACCGAAAACTGAATTTTTAAAATATCACTTCTAATAGCGTCAAAAGATACGACTAAAGAATAAATCTGACAAAAGATGCTTCAGACCTATCCAATGAAAATTACAAAATGTTGCTTAAATAAAGTTCTAAATAAATGAAGAAATGTATAATCTGTTCATGGGTCAGAAGCATCAATTTTGTCAAGATGTCACTTCCCTCCAAATCGATTTATATTCAATTCCATTTCATTCCAAATATGAGCAGGATTTTTTTTTGTATAAATTGGCAAGCTGATTCTAAAATTCATACAGAATGAGTCAACAATTTTGATTTTTTAAAAATGTTTTAAGAAGTTACACTGCTTTATTTCAGCATTTATTATAAAGCCACAGGAATTAAGACAGTGCAGTATTGGTATACAGATAAATAGGTCACTGGAATAGAAGTCTCAGAAATAAGACTGGAAATTTTTTCCCATCAAAGGCTTCCAATAATCAAAACATTTATTTAAGGGCGCCTGGGTGGTTCAGTTAGCTAAGCATCCTGATTCTTGCTTGATCTCGGCTCAGATCATGATCTCAGGGTCATAGGATCAAGTTCTGCTTTAGACTCCATGCTGAGTGTGGAGCCAGCTTAAGATTCTCTCTCTCTCTCTCTCTCTCTCTCTCTCTCTCTGCCTTTCCCCCACTCCCTCTCTCTCTCTTAAAAAAAATACAAAAACAAAAACAAAAAAAAACAAACACATTTATTTAAAAACAACCCAGCTAAATCTCAGTGGAACAGAACAGTTTGTGTCTTTGTAACTTAAAATACTGTCATCCCCTTTTCCCAGCTCCACTCTAGCCCTGAAAACAGAAGCCCGGAAAACACAACAGCTGTGAAAAACAGCAGGCTTTCAAGAGGAGACCAGAAAGTCCTATTCTTAGAGCACTGCCATGAATTTACCTGACTGGAAGCTCCTTGGAAAAGTCACAGAGTGGTGTTGTACCAAAAAATAAATAATCCAATTAAAAAATGGGCAGAAGACATGAATAGATATTTTTCTGAAGAAGACATACAGATGGTCAACAGACACGTGAAAAAAAATGCTCAACGTCATTCACCATCAGGGAAATGTAAATCAAAACTACAATGAGATGTCACCTCACACCTGTCAGGGTGGCTAAACTCAACAACACAAGAAACAACAGGTGTTGACGAGGATGTGGAGACAAAGGAACCCTCTTGCACTGTTGGCGGGAATGCAAAGTGGTGCAGCCACTCTGGAAAACAGTATGGAGGTTCCTCAAAAAGTTAAAAATAGAACTACCCTAAGATCTAGGAATTGCACTACTAGGTATTTACCCAAAGAATACAAAAATACGAATTCAAAGGAATATGGGCACCCCAACAGTGCAGAGCCTGCTTGGGATTCTCTCCCTCTCTCTCTGACCCTTCCCTGCTCACACTCTCTGTCCCTCAAAGTAAATAACTAAAAAAAACATAAAATTGAGATAAAAGTGGACAGGGGCGCCTGGGTGGCTCAGCCGGTTAAGCATCCGACTTCAGCTCAGGTCATGATCTCGCGGTCCGTGAGTTCGAGCCCCGCATCGGGCTCTGGGCTGATGGCTCAGAGCCTGGAGCCTGCTTCCGATTCTGTGTCTCCCTCTCTCTCTGCCCCTCCCCCGTTCATGCTCTGTCTCTCTCTGTCTCAAAAATAAATAAACGTTAAAAAAAATTTAAAAAAAAAAGAGAGATAAAAGTGGACAGGTTAGCATGGTACCCTGTGAGGACTTCTAAATATTTAGCTACTAGGAATGGCGGTAGCAAAAACAGTGTATGATAAAAAGAGTAAACTTTAAGAAGGTCTCAGCTAGACGCCCTGTTCTGTTTATCTGGGATTTGCCCCACCACTCTACTGACATTGTTCTGATCTGTAAGTTTTAAGCTGACACATCAAATAAACAACTCTAAGATATCATCTTACTTAATTTATTTAAGTATCTGCATTTGACACCTATGAAACACTCATCCTTGAAACGCTTTCTTCACTTGGATCTCAGGACACTTGTCTGCTTCTCTTCTACTACATTTCAGGTCTGTCTTTCACGGAGTCTCTGATGAGTAGAAATTTGACCACCAACCTTGGAGATCTACAGTGTTGAGTCCTTGAAGGTCTAATCTTTTCCAACCACATTCAGGTGACCCCATCTCGTCTCATGGTTCTAGTACCAGCTGCTTTCTGAGGTCTCCAATTTTATATCCAGCCCAGAACTCTCCCCTGGGCTCCGGACTGCTTAGTCAACGTCACTATTTCCACACGGAATGGAGCTAAACTTAACATGTGTGGTCTGAACATGGATCTTCCCCTGCCCCATCAAGGGCAACTCCACCTTGCACTTGGCTCAGGCCAAAACCCTTAGAGTCAGCCATGATTCTCTTTCTCTCATACCCACATCCAATTTATCTTAAAATCCTGTTGGCTCTATCATCAAAATATACCCAAATTTTGAGTACTTCTCACTTCTCCTTGCCACCCTTGAACACGCTCCCATCAATCCTTGCCTAGATCACTGCAACAGCTCTTAAATGGTCTGTTTCTGCCTTTGCCTCCCCACGATCTATTCACCATGTAAGAACCAGAATGATCCTGTTAAAATGGAAGTCAGATCATCTCTCTGGTTTTGAACACAGAACCCTGCAGTTTTCTATCTCACACAGAGTATAAGCCAAGATCCTTAGAAAGGTCTATGGGTTCTATACAAACAACCCTCCATCATCCTCCCCCCACTACCATTATCCACATGACCTCGGCCTTTATCACATCCCTCACCTTTCACTCTGCTCCAACCACACTGGTATTTTAGTTCCTAGAACATGCAAGTACTCCTGGCCTCAGGGCCTTGGCACATGCTGTCTGAAATGTTTCTCCACTCCCAACCTGATATCTATATAGCTCCTGCCTCCCCCCACTTCAGGTTTGACTCAAAGGTCAACTTCTCAGTGAGGCCTTTTCTGGCCACACTATCAAAATCTTTAACCTTCTGCCCACCCCAGTCTCCAAACTTTATATATCCTTTTCCTGATTTTTTTTCTATGTATGCTTCTTAGCATATGACATAATATATACTTACTTATCTAATGCATTGTTTCTCTTCCCTAGTGGAATGCAAACCCTATGCAGGCAGATATTTCTATTGGGGTTATTCACTGTGTCCCCAGCACCTAGAGCCTAGCACACAGTAAGGGCTAAATGCATTTGCAGTATGGTAAGAAGAGGAAAAAAGGAAAAAAAAAAAAGAAGAAATCGAGAAAACAAAGAACTGTCTTATGATGGTTTTCAGTTCAGTTGTGGGTTCATAATGAATTTTGATACTTCTTGTGAATGAGAGCCAGGATTTCCCTTATCACACTCTTCAATCAGCAACAAAGTCGGAGAAGGCTTGGCCCTGACATTGGAGACCCGGACTTTAGCTCCTGCTCTGACACTAGCTACGTGAGCTTGGGCTTGTAAGCTCACTGTGCCCCAGTCTACTGTTCCATAAGTGAGAGAATGAGGAAGGAACATCCAGCAGTACGGTTTTGCGACCAGGAGGTCACAGATTCAATAGAACAGAAGAGAAAAAAATGACTCCGTCACAGAAGGTACTTCATGAATTCTAAATAATAGAGTTCCTCAGCAAACAGGAACACAAGGAAATGCTTACTTACCGGCTTCCAGAGAAGAAATCAGTACAGCTATGAAACAAAGCCTGAGTAACACTTTCATATTCTCCTGGAAAAGACAGAAATGGAAGAAAAACCAAAATAAAAATGTCACTATTCCAGAAAAATCTCTAAAACCACACATGCTAACTCCCACCTGCCTCCACCCTCCTCCCCAAGTCACACTGATGGGTTAGTGCCCTGCATCAATGTGATCATGCTTCTGGACAGAAGTGGGGACAAAGTCAAACAACTTAAGGTTAAGAAAGCATCCATCATCTGTCCCAACATTCATTTCCCACCTTGTTTCCCACTCAAATTTCCCCCCAAGGTAATCTATGCTATATCCAAAGTGACTAGGCCCTAAACCAGCTTGCTTCTACTTGTGTGGATTTGTTCCCCACCCAGAATGTACCCTATTGCTAGGACCCACTTGCAAAAGTCTTCCCATACTCCCAGGTCCAGCTGAAAGGTCACACCTTCATTTTATAAGGTAAGATACTAAATCGTTGGTACCAAATGGTATACCTAAGTAGAGATGCCCCAAAGAAGACTTTAAAAAAATAGTAACAACATATATAGAAAATAAATGGTTTTCGCTTCTCTGAAGCGATTTAAAATTTCTACAGTGAGCATGTATTTGTCTTGTCACAAAGGAAAAGCAAAACAAAACAAAAAAAAAGACTCCATAGGCCCTGGGTGATTTAGAAGACCACACCAACATAGCATCGGCCTCAACAGGTATCTGTCAACCATAGGGCTACATGTGGGATGCAACCACATCAGGTACTTGATTGATACTGGAAAGAAAACGTGCCCACTGCCTCATCAATAAAACAATGTCACTAAAATCATATCAATTGGATGTAAAAAGAAAAAAAAAAAACAATTTTTCCTACTCTTCTAAACTTCTCAAACCCCAATGAAGTTAATTTTCAGGACAGCCTCATTTTCCTTCTGAATGTTCCTTGTAGGTGCTCCTGAACAGGGCATACAGTAAGTTCTAGTCTCACACCTCCAGTGAACTTCCGCACAAATCGAGGGCCCGTGAATACCTCAGACTCAGTAGGCCCCCACCCAAACTCATCTTCTCCCCACCTCAATGACAGGCACAGCACTGCCCTGCACAGGCTACACATACTCCCACCCAACAAGAGATCTAGGCCAATGACCTTGAATCTACCACTCCCCCCGCCCCAGAGCTGCTCTCTTAACCACCCTAACCATTATCAAGTGGCCCTGTTCACTCACACCCACTGCCGATGCCTCTAGCTCAGGCGATCACCAGCTCCTGCCCGGATCAATTATGGCAACAGACTTCTCATCGGTCTCTTTGCCTGTGGACATACCACTTCCCCCTCATCCAGAGAGCCCACAGACCCACAGTTACCAAATGGTCTTTTCAAAAGACCTCCACTGGCCCCCCAGTGCACACAACAAAGTCCAAACTTCTTAGCAAGTGCATACAGGTTCTTTGTGCCAAGGCTTTGACTTTCTTTTTCAGACTCAATGCCCCGCCTCCTTGTCCCCCACTGCGGTCCATGGCCTGTTCTTCACCTCAGAGACTTTGCCTTCCCTAGTCCCTCCTCCCTTCACCTGGCTACCTCCCTCATCTATCAGGTCTCAACGCCATCACCATCATCCCTGACAGACCCCCCAGGCCGGCTGGGCCTTCCTCCTCTGTGCTCATGCAGGTCATAGCCCCTGCCCGGCACATCTTACTGTGGTTATCCCAGGACAGGAAGCATCATGAGGGCAGGCACCATGACAAGCCCCTCACTGCCCCCACAGAATGCCACTACACTTGGAGCTCAAGCCCTTAATAAATTTGCATGGAACAATGAAAAAATTAACAAAAGAAATAGCTCTCCCCTCTAACCCAATTTCAGGGGCAATGTCCAGAGTAAACCATGCAATTTCACATTTTAACAACACCTGTCTGTTAATTTTTACAGGAGATGAAATCTGTCTATATTATCTGAGGCTACAAGTTAATTGCAAGCACAAAACACATTGTAACTAAGACATCACTAATTCAGACACTAATGACGTGCAATCATTTAAATATTATCTGAAAAATGTTCCATTTAAGAAGTGGTATTAAAACGCATTAAAAAATGTCACAACGTGCTTTTTCATAAATGCTGAGAGAAAAAAAAGAAAGACTTTCTCAGTATGATAGATGCTCCCATTTATAGTTTCCCCACTTTACCCCCAGCCTGAAGACTATGATCCTTAAGCCTGGTTCAAGCCTTGAAACCTACCTCAGAGCAGTAAGACTGCATTCCTTAAATATCCTGTAATTCTGACATTTCATTCACGTAAACTGGCCTTCTCCCAAGTTAGCCGAGGTTAATCGCGCTATTATCACTATATACTGCCTTTAAACTATATTCAGATTATTAGCAGCCTGGCTTACTAGCTCTTTCTGTAGCTCTGTGGAAGTGTTTTAAGTCTCCCTGATAGAGAGGCAGAAAAATAAAGGTTTACATGATTTCCCAATGACCAGGTCCAGGCCAATCAACTACTCACGTTACTTTCTCTGAAACAATATAAAGGCACTAGGAACCAACTGAACAGTGCCAGCTATTACTTCATGCAGTTACAAGATCTGACTTGTGTGATTACTGAACAGGGAAGAAAAGAAAGATGCCCGGGTGAATTTTATGTATAGACTGTATCTCAGGATCTAATTCCAAATTACTCGTAGGGTTGTAGAGAATTACTTGGAGAGAGTTACATGATGACGCAGGGGTGTCCACCCCCGGGCCCTAACTCAGCCTGGAGGAGGGCTCTTGGACGAGGTGTTACCTGAACCTCAGGAGGCGGTGGGGAGCCCGTGGAAGAGATCAGCCCCGTCCTGTTTCAGAGTATAAACCAAAGGTGGGAAGTTGAGAGGCAAAGCTGGGGAGGCCCAAAGTGCCCAGAACACGGAGTCTCGCTGTGGAGATGACTGCAATTTGTAGGTGGCAAAAAAGAAAATCACTTAAGCCACAGGGTGGTGTGCGATCAGATTTTCATGTTTTATAGAAATCTTGGCACCCACGTGGAATACAAACCAGAGATAAGAGGGTTGGCGGGGAGAGCAGGCTGCTGTGAAAGGGAGTCCAGACGAGAGGGCATGGGGCGGTGAGCCAGCAGCAGTGATGGGGTGTATCTGAGACCCAGTCAGAGGCAAGCGAGAAGAAGGGTGACAGAGGGGGTCTGGGATGCACCAGCGCCTGTTCATTCAGGTGGAGACCAGCAATGGGCAGGCCGGAAAAGGGGGACAGGCTCCAGGACCCACAGACAACCCGAGGAGATGCCCAAAGGGTGTCACTCACAGCACGACTGGGCCTGGGTCTCCTGTGGCTAGCTAGCAGTGTGGCCTCCAACAGAGACCGAGAACCCCAGTGTCAGCTGAAAGCTGAGCGACATGGACACAAGGCCTAGAATGTGCCAGAACTGGAGGGCATACAGAGCACTGGGAGCCATCATCACACAGGTCGTAATCGTAGTGACAGGTAAGTGACCTGGTCACTGGGAAAGTGACTGAGCAGTGACCCTCAGAGCGGCCACAGACCCCTTCAGAAATCAGATAAAACCATGGAGCTGACCCAAAGGAAAATGTCCGGACAGCTGTCCAATATTCGGTATACAATGAGAGATATGCCCAGATCACCTGAAGCTGAGGCTGAAGACTGCAGCTGTCTGTGAGAAAAGGCCGATGAGCCCCTCGCCCCTCGAGAGGTGTGAACTGGTGTGTGAGGTGCTCCTGCTTCTCAGGATGGAGTCAGCATCTTTAAGGGGCGAGTCTACCTGGGGAAGGAAGCACACACACCAGTGTAAGCTCGACTGAGGAGGCTTAGTCACCGACCGACCACTGCACAGATCTCAAGAGGTGTCCAAAAAACCCACAACAAGCTGGAAAAATGCGCCATACATTTAAAGAGCAAGATGCCCCACGGTCCTCTGAGACGATGGTTTCAGAAGATCGAATCAGAGGCGTGAGAGATGCCAAGAGGTGAACAACCACCATCCCTTCTGGGGAAAAAAAAAACCACATACAACCTGGCTCTTTGCCAGCCTCAGGGATGCAGAAAAATGGAGCCACCTGTGGGGATCTCACCGCTTTCTGCACTTGGGGAAGAAAGCTCAGAGAAAGACCCAGATGCCAGGAAGAAATGAACAGGTCCCTTGTAAGAACAGGCACACTGGGAGTCCTTCCTTACGTCAAGTGTATTGATACACCTGCATTCCAAATTACAGAATTTGAAACAAGTTCCAAAAAGCTGAGCTGTTATGTCCTGTAGACATTCCACAATCCTTTCCCTGGTTTTACGGTTTACTTTCAATATGTTGGAGTCTGACATTTTCTTCAGGTCTGTCATTTCCTTAGGCCTTGGAAATGCTGGTAAGACTGAGGCATAAGGCCTTTTAATGTCCAATCAATAAAATAGCCTAATGCAACACCAAACACGTTGCTTAGGTTAAATAGACTAACTACTGCCTGATTATTCACGTTAGATTTATGAGAACATACAGCATAACGTGAAGGGGTCAGAGGCACAGTGGCTTGTCCACATGAATCACACAGAACACAAAATCAAAGACTCCCTGATCTTCCTGCCCCCTGTCCTAAGCACAGTGCCCTCTCGGTCTCCAGGAGTATGGCCCAGAAATGAGTGCAGTGGGGGGCAATTACCTGGGGAATGTCAGAGAAATTAATAGAGGTGGGGGGGGGGCGGGGGGGGGCGGGGAGAGAATGGGCAAGAGGAATGAATCTACTTGGAAAGTCCAGGAAATCTTTTGCAGAATTGACTTCCCACCTCCCCTAAACCACTTCACTTTCCCTCTTCCTCTTTGCCCCAGAAAGTTGTTTAAAAGAACTTTTATATTCTGTCTCCACTTCCCATCCTCTGCTGTTTGGGTTATAGGGTCTTCTCCTTGCCCATCTGCAAGCACGCTGCCTTCCGCTTCCGCCACGCCTCTCCAGTGCTTCTCAGGGCTGTCACTTCGTTCTACTGCTCCCAGTCCACCTGCTTCTTCTGTGATGTCCAACCAGCTCTGAGCCGATTCTGACCTCAGGCCTTTCCCAGGGGCCCTGTAGAGGCCCCTGCCCTCAATGGCCAGGACCACAAGTCACATAGGGCACAGGGCACTGCATGCCTCAGACCTCTGGCTCTGGGACCCAGGGCTCGGGCAGCAGTGGTGGCTCGCCCCAGTTGCTGGCCTTCCCTACCTGGGCCGGGAGAGAAAGGTACAGAGAGGACCCTCTACCTCTCCCATGCTCCTGTGAGGAGGGGCCCATCCTACTCACCTTGCATGTGGTAAGAGCTCAGGAAGGAAGGGAGGGAGGGAGGGAGAGAGGAAGGGATTCACCCACCCACTATCTTCACATTAGACTACACGAAATCTGGCCTTGAAGCAAGGGGGAGAAAGGATAGAATACAGGTACTCAGTGTGAGTCAGAGAAAAGAAATGCAAGGGAACCACCCTGGACAAGGAAGACTACCACTTCAGGGGTTACACAAAGGACGCACAGCCAGGAAGCCACGCAGGACGCTGGGGGGCAGCAGACGGAGCAGACCAGACACTGGGAGCAATTCCTGCCAGAAGGGATACCGGCCAAGTCACTCTCCCTTGTTCAGAGGCAACTGAGCAAAGCCTGCAGTGATTTTTAAAATTGGTTTATAAGTAAAATTCAAAATATTTTTAGAAAGTATTGACAATAAAAACCGTCATGTATTTATTCCACTGTGTTATTTTTCAGATGCGTTTTCCACATAAAAAAAAATGTCTAAGGAAGGGGAAAGGATTAATGCTCCCGATAAATTAACAAGCCCTAACACAATGCTCCCGTCCTGCCCGCAGGTGCAGTGATGTCTGTGTTCCATAGGAAATTTCCCACCCTGCCTACCCTCCTCTCCATGGCAGCTTCCAGCTGGTGTGCAGAGACCCAGCCGTGCACTGAGGTGCTGATGCCCAACCAGGGTAGTCAGCCAGGGCCTGGCATGACAGGAGGCCTCGGCTGGTCAGCCCCCTGCCCCCAGCAACCTGGTCTATTCACTGCAGTGCCCCGGGGTGCGAAAACAGGAAACACAGCTTTTTATGACAATTACATGAAATGTATAGTTCCCCTTGCATTTTGGTGATTATAACATATTTGGAAACTGGAAACTGGTACATCACACCACGATCATGTGCCATATGAAAAATATGTATGAAGCTACTTGTTTATTGACGATAAAATAGAGGGACTCCTGGGTGGCTTGGTAGGCTGAGCATCTGACTCTTAGTTTTGTCTCAGGTCCGGATCCCAGGGTCAGGGGATTGAGCCTTGCATGGGGCTCCGAGCTGAGTGTGGAACCTACTTAAGATTCTCTCTCTCCTCCTCCTCTGCCCTTCTCCCCTGCTTGCACATGTGTACTGTCTCTCTCTCCCTCTAAAATTAAAAGAAAAAAAAAGATAAAATGGAAATGTGAATTTGAGGCATAAAGCAATGTCCTACCAGACCTAGAAGGACAAACTTCAACGTGAACTAAATTACAAAAGCAGAGATCAGGTACAAGAATTAACAATGAACATACAGGCCCCCAGCAGAAGCGTCCCACTTCACCACACAGTGCTGTCCTGTCAGTCTGCAAGGAACTCCATATCCAGCACTGACACAGGAAGGGTGACAGCTGGGGGACAGAGTGACTGTCACCAGAACCCAAGTGGTTTCCACGAGGCCCAGGGCCCCAGTGCAGAGGGAAGGGGCATTTATTCCTACTTTGTGGCCACACTGCATCTATTAACGCCTTCTTCTTCTGGAAGAATTTCCCACAACCTCGAGGAATTTCCTTCCTATTGCTGAGGAATCCCCCCATATTGTGAACCTGGCTTTCCAGGACAGAAGCCAGGCACAGGACAGAAGTGGCATGCACCAGACATCATGAAGAGGCAGGTGCTGTGTGGGCCCACTTCTGGGAGAGGGGCAGCAGAGGCACCAGGCTCTGAGAGCAGCGTCTGAGCCCAGGCTGTATTGCCCCACAAAGGACCTGTGGGGAGCAGACCCTGGGATGGTTCACGCTCTCCCTGCCTACGTTAACCTCCAAGAGGGATTCCCGGATTGCCCCCAGCTCGGTCACATATCATGAGGGGCCCTGCACGTGCACACAGGTAGACATTCCAATCCACATATCCAAGTTCACCCCCGCCATACAGCCTTGGCCACTCAGCAGACCAAGGAGGCATACCGGCAGCAGAGTCCATAGGGGAACGACCTAAGAAAGAGACCTGTTATACTCTGTCCAGGCTGTCTGGACAAGGCATTTAGGGGGGGCCCGGGTACCTGGGTCATGGCCATGCTGCTGTTCCATTACATGTTCCAAGTAGGCACATCCTTTTGGTTCTACAGACTCCTGGCCATGCTAAGGCACACAGCTGGCTGAGAAGCAGAGCAGAACCCTCCAAAGTACAGGACCTCTGTGGGACCACTTTTGCCTGCCTCTAAGGGAAGTTCCGCAGCAGCCAAACCTCCACAGAAACCCAGGAAGAGAGAGAAGACAGCAGCAGATGCCCCCTCCTTCCTCCAGGGACCTGAAGAGCCCCACATCTGAAATTTAAGTGGAAATCCTAACGGTACTTTCACATTTCCACCTCACATTTCTACTGTTCCACTGTTTCCACATTTCCACTGTTCACAATGAGTGCCTTACAAATACATATGCAGCATCATTTAATAAAACTTCTCATCCCAAACATTATTCAACGTGTGTATCTATGTATATTTGACCTAAGAGAAATATTCAGAGAATTAGGCTTCAACTAAGTGACTGTAACTAAGAAGCGACTGTGGATAGCCCCTGGAAGAAACAAGGACTAAATCAGGTTCTTCAGCTCAGGAATCACCACAACCTCCAGGCTCTATTGAAAACCACTATGTTGTGGCACCTGGGTGGCTCAGTCAGTTGAGAGTCTGACTCATGACTGCCCAGGTCATGATCTCACGGTTTGTGGGTTCGAGCCCCGCATCAGACTCTGTGCTGGCAGTGGGGAGCCTGCTTGGGACTCTGTCTCCCTCTCTATGCCCCTCCCCCACTCACTATCTCTCAAAATAAATAAACATCAAAAAAAAAAAACCCATTGTGAACACATATGGGGAATGGAATATGGCATTAAAATCAAGTCCATAATTTTGACCTTTACCTGTTACAAGGATTCAAACAGCAATTAAACAGGCTCCAATAATGTTAGGACCCAAAACGTTGGGTTTAAAGACAAGGCATAAAGAAACTTGCTCATAAAGCCATAGAACCACAAAACTGTGGAAAATACTTTAGAATTCTGGACTTACACAAATCCCTCTTTCATAACCTAGAATCTGCAAATCCCCAAGGAGAAGCTGTAGACAGCCAGGAAACTTGGAGTCTAACTTCCTAGGGTACTGATTTTACTCAAGGATTCTCTGGGCAGAGTTATGTTTCTATTAGAGAAAACATGGCTATATTATGAAATGGAAAGAAAGATCTCCAAAAGGTAACGCATGAGTCATCAAAGAAGCCCTGAAGGTGAGTCACTTTGGAGTGCTAGGTTGAGCATTTACTCCTTTGGTGGTAAAATCTGAGAGGCATTGCCCTACATAAATACCCGTGGTCATCTCTGTTCGGCCCCAGTCATGAGAAAGGGAACAATGAGGGCCGCACAAAGTCACACGCGTGGGGCCAGACTGTCAGAGCAACCTAACCCTAACACTGAGATACCTCCCCAGGAAGGTTCCATGCCCGAGACAGGGAAGGAGAACAAGGATGTGAACACAAAGGGGGTCACCACAGTGTGATACGATGATTTCCGTTCTGCAGAGAGGAGAACCATGTACCCCACCACACACAGAGCTCCTAAAACCCAACTGTGTGTTCAGCATGGCTATCACTGATTTTCCCCCAGAGAAAAAGTTATGTAAAACTATGAGCTAACAAAACCACTCCCACAACAGAGGCCACAGAAACACGCATCATCTCAGAAAGTCTGAGAAACACTGAAACTTGGGCGACCTTCCTTTCAGATGATCCAAAAGCCCGGCTCACAGCAGATTCATCCGGCGTATTTGCCCACACGAATGAGACAAGGAAAGTTTTTTAATCACCAAAGGTTATCACGCACAGGGATATGGAGATAAAGTAAACACAGTCACAGAGGTTTTAGATGTTGCTGTATAGTCTAAGTTGTTCTGCTATTACAAGGCACAAAGCCACCGGATTGGTGGTTTCGTGTGGGTTTCAGGGACAACGGGGAAAATAAAGCAGAAGGACGGGACTGCCATCACTAGAGGGCTACAAACAGGAATCGGCCAGACCTATCTCTTGGTTGGACTTGAATTTTAACACAGTCCAATTTCTCCCCAGTGAACCCTCTAGGGCTCCTGGACCACAGCAACCAGACCCAGTGACAGGAAGGGCTCTGCTCTCCTGTCCCTTGTCCCCTTTCAAATGCTCTGCCTGGCCCTGTCAGCCCTCCAGCACAGCTCCAATGCAGTGCTTGCTAGGGGCCTGATACTGAGTCTGGCCTCACACGGCTTGCCCTTAAGCACTGCCTTCCAGTTGTGAGAACGGTTCTGTTGCTCTAAGTGGCAGCTACAGGTAGCCTCAGGGGACTAGACGTTCTCCATATGAATTTTTCTTTGTTTTCACTCCTGTGTTTTTTTTTTTTTAATTTTTTTTTTCAAAGTTTATTTTTTTGGGGACAGAGAGAGACAGAGCATGAACGGGGGAGGGGCAGAGAGAGAGGGAGACACAGAATCGGAAACAGGCTCCAGGCTCCGAGCCATCAGTCCAGAGCCTGACGTGGGGCTCGAACTCACAGACCGCGAGATCGTGACCTGGCTGAAGTCGGACGCTTAACCGACTGCGCCACCCAGGCGCCCCTACTCCTGTGGTTTTTTTACCGAGATGAAATACGCATACAGTGAAACACACAGTAAATCTTAAGTGTATAATTCCATTAACTATGACAACTGTATACACCAGAATACCCCATCAAGATACAGACCGTCTCCATCCTCCCCTAAAGTTCTTTTGTGTCCCTTACTAGCCACCCCTCACTGCACAGGATTCCACGTTCTGATTTCTATCATCACCAATATGACCTTTTAACAGTTAACTTTGGACGGCTGGCTTGCACCCAATCAGTGCCCTGCTATGTTAGGGCGCACAGGGACGTGAAGGCTTCAGTCACTCACTACCAAGTGATGCAAGGGAAGCACTAGTTCTCAAAGAGGCCGGTGTGGCTGCTAAGGTAGCACTTTTGAAAGTGTGGAGAAGGGGACACCTTGGGTGATCACAACGAAGCATTTAGTGGTAGAGGCCCTTCCAGAACAAGTCGAGGCAGTTCCAGAAAGTAAAGATGGACTCTTGTCCTGCATGACTTCCAAGCATCTCATGTCATTTATCATCTGGGGAGGCTAGTGCCTAATTCCGTCCTACACTTATATATTGTTGGCACGCTTTTCGTACATACTAAATTTTCCAGGAATGCAAATATGGTGAAAACAGAGAGGACTGGCTTTGACAACCACTTAGACCTTGAGCAAGAGTCACTCATCATTCAGATGATGATCCCCCACCAGGATGTCTCTGATCTGGACCAAACTTGGAGTTGTCCTCTGTGATGCTACAGTCCAGCCTACATAACCCATTTGGCAGCCTCATCGGGTTCTAGTTTGGTTCTGCCCAAGCATCCATCCACACAGTGATCCTTTACGTCTAGCTATTATAGTGACTATTTGGAAATTACATCGTCGGTAAGTTTTATTATATTATTTCAGAATTGCAAATATTTGCATTAGTAAGGGGTAAGTGATGAATCACAGGAATCTACTCCCAAAGCCAAGAGCACACTGCATACACTGTATGTTAGCTAACTTGACAATAAACTATATATTTAAAAAGAGGGGTAAGGGGTTCTGAATGAGCCAAGAAGCACTGCTCTAAGTGACAGGATTTAACTCTGGATTGAACTCAGGGGCAGGAGTCATGGGCTGTATTTGCTGGTGGCCTTCAGTGCTCTGGTTTGCCAGGCCACACGTGCAGAGCTCACAATGCATAGGCCACCTCCCCCACCTCCTACTAGCACCCTAAGTCCAGCTGAAACTCGGCTACCAAACCGCACTGTCGATGGGGAATCGTTTCAAGAGACCGCCTAAAAGTTGCTCTTTGTACCTCTTCAACGGGGACCCTGGGGGGGGGGGGGAAGGTCCCACTTTTCTCTGTTACCAGGCATCCTTTTACTTCTCCTAAGCACTTCATTTACAGCTTGAAGACACAGACAATTGTGTCCCACCAGGTTTCCTCTCTCCCACTGCCTGCAGGAAGGTACACTGGGGTTGTCAACCTTGGTCACACGTTTAGAACTCCCTGGGGGCTTTAAAAACACCAGTGCTTGGGTGCACCCCCAGAGACGCTGGTTTGTTTGCTCTGGAGTCCTGGCATTTCTCGTCAGAGTACCTCAGGCAATGCTAAGTAAGGTACAGGCAAGGCCGGGGCACCCAGCTTACCTCCAGATTTATAGCCCCGCTTGGCAACTTTGCAAATAGATAGTTCACGAAGGTTTACGTTTGACACTTTTCTAGACTCACTGCAGGCTCCACTTCCTCTCCGCTCTTGTTTTTCTTCATCCTATTTTTAATTTATGGCATCTTGTAAATCCTTTCGGAACAGGTAGGAATGGGGAAAGCCTCCATCACCCTGCCACGTGTATTAAAAGCGCAGAGTTCAGGCGTTCAAACCTTCAGGAACCCCAGCCCCTTTCAACACTTGGTGAGCTCACTCTGGTTCCAGGGCTCCCCCACAGGCTCCCCAGTGCTGAGCATGGCCAGGAGGCTGCAGCAGCATTTCCTGGGGTCACAGCCGGCAAGGGCAGGGTGGAAGGAGCAGGCGAACAAAGCTGCTGACAGCACAGATCCTGCAAGCCGGCCCGACAAACTCGAAACCTCAAAGGAAAACACAAACCCAAATACAAACGGCAGCAGATGGAGAACATCATGAGGCTGGGCCATGGCCAGTGAGTCTCAGTGCCTTCTGATGACAGCTGTCCTTCAAAGTGGCAAGTTCACGGTGAGTCCGTCATGTAGCATAATCTCTGTACTTCCCTCCTCCCTACGCTGGGGTAGTTGCAACTGTCCGGCTTTGCCACTTTGATTAATAAAACACTCTGTTTACAACATCATCTCTTCCTGCTTCCAGGAGGACACCCATCTCCCACTGGTGCATCCCAGCCACACGGTTTCCATTTTCCATGATCCAAGGGCACGGCCAAGCCCTAGAGTATATCTCAGCATCCTTGGGAACCACCCATATAAGTTGTATCTGTATCCATTACCTTCTTGCCCTCTCCAGTGGAGACACTGAACGGTGTCCTGCCTGTGGGTGGCCAGCGTGCCCACTCTCCATTCAAAGAGGCAAAGTTCAAAGAACCCCCTTAGGCAGAGAGACTGCAGTTGCCCTGTGACTTCACCAAGAGGACTCACATCCATTAGAGGGCAGAGATTTTCATCTATCCCATTCACTGCTCTGTCCTCAGTACTCGGAACAGTGTCTGGCACAAAGTAGGTATTCAATAAACATTTGTTAAATAAATAAGTGAATCTAATATTAAGTAGTATTTCACCAACAGTAAAAGAATTACTGACAAGATGCTATTTTAAAAAGCCATAAAGAAAGCCTTTCCGCATTATACCACACAGGGCTGAGTAGAGCCTGTTTAAAAAGGAGGGTTTAGGGGCACCTGGGTGGCTCAGTCGTTTAAGTGTCTGACTTGATTTCAGTTCAGGTCATGATCTCATGGTTTGTGAGTTCGAGCCCCTCCTCCGGCACTGACGGCTCAGAGGCTGCTTGGGATTCTCTCTGCCTCTCTCTCTCTCTCTCTCTCTCTCTCTTTCTCTCTCTCTCTCTCAAAACAAATAAATAAACTTAAGAAAAAAGAAAGAAAGAAAAAGGAGAATTTAGTTCTGCCCTGCCAAGATCATGTGAAAATTCAGGTCAAACATCCTTTCTGGAACTACATGGAGGCCACCCAAATGTAGACAGGGCCAGGTGATGCTCCACATGCCACAAAGTGGCAGCTCGCCAAATAAGACTAAAAATACAAAAAGGGTTCCACGTCCCTTCTCGCATCAAATCCCATCCCGGAGGCCCCACGTTTTCATCTAGCACAAAACATAATACAGGATATGAATACAGAATATTAAATGCAATGACAAGGATATGAAATAAGAAATTAAAAGCAGTCAAGAGAAAAAAAGGTGGCCACAAATGCACAGTAAACCGGGTGCGGAAAGGGGCAGCAAACCCCCCAGCACTCCCCCCACCCTACATCCCTGGCTCTCCTCAGTTCGCCAATAGTCCTGGAGTTCAATGTTATACATTCACCTTCCAGAAGCTTGGTACCAAGCCAGGGTGACCCAGACAGCACCTTCCAATGACAGACGGATCTCAGCTCACCTTTTTTCTCCAAGGCATCAGTGGCCCAGAGATGTCCCTTACTTGGTTCCTATGCTGTGGCGCTAAAAGCCCTAGAACGTGCCCATCTGATAAGCATCTCCTACCACCAGAAATCACTGGGCACATCTGCCCTGGCAGGAATCCACACACCCTCAGCAACACAGAGGAGAAAGCCTGGGCAGGCACGGACCATGGAAGCCATCGTGCGGTAAAGCAGAAGGCATAGCTTTGGAGTCCCGAGGGCTCACTCTCCTTCTGGGTGCCAGTCCCCCAAGTTAGTCACCTTGTCTGAGCCTCCACTTTCCCTGCTGTGAAAGGAAGGTGGTAATAGCGTGTCTCTCACAAGACTTTGGGGAAGATAAAAGAGAAGCTTAAAGAGCCTTATAAACTGTGAAGTACTGGACCTGCCTGTTGTGAATGAGTCTTCTTCATGTCTGTTTGTAGCTACACCCAGCATCAGCCTCTCCCTGGGGTCGCGGGAGCACAAGTTTCTCTCCTCCACTGTAGGGCATTCGCATTCGTCCTTATCTTGTTGACCAGACTGACAGCTCTGAGCCTAAACCCCGGAGAGGGACACTCCTGAACCAGCCATACTTGGCTGCATTCAAATTCCTGGAAGCAGTTTACATACACACACACACACACACACACACACACACACACCCCACAACAACCCGCTAGGACGATCGTCAAGTCCCCCCCGCCCCCCGCAAAGGGATTTGAACAATCCTTATTCCGGTTTCACACAAAAATAAAAACAAGCAAAAAACCCCCACAGATTTCACCGCCATCACCTTCTTCCACAACAAACTGACAACCAAGTTCAGTCTCACTGACTTAAGAAGGACGCTTTCCGCGCGGTCTGTGCGAAGGGAAAGGTGTCAAAGCCACGGTGGGTACCCACCCCCCCCCCCACCGCCGCTCCCGCCCGCCCGCCTACCCGCCAACACTCCAACCCCGCAGGCTGCAGCTTCCTCCTACCTGGGCGAGCCCCGGGCCGCCCCGGGCCCAGCGCGGCGGGGCGGGCGCCCTGGGAGCCGGGCGAGGGGCTCCGGGGCGCGGGCGCGCGGTTAGTCACATGCCCGCCGGCTCCTGGGGGCGCCGGGCCGCCGCCGCCGCCCCCGCCGCCGCCGCCGCCGCCGCCGCCGCCGCGCGCTCCGTGTCGGCTCCGGGCGCGGGCGCGGGCACGAGCAGGAGCCGCGCCGCCCTTGCGCCCGGGAACAGCCGGGCGCGGCTCCTGCTGCGCTGAGGCTCCGGCTCCGGCTTGGACGCCTCAGGCGGAGACGGACGCGGGTGGGTGGGCGGAGAAGGCGGGGCGGGCCGGGCTCAGGAGGGAGAGAGCTGGCCGGGTGCCCCCGCGCCCTACCCCCGGGAAGCCCGGGACTCCGGCCTGCCCCGCTCATCCCCCTCATCCCCGGGGGCCCCGGGCTCCCGCACCCTGGAGGGGCAGTGACCGTGGTCCCACCCGCAGTGACTTGGGACGACTCACCTGGACAGCGTAACCTGGCTACCACCCAACTGCGGGGTCCCTGGGCATGACTGCAGCGAATGGAGCTTGGGACTTTCAGGTCCCAGAAACACACACTTTCCAGCCTAAGAGACCAGATAGGGTCAGTCACTGGAGCCTGAGGCCTGGCCCCTGCTCTCTCACACTGGCCCTGGGAACTTTCACAAGTCACCAACCTCTTGGTACCTCCTTTCCTCTTCACTGAAAAGAGATCACAGCAGCACCCACCTCATGGAGTGGTTGGGGAGATTACATAAATTAACACTGTAAACCAGCGCCAAGCACAGGGTTGACACAAGAGTCACTTGCTGCTTGTTATTGTTTTGCGCCTGGATGAAAGAGCAGCTTATCGGTGGTACAGTCTTGATACCAGACTTCTTGGCCTGACCAGGTATTCTTTTAAGCTTAAAACCCACTTACTCCCATCCACTCATTTTGCACATGAGAACTGGTAGTCCTAGAAATGCAGTGAATGGCCGGGGTCAGGCGTAGACTTTGGTGCGGGGAGAGAAAGATGCTGGGGTATCAGCAGAGGCTGGCTTGGGCTCCAAGCCCCACAGCCAGGGGCTTGGAAGCTGCTCTTCCCTTTCCAAAACTCCGTACCTCCAGCAAGTGCCTGGACCCTGACTTGTTTTGAGGACCTAATGAGCCATCCTCTGGGGAGACATTGAGTAAATGATGATTGCTTCCTTCCTAACAGAACACACACACAGACACACACACACACACACACACACACACACACACACACACACACACCCTTCCTGTATCCCTTCCAGGCTGGGCAGGTGCTGGTTTCCATAGCCCTTCCCTTGATATCTCTGTCGGAAACCCAAGAATTGAGATAACCCTGGCCTCAGCTGGCCCAGATAATTCTGGGCTGGAGGAAAGCATAAAGAAACCAACAGCAATAACTCATCAACCCTAATGCTGACTTGTGGCCTGTTGTGATGATAATTTCTTATTTTTTAAAAAATTTTATCTGGTTCCAGCCCTTGCATCTGGTTCCTCTTTCTCCAAGGAACAGGCTTAACTCTGGGGCCAGTGACACGGTATTATGAGAATTCGCCAGGCGTGCCTGGGTGGCTCAGCGCCTAGGGTCATAATCTCACAGGTTGATGAGATCGAGCCCCACATCAGGCTCTGCGCTGACAGCGCTGAGCCCGCTGGGGATTCTCTCTCTCCCTCTGTCTCTGCCCATCCCCCTGCTCACTCTTTCTCTCTCAAAATAAATAAATAAAATTTTAAAAATAGCTTAAAAAAAAAAAGAATTCACCAGATGTCCCCATCTCTTTAGTATTCCTGTTTAGAGTGGTGGTTCTCAAAACATTGATTATACATCAGAATCATCAGGAGAGAGAGCTGGACCACTGTTGCCCAGATCCGTCACATGAAAATCTCTGGGACTGAGGCCCAAATCTCAGTGTTATTAAAGCTCCTAGGTGATTCCAACATGCAGCCAGGGGTGGGAACAACTGTTCCTCTGAGCCCCCCTAGTGATGGCCTTACTGTGAACCCTCCGCTTGAAGCTGCTTCAGCACGTGTCCCAGGGGCACTTAATGAAAGCTAGCATGAGCAGGTCAGGCTCAGTGCTGCAGAACTAGTGTTGTTAGTGAGCATAAACATATCTCACAGTTTGTATAGTGAAGGTTTTTAAACAGTTTACGAGTAGAAAACATGATGAGTCTGTGTAATAATGTAGAATTTAAAATTACATTTTAATCTAAATTTCAAAATTAAAATTTAATTTTAATTTAAAATTACATTAAAATTAAAATTTAATCCTAATTTAAAATTACACTTAAAATTAAACTAAATTAAATTTAAATTAATAAAGTTAAATGTAATTAAATTTTTAAATTGGAATTAAAATTACACTTTTCCTTGTTTTTTTCTTTGTATTCTGATGCCTCCCACCCATCCCTACCCCAACCATCCTGCTAGACACGTGAGCCCTTAGACCCAGATAAAACACGCATACACCCGTCTATTATGAGGATGGGGTTTGAAGACCTTCCCTTCTTACCTATAGCCACTGTTCTCTCTGGCACTTTGAATGTATCTCCTCCCTCACTCAGCCATGCTGACCACGTTTCCGAACTCTCCCTTCCCTTTGTTTCCTTTCCTAGGTGGCTCGTGTGTCCACCTGTCTTGCTTCACCCCTGAGTTGAAAGCTCATGGTGCGGAGATTGTCACTCCTGTATGCTCTGGTCTCAGCACCACACAAATGCTCTGAATGCGAATGTGTAAGACATATGCCTCCGCGGAGGTGATGATATTTGTGTGTTTCACAAAAACTTACGAGAAACGGAAATAACATCCAGGGTCTGGATGGCACCTTCTGGAGTGTTATCTCCCTCACTACCTTCCCATCTCTGAGACTCCTGTCATTTGGAAGACTCAACTGTCTGCCATCGCCAGACCACCTTTCTTGAGAGAGACCGTATTCTCTGAGGATTTTCAGTGTATGACCCTCCTAGCAAGCTGCTCAAATCATGGGACTGTCTTTGATAAGAGTGTCTAGTAATGCACAAGAAGCAGAATCCTGGAAACCACCAGTGTCAGAGCAAAGCCCTGTGTCCAGGGTGGTCTGTGCCAAGGGACAGCTGTGACAGTGGAACTGCCTGGGCCTGAGAACAGGCTGTTTCACAAATGGTGACACAACACTCCTAGAGTGTTCAGAGTCCCCAGACCCTCAGAGGGGGAAGCCAAGGGGTAAGAAGGCCGACACTGACCACCCCTGGCAGCTGGGGACACCAAGGCAAGCATGATCCCAGCTGGGGTCGGTAAGTCCAGAGGACGACGTATGGAGAGAACTCCAGTCAGTGTCCACAAGGACAAGGGGTTTGGAGAGAGAAGGATTCTAAAGAGAGGAGGCTGAGTCTTGCACCAGTAGAGACTAAGCAACTCTGAAGTGACAAGCTTTTTTTCTAGCGCTAGAGATGGAAATGAGGATCCATGAACTAAGCTGACTTCAGTTGTGGAAAATAAAATGACATCTTTGCACACAGGGCCTCTGTGATTCTTGCTACGCCTGTTTTTCGTTATTTATAGAACTGCCAGTAACGGCTCACAGAACCACAGTGTTCCCTGAGATAGGTTTAAAAACCACTGTCCTACATGGACTTCCTTCTACAGCGTAGTTTTTCGTTCCTTTCACACATTTTCCATCTCCTGACCTCCAAATAACCACATTTTCAATCTGTGTCTCATATTACCTCCCATTACTGCCACTTGTCCGTTTTCATTGGCTCAGGACTATCCCTTTCTCTAAGCAGTTCTTTGTGGGTTTCTCTGATCGTTTTGCTGTTCAGATTCCTCTGATTTTGCAAGACCTTTACCAAGCAGAAAGCCGCATGTGAACCAGAGATGAGAGTTGATGAGAAACTGTAGAATATCATAAAATTGCCAATGACGGTAAACTATTTCTTAACTTCCTTTATAAGACGAGGACAAAAAGATGGACATGGCAGGCAGCCCAGCAAACTTTTTATTCTAATTGCAGCTTTAATCTTGCTCAATGAAAGCAACTGAGGGGCTCCTGGGTGGCTCAGGCAGTTAAGCGTCTGACTTCAGCTCAGGTCATGATCTGACGGTTCCTGGGTTCGAGCCCCACATCAGGCTCTGTGCTGACAGCTCGGAGCCTGGAGCCTACTTCAGACTCTGTGTCTCTTTCTCTCTCTCTGCCCCTCTCACGCTCACACTCTGTCTTCTTCTCTCAAAAATAAATAAACATTAAAATAAAATTAAAAACAAAAAGCAACTGAGTGCAAGTGGCTTCTTACACCTGGTTTTATTTCCTTGCTAACAACACAGAAACAGCACAGAAGTTCCAGAGACCGATAGACGGGGTGGCTTCCAAGAACTGCCGCACCTAACAGAACCAGACTAGTGGCCTCTTACTCTCTTATGCCAGATCTTTATCCGATCATTGGTTGAACACATGAAACTCAAAGCACCAATAGCCAAGCCAGCCATCACCACCCAAAAGGCAGCCATTACCAGATTCCCTCATCATCCAAGAAGGGCTTTTTCTTTTTAATGTTTAGCATTTATTTTGAGAGAAAAAATAGAGAGCAAGGAGGGGAGGAGCAGAGAGAGAAGGAGACAGAGAATCCCAAGCAGGCTCTGCACTGACAGTGCAGAGCCCCTCATGGGGTTTGGACTCATGAACTGCGAGATTGTGACCTGAGCTGAAACCAAGAGTCTGAAGCTCAACTGACTGAACCACCCAGGTGCCACCAAGAAGGGTCTTTTGAAATCTTTGTCCTCAGTCATGTAAAGGACACATAACAAAAGCACTGTCTTCCTTAACCTCATCTTTGAACATAATGAAGGAACTGGCTGCCTTAAATGTTTTCCCTTGTATTTCTACAAGGTCCCGCTATCTTTGGTTCTCTGAAAGTGTCTGTAATTTGTCTCTATGTTTTGTCACATACTCTCTTCCATAAGCACCTTCCAAAATCCAGAGTTCTTGTTGTAGCCTTTTAACTCTTCAATCCTTTCTAAACATTACTGCCAATTTGTCTTCTCTAAATGGTTTCCTTTTAATACTATCACTGTAGTAGATTAAAAAATGGCTTCAAATTCTTCCCTTCTCCAATTAAGAGGTGAAGTCTAATTCCTCTCCCTTGAATCTGGGCTGGTCTCGCTGGCTTACTCAACCAATTCTGACCAATAGAATGAGGTGGGATTGATTTTCTGGAACTTCTGAGGCCAGATCATCCAAAACCTTTCAGCTTCTTCTTAGGCTTGTTGAAACACTCAGTCTTGGTACCCAAAGCTGCCAGATAAGGAGTGTTATCATCCTGAGACTGCCATGCTATGAGAAATTCTAAACCACATGGAGTCCACAACCCCAGCTGACAGCCAGAACCACCTCCCACCATAGGAGAGCACCATTCTGGAAGTTAAGCCAGCCAACCCTGGTCAGCTGCTAGCCAACTATATCCATAGGAGAGTCCCCAAAGGAGAACCACTCAGCTGAGTCCCATCAACCCCAGAACCATGAGAGATAATAATACATTGTTGTTCTAAGTCATTGAGTCTGGATCACAGTAATAGATAAGCAAGGCAATGACCCAACTCAGAAGCATGTCACAACTCACTGTTGGCCTGTCCTGTACCATACAGAATCAGCCTAGCATGCAAGGTCTCTTCAAATTAAAATGACACATATCCTCCCTTCTCCTGCATCACCTCTGACCACTGCCCAGTTACAGACTTCCTGAAGATGATTATTATGATTATCTCACCAGCAAATAAAGGGAAAAGGAGAATTATGAGATAGTGAAAAAGGTTTAGCTTGAAATATACTATTTTGAGTAAAAGAAGTAGTTATTTCCTTGTACATTTCAGCAAGTGCTAACTGCAAGAATGATTTAGTTTCTAGTATTGTTATTTTTTTAAGTTTATTTATTTATTTTTGAGAGAGAGAGAAAAAGAGAGAAAGAGAGAGATGATCCCAAGCAAGCTCCATGCTGTCAGTGCAAAGCTGGATGTGGGGCTCAAACCCATGAACCTGAGATCATGACCTGAGACAAAATCAAGAATCAGACACTTAACTGACTGAGCCACCCAGGTGCCCCTCTAGTGTTGTTATTTGATGGTTTGCCAAGAAGTAGTGCAACCATCAGAAGTAAGCCTCTACAGACAAAGATACTTAGAAAGGTAAGGAGCAAGCTACTACCTCCGACAATAGAAGCATAAGAAAAATCTGGCCAGACTCAGGAGTGCCATATTTGTTGAATCATTTTGCTAATTTCCAAAGACTATGTTAACACGTGTTCCATTCTTTTGTGTCCTCAAAACAATTTGGCAATAGTCAGCAGCAGGTGGACTACTGTCCAACAATAATTACTATTATCCACGACTTCCCTGAGAGAGGATGGGAGCTGGGAAAGTTCTCTGTCCTGGGTCCAAAGGTTGAGAGAAGAGGCCTTAATACCACTGATTCCTTCTTTACCTCTTGCATCCTCATAAGAAAATCGCTGAATTAAGAGCCTGAGTGATGAGTGCTGAGCTCTTCGTACCCTGGGATAGTTAGACCTGCTGAGGAGCTCAGCTTACAGTCTAGAACATAGTGGGTATTGTCCTCATAGGAGGTGAGTGATACTGGGCTTCGGGTCCTCCTGAGAGTGACAACAATAGAAGCCTATAATATCATTTCCCCCGAAAATGGCATAAAAGATTTAGGATCCAGTCTAGACCAGATTCTGGGCAGGAGACACAGAAGGTCCCCTGACTGTGACTTATGCACAGCCCTCAGGAGGTGACTTCAAGGACTCCCTCTTGTATTCTACATCTGTGGTGTGCTATTTAATACCTCAGCCTCTAGAATCATGACAGTATTTAAATTATTTAAAATTAAATAAAATTTAAAATTCAGTTGCACTAATTACACTTCAGGAACTTAATAGCCATCACATGTCATGAGTGGCTACCATATTGGATAGCACACCCATAGAACATTTCCATTACTGCAGAATGTTCTATTGGACATTGCTACTCTAGAGTCTAGACAATTCAAGGCCTCTGGAAAAGAGGTCTTTCCCTGGCAAACTAGTCTTCATCCAGAATAAATAATCTGCTCATTTTAAATCTATACTTAAGTGAAAATATTTACACCTTCCCGTTTCCTTCTCATCAACCTTGTCATTGTTTAATCTGTCTTCCATTTCTCAGCTAAAACATACCAGGTCACATGTTTTCTCTATATTTTATGAGCTCATTTTTATATTATTGTAATTACCTTACATTCATCAATATGATTCTTTGTCCATAATTGTTTCATGTCTATATTTTTATTTTTCTAATAAAAATATATGTAAGATCTTCAAGGATAGGAACAATGCATGGGGGGGGGGAGGTGGACACCTGTCCCAGAATACTCATTTACAACCTTGAATGTGAGAAGTAGTCAACCAGGAGCTCCTGGGTGGCTCAGTTGGTTCAACTTCCGACTTCAGCTCAGGTCATGATCTCATGGTTTGTGAATTTGAACCATGCATTGGGCTCTGTGCTAACAGCTCAGAACTTGGAGCCTGCTTTGGATTCTGTGTCTCCTTCTCTCTTTGCCCCTCTCCTGCTTGTGCTCTGTCTCTCTCTCTCAAAAATAAAAATAATTTTTAAAAAAAGAAGTAATCACCCAACCACTAAGGAAGAGGGTATAGGGAGGTTTTTCATGATAAGTATCACCGCAAACTTGTGCTGTGCCCATAGTGATGTCTAGCAGAGGCAACAATCTAGTCCCCAGTCACAAGATCATGAAATCAGCAATAGAATATTTATTACTTTTCAATTAAAAACAAAAGAGACTGAAGGTTTTAAATACAATATGTTAGCACTGTAAAATCTTACCACACTACATTTTCATCACTCCTTTTTTTATTCTCTAAGAAAAAAAATCATTTACAGTGTTTTGCCCTGCTGCTTTGACATATTGTGTGCTTGTCAAGGAACTTGGCGATTTCCCAATCTGGACGTGAAAATAATAACACAGAGAAACAATCTCAGAGAAGGAGCCCAAGGAGAAAAAAATGTAGGTGACACCCAGAGCCCAGGCTTTCTCAAGAGTGTGAGGACTGGTCCTTATGCATAAGAGTTGAGATGCAGATGATGGGCGCCTGGGTGGATCAGTTGGTTAAGCGTCCAACTTCAGCTCAGGTCATGATCTCATAGCCCATGAGTTTTAGCCCGCATCAGGCTTTGTGCTGACAGCTCAGAGCCTGCAGCCTGCTTCCGATTCTGTGTCTCCCCCTCTCTGCCCCTCCCCACTCACGCTCTGTCTCTATCTCTCAAAAATAAATAAACATTAAAAAAAACAATAATAATAATAAAAAGCTTAAATGTAGAGGAAAGCCCTATGTGTCCTAGGAAGAGAGTTTCTCCCCCATGCTGTCCCAGGAAAAGGGGAGGTAGTCAGGAGTAAAACAAAGTGCTTAGAAAGTGTTGAGCATTTTTTCCACTTTCCCTGCTCTCTGTGTGGAAGTAGTGAGGTAGGTACCTGGATGACCCAGTGAAAGCCAGCAATTAGGAAAGACTCTGAAATAGCATCTGCAGAGAGAGAAACCCAAGCCAGACATGGCAGGGAGCAGAGACCATGGACAAGAACAGGGCCAAGCACACTGTGGGCTCAGGGGCACAACAGAGCCCCCATAACTACCACCTCACACACTGATCTCATACATCTTCTTTCCAATGGATGCCAAAGTTTTTCATATTATTCATATGAAAATGATATCAATAATATTGATATGATATTACTGATTGTAAAGGGCATTGCTTTTTTTAAGATTTTATTTTTTAAGTGATCCCTACGCCCAACTTGGGGCTCAAACTCACAACCCCAAGATCAAGAGTTGCACACTCCATGGACTGAGTCAGCCAGGCACCTCAAGGGTATTGCTTTTAAATTTAGATTCCTGACTGTTCATTACTAGTATGCAGAAATACAACCAATTTTTATATATTTACCTTGTGATCACAAAACTCACTTATTGGTTCTAGTAGCTTTTTTATTGAGTTCGTAGGATTTTCTATGTAAACCACCATGTTGTCTACAAACAGAGTTTTACTTCTTCTCTTCCAATCTGGATGGCTTTTATCTTTTCTTGACCTTTTACACCAGCCAGATCTAGTACCATGCTGAACAGAAGTGAGGAAAGTAGACATTCTTGCCTTGTTCCTAATCTTAGGGGAAAGCTTTCAGTCTATGATATTAGATGTAGGTCTTTCACAGATGTCTTTTATCAGGTTGAGGAAGTGCACTTCTATTCTTAATTTTCTGAGAATTTTTATCAGGAATAGATGTTGGATTTTGTCAAATGCCTTTTCTGCATCTTTTGAGATGATCATATGGTTTTTCTTTTTTGGTTTTATTAATATGGTGAATTACATTTATCCACTTTCCATTGCTAAGCCAATTTGGCATTCCTGGCATAAAGCCCTCTTGGCCATGATGTATTTGTGTTTTTACACATTGTTGGAATGGACTTACTAATATTTTGTTTATAATTTGTATGTCCTTCTTCATGAGGAATACTGGCCTACAGTTATTTTTTTCTTGTAATGTCTTATCTGGTTTTGATATCCAAGTAATACTAACATCAAAAAGTTGGGGAGAACTCATGACTTGGGAAGTATGTATTCCTCTTCAATTTTCTGGAAAATTCTGTACATAATTGATACTATTTCTTCTTTAAGTGTTTGGCAGAATTCACTAGGAAAGTTATTTGGGCCTAGAGGTTTTTTTGCGGGAAAATTTTCCATACAAATTCAATTTCTTTAATAGACAGAAGACTATCCAAGTCATCTATTTCTTCTTGAATGAGGTTGGTAGTTTGTGTCTTTGAAAGAAATTATCCAGTTCATTTAAGTATCAATTTTTTTGCATAATTGTATTCCTAATATTCTGTCATTATCCTTTTAATATTTGTAGTGTGGTACAGTGATATTACCTAAGCCCTGATATTGATATTTCTGTCTTCTCTCTTTCATTCTTGATCATGCTACCCAGGGCTGTATCAATTTACTGTTCTCCTCAAGCATCAGCTTTTGGTGTCATTAATTTCTCTAGTATGTTTCTGGTTTCTATGTAATTGTTCTCTGCTTTGATCTTTGTTACTTCTTATCTTCTGCTTGCTTTGGGTGTAATTTGTTTCTCTTTTCCTAGTTGTAGTTGAGGCTGAGGCCATGGATTTAACACTTTTCTGCCTTTTTAAATAGGCATTTCATGCTGAAAATTTCTCCGTAAGTGATGTATATCATTCCACATCTAAGAACCTTACTTAAAAATAGAACTGTCATATGATCCAGCAATCCCACTTCTGGGTATTTATCTAAAGAAAATGAAAACACTGATTTGGAAAGGCACATGTACCCCAATGTTCATTGCAGCATTATTTACAACAGCCAAGATATGGAAGCAGCCCAAGTGTCCACTGATAGAAGAATGGGTAAAGAAGATGTGGTATATATACACGAGGGAATATTACTCAGCCATAAAAATGAATACAATCCTGCCATTTGCAGCAACATGGATGGACCTAGAAGGTATTATGCTAAGTGAAATAAGTCAGACAAAGACAAATACCATATGATTTCATTTATACGTGGAATCTAAAAAACAAAATGAAATGGAAACAGACTCATAGATGTGGAGAACAGACTGGTGGTTGTCACAGGGGTGTGGGGTGGGGGGACAGGTAAATCAGGTGAAGATAATTAAGAGGTACAAACTTCTCAGTTATAAAACAAATACGTCACAACTTACTGAAAAGTATAACATAGGGAACATAGTCGATAATATTGGAATTATTGGAATATTGGCGTTATTGGAATAACTTTGTATGGTGTCAGAGGATAAAGGTGATTATGTTTTTGTTTTTTTTTTATAACGTTTATTTATTTTTGAGACAGAGAGAGACAGAGCATGAACGGGGGAGGGTCAGAGAGAGAGGGAGACACAGAATCTGAAACAGGCTCCAGGCTCCAAGCTGTCAGCACAGAGCCTGACGCGGGGCTCGAACCCACGGACCGCGAGATCATGACCTGAGCCGAAGTCGGACGCTCAACCGACTGAGCCACCCAGGCGCCCCAAGGTGATTATGTTTTAATGTATAAAATCATCACACTATGTTGTACACCTGAAACTAATATGATATTGTATATCCATTATAATTCAATATAAAAAAAAAGAAACTTACAATACCATAGCCCCATCTTTTCCTGCCTGGCTTTTGTGCGATGTGTGTCATTCATTTTGCTTTTACGTATGTTAAAAACCTCACACTGCACTATCAGTCCTTCTGTTTGAACAGTCCATTTTCTTTTAAAGAAATTTATGCCATAATTTCATCTCCATCTGTCATCATTTTCCTTCTGCCCAAAGGATTACCTTTAATATTTGGTAGTGTAGGTCTGCCGGTGATGAGTTCAGGTTTTGTACGTTTGAAACAGTTTAATTTTGCCTTTGTTTTTGGAAAGCATTTTCACTGTATATAGAATTCTAGGTCGTCAGCATTTTTTTTCCCCAGTACTGTAGAGACAATGCTTCAAAGCCTTTTGGTGTACGTTGTTTCTGTGAGAAATCTGTCATCTTGTCATCCTTGTTCCTCGGCATGTTCTTTCACTGACTGCTTTTAAGATTTTACTCTTTACCACTGGTTTTAAGCAATGTGATTATCACAGGACATAATGTATCGATCTCTGTTTCTCAGGGTTCACTGAACTTCTTGGATGGATGGGCTTGTAATTTTCATCCAATTTGTAAAAGTTCTGGCCATTGTTTTCAAATATTCCTTCTGTGACCCCTCCTGCTTTTTGGAGACTTTGATAACATGTGTATTTGGCTGCTTGAAATTGCCCTACAGTTCACTGATGCTGTTCTTTTTTTATTTGTTTTTCTCCTCTGTGTTTCATTTTGATAGTTTCTACTGTTGTGTCTTTAAATTCATTATTCTACATCGTCTAATCTGATGGGAATATCATTTAGTATACTTTGATCTCAGACTTTGTAGTTTTCATCTCTAGAAGTTATAGGTGGGCCTTTTTTTTCTTTTTTTAACATCTTCCATTCCTTTACTTACTGCTTTGAGCATATGGAATATAGTTGTAATAACTGTTTGAACGTCTTGGGCTGTGTTGGTTTTAGTTGGTTTTGATTGATTTTTCTCCTCCTTATTTGTCTACTTCTTTGCATTGCACAGTGATTTCTTATTAGATGCCAAACACTGTGAAGTTTAACTTGCTTGATGCTTGGTATGTTTGAGTTCAAGGATGCATTCTAGCTCTTGGAAGTGCTTCCATTATTTGGGGTGTTGCCCTTATGATTCATCAGGCAGGGCCATGGCAGCATTCAGTGTGGGACACATTTCACCCCACTGCTCAAACACAATCCTAGTTCTCTATCAAATGCCTGCAGGTTGTGAGGTTCTCCATTCTGACGGGTGGGAACAGAAATTATGCCTGGCCTTGCTGTCTACTACTTCATCTAATCCCATGGGTGGTTAATTTCTGGCCTCAGGTAGTTCCCTCACACGTGGGCTGACCCATACTCTGCTGAATTCTCAAGGGAGACCCCCCTTGCAGACTTGACGTTCTTCCTCATTGAGGCTTTCTCCTCTCTGGCATCCATTCTTGTGAACTACAGCAACCTGGGTCTCCCTTGGCCCTCAGCTCCATCTCAATTCAGCAAGTTTGCTGAGTTCTGCCAAGACCTCCCTTCCCTGTGGAAATGGCTAAGACACCCTTCCACAGCCTGGGAATTCTCTCATGTCAGTAAGTGGGGGCAATCATAGGGCTCACCTCATTTTTCTCCCAGTCTCTCAAGGGTCCCTGTCCTTCAATGGCTGATGTCCAGTATCTTAAATGCCCTGGTTTCATGTATTTTATACAGCTCTTTTGTTGTCTGTCATGAGAAAGTAAATCCAGACCCTACTAGTCAATCTTGGCTGACAGCAGAACTTGGCTACACAGTTCTCAGTGTTCATAAATATGACAGTTGGCCAGGAACATGTCTAACATTCTTTACACATCTCAAAACTTTTTCCTTTTAATTTTGTTTGGAAAAGTTTTTGAAATATTTCTAAATCACAACCCAGAATTAATAAATGTTAGCCAAAACCGAGACTTTTGAGGAAGGAAGGAAATTGTGAATGATGTCAGATAAAGGGCAGTCTGGCAACCGCTGGGTCCCAGAGGCAGAGAGACGAAGGTTGTGTCGTGGGGAGGGGAGAGGAAAAATAGTGAAGGAGGAGGAGGGGAAGGAAGGAAAGGGAAGAGGGAGGAAAAAAGACATATAAAGTCCAAAGAACCTAATTATCTATCCCCAGGGTCGCCAAACCCAAGAATTTTAAAGGAAGCATTATTAGCAGTTGTGATTGTTTGAATACAGGCATCAGGAGGGAAAAGTTGAGAGGAATCCTATGAGGGTTCCAAAAAATTGTTAAAGAGAACAAATAGTTTACATTAGTGGCTCTCAAAGTTCCCTGAGATCCTTTTAGAGGTCCACAAGGTCCAAACTACTTTGATATAATTCAAAGATGGTGTTATGTGTATTCTTCACACACATTCTCTTGCAAGCACACAGTGGATTTTCCAGAAGCTACATGATGTGTATCTCAAAGATTGAATGCAGAAGCAGATATAAGATTCATCTGTCCTCTGTTGAGCCAAACATTCAAGAGATTTCTAGAACAATGTAAAACAATGCTACTTTTTCCATTTGTTTTCAAAATACATTTTTGTAAGAGAAATGTTATGTTACCTGGTAATGGATTTATTTTTCTTTTTAAATAATCAATAAAATTTTTAATTGGTTTTTTTTTAATATATGAAATTTATTGTCAAATTGGTTTCCATACAACACCCAGTGCTCATCCCAAAAGGTGCCCTCCTCAATATCCATCACCCACCCTCCCCTCCCTCCCACCCCCCATCAACCCTCAGTTTGTTCTCAGTAATTGGTTTTAATGTCTAATATGTGTAATATCAGTAGAGTTAATCAGGTAAACAAATCTCTTTAAAGTTTTCAATAATTTTTCAGAGTGTGAAGGGGTCCTTAGCCCACAAGCCTAAGAACTTCTGTTCTAAAGCTTTTGCAGCCTTACAGAGACCACTGAGTACTTCATGAAGTATCTTCCCCAGAACAAGGATCAAGAAGATCCTTGAAGATCAAGGAGTCACAAGGGAGAATCACCCCCAACACTGGCTGCTTTACCTTTTATCCAGACTTTGAAATGATGACTCATAGAACAGCAGCCCCTGTAAGCCTCATCCACAAGGAACTGGGTCTTAACTCATTATTGAGATCTGAATTGCTCTTTTCAGCGCTACAAGTCCCACCCCGAATTTCTCGAAAGGGTTGCGAAATTGCCAGTGTCCTCTCCAGTCTGCTTCACCATAATTTTTCCACTATTCATCTGACCCATGCCTAATAATTGATCATTTATGAAGGAAGGAAATGTATAATCAAGCACCTATTACATGTCTGACAGTGAGTTCAGTGCTTTCATAGGACATCACATTTATGCTCACCACCCTATGAACAATATTATTATCCTCTTGTTTTATAGATGGAAACATAAAACTTAAGGATCTTGCCTCAGATTATCCAGTGAGTGAAATAAACCAACGGGGACTCAGCTCACTCTCTAAAGCTCATGGTCTTTGCCATTCATACTGGTACCTTTCACTGCTCTGCCATTATCACTATTGTGTTGCTGTTGTTTGTAAAGTAAAAAAAACACCCTGAAATATCGGAATTCTGCTTTCTACAACCAGAGGGAGAACAGCCTAGTGGCTATAAGTGTAGACAAAGGAGCTGGACAGCTGTAGGTTGGATCCCAGATCTATCATGTACTAGCTGTGTGGTGCTGAGCAAGTCACTAAACTTCTTTGTTTCCTTGATGGTAAAAAATGTTCCTAATTACACCTGCTTTATTGGGTTATTATGAGAACTGAAAAAGTTGATATGTAAAGAGCATTTAAACATTGTCTGATACATAGTCAATGATAGAGATGAGTGTTATTTGCCATACATTAATTATATTTGGGTAAATTACTCAGGATCTATGAACCTAAAAAAACAGGTATAAAAATACCTGCCTGGGGCACCTGGGAGGCTCAGTTGGTTAAGCACCTGAGTCTTGATATTGGCTCAGGTCATGATCTCATGGTTCATCAGATCGAGCCCTGCATCAGGCTCTGCACTGATCCCGTGGAGCCTGCTTGGGATTCTCTCTCTCCCTGTCTCTCTGCCCCTCCCCTCCTTGCTCTCTCCCTCTCTCTCTCAGAATAAATGAATATTAAAAAAAAATAACTGTCCAGTTACACCAGAGAGTTATTGAGAAAGTCACAGATAATGAATGTACTAGACAGTATTTTTAACTGAATAATATGCAAATAAGCAAACAATATAGAAGCTTTATTTGCCATAAACTCCCAATATGATGTCATTTTTGAATAGGGAGTTTTCTGGTAAAGAGGAGATCAGTATTTCTGGCTAAAAGAGTATGTACTTGTCACCACAGCTAATAAATCCCTTATTCCAAAAACACTAACCGAAACCACAGTTAAAAAGCAGGATATTTCTGCACAAACACTCAAGTCTAAAGTAACCAAGTGTGAAATGTAAAATGACTCAGTCTCTCTCTGTGTGATCGAACAGTGAATTTTGTTAATATCATGAGGAACTATCGGGAGCTGAAATTTAAACAGTCCTCAGAGATAATGAAGGACTTAAAACAAACAAAAGGTCAGTTTGCAACCAGAAGTTTCTCAACATTCCTTACGTAAACTCAGAAATTCAATTATTGCCATGCCAAAGTTGTTCTGCTGCCCTTCATTTTTCATTGTTAAAAAGTTTTACCAAAACTTGAATCATTTCCTGTCCTGACAACCGCAATATCTTTTTCCCGTTCTTTCTACACTACTAAACTCCAAATTACTATTGCCAAAGAAATTCCCTTCCGCATTGCCAAATGGTATCTCAAGCCATTAGATGTCACATGCACATGAGCACACACGGGAGCATGCACGCACACCGCTACTCTATCTGAGGTCCCTACCGGTGCCTCATAGCACGGTTCACATCTAACTCACTGTCTCTATTATTTGTGACCTTGTTTCTTAACCAGCTATGCCTACTAGAATGTAAGCACCCTGAGGGTAGGATTTTGGTCTGTTTTGTTCACTGTTGTACTATCATTGTCTCCAAGAAAGCCTGACGTGTGGTAGATTCATTTTCACTTATATTGATGAATGAATGAACGAATGAATGAATGACTTAGCTCTGCACATTGATGGTCCTTATACTTGATTTCAGTATTCTTCATCCTTTCCATTTGACAATGTTTTATCTTCCTTGCACCACCTCTTATGCAACCGGTTATAGTTTTCTCAACCATCTTTGTTTTGTCTCATCAGGCCCTAGCCATGAATATGTAGGTTGTTGACATTAAGACAACTTACCTGTCCTGGATCTTTCTAAGGGTACGTGGGGAGCTGACTCAGCCAATAGGACTTCACAATATGGAGACCTGAAGCAAAGTGTTTCTCACCCTTGATGAAGTGAGGGTTCGGAACATAGGAATGAGCAGATCAGAGAAAGCTGAAGTCTAGATCATGAATCAACCACCCCCTGGGCTGCTGCACACAAGGAAGGACCCAAAAAAGGGATTTACATAGAAGCTTAGACCACTGCTCCCATTCATGGCTTGCATTTGGGCTAATACGTGGGCTGGAAAGAGCGTTGATATTACAACACTTCTCCTTCAAACACAGACGAAATAGCCACTGGCCCTAGATATGAGAAAGGGGCCTCATGAATCAGATCGAGAGATGGCTGGGTCAGTGGGCTGCATACCCAGCTATGCGCCAGAGTCCCATGGGCATTCTAGAGCCCTCCTTTCCAAGCAGAATCTCCACAGATGATGCCTGGAAATCTGTATGTTTAAAGAGCTACCAACTGCTCCTCAGAATAACAGCCACTAACCAACAAGCCCAGAATTTTTCCCAGGGCAGTTTTAAGTGGTTGTCTGTTTGGGAGGGTGCATTATTTACTGGACAGAAATTGGGAATACTAGAGGTTCTGCAATACCCAGGGCCGCACTAAATGACAAAATGTCCTCCATCCCACAAAACTTGAAAATATCCCACCAGACAAGAAGGTAGGTAAAATCTAAGCCCAGAGCCTAATTCTGTTTTTCATAGAAACGCATAGCATTTTTTGTGTCATTTTCATATGTGTTGAATTTTTTGGAAATGCAGCTACCACAAAAATTGAGGTGAAGTAGAACTTTATTTTGGGGGGAACTTTAAAAAAGATTTTTCACCACTGGGGAAAATCACATCATTGAAGGCAATGCCACTAATGATATTGGAATCTCCAGGGAGACACAGACTGTTTCCATCTACATTTGCAGCTGCCACTTTACAGACATGTGTGTGTGTTACTGCAAGCACCTGTTTCTTTGTGTCTTCCAGCTCAGTCATACTCATGTACATACACATTGAATTGAATGCGGAATCACTTTTATTTCTCCTTCACATCATGGTTAGGGTAGCATAGTTCAATTTTTAATACCACGCTCAGGTAGTATATGTTCTCGGTAAATTTCGTTATAGAATAGTAAAGGGGATTTATAAAATATTTTTTAAGAAAGAGAGCATTAAGTCCTTGGAGGGTAAGACTACTGATCTACTTCTGTCCCCCTCGCTCTGATGCTCCCCTACTCTCTCTCTTTCTCTCAAAAAATAAATAAATGTTAAAAAAAAATAAAACCACTGATCTAAATCATCTAATTCATGTCTCAAAACAAAGCTAATGGTTGGAGATGACAACACCATTGTCTTTGACTTGTCCTCATTGTCTATGTGTTCACCCTTGACTTTATCCCATTCCTTCTCCACAGTTGGTGGCCTATTCAATGGCAAGTCTTCTAGGAAAACCATTTCTAATTCCAAGTTTTGCAGCATCCAGAGCATCACAAAAGAGGTCTTTTTTCATGGGCAGCCCCTCCCCTCCAGAGATCTTTTCAGCTTTCCTCAGCTTTCCTTTTGAAACACGGATAATTTGAGTTTTGTCTTTAGAACTTGTTTTTTTATTAACACAAGCCCTGCTTTGAAATATTACACCCAAGACTGTGAGAAAGGCTTGACCCAACCAGCTTGGCTGACACTCCTGAGCCATAAGTACCACAGTGGGGCTGAGAGTTCTTAAAGTTTTGTGCTTCCCTTTTTAAACATCTCCCTTATTCTCATGTATCACCTGTGTGCCACATTGTCATTTCAGGCTGCTAAATGTGACTTAATTCTAACTCACCTTTGTGACTGCCCTCAACTCATGTCAGAAACTCTTCCCTTCACTTTCTCCGGAAGCCCTCAGTCCAAGAAACAATATGGTTACAAAGACTTGTGACCAAGGGGAAAGAAAAACATTGTTTGTGCCAAACTAAATCCCAGTACGGAATTAGTCTTCATGAAGAGACGATGAAGTCACAAGAGTAAATCCTCTACTGTGGTTTTCCTACCAAGTTGTTCTTCAGGGAGAACACAGCACGTGCTAAGTGATCAATGGGTTCTAGATAGTTGGGTAGTAGCTGAGAAAGAGCTTCCAGGAGATCCCCTTAGCCAACAGTCTACAGAGCTATGAGGGTGGCCACTCTGCTGTCTCTTGCATTATCCTTGTCAAACCCTTCCTTGGCTCAAATAGTGCAGGCAGCATCTGAGGGCTCTACTGAGATGACCTCACTCAAAAACCTTCCCTTCTTCTCCCTCCCTTTTTCCAACCTCTCCCCCAATTTCCTCTCCCTGTTATTCTCCATCTTCCACTACAATTTCTTCCAAATCCCCTTCCTTGCTCTCCATCAACCAAGAAGGATCCACCTAAGACACTCTACTCATTTCTCTATGTTCTTGGAATTGTATTAGTGTACACTATTTTAAACCATAACATTTTATTATTGCATGTGTGTAAAGCATATATGTGAAGTATTTCCCCTGATCCTTTCATTGACCACTGATTCTGGTAAATGTACTTTTGCTGTACTCAAATTTTCTTTGAGCATGGAATTCTGGGAATACTTCATTCCAAAGAAGCTAAATGTATTTATAAGAAAACTCAGCTTGCTTCTCAAAGTTGGCTTCATAATGCTGTTTCCAAAAAGATAAAAAAAATACAACTTCCCATGAAATAAGGGTAGCATGGTACATCTGTGGTTAAATGTCTTTGACCAATCTTTGACATTATATTATATCATCCTTTGAATCAACCCACCTTGGATTGGGATCCAATGTCACCTTAAGGAAATAGGCTAAATATATTTGTATATTTAATTCAAGGCTGCATTTGATCTTTCTCCATTTATATGGATGCCTTTGGGTTGGTATCTACTCAGTACATAGTATATCCCTATTTCTTAGGAAGATAAGCCAACCTCCCTGACCCCCACTTCCAGTCCATAGGTGTGGGGCTAGGGACACTTGGATGGTTGGGCTGAGAATATTCACTAGACCCAAAGTTGGGACATTTACATGCTCTCTCCCAAGAACTTTGCATCAAGCCTGAGATACGTGGAGCTAATTCCTACATGTCATGGGTGGAGTCAAAATGAAAGTATTGTTCTTCTTTGGACTCCATTTGGGAGGGTGGCCATGTTTTCTTCCATGTGAAGCAGAGAAGAAAAGAAAGCCAGTTTTCAGAGAAAGAGAGAAGCAAGAAGTGGAGACAAAAAATGAAAAGAGATTCAGATTCTGACAGACAACCCCCAGGCTGTTTCAGCCCTTCTGGGAGCCAGGCTGCTTCCTTGTCCTTGCTCCCAGAGGCACTTCTGAATGGTGACTAAATTTCTTCCTTTCTGCTTGAGCAAGTTTATCTCCTTTAAACATGCCCTTGGCTCTTGCCATTGCCAATTCTTATTGCTTACAATCATCAAAATCTAGCTGAGAGCCCTCATTCTTATCAGATTTTTTTCATAGATTCTTAGATTCCATTGTTTTTCCAAGAGTTAGCTCTTCTCTATTTCATGTCCACTCATTCATTATTGTGTGCACGCACGCATGCGCACACGTGTGTGTGTGTGTGTGTGTGTGTGTGTCAAACACACACACAGATTGCCAAAGGGATAAGGTATTATTATTTACTGATAGTACATTTTCTTCTTCCAGGAAGTACACACTGAGAAACCAAGATATCATCAGAAATGTTCTGATCAGAAGTGATCATCAGAATGATCAAGGAATCAGACAGGAGGGTTACTCCAGTGTTTAATGGCATCACTTTTGGGGGCCTTCATCTTCACCCTGCACCAGGACCTACCAAGGGCTGTGACTTACCCAAAACCTGGGTGGGCATTGTCTCATTTGTCTGGGAGTCCTTATGTCTTTGCTATATGACAAGCTGGACTTCTTTGAAATGGACAAAGAAGAAAGAAATGGACACATCTTTTCTTTAGCTGTATAACATGAAAGCCAATCTATTGCACTAAATTGCTCCAATCCCACTTATATTAATTCAGAGAGTAATCCTATGTACGGGGATTTCTATTTCTTGAATATATAACAATGTATACTCTTCCAGGATCACCCTTTGTGTCTGGTTGCCCAGTGGTTTCATACCTTTGAAGAAGAGGCATCTATTACCTTGGGAAGAGGAAGATGGAGGCTAGAACAAAGAAGGCATTGCTCATCTTTGAACTCCAGAATACAGTTTAAGGCAATGGCCAAAAAAAAAGCCTAAGTTAAAATGTCATTAATTGTAAGATGTGTAATAGAAAAGAAGAAAATGCTGCCAATTAACTATGACCTATCATCTATTGCAAGATGTATCTTAAAATATGCTGGGGAAATGGCAAGGCTTTGTTGAGAAACAAAAGGTATTTATTTGGAACTCCTCAAGTGGACTTTGCATCTTAAGAGTCAGGGAGGAAGACTGGACCCATGAACCAAAGACTAAGCAGGGCTAGACTAAAGCAGTGGAGACCCTCTACCACACAGATGGTTAGGGAATGTCCTGAAGCTGATGGAAAGAGCCCACAGAAAGAGAAAAAGGAGAAAGCAAGAGCTTAACTCCTACAGTCACAACTGAAAGGGGGAGTAGAAATCTATGGTGAAAGGGCTGGTGGCCTCCTCCCCCCTGAAGTCGCCTGGGGAGACAGCAATTCCCTCAGAGAAGGTGGGTGCAGACTGAGACCTGGCTTCCAGCTGGGCAAGGAGAATTGCAGAGCTGAGAGAGGTGCCACCAACAGGTGGAGAGAAGCTGCTGAGAGTTTCTGGCACCAGAAGACTGGAGTCCAGAAGCCTCACATCTACACCAATACCCAGAGTCATCAGTACTGGGTGACTTGATGGCCTACACCCAGGTAAGACCTGTCACACCACAATAGACACTTGGTAGACAAAACACAGCAGGGACCCAAGGACAGGGCTACCACCATTGACAAAACAGAATGAGACATCTCACCAGGGCCAGATTGGGTTGGGCCCCCTCCACAATGCTGGCATGGGAACCAATCCCTAGAGGATGCTAGATCTACCTTAGGGAGAGGACCAGAGAAAAGCAAGAGGGAGAGACCCTGAAAGGCTATTTACGAAGAGTTACTGAGATTGAACACAAACTATGACAGAGATAATAACGTCTGTATTTGGCTAAAAACCTTGACTTGTACTGAACATACTAGAACTCCTCTTACATTTAGTCATTCAATAAACAGTGATTGAGCACATACTATATACCAGGCAGTGTTCTAGGTACTTGGGATGTATCTGGGAACAAATCACACAAAATCCCTGCCCACATGGGGCTTACATTCTACATGGTGTAGACAGACAATAAAGAGTAAACATAATAAAGAAGGAAATAATATAGTACGTGAGAAAGTGAATGTGGAAAATGTCTGCCTCAAGAAGACTGAGCCTGAGAGCAAGACTGTGGTTTGCTACATGATATATATTTCCCGTCTGAGCCCCTATACTTATCGTATGCCAGTGGTGTCATAACACAAGTTAGACCCTACTCTCAAGAAATTGACAATCCAACCTGTGAGTTTATACAGTGAGCTTCATGGGAGTAGGAATTATTCCTTTTCCTCATTTAATGAATATTTACCAAGCACCCAGTAAAATATATGCTAAGCTCTGGGCACTCCCGCAACACACATACAACACACAGATATGCACAACACACAAAATACTCACAAAACGCACACAGCAAACACAATACACATGTAACATACACACTCACACACAACACTCACCAACACACACAACACACGAAAAACAGGCACATGACACAGCCATACAACATACACACAACACATAAAAACACGCATTCATACAACACACATACACAAAAGCATACAACAAACATAACACACACTCACATAACACCCACATCAAAGTCTCTGTGCTGAAGTATTTTAACATGAAGGACCCCATGACAGAGACAAAGGCTGATCTAATCAAATTAAGCACGTGAAAGTCAGTGAGACCTGAAAGCATTGAGACCTCAGAGGGAAACTCCAATTGAGCTAGTTCAGGACAAAACTATTTGTCCACCTGAGTTCCCAAAACAGCCATTACAGAGTCCCATGAAGGGATTTCTGGCCATGAGAATGAGTTATAACTAAAATCCACCTGCATAGCTAAGAGCTAATGGTCTGCACTTGTTATGTAATTCCCATTAAGACTCCAAACTCTGCCCCTGCCAGACTGAGAAGGCCATTGGCACCAGATGTACCTTACATCTTTCTCAACACCTGGAGCTTACACAAACATTACAATCGCACTGTGAAATTGTGTCACTGGGATTTCAGTTCCAGAAGTTAATCTGATGCAGTTAAGTTCAGAACAATAACTCACCGACTACACACAATTTATTTTCTAATTTTCAGCAGACCAAAGGAAGTTCAATTTGGTTTCCATAATAAATATTCCAACTTCACATGAGAGTACAAAGGGAAACCCTCCTTAGACAAAGGCATGTTTTTAAAGTCAGGAGTTTGTTTCAAGGTATGCTTGAGTTATTGGAAACAAGGTCCAACCTAACTTGAGCATAAGGTTACTGTTTTTACCATTACCCTCTGACAAATGTTTTCTTTGCTTCCAGAATTGTATGTTTATTTGGAGCAATATTCATTTATATATCTTTTCTTGATACTTTGCAAAACATTCTTTACCATGCCAGAGGACTGATTTTGGTGGAAAACTCTCAAGAGGTAGCAGCTTTGGCACTCCTCCAAAGTCTTAATAAGTGAGGATATAACTTTTGAAACTCAAGTGCTCGGAACAAAATAAATATTTTCTGCCCAGCAGTGTCCCCCACCCACAAACGCCATTTCTGAGAAGCCCATATGACACATCCCCAAGGAGCCATACAGACTTGGACACACATTTAAATAAGCAATAAGCTGTCTTGAGTCCTTGAGTTACAAGGTGAGATTAACCTACTGATAAAAATAGCATGCCAGAAGAAACATGCCAGGAACGTGCCAGAAGAAAGATAGGATAGAGACTCAAAGGCAGCAATCTGAGTACAGAAGTAACTGAAGAGAGATGTTGGAGGCTGTTTAATGATCTGAGAAGTCAGAGATAACTAACAGTAATATACGCACTTGATTTTGTGATGTCAACAAGAGAGCTAAGCAAAAAACGTCCATGCACGACAATGCCACAAACAGCATTAACTCACAGGAGAGGCCAAGGTGCCTCCAGCTCTACTATTTCCAAATTTGCTTCATCAGTCTCATGCCCCCTCTGTCACCTTTCCAGAATGGCAAACACACAGATAAAAGTGTTTATTGTGATACTTGGCATATGGTAGGTGCTTTGCATTGTTATTTGTGGTCCCCCAAAGGTGGGCAGAGAAAGTATTAGGATTTCAAGTGTAGAGTAAGGACCTCTTCCCCATCCCAAATTGGACATGTGGTGTGATGAGAAAACATGTGGATATGGGACGACACTGCCCAACATTTAAAACCAAGATGTTAAAACTAAGACTTGTTAACATTTACTTTGTCACGCACCTAAGATTCATAGGGAAATAAGCATAATCTTTTTAAAGACTTTTTAAAGATTTTTTAAACCATTTTGAGGGTGTTTTTTTTAAACCTTTTTAAAGGTTTAAACCTTTTTTTAAAGGTTTTTTTTTTTTTTTTCCTTCCCCACTTATCACTAGATTCTTTCAAACTGGGTCAAACACATATTGAGTGGGATAATAAATTAACATGAGAACAGTAAGAAGCAGAACTAAGAAACTATAGATGTGCAAATTTTATTTAGAAAAATGTAGCCTGATCGTGAACACATTAGGATCAAGTGTCGAAAGTCTGCTGCCATGATTTCCCGATTTGCCCTGTTTCTTCGACTGTGCAAAAGGGACAAAAAAAGCAAACCCAGAGGTTTTGGGGACAATGTCCTTCCTCCTCATTTTATTTTATTATTTTATTTTGTTTTGTTTTATTTTATTTTATTTTATTTTATTTTATTTTATTTTATTTTATTTTATTTTTATTTTATCTTTTTGTATCCTCCAATGCGCCTAACCCGGTGCAGAGAACTCATTAAATACTTTTTGATGCTTTAAAGTCAGACTCACACAAAGTGATCTCAACTATAGGAGTACTGATGTCTCAGAGGCTGACTCACTAGCAGCACTTAGACTTTCTTATTAATAAAATTCCCCAAATACACTAAAGAGCATTCGGATGTAATAAAATTAATACAGAAACATCATTTGCAGAAGTACGTTATCCATTTATTCCAAAATCTGCCTTACTTTTAAAGTTTGTTTTTGTATTTTGAAAAGAAGAAGAAGAAAAAGAAAAGCAGTTGCCATATTTACTTAAGAGTCAATATGGTCCCAAATTGTTAAGTAAAGACTGTGCGAACCATCAAACCTCTTAATGGCTGCACCTAATCATCTCATATTCAGAGTTTCACTGTTACTGCTTTAGACAAGATCCTGTGTGGGGGCGAGGAGGGGGAAGTTCTTAAGTGTTTTCCTCAGGAGAACTGGGGAAGAACAAAGGAAGCTTTAGCAGTTCGAGAAAAGGCAATTAGAAGAGTCTGAACCACCAAATGCAATACACTTACCTTGCCAGCGCAAAACTGGGTAACCTATGTGGGCTTCTTTTCCACCTTATCAAAAAGGATGGTTAGACCAAAACACACTTTTCTTCTGAACCATCCACGTTAGCTGAATAAATAGTACTAGGCAAGTCCCTACTCACTCTTTGCTTCAACGTTGGCAGTCAAAGTCTGCCACACAGGGGCCCCCACTGCGGCTGGGATGAGGCCAGACCACTCCATTGCGGGTCCTACACCCGCCTGGGTCTCCCTGGACTCTAGCTTTTGCAAGTGTTTGCCTCCTCACCAACTTCCCCGGTCGCTACCTCTTTCCCTCCACAGAGAAAGTCACTCTTCCTCCTCCAGCTCATGCCTTCCTCCCCACTCCTCCAACCAGGGGAGATTCTCTCCCCTCCTCTGAACCCTTGGCTTAACCTCCCCCTCTCTGATGGCACTGGCAACCCCAACTTCGTTCTGGATGAGTTCTTCACTGCCCTGATACTCAAGTTCTTAAAAGCAGGCTCTTTCTCTGACTATAGCTTGAACAGAGCAGACATGTGAATCTTTGCCAAATAAGTACACAGTGGCTACATTTACACGACTAATGCCCACCGTGCCTTAGAAAATTCCACCCACACTGATGGGATGGAGAGCCTTTGGTAACTTCTAGGGACAAGGTTTTCTGGGAAATGGATGTAAATTCCCCCAGCAGGCAGGATGTGGCAATCACTCTGGACAGCCTTGCTCCAGCCAGCTTCTTGTTTGCTTAGGTAATTTACTGAATTTATGGCTGTCTACATCCCAGGTCAGTGGTTCTCAACCCACATTATACCAGTGGCATGGTATAATCACCTGGCAAGCTTTTAAAAATCCCTGTGCTGATGCTGTGTCCCAGACCAATCACATGAGAACTTCTGATGGTGGGACCCAGGCATCAGCATGTTTTAAAGCTTCCCAGGTGATTCAGATACACAGCCAGGATTGACGACCACTGGCCTAGACCATAGAGGATGATCCTATTCAGCAGACGTATATCCAATTTGTACAGAACTGCATGGTTCGCTAACACAGCAAAACCTGTTTTCTACATGGACCCAGCCTACTGTGGCCAGGCAAAGAAAGAGAGTTGAGCCTCAGGGACTTAGTCACACACAGCAGGTTTCCCTAGAACAGTAATTTATAATCTGGACAGCAATACATCAGTTCCAGACCAAAGGAAGTACCTGTCTCCACCACCCCTCCCCGTAGCATTTTTCTCTTTCCTGTGAAGGTAGTTTCTGTACACTTATCACACTGTCATACCAAAGTTCTTAAAGGTTCCAACTGGGAAAAAGAAGTTTAGAACTCTAATCTTGCTGTTAAATAAAACTCAGAATTTGAGGTTGATGATAAATATTCAAGCATGGTGAATGGTGTTGAGTGTAATTTCCCACATTATTACAATAGCAAAAATGGAACCGCCCCTTCTCCTTACGAGCCAGCTCAGTAACCCACCATATTAATCTAGAGAAATGCTTAAATCTTGAGGGAAATTTATTAAAAAGAGGTAGTCGTGGTAAGTTCACATGAGATTTTTCAAGTCAACTAAGTCTAAGTACACATTCTATCACCAGTGATTATAACCACGCATTTTCCTTCTAGGAAAGAAATCCCGTGAATCTTTGCACTGCCAGCTACATTATGTGTATAGGTACATGAATATCAATATGATTGGCGTATAACATTGTGTAAGTTTAAGGTGCACAAGGTGTGGATCTGATGCATTTATAAATTGCAAAATGACTACCACCATAGCATAAGCTAACACCCCCAACCCATCACATAATTACCACTTCTTTTTTTATGGTTAGAACATTTAAGATCTGCTCTTAGCAAATTTCAAGTGCATGATATTAGCTATAATAGCCATGCTGTACATTAGATCCCAATGTGTTAATCTCATAACCGGAAGTTTTTATCCTTTGATCAAAATCTATTTCCCTCTAAGAACAACACTCCTCCACTCTGTTGCTCTGAGTTTAGGTTTTGTAGACTTCACATGTAAGTGATATCATACAGCATTTCTCTTTCTCTGTCTGGCTTATTTCACTTTGCCCTAAAGCTTCATCCATGTTGTTGCAAAAGGCAGGATTTCCTTCTTTTCTCGTGGCTGAATAATATCTCGTTGCATATATATACCACATATTCTTTATCCATTCACCTGCTGACAAATATTTAGGTTGTGTCCGTATCTTGGCTATTGTGAATAACGCTGCAGTAAACATGGGGGTGCAGATATCTCCTCAAGATCCTGTTTCTACTTCCTTCAGATATACACCCAGAAGTGGGATGACTCAATCACACTGTAGTTCTCCTTTAAATTTTTGAGGAACCTCCATACCATGTTCAGTAGTAACCATAACCAATTTACATTCCCTCCAACAGTACACAAGGCTTCCCCTTTCTCTACAATCTTGCCAACACTTGTTATCAGTTGTTGTTTTTTTGATATACAGATTATTCTTTAATGGACAGATGAAACTATTTGTGAAATCAAGTTTTTCCCACCTACTTCAGGCAGGGTCTGTTTAATCATTCCAGAGAAATATCTATCAAGTTAATTCGTACCTTATTATTATGTATATTTCATCTAGATTGATTTTAGTTTAAAAATTATCTACTGACTATTGCAGAGGGTGGAAAATAACCCTTGCACATGATACCTTTTTGAAAAAAACTAGCTTACAGATAACATGTGCCAATTTGGGTGATAAATCCATATCAGAGGAGGAAAGAGGGAACCTTAATCATGTGCTTCATGTGAACAAACTTTGAAAAACATCAACACTCATAAAAATGTGACTACTTCAACTACACCTTAAGAAGAATGATTCCAGGGGCGCCTGGGTGGCTTAGTTGGTTGAGCGTCCGACTTTGGCTCAGGTCATGATCTCGCAGTTCGTGAGTTTGAGCCCCGCGTCAGGCTCTGTGCTGACAGCTCGGAGCTTGGAGCCTGCTTCAGTTTCTGTGTCTCCCTCTCTCTGCCCCTTCCCCACTCATACTCTGTCTCTCTCTGTCTCTCAAAAACGTTAAAAAAAAAATTAAAAAAAAAAAAAGAAGAATGATTCCATAAACCAGTGCTTCCCTTCTTCAAGTTCTCTTACCATTTCAGCACAACAAAATACAAAGAATGTTGGGATTCCAGCAGACACGTGTTTATATTTGGACTCCTGTTAATCATTCACTACATCTTGAGAAACTACTTGATGTCTCTGGGTCTCTGTCTCCTTCAGGAAAAATTAAAAATAATAAAATCCATGTAAGGAACACAAGTAATATCTGAGAAGCACCCAGAAATCATGGGGAGGAGACCGACAGGGGCAGGGGAGGAGGGTGCTACATTGTTGGTATTTCCAGAAGAGTGTGGCTGCTAGTCAGCCTACAACAAAGAGATCAAGAGGTGGGCAAATGAAATCACAGACAACAAAAGGCCTAACAAAAGATAACAAAAGAAAAGTTGCCCGAGGATTTCCAGTCAAGTTCTACCCTCTCACTAACTCCGGGAATAGAGTTAGGGTAACCACATCAGTTTTTGGGGGGGTGCACTCATGGCTTTGGAATGTGTTGGTTTTGTGACCCATGTTGGAATATGCTGTCGGCAAAATTGACTGAGTGGCTACAGTCATCAAAAGCAGCACTGCTTACCTCAACCAAGAAAGGGCTCACTGTCAAGAGGTTTGGTATCTTTAGAAACAAGACGGGATAATTTATAAGCATGGTTGTGTCCAATAATACCCCTTCAAACTATAAAAAGAGGCAGACATCCACAAAAGACGCACACATGCCATCACCTAGTTAATGTTAGAACAATGTCATTATTCATTCATTGAGTCCGAGAATGTCTGAAGGCTTCAGACATCAAACTTGCTAAAATCCTCTCTGAAATTTCAGTCTTTAAAGCAAATAATGCCATTGTTATGGACTGATTGAACATAGATATAAGAAAACTAAAAAGCCTAAAAATCTAGGAATCCTCAGATATTTATTTCAACTATGTTTAACAAGTATGTTTAGACACATTTCAAATTTTACAAATAATGTTTCTGGACTTTTTTTGTTTTGCTTTTTGGTATATATCCCTTTTGCTGCCTTTTTTACCCATCATTATCACTTGACAGTCCCTTCCCCAAGTTGCTTTCAACTGGACAGTTCTGTCTGGGTTGGTTGAGCACCTAGAATTCACCTGAGGAGTCCCTTCCTCTCAGAAGGAAACACTGCCCTCTTTTCCCGGGACCAGGAGGAGAAGCTTCCTGAGCTTATGAAACTGACCTACAGCCTTCCAGTTTCCTATCCAGATGCTCTATGTCCATGGAAGCCTGCATCCCTTAACACCTCTTCAGGGCCAAAGTTCATGGAGTCTTCATTCCAGGTACCCCTCCATGCATATACATTAATCCCCACTCTGCTGTGGCCACAAATGACCAGTTGTGCCATGCAGACAGGCCTGAGTGCCCCCCCCCCATCATCAATACTTTGTCTTGTTCTCTTATGTTTCTTTACAAGATGGAGGCTCTTCTCAACTTGGAGCCTTATCATCAGGTACCCAAGGGCACGGTCCATCCATACCCCTTCTGCAGAGCCTTCCCAGCTTCGCAAACTCATGAGCAAAGTAGCCCCATAAGAATGGAACCGAAGGACCAGGGTGGAAAAGCAGTCATAGTAGAGGGAAAACCTCTCCTCAGGGCCTTCCCCAGATAATAAAACTTAGGTATTTGCTTTATTATGGAGTACAGAAAGCCATGGTCTCAGTGCTCAGGGGACAGTCCCAGCTCCACCCCTTGCTCACTCAGTGGTCTTAAGGAAAGCTCTCTAGTCTTCACCTCTAAAGTTAGAATGATAACCCTACCTGCACCTCCAGAGAAGGATGTGGGAGAAGCACATACATGGCCCACACCATGAGGCCAGAGTTTTCATCTGGAAGCTGAAAGGTGCAGGATCCTTTTGCTGTTCCTTTCCTGCCTTCCTTTTGGTTGTTGACATTTGATTCTCTAGAAGCCAGACTGTAAACTGCTGCACATTTTCTAAAGCTTTCTGTTTTCCCTCCCACTTCCTCTTCCTTTTCTTCCTGGGGGCACCCAGTACAGTGCTTGGCCCAGACTGGAAATGCTATAGTGATTTGTGAAAACGACCAGTTAATTCAACAAGGTGTGAGATAATGAAGGAGAAAGTCCTTATAAGCTGAGTTTTACTTCTGGGAGAGGTAGAATGTATTTTTGTGGAACATCTCCATGGCATTGTTTGGGCAAAGCTTTTGTCACTTGTCACACACACAGGAATTCAGGGCTGGGCAAAAGAGTGAAGTATCTTGGGTGCCAATGCTCTACCACATGTCAGCCATGTCACTGTCTCTTGTGGCAAACGCAACGACTTCTGCCCATGACATCCACTATCCAGATGAGCTATTATGGTCTACAGCATAAGACTTTATAGACTCTGTCACCATCTTTCCAGCCCATGACTGAAGGCTACCTGAAATTCAGAATAAAAGCCAATCTCCTAACAATGGCCGCAAATGCCCACCATGATCTGCCCCCTGCCCATCTCCAAGCTCATCTCCAAGCCCCCTCCCTCATACTTGACCAACCATATACATGTCTTCTTCTGTTCCTTCAACAGGGCTCTACCGTGCTGAACCCTCTGCCTTCCACCTGTGTGCCTCAGACCCCGCCCTCCTCCACCAGGACCTGCATCACCAAGCTAATGTAGATCTTGGCTCATCAGTCACCATCTTAGCAGCAGTCTGTCTCTTTCATGGTGCTAATCACTACTGGTACATGTGCTGCTGCCCAGCTTTTTTGTGCCGCCCTTGCAAGCAGCAGCCAGATTGCCCTCACTCACTATGGTGTCTCATGGCTAGACACCTAGTAAGGCCTAAGAAAACAATCATTGAGTAAACCAAAACTTATGATCACAAACAGTTTTTAAAACAATCTCAATACCACTACATACTTATTAGAATGGCCAAAATCCAGAACACTGACAACAACAAATGCTGACAAGGAAGTAGAGCAACAGGAACTCTCATTCATTGCAGGTGGGAATACAAAATGGTACAACCACTTTGGAAGACAGTTCGGCAGTTTCTTACAAAACAGACTTACTATACAATCCAGAAACTGTGCCCCTCGGTATTTACATAAAAGAGTTGAAAATTTACATCCACACAAAAACCTGTACATAGATATTTATAGCAGCTTTAATCATAATTACCCAAATTTGGAAGCAACCAAGATATTATTCAGTAGATGCATGGATAAATAAGCTGGTACATCCAGATGGTGGAATATTATTTAGCACTAAAAGGAAATGAACCATCAAGCCATGAAAATACACGAAGAAAACTTAAATGCCCACTTCTAAGTAAAAGAAGCCAATCTGTTCCTTGATTCCAACTATATAGCATTCTGAATAAGGCAAAACTATGAAGACAGTAAAAGATCAGTGGTTGCCCCAGGTTGTCGGGTGGTGATGGGGAGAATGAATAAGTGGAACACCGAAGACGTTAGGGCAGTGAAAATACTCTGTGTGATACCACAGTGATGTGTGCATGTCATTATATACTCGTCTAAACCCACAGTACAACAGCGAAAGTGAACCCCAATGTAAACTATGGACTTTGGGTGAAAACGACGTGTCAGTGTCGGTTCATCAATGGTAACAAACTCCAGGAAGGGAGAGCATACTGATAATGAGGAAAGCTATACATGTGTGGGGGAAGAACATAAATGGGAAATCGCTATACCTTCCCCTCAATTCTGCTGTGAACCTAAAACTGCTGTTAAAAAATAAAGCCTAAAAAAAGAAACCTCCATCATGACATGAGATATGAAAAATTTTTAAAAAAGCTGAGTTAACCTCTTCCTCCAAAAGATCACAAAAGTTTCATAAAAACCAGTTGACTGGTGGGGGGCGCCTGGGTGGCTCAGTCGGTTAAGCGTCCGACTTCAACTCAGGTCATGATCTCACGGTTCGTGGGTTCAAGCCCCGGATTGGGCTCTGTGCTGACAGCTCAGAGCCCAGAGCCCGCTTCAGGTTCTCTGTCTCCCTCTCTCTCTCTGCCTCTCCCCCGCTCATGCTCTGTCTCTCTCTGTCTCTCAAAAATAAATAAATGTCAAAAAAAAAAAAAAAAAACACAAAAAAACAGCTGACTGGCATACTGTGTTGACAAGTGCATGGGGAAACATTCTCTCCAATATTCCAGAGGAAGTGTTCATTGGCATAAGTAGGTGGTACGTGGATGGGCAATTTTGAAATACATACAAAATCACAAATGCACATAGTCTTTGACCTGTAATTCCACTTCTAGGAATTTAGCCAATAAATACGCTTGTTTGCCCCTCTGCAAAATGACACAGGTGAGGCTTTTATTCATAGCAACGCTGGTTGTAATAGCAAAAGACTGCAAGCAACTTAAAAGTCCACTGAAAGGTTAAAAATGCACCTCACTAGACGCAGATATGGACTAAGGTGCAGAGGAGGGTACACCATCAGTGTGCATGATGGTTAATTTTATGTGTCAGTTTGACTGAGCCACAGGACACCCAGATAGCTGGTTAAAGACTGTGTCTGGGTGTGTCTGGGAAGGTGCTTGTGGAAGAGATTAGTGTTTGAACTCATAAAGCAGATGGCTCTCCCCAGTATGCATGAGCATTGTCCAATTCCTTGGGGGTCGCAACAGAACAAAGAGGCAGAGAAAAGTTGAATCAGCTCTACTTGAGCTCAGACATCTGTTTTCTCTTGCCCTCCATGCTTTTTGTTCGCAGGCCTTCAGACCTGGGCTAGAATCTACACCTTTGGCTCTACAGCTCTTAGGCCTTAAAACTATGCCACCTGCTTTCCTGGGTCTACAGCTTGTCGACGGCAGATAGTAGTACTTCTCAGCCTCCATAACCATGTGAGCCAATACTTTATAATCTCTCTCGCTCTCGCTCTCTCAGGATCCCAATTACATGCCCAATTTTATATATAAAACCAATAGGAGATTGATATATGTATCTCCTGCTGGCCCTGTTTCTCTAAAGAACCCTGACTGGAAAAGGTGGAAAAAAACTATTAACCCTCGTTTAGCTACTTGTTGGTGAGAGTGAGGAAAAGAGGTGTCCAAGAAAAGGAAAGAGAGGAAAGACTTCACTAGATACCCCTTTTAAATTGTGTGTTATCTATTCAAAAGTACACAAACTATATGTTATTTGTTGGAAAAAAAATCTAATTCCAAAATCTTACTGAAAAGTTCAACAGAAAATTGTATAAAATACTACTTTAAATTATATTCTTATCCCCATCTTATAACTGGAACAACTAAACGAAGAGAAGATAGGTCAGTTGCCAGGAGAAAACAAAGCTGAGCCTCCTCTCCCAAGCTAGTACTTGCCTTACTTCATTCTAGCTTCCTTGGAGACATTTCTTGGACATTCCTGGTGCAGAACTAGGGGACCAATGGATAGAACGTTTAGGGAAAGTGTCCCCACGTATTAAACACTCAACGTGTCTAGGCCGAGATGATAAATTGGATGATCCTGCTAGGGAATGTCAGCCTGAAAATCAACTCCAGGTACCATTTCACAATGGCCCACATAGAATCAGAGAGAACAGAGCAGCCCACCTCCCCACAATCCCCAAGTGAGGGGATGAACTGGCTGAGTTTCTAGGCCTGACACCTTCAAATGTAGCACGGGACTCATAGCACTTTTGGACAAGGAATCCATCACATCAGCACTCAACTGTCCAGACCACTGTAGCATGGAGGCTAGGAAGTTCAATGGACTTGATATAGATTGATGGGGATCTCCCATCACTAGCTCATCTCATCACCTTTGGGCCACTTGCCAAACTTCTCAGAGTCTGGGTTGGTTTGGTCCCTGAGCATGTATAATGATGCCAATTTTGCAATGTTATGAAAAAGATGAGATATAATGATGTAAGAACGCAGATCAATGTGTGTTCCTTAGTGGGAACTCAGTAAACGGTGGCTATGTAGCCAACTGGACAGCACAAACATCGTCGGTGGGTCAGCGGTCCCAAACCTACGTGCCATTCATCGTCTCTAGGGTTCAGTCAATCCTATCCTCACCAACCTGTGGGCTCTAAGTAAGACTGCATCATGAATCCCAGCTGTGCACTGACTTTGAGCAAATCACTTCTCTGTCCTTCAGCTTCTTAATCTGCAGAATAAGATCATAACAGTGACTACCTTATATACAAAGCACTTAGAACTAGATCTCACATATAGTTAAGTGCTTTATGAAGTATTAGCCCTCATTATTATTTATTCGGCACCGAGTTCAAAGCATTGCTAAGCATCAGTTTGATTCTGATATTGATAGCCTAGCACGGAGCTGAGGATCAGAGTGAAACTCTGTACCCCCTGTAAAGCTTCTTATACTCACACCAAGCCCATTTGTGACACTTACTCTTACAAATCTATGATCTCCGTTTTCCTGGTTCTACCCTTGGCTTGTATTCATTTGCTTAATATCCATTAAGAGCTTTAAAGGTTTACTCAATAACAATGGAAACCAACGCAAATGAAATTAAACCATTTCCAAACTCTTCTGTGATTCCTTTCCCGGCAGAGTTGGGTAAAAATGTTCCTGGCTACCTTCTGTTGACTCGTTCAAGAAACATTTGTGGAGCCTGATACCGCGAGGTATCAGACCCCCAGACCAGGTGCTAGAGAGAGAAACACACATAAAAACAAGCCCCGCCTTTGAGAAGGGGGAACTGAGCAAAGCAAGTGGACAATGACAATGCAATATAAGAAGGATGGTGCATTGTCCTACATTCAAGTGAGATAAGTAAGCAACAAAATAGAAACCATCTTCAATCTAAAGTATGTCCATATGCTGCTAGAACATACCAAATGCTAGGACTGAATCCAAGAACCAAGAAATATGTTGCAACACACACACACACATACACACAGACACACGCACGTGTGCACACTCTCAACACACACACTTTCCAAGTCTAGAATTAGAACACATTGCCAAAATTTCAGCGTGCTGCTCTCCAAAAACAACATACTTTATAAGGCAAGAATATAAATAAACAAAACAGCCATCATAATAGTATCATTTTGTATTTCTTCCTTTTTTTCTATTCAAAAAGCTTTCCTCTGTCTCATCTCTCCATGTTCCCAATACAATCATATGGTGGGTTGAAAAGTCAGTCCTTACTTTTGAACTTTATAGATAAAACGGAGGGGCTGCTGGGTGACTCAATCGGTTGAGCGTCTGATTTCAGCTTAGGCCATGAACTCGCGTTTCACGTGTTCAAGCCCCTGCATTGGGGTCTGTGCTGACAGCTCAGAGCCCGGAGTCTGCTTTGGATTCTGTGTCTCCTCTCTCTGTCCGTCCCCTGCTTGCACTCTGTCTCTTTCTCCCTCTCAAAAATAAATAAAGATTTAAAAAAATTTTTTTTAATTTATAGACAAAAAGGAAATAAAATCATAAAGACTGAGTTTTGCCCTGGGTTGTTCAAATGGTGGCAATTCAGAGCAAAAGCCTCTGATTCCCCACATCTCAGTCTACCTTTTGAGCGACATCAAATGAGGTCAAAGTCCCCAGAAATTAGGTTGGCATAAGTTACTGTAAGAAATGATTGCTTTGATAACCAGAAAGACAAGAAGAGACTGAACCCAAAGGGGCAGAATAGGAAACCAAAAGGACTTACAAAGGGTTTTCTTAAAGCAAATCAAGACCACAAAATAGCCTTTGCCAGTTATTAGATTAGCAAGCGCATTAAAAAAAAAAAAAAAAAAAAAAAAAAAAGGCGGGGCGCCGGGGTGGCGCAGTCGGTTAAGCGTCCGACTTCAGCCAGGTCACGATCTCGCGGTCCGGGAGTTCGAGCCCCGCGTCGGGCTCTGGGCTGATGGCTCAGAGCCTGGAGCCTGTTTCCGATTCTGTGTCTCCCTCTCTCTCTGCCCCTCCCCTGTTCATGCTCTGTCTCTCTCTGTCCCAAAAATAAATAAACGTTGAAAAAAAAATTAAAAAAAAAAAAAAAGGCAAACCCCAGTGTTAGTGAAAGTGTGGGGGAAATGGTATCTGTACAGAACTGGAGGGCATATACATGAATGGCACCTTCCTAGATTAATTTCGTAGCAGGGACCAAGAGCTTCAAAAATGATTATGCCCTTTGACCCCATGGTGTTCCCTCTGGGGAAGACAGTCCCAGGAAACAATCAGGAAGAGATAGAAAGGTTAGTGAGTACATCAGTCTTGTAAGGTTAATAATAAAAAAGAAAACAATCCAATACCTACCAACATGATTTCTAAATTCTGTATGTAATGTGATCAAACAACTTTTGTAGAAAGAAATTCATTAGCATGGCGAGATGATCACAATATATTCCCAAAAGGGAAAAGCAGGTAATAAACCAGTAGGTACAGTACAAGGATGTTTTTCTTTTAAATGCAAATACAATCGGGGAAAAAACATATGCACCAAAATGTTAACAGCATTATTCACACAGTGACGGGTTTTTATCTTTCAACTTTTTTCTTGATCTATGTCCTTTATTCTGTATCTGACAGTGAACATGGGCGATGCGTGTCGATTTGCCAATTTTGCAAGGGCACATTTTAATTTTTTTTTTTCAACGTTTATTTATTTTTGGGACAGAGAGAGACAGAGCATGAACGGGGGAGGGGCAGAGAGAGAGGGAGACACAGAATCGGAAACAGGCTCCAGGCTCTGGGCCATCAGCCCAGAGCCCGACGCGGGGCTCGAACTCACGGACCGCGAGATCGTGACCTGGCTGAAGTCGGACGCTTAACCGACTGCGCCACCCAGGCGCCCCGCAAGGGCACATTTTAGAAGTGAATCCCAGCCATTCCTCAACCATGCCTGGCAAGGTTTTCTCCTAAGTAAGCAAGCAGGCATGTGCCCAGAAGGGGTTGAGGGATAGAAGACTAACCCCTGCATGTGGCCTTGAGAAAGGCCCTAAGTATCTCTTGAAGTTCATCACCAGGATCAGGAAGGTTTAAATCACCTCAAGAAGCACTCCCTGCTCTTTCTAGGCAGCATTATCTCCCTCCTGTCCCCAGAAGATTCACACGTTTCCAGCAAGCACAGATCCTTCCTTGGCCTCCAGCACATTTGGTGGTCTCCAGCCACCCATGAGTGGGTCGCCTGATTCACAAACCAGCTGGTCATCAGCTGCACCTTCTGAAAACATCCTTCCTCACCACAGCACCTACTAGCAGTTTGCTTAAGAGCAAAGAGTCGTGAATTGAATTGAATTGAATTGAATTGAATTGAATTGAATTGAACGGTAAACCTCATTTTGCTCTCCTTCTGGGGTTCTCATTTCTCTTTAATCTTCCAGATTCTATCCCATTTTCTTATCCTTTCCCACAACAATGCTACTGCTAGGATTATGGAAGTCAAGGGCGTCCAATAAAGAAATACCAGGGGATGTTTCTAATCTCCTCTGAGAGTACAAGGTCTTCCTTACAGCTGTGGGTGTAACATTCGTAAGGCCTCTGAAAAAAAATGGTTGCACTTTTAAGATTACATTTTAAGCCCTTACTGGAGGAAGCTCCTGCAAGTGTTGCTAATACAATACATTATAACATTAAATGCAACCAATGGATGTCTGTTAATAGTAATGCAAGGCCTTCAGTCAAACATTGGCCCAGGTTGTGCCCCTCTAAAACTGACAAAACTTAATGGAAAGTGATAAAATAAGTCTTAATTCTAACATCAACAACAATGTTTTTTAAAGCTTCTCATTTATAATACCCATCCCTTAAACCTCACAATTTACCCAAAGTCATGCAACTATTTATGGTTTATAAGTAGCATATATTTCCCATATCACTCATCGTTAATCTTCCAGAGAGTAAAACATACCTTATCATAGGTGACCTCTTCATATGACTCACAGACACATCTCTAGGTCAAATATGGCTACAACAGAGCCATATAGCTCCAAGAAATCCTTAAAAATCCTGTTTTCAACAAACAGCATAACATTATCAGTTTTATCAAATTCCATGTGTTCCTCCTAAATACTTTCTCAATGTATAAGTAAGCAAAAAGAAAAAGAGGAAAAAATACGGGAACAAAAACCAGAAGTGCAATTAATCATCTTACCATGTCCTTTCTTCATCGTAGGGACATTTGGGGATGGCTGGCCTCACAGGAGGTGGTGACTCCAAGGGTAAGCCCACAGGGCTTCTTCCCCCAAATAAGTCAGCTGAGTCGCAGTTGGTTATTAAAAACAAAAATGCATTTTGATGTCAGCCCTGGATAGACTTGCTAATTCCTCTTTTCTCTCTCCGAAGAGCTTTGGATCTGGTTCGTGCAGCACCAGAGGGTACCTCACATCTTGTCGGCCGACCCAGTGGTACTGAGGCTAAAAGAAAGGACAAATATTCTGAGTGATGTGTGTGTCAGAGCCTACAGGGGCTTTAATCCTCGGCAGTGACACATTTGGGGAGCTACGAACAGGAAACTCAGAGCTGGGCAGACTGCCAGAATCATTCCGAAAACGTGCCAAACCCTTACGAAATACCCACACACTTTATTTCACATTCACCTCGAACACTTCACAAGCCTGTGTCTCTGTCCTCATGTGACTTTGCGTTAGACCTAGACAAGCCTTGCCCGCATGTCCAGCCTACCACAGGTCCCGTCATCCCCCGAGTCAAGACGGGGACTGGGGTGTCCTACCCTCTCCCTTGGTTGCTGTCCTCCCAATCCTTCTTAGAACAATATCCACAAACGTGAGCCTGAAGGACCTTTCATTCAGTTCTCTTTATCTTTCAGCCCCAGCGTCTCTTTGTGCCTCTGCCACATGCCCTGGGAACACTGCCAGCCTCTCTCTTCAGCGTCCTAGAGGTGGGAGGCCCACTGATCACCCTCCGGCACAGGGTGTCTGGATGCTGGGACAGTGGCAGGCAGGGAGGGTGAGGGGAGATGAGGGCTGTGTGTAGCCAGAATCTCTGCCTTCCTCCAGAAGCGGTGGGGTCTATCCAGGAGAGATGGTGCTGTCTGTCCGGTTGCCTCTTTCCTCCCTCTCTCCTTTGACCCCCTTCTACACCCGGCATTCATGTTCTCAACATGACATAGGGTCCAGCTTTTCACAGTGCTGCTCACGTATCTGCAGCAAAGGGGCGCCTGGGTGGCTCAGCTGGTTGAGCGTCTGACTCTCGGTTTTGGCTCCAGTCATGATCTCACAGTTTCATGAGTTCCAGCCCTGTGTTGGGCTCTGTGCTGCCAGCACCGGGCCTGCTTGGGAGTCTCTCTCTCCCTCTCTCTCTGCCCCTCCCCCCTCAAGATAAACAAACAAACAAATAAATAAACTTGAAAAATAAAATCTGCGGCATAGCCAAACCTCTCCTTCTGGCCATCAGGTGGCCTCAACACGTCTTTCTGCCTCATTCCCACTGCCCTTCACAAGAACCCCTCGTGCCCATCTGGATGGCCACCCACTGACTCGAGAAGACACTGTTCAAACCTTGGCTTGCCCATGCTGGGCAGCCACCGCCCTACCACCATCTCTTATCTTTGCGAATGTGACGACACCCACATGCACGTTTCCAACCCTCCTCATTGCCCCACCCCCAGACTTCTGATCTTTACCACCATTCACTCAAGCATACCCCCCCGCCACTGCATCCTGGGGTGATTCTTCTTGCTCTGAACCTGTGTCTTGCCTCCATGACTAACAACAGACAGCAAGAGTAGCCACTTATTAGGTTTCAGGCACTTTTCTAGGAAATTTAACATTTTTAGACCCGTGTTACAGATGAGGAGACTGAGGTGTAGAAAAAGCAAATCCCTTCCCCCAGATCCCTTCCCCAGGCAGGGTAGAGCCCAGATTGAGGCCATCTGGCATTGTTCTTCAAGTCTTACCTGGAATCAGTGCTATTTGGGGGTGGGGGTGGGGGAATATATGTACTCAGGGACAATGCAATTTCCTCACACTATTGGTATCCTTTCCAGAAGGTGTCCCAGAATGCCTTCCCATTCTAGGTAATTACCAAATAACCACAATTAATTGGTAGATTAATGAAATTTAAATGAGATACCAAATGTTTTGCTTTAGCCATGGGCAGGAATTTCAACAACATTAAAAATAGGTAGAATGGTCTTGAGGTTTAAGGCTCCTGCAATAGTTTCGCTGACATTTCTAACCTATCTATAATGTGAGTGTTCAGGTCTAGGCCACCTGGTAAATCAACAGACTGCTTAAGACATAATCCCAGTGAAACAGCTGAGAAGTCCCTCAAAGGTCTGAATGAACTTTCTACCCTTTCTCCAACGAGGAGTAGCCATGAGCCTTGAGGGGCTAACTCCATCCCTAACTCTAGGGTTGGCCCCACTGGTCTGAGCCAACCAGGGTCATTCTACTATTCCTTCCAAAGAGATTGCAGGATGGGCATAACGGCAAAGCCAAGTGCCACACAGCATCCTCCTGGCCATAGCAAGCACTTAGGGGTGGTCCAGTCAGAGCAAGTCTTAGGGCTTCTACCTGACAATGGTAGGAAGCACCCACTTAGGGCTGCTATGTGAACCTTTCTTAAGACAAAGAGAGAAACAAGCTTGAGAATGAAGCCCACACACAAGGGAGGGGTTTCCAGAGAACTACAGAGAAAGTGCTAGAAACTCATTCAACCCATATTATCTCTGGAATGTTCAGTGATGAGAGACATCTACTTTTTGGCATTGCCATATCAGTTGAATCGGGTTTTCAAACTATACTGACTAATGCAGACTCCCAGAGCAGAGATGAGTGGTGGCTGGGGAACCAGAAGGAGGGGCATCTCAGGGGAAAGAGTCTGACCCCAGTTCCTCTGCACAAGCAGCTTGCCATCTTTCTTCCTCCAGTTCCTCCCTGTTCCTCATCTCCTCCCCTCCTCCCCTCCCCTCCTCTCCTTCCTTCTCCTTGGCCTCCTTCTTCCCCCTCTTTCGTTTCCTCTGTTTCTTCCTTCTCCTCCCACTCTTTCCTCCCATAAAGAAAAGGAAAACATCATCAGAGAGATTCCGAGTGGTAAGAAGAGGCCGATAAGGAGAGAGGAGACGACAGTCAGCAGTGGCTTGCAACTTCAGATGAACACCAACTCATAAGCTCTCAGACTTGGCTCTTATGCTCTTTGAAGCATACCAGCAGCTTCCAGGGCTGCTAGCCAGGAGCGATTGATGCTGGAGGATGAACAATATTTCATTCCAGAGATGCTTCTGTCCTTCTACTGGGTGCAAGACCCTCTTCTAAGCATTTTGGAAGAAGAAAAAAAAAAAAGGCCTGGAAGACCCAGCCTTGGCCTCAAGAAGCTTACCCTCCAGTAGATAGGCAAGCTGCAGATGCAACAATGGGCTTAGCCCACCATTAGTATTTGCCTCCCAAAACAGGAGTTTGTGACCTCAATTTTTCCCTCCTTGTTTAGCTTATCATCTTATCTAAGCCTCTAGTGGAGGAAAGAGATTTCATTTCAAGGATTTTTCTGGTCCTCTTTTCCATTCCAGAGAATTGTCTCTCCCTTCCCCTTTCCTGCTTCTCAACAAGGAGAAAAAAATGTCAGGAATCTAGAGTGTTTAGTTAACATGTGTGAACACACACACACACATACACACACTTCTGCGTGGGATTTCTCAGTTGCTTAGTCCCTCCACAGAGTTCAGGGGAAACAAATAGTCATAGCTGGCAACAAAAATGCAATACCAGAAGTTAATGGAAAATCTCCAAACTCTAGGGTTCTTTATAAATGCTGGAGCACAGAACCTACTGAGTCAAGCCCAGAGCTTTTACTATTCAAACTATAGAAAACATCATTATGACACAGTTTTATCAGTAACATGGTCTTTGTAGAACCCCAGAACATTCTGTATTTACGCATAAGCGGTCAGAAACAACTCATGTATTTTCCCAGAATATTTTTATGGAAAAGTTTACACATTCAGAATTGACTTGCATTTAACAATATCTTTAATGTGTTTGTGATTCGTGTGTTTCCTACATATCACAACTGATGAGAAAGGAGAATATGAAGAAGCACATACAATATATGTGTCCATGACCACGTGTGTGTGTGCAAGTGTGTGTGCCTGTGTGCAAGCATGGACATACCTAGAATCGAACCTTGGCTGCCTGCCCTATGCTATGAGTCCTTAAGAAAGAGTAAACCTCTGTTTTACTAGGTCCAGCAATTTTGCAATTAAACAAACACTGACCGGAAACCCCAGGAGACCTGAGTATGGCTTTGGGGAAATCACTTCACCGCTCTGGACCTCAGTTTCTACATATGAAAAAAAAAATGCAGGATAGTCTAAATCCTTGTTATATAAAGCGTGGCCATAGGCCGAGAGCATCACCAGAGAGCATGTCAGAAATACAGAATCTCAGGTCCTATCCCAGAACTACTGAATCAGAATCTATATTTGAATAAAATTGCCCAGGTGACTTGTGTGCACATTTAGGTTTGAGGAGCACTGGTCTACATGATCTCTGAAGTACCTTCTAGTGACACATTCTGTTAGTTTAACCTTTGTTCCTTTAAACTGGAAAATTAACACACTATGCCAAATGCCCTCCTTGTAACCTTTGTGGTTAAGCCCTGGGAGAATCTGGCTCGATATTTGCCTACTGATTTCACTCCTGTCCCAGGCAATGACAAATAAACAAATCGGATTGTCTCCATGACCCTTCCAGACCACTAAGCCACACGGGGTCTTCCAGCTTCCCTACCAAACCTCTTAATACTTCATACCTCCAGAGAGCTCTTTCATCCTTCACAGGGTTGGAGGGATTTTGCAAGTACAGATTAGTGAGCAGGAAAGACTTTAGATAATTATTACAGAGCTAGCCTTTTAGCACTTAATGAAACCATGATCACTAAGAGAAAACATGAATTGACTAAGGACAAGCCAAGTCTGGTGAAGCTCATTCAATGTTTGATGGCATTATAGATGGGAAGATTACACAGAATACTTCAGACTCAATGAATCAAGAGTTCACGAAAGCATTTACAAACTTCTTTCTTGTGAGCAAAATGAATAATACAATTAGTAGACCTGGAAATCTTCATAAACACCCATACTCCATGACGAATGCGTCAATCTGAAGGGTGGTCTCCACCAGAAAACCTCAGGTGCCATACCTGCTCCCTACCAGGAAACTGACAGCCAGGATGGGGATATACATGGTCATGGGTGACCTTCCAGTTGTGATGAGTCAAGAGTGGAGGAGTGTGGGGGGAGGAGTACTGAAAGGAATACATTTCCCCCCACAAGAGCAAATTCAAGGTTAGAATGAAAAACTTGAATCTGAAACCAAAAAAATTATCAAGGGAGCATTGCCAAAAAGATCCAGAGAGTGTAGAGATGGATCCTGGTAATACTTCCAGAGGCCATGAATGAAGGAGAGGAGAGGGCCACAAAGCCAAGTTAGAGGCTAGAGATGGAGCTGGTAGGCCCAGTGCAAGTTCCTGAAGCCTAAGGGCAAGGCTGGCATGCTTACACAATGGGGGGAGTTTAAATAGACTGCAAATTCACTGAGTAAGCAATCAGGATCCCAAAAACCCCATTAGGAGGGAGCCATAGACCCCAACTAATAAAACAAAATTTAACAGAGACAAATGTGAAACCCTATTCTTTCTTCCCAAACCTAATTTTGTAAGTATAGGATAGGGCAAAGAGAAAGCAGAAGCATTGGTGGAAAACAAAACCAAACAAATGTAGGGGTTCTTGATTGACTAAGACATCCTCGATGAATCCTAAGCGTGATCAGAGACTGCATGCTTAGCTTCCCTGGTAGAAAAATGACTTCTAGTAAAAGTGAGGGTGGTCATTCTCATCAATCTCCAGAACAGTGTTTCCTAAACATTTTCCCATCATGGCACTCAGAGGAAATGATAACAAGGGCTTTCCTGGCCAGAGAAGATGAGCCAGGCTCTCCTGTTGACCCATAAACCAAGGGGATTGATATCTGCACACCTGGAAGCCACCAGGTATCCTACTCCATAGATGGAGCTAGGACAATGGAATAGAAAGTTCTAGAGGCCGATTGAAGAGAGACCTTTGTAACAATAGAGCTCCCAGCAATGAAATGGGCCAAATCCAAAGGTGATATGTTTGACAGATCCCTGAAGTATTCAAACAAAGGCCACTTGGGATGGACATGAACATCTAACAGGAATCCCTTCCACCATCTCTTATTGGCCCTCTGATTTTTCATGAAGTTTGTGGGGTTTTTTTTTTTTTTGTTGTTGTTCATTTGTTTTGTTTTGTTTTACCCTCATGGCAAATCACTGTGCTAGGCAGGCGCATTTTCTTATCATTCACAAATTGAAATAGGAAACTAGAGCTAGTATGAGAAAATCCACAAATAGAATTTAGATCTACCAACTTTAACTCCTTTCCTCGTTTTCCCTATCACAGTGACTAGCTGTACATTTCTGTAAACTTTGGGTGTGGGTTTCAGTTCTTCCAGTGAATAAGGAATTCAGTGTCTTTTATAAGGTAAGATGATATATTGTTTGTGCCCATTATATTTCAAGTTCTAAGTGAGTCCCAGCCCAATAAATGTGTCCGATTGACTGTGCCATTAAACTTTAGATGAAACTATTCTGTCTTCAGTTGTTCTTTGACAAAAGTTAATACTATTACTAAATCTGTGGGAAGGTTCAAAGGTTTTGAGTAGTACAGACTTTTTAAATGGTTTTCTTATTTAAAAAGATATAACCACAATATAGAAGATAGGGAAAATAAAGTTTAAAAAGTCCTTCATGATCTTGCCATCCATTTCCTAATTATTGTCAGCATTTGGAATACTTCCATCTATTCCTTTTTTTCTATGCCCATATATGTTTGTAATCTCTCTCCTTTTTTTTTTTTTTTTTAAGTAACCTCTACACCCAACGTAGGCTTGAACTCACGACCTTGAGAACAAGAGTCACATGTTCTACTGACTGAACCAGCCAGGAACCCCTCTTTGTAATCTCTTTTGATTTAACATTTCATTGCAAGCAGTTTTTTGTGCTATGAAATGGCTTTCATAATTATCATTTTTAGTACTAAATTATCACATAATGCATATCACCTCCTATTCTGACACATTTCCCCTTCTTTGAAGTCTTAGTTCCCTTTATGGCTTTTGTTTTGCATTTAGAAATTAAACAGATTTTTTTTACACACTACATTTTAAAAGTCTGGATGGATGGACATCTTCATGTCATTTGAAAAGGACAGGATTGCCCATGATACAGAGTTCTTTTCCTCTTCATATGTTTTCTGTATGTTGTAGATATCTTACCAAGCAAGGAACCTCACCAAGATTTCTAATAGAAACCTTAAAAATCTATAAGATATGACATCAAAGGCTCAGTCATTACAAATTGAACACATGTGCTCCTGCCCCTTCTGTAGCTGATGCTCAAGAGGATCACAAACACGATCACATTCAGTACAAGGAAATCAACAGATCATGTGTCAGCTTGATTTGCTTAACATCAAGAGCCATTATGAAGTGCCTTGGGAGGGGTGTGTGTGTGTGCCTGGAAAATATCGCTTTCCATGTTTATTATTCCTATCTCCTCATAGATGAAGATTTTATGAGCAAAGACACATTAATTATGTGGTTTCAGTCATAGAAATCACAAAAACAGAAGTATACAAATGTACCTATTGGTTAACAAAATGCTGTGAAACTATACTCAGTTCTTGACTCAATTTCAAACCCTGTTCTTTGTAACAAGCAGTTCTCCTTAAAAACTCAGTTCAATTTCATTACTTCATCTCCAATTCCCTCAAGGTGGAGGAATCCTAATTAATCATGTTCCCTAAAGTTATTGTAAGTAATTCTTCCTTTAGAGGGGTTATTTCTACTTCCTCTCAAACTTCCTCTCTAAGAAATCTGAGTGCTTTTTGTCTAAAGGGATAATTCTTAACAAGATATTCTCATGATAACCGCTGTGAATGTATGGGGTAAAATGATGCATAAGAGAGAGGTTCAGCCAAATTCAGATGCCATGATTCATTTACTTCTCAGGCCTCTCCTCAGGACTTGAGCTCATTGTTCTGTGGCCAGTCTCTACAGAACAGCTCAGCTCTACCTGTTACCAGCTCTGTAACCCTGAGCAAGTTTCGTAACCTCTCTGTGCCTTGGTTTTTCATCTATAAAATGGCAACAACATTTATATGTACTTCATTGTGTTATGGAGAATTTTAAGGGAGATCATATATATAAAGCACTTAGAATGGTGCCCAGGATATACATTTTTTTTCTTTTTAAAAAAATAACGTACCACATAAATACAATTAAAATAAAATTTTCCTTTGGGGGCACTTGACTCAGTGAAGAGTCTCCTTCTCTAAGCGCTTCTTCTGTACTCTGAATCCTCTTCTTCCTCCTAACTTCTAGCTACCAAGACTCCCCAAGGATCACAGCTGCCAAGTGAGTCTCTTCACCTACCTCCTTGTGTCAACCCTTACCTTCTGGGAGGAGAGCTTAACATAGTACTTCGAGCCCAGGCTGCTGTTCTAGTTCAGGACGAATACCAGTCTCTGGGCACTTCCCCTTGTGGTCGCTCAACACTCAACCGTTGCAAACTATGTCAAGTGCTGCGCCAGCCTGAGAATACAGCTCGGAAAGGACTGCTCTCAGGAACCCTGCCAGTAGGATGTGAGCCCAAAGTTGTATCCTGCGGGTGTGAGAGATGTTTGGACGGCATTAGCAGGAGGTTGGCGGGATCCACATAAGATCAGCTTGGCTCACCAAGCCCCTCCTGCCAGTTCCCCTACAACTTGACCCCACACCCAGACTTGCCCTTCCAACTCTCTTCCCTAGACACGACTACCACCTCCCCTTTAGCTAACCTTGTCCCATTCCCCCATCCATCCAGTTACTAGAATCCCTTTACTTTCATTTTTTCTTTACATTTGATTCTTTAACTAGCCAGTAAGCTTGATTTTATCTTAAAAACCTTTCTTCTAGAAGGGTGGGGAAAATATTAGACTATTTGTTCAGTCATCATTAACATTTTATGACACAAGGTTGAAATGGTACACGTATATAAAATTATATATAATATATAATATAAATTGCATATACATGTATATATGTGCATATATATATAATTATTTGTGTAGTTATTGGTTTATATGAAAAATCAATGACTAGGGATTTCCATCGGATGGACTCAAGAAACCCTCTGATAATAAACTGAGGATAAACATTTAAACCACACAGGATAAAGAGTGAGAGTAAAAACACTTCACACATAAAAGTAGAACTTAGAGGGGCTCCTGGGTGGCTCAGTCAGTTAAGAGTCCAACTTCAACTCAAGTCATGATCTCAGGACTCAGTGGGTTCCAGCCCATGTCCCGGTCTGTGCTGACAGCTCAGAGCCTGTAACCTGCTGCAAATTCTGTCTCCCTCTCTCTGCCCTTCCCCCACTCATGCTCTGTCTCTCTGTCTCAAAACTAAAATAAAAACATTTTTAAAAAATTAAAAAGTAGAACTTAGAAACCGTTAAAAGCTTTCAGAAGGAGGTTCCTGGGTGGCTCAGTTGGTTAAGTGTCCCACCTTGGCTGAGGTCATGATCTCACCATTCCTGAGTTCAAGCTTGCATCGGGCTCCCTGCTGTCAGCACAGAGCCTGTTTCAGACCCTCTGTCCCCCTTTCTCTCTATCCCTCCCCCTCCCCCTTCAAAAATAAACATTACCAAAAAAAAAAGCTTTCAGAAATACAAACTATAAAAAAAAAAAAAAATTCACCAGAGGCAAATAGCATAGAAAAATGGTTATCTCAGCCTTATCTCCAGTTGAGGACTGATAAAGAAGTCTCCCATGATAATATGTGGCTCCTGGCACGCCTTTCAATGAGTTTGGAACTCAATTTTACACAAGTCTGTATGTTCAGAAAAGCCATAAGCCAACTTAAAGTACACCTAAGGCCCCTGGCCAAGGGAATGTAAATACTCCCTGGAGGAATGTACTCTCAAAATGAGCCTCAAGCTTTTTTTGCAGATAGATTTTAAGCAAACATGACTTCACAATGAAAAATAAAACACACACACACACACACACACACACACACACACACACAAGGATATAAACTACTAAATATTCACATAAAAATCCAAGAGAACCAGCCTGGTTAGAAAAAAACAAAAAACAAAAAACTATTAGGTGTCTCGATCAGATGTGGGGTGGGGGGGAGGTCACAAATGTGGGGCACTCCAACCAGGTGGAGGCTGGTAACCTAGGCAGGGAAAGAATTCACCCAAGGCAGGGCAGGGAGTATGGGGACTTATCGAATTTTCCCTGTTTTGGTAATCCTACGAACTGTGCCTGGTTGTAACTGGTCAGTGAGAGCCTATGGCTATTTCATGGTAAGTTGCTCAATGAGCCTGTTTGCATTCAGCTCAGTAGGGCTCTTACACCTTGCTCGGGTTTCCATTCCTCAAGCTTGTTGCCTAAAAGTGGCCTCTACAAACACCTCTTGAAATATTAAACGATCAAACATAGGATATAAAGCAAATATGTATACATTTTAAAATTTTGAGGGGCGCCTGGGTGGCGCAGTCGGTTAAGCGTCCGACTTCAGCCAGGTCACGATCTCGCGGTCCGTGAGTTCGAGCCCCGCGTCAGGCTCTGGGCTGATGGCTCGGAGCCTGGAGCCTGCTTCAGATTCTGTGTCTCCCTCTCTCTCTGCCCCTCCCCCGTTCATGCTCTCTCTCTGTCCCAAAATAAATAAAAAACGTTGAAAAAAAATTTTTTTAATTTTGAAAAGGAATCAAGAAACATAGTAAGAAACAAAAAATATACAAAACATTCAGGCAAAAATTTTTTAAGATTTTTTTTTTTTTTAGTGTGTACTTATTTTTGAGACAGAGACAGAGTGTGAGCAGGGGAGGGGCAGAGAGAGAGGGAGACACAGAATCTGAAGCAGGCTCCAGGCTCTGAGCTGTCAGCACAGAGCCCGACACAGGGCTCGAACTCACGGACCATGAAATCATTACCTGAGCCAAAGTCAGACGCTCAACCAACTGAGCCACCCAGGCGCCCCAGGCAGATATTTTTAAAAATACATATGTACTATACTACTAATTAAAATTGAGCATACAATTAAGCCATAAGTTTAGAACAAATTTCAAGCCATTGATATACATACAGACCCTATTTTTTTACTACAGTGCAATTAAGTTACAAAGAAAAACTAAGACACATATATATTTGGAAATGTAAACATACATGTCTGCTTAACTTACGATAATAACAGAAATTAGAAAACACTTAAAATTAAATAATACTTTTTAAAACCTATGTTTCAAAGCTAAAAGTATATGGCTATGGAGGGGACATTTTTACCCTTAAGTGTGTATATTGGAAAAGAGGCTAAAAATTAATGAGTTCAGTGCTTTCCTTAAGAAATTAGGAAAAGAAGACAGAAAATTCAAGGACTTCTACAAGCAGACATCAAAACTTATTATAAAGCCATAGCAATTAAAGTATTGGTCTGAGAATATACAAACAGACCAGGAACACAATAAAGAGCTCAGAAAGAGGGTCATATTGAGAAAATTAATGTCCATTAAATACATATGTAATCCCTAAATTTCACAGGCTCCCTTGCAGTATGGCCAGAACTAAGTAAATAGTTCTGGATAAATTGCTGCAAGCGGAATTGACCTGTTTCACTTAATGAACCAAGGCAGTTATGAGCAAATATGAAACTACACTGAAGTGGTGAGCACAGTTTAATGTAAAGAATTATTGAATCACTATGTTGTACACCTGAAACTAATATAACATTGTATGTCAGCTAAATACTTCAATTTAAAAAAGAAAGAAAATAGGAGCAAGCGTGAGTTCCCCATCATCCTCTTTCTCCCATATGTGAAGCTGGAAAGAAAGAGTTCCAAGATTGTAGGATGGCAGAAAGGTAGCAGCCTAGATGGAGCTGCCATTAAAAGACAGCCACTGGGGTGCCTGGGTGGCTCAGTTGGTTGAGCGTCCGACTTTGGCTCAGGTCATGATCTCGCAGTTCATGTGTTCGAGCCCCACATCTGGCTCTGTGCTGACAGCTCGGAGCTTGGAGCCTGCTTCAGATTCGGTGTCTCCCTCTCTCTCTGCCCCTCCCCCCACTTGCACTCTGTCTCCCTCTCTTTCTCAAAAATAAATAAACACTAAAAAATTTTTTTTAAATAAGTTCATTCATTGTTGGTTTTTTTTTTTAAAGAAGAGCCAATTACCAATACCTGACTTACAAGTGAGAAATGAACTTTCATTGTGCTAAGTCAGTGAGATTTCAGGCTTTGTCACTGCATTGTATTGTTTCCTATCCTGACAAATATTTGTGGAAGGTTAGTACATGACAGAGGTGACAATGCAGACAGTTCAATAAAACATTCCGGGACAAGCGGTAAAACACATGCAGAGAAAATGGAACTAGCTTCTGATCTCGTACTATCCTAAAAGAAAGTCTTTCAGCTGGATCTAAGATTGATGATGAAAGGCAAAAATCTTCATTTATTTTTTACAATAAAATATGAAAATATATACTTATTCTAAAATAAAAGAATTTCAGAGTAGTAAAAAAAAAACTTTGAGAGGACTCAATGTCTTTAAAAATATATGAAGATTGGGGAGCCTGAGTGGCGCAGTCGGTTAAGCGTCCGACTTCAGCCAGGTCACGATCTCGCGGTCCGGGAGTTCGAGCCCCGCGTCAGGCTCTGGGCTGATGGCTCGGAGCCTGGAGCCTGTTTCCGATTCTGTGTCTCCCTCTCTCTCTGCCCCTCCCCCGTTCATGCTCTGTCTCTCTCTGTCCCAAAAATAAATAAACGTTGAAAAAAAAATTATAAAAATATATGAAGATTGATAAATTTACCTATGTTGTAATGAAGAACTTCCCATCACCAAAAGACATCATAAAAAAATAAAGGATAAGCCAAAAGTGGGAGATATTTGCAATGCAAATGACCTATAGAGAATTAGGATCCAAAACATACAAAGAATTCCTAGAATCAGTACAGAGGGAGAAACAGACAAATGTTAAAATGCACAAAAAAGATAAAATAGACATTTCATACAAGGGGAAACTCAAAGACGAATAAAGTCAATGAAAAGATGCCTCAGTTAAAAATCCAGGAAAATTAGAAACACAATGAAATACTACTCTACATTTGCTAGATGGAGACACAAAAAATTTAAGTCTAAGAAACCAAATGTGGACAATAAATAGTAATTGTATTTGATGTGCTATAAATCATTACAACCACTTGGGAAACAATTTGAACATATACTTACCCTCAGATTCAGTTTATGCTTTGTCTAGAGCATATCGTGAAATATATACTGTATGAGATGAGTACCAAAATGCTCATAGAAACATTTTTTATAACAGCAAAAAACAATGAAATCCCCAAAATCCAGTGGTAAAATAATGGATAAATTAATTACAGTATTAATTATAATATATTTACACCATTCAATACTATACAGCTGTGAAAACTAAGTTTAGCTACATGTATTGACATGATTATAGCTTAATTTTTTTTAACATTTATTTATTTTTGAGACAGAGAGAGACAGAGTATGAATGGGGGAGGGTCAGAGAGAGAGGGAGACACAGAATCTGAAGCAGGCTCCAGGCTCTGAGCTGTCAGCACAGAGCCCGACGTGGAGCTCGAACTCACGGACTGTGAGATCATGACCTGAGCCCAAGTCGGACACTCAACCGACTGAGCCACCCAGGGGCCCCGACATGGTTATAGCTTAAAAACAAAATGCTAAATTAAAAAAAGAAGCAAGTCACAGAAGAATAAGGCAATATTTTTTTACAATATAAAAAAACAAAATAATATATTTTTCCCTTTATTTTTAAAATATATTTAATTTCAAGTTAGTTAACATACAGTGTAATGTTGGTTTCAGGAGTAGAACCCAGTGATTCATCATTTACATATGACTCAGTGCTCACCCCAACAATTGCTCTCCTTAATACCCATCACACATTTAGCCCATCCCCCTCCAACTCCCCTCCAGCAACCCTGTTTGTTCTCTGTATTTAAGAGTCTCTTGTGGTTTGTCTCCCTCTCTGTTTTTATCTTACTTTCCTTCCCTTCCCTATGTTCTTCTGTTTTGCTTATTAAATTCCACATATGAATGAAGTCATATGGTATTTGTCACTCTTTAACTTATTTTACTTAGCATAATACACTCCAGTTCCATACTAGAGTTCCACATTGTTGCAAATAGCAAAATTTCATTCTCTTTGATCACAGAGTAATATTCCATTGTATATGTATATACCACAAATATTACATATACACATATTATATGTGTATACCACACACAATACCGTATTCTTTATCGATTCATCAGTTGATGGACATTTGGGCTCTTTCCATAATTTAGCTATTGTTGACAGCACTGCGATACATATTGGGGTGCATGTGCCCCTTCAAATTAGCATTTTTTGTATCCTTTGGATAAATACCTGGTAGCGTAATTGCTGGGTTGTAGGGTAGTTCTATTTTTAATTTTTTGAGGAAACTCCATTCTGTTTACCAGAGTGGCTGCACCAGTTTTCATTCCCACCAGCAATGCAAAAAGATTCCCCTTTCTCTGCAGAAACACGACAGGGATGTCCACTCTCACCACTGCTGTTCAACATCGTGCCAGAAGTCCAAACCTCAGCAATCAGAACAACAAAAGAAATAAAAGGCATCCAAATCGGCAAAGAAGAAGTCAAACTTTTCACTCTTCACAGATGAAATGATACTGTACATGGAAAAACCCAAAAGACTCCACCAAAAAACTGCTAGAACTGATATGTGAATTCAGCAAAGTCACAGGATATAAAATCAACATACAGAAATCAGTTGCATTTCTATACACCAATAATGAAGCAACAGAAAGAGAAATCAAGGAATCGATCCCATTCAAAATTGCACCAAAACCATAAGATACCTAGGAATAAATCTAACCAAAAAGGTGAAAGATCTGCATGCTGAAAACTATAGAAAGCTTATAAAAGAAATTGAAGAAGGCACAAAGAAATGGGAAAATATTCCATGCTCATGGATTAGAAGAACAAATATTGTTAAAATGTCTATACTGCCCAAGGTAATCTACACATTCAATGCAATCCCTCTCAAAATAACATCAGCATTCTTCACAGAGCTAGAAAAAACAATCCTAAAATTTGTATGGAACCAGAAAAGACCCCAAATAGCCAAAGTAATGTTGAAAAAGAAAACCAAAACTGGAGGCATCACAATCCCAGACTGTAGCCCCTACTACAAAGCTGTAATCATCAAGACGGTATGGTACTGGCACAAAAACAGACACATAAATCAATGGAATAGAGTAGAGAACCCAGAAATAGACCCACAAATATAAGGCCAGCTAATCTTTAACAAAGCAGGAAAGAGTATCCAGTGGAAACAAAGGCAGTCTTTCCCAACTGGTGCTGGGGAAACCGGACAGCAACATGCGGAAGAATGAACCTGGACCACTTTCTTACACCAAACACAAAAATAAATTCAAAATGAATGAAAGACCTAAATGTGAGACAGAAAACCATCAAAATCATAGAGGAGAACACAGGCAGCAACCTCTTTGATCTCAGCTGCAGCAACTTCTTACTAAACCTATCTCCAGAGGCAAGGAAAATGAAAACAAAAATAAACTATTGGGACCACATCAAGATAAAAAGCTCTGCACAGCAAAGGGAACAATCATCAAAACTAAAAGGCAACTGATGGAATGGGAGAAGATATTTACAAATGATATATCAGATAAAGGGTTAGTATACAAAATCTATAAGGAATTTATCAAACTCGACATCCAAACAACAAATAATCCAGTGAAGAAATTGGCAGAAGATACAAATAGACACTTTTCCAAAAAAGACATCCAGATGGCTAACAGACGCATGCAAAGATGTCAACATCACTCATCAGAGAAATACAAATCAAAACCACAATGAGATACCACCTCACACCTGTCAGAATGGCTAAAATTAACTCAGGAAACAATAGATGTTGGCAAATATATTGTTTTGATACGCAAACATAAATGCTAAAATTATAGAAATGCTAAATTCAAGAGAGTGATTCCATCTAGGGGGAAGTGGGAAAGGGCAAGGGCACACAGAAAACCTTAAGGATACTGATAATGTTCTATTTCTCAGATTACTTGGTGGGTTTGTGAGGACAGGTTTTTTGATTTAAGGCCTATAAATTACATCTATCCCCTTGTAAACTCTGAGTGTTTTATAATTTAAAAATAATCAATGCCCTTCTCTTGTCTTCTTGCTTTTAAAGAAAAAGAAAACAATGTTGTAGTGAAAACTTCATCAGATAAAACGGAATTTATAAACAAGGAGAATTTTTCTTCCTAATAGATACATTGCTGTCCATTCCCACATTCTTTATCATCTCTGCAACCTCTTTTTACCATGACAGAAACTGTATTTTCCCCCATTTTTACTACCAAAAGAAAATGGCATCATCACTGCTTGCCACGCAGGAATTGTATGTATGTGACTCTCGGAGGAAATGTCGGTTCACGATTTGGCAATAAGAAAGGACACTATAGTGGAGCAGGCGGGGAAATCCAAGGTTAAACTCTTGGGAAATGCTGTGAAGTGGACATTTGTTGGGTTTTGACATATGTATAAAGCTGTGAAATCATCACTACAATCAAGATCATGAATGTATCCATCACCCCTAAAATTTTCTAAAACCCCTTTGTAAATTCATCACTCTTGCCCCTCCCCAGGCTGCTGCTGATCTGACTTTCTGCTTTTATTGATTAGTTGGCATTTCCTAGAATTTTATATGAATTGAATCATACAGTATAGGCTCTTTTTGCCTGTCTCTCTTCACTCTGCATAATTATTTTAAGATTCACCTATATTGTAGTATGTATCAATAGTTGGTTCATTTTTATTGCTGCATAGTATTCCATTATATAGATACACCACTGCTTTCATTCATTTAATTATTGGTGGACATTTGGGTGGTTTCTGGTTTGGGGCCCTTACAGGTAAAACTGCTATGAAATTTTTGTACAAGTCTTTGTGGGCTTTCATTTTCTTGGGTAAATACTTTGGAATGAAATGTCTGAATCAGATAGTAGGTACATTTTGAAATTTGGGAGAAACTATCAAATTGTTTCCCAAAGTGGTTGTACCATTTCACATGCTCACCAGTGGTGTTCGGTGTATTAAGTATCCTCAATATGGCTAGTATTTTTCATTTTAGCCATTCTAACAGATATTTCCCTGAGAACTAATGATGTTGAGCATCTTTTCAGGTGCTTTTTTTCCAGCCACATATCTTCTCTGATGGAGCATCTGTTGAGATCTCTTGCCTATTTTTAAATTGGGTTATTTGTTTTCTTACTATTGCATCTTGAGGGTTCTTTATATATTCTAGATACAAGTCCTTTCTCAGGTATAAGATTTGCAAATTTTTTCTCTTGAATGCCTTTAAAAGAAAATGTTTAATTATGGTAACAGCCAACTTATCAATTTTTTCTTTTACAGATTGTGCTTCAGTCATAAATATCTTTGCCTAACCCAAGATCACCGATGTTGTCTCGTGTTTTCTTCTAGAAGTTTTATCATTTTAGGTTTTATATTCAGTCCTATAATCCATTTTGAGATCATTTTTGTAGTGGTGTCAAGTGTGAATCAATGTTTCTTTGTTTTTTGGCATTTGGGCTTTCATTTCACATAAGGGTGTCCGATCATTCCAGCACCAATTGTTGACAAAACGATCCTGTCTCCAATGCTTTTTTAAGCTTTGTTGAAAATTAGTTGCCCATATGTGTGGACTCTCTTTTCTGTTCCATTGGTCTATTTGTCAGTCTTATATAATATCATACTGTCTTGATTATTGTAGCTTCATGATAAATCTTAAAAATGGGTAGTTCATGATATGGGCTCTGGTGTGGGGAGAGAAGGTGACGTTCAAAGGTTAAGCTCTTAGGAAATGGCTGCCTTTGTTCCTCTTCCTAACTTGTGTGTGTGTGTGTGTGTGTGTGTGTGTGTGTACACATGCCTGTGTATCAGGATATCAGAGAACTGACTGCTTTTTCAGTGCTAAATAAAAATTTCTCCTAGGAAGTTTCCTTCTATATATATCCACTCCTAGGCTTTATTACCTGTTTCTAAAAAATCAATCAAGTTTAAAAACTGTCACCTTCAGCACTCTGTTAAGTATAAATGCAGCATCTCCTCACATATATATACTGACCTGCTTTCATGTGGCCTAGGTTCTTATCTCTGAATATAGTAATGCATGCAGCCATTTCCTAGATTCAATATCCGGCAACAATGAGTGTTCAAAAGTTTGGTAAGAATGGGTTAATAGCTTCTCTGGGGTAATCATGTAGCAAACCTGGAGACCTAGTTGACCCATTGCTCTAACCATAGAGTGTGGATTCTCTTACATAAGGGTTTTTGTTTGTTTACAAATGAAATACCTGATAGAGTGTTAGTATCCAAAATATATAACGAATTTACAAAACTCAATACCCAAAAACCAAATAATCCAGTTAAAAAAATGGGCAGAAGACATGAGTAGATCTTTTTCCAAAGAAGACATACAGATGGCCAACAGATACATGAAAAGATGTTCAACATCTTAATCACTCATCATCAGGGAAATCAAATCTACAATGACATGTCACCTCACACCAGTCACAATGCCTAAAATCAACACAAGAAACAACAGGTGTTGGCAAGGAAGTGGAGAAAAAGGAACTCTCTTACACCGTTGGTGGGAATGCAAACTGGTACAGCCACTCTGGAAAACGGTCTAGAGGTTCCTCAAAAAGTTAAAAATAGAACTACCCTATGATCCAGCAATTGCACTACTAGGTATTTGCCCAAAGGATACAAAAATACTAATTCAAAGGGATGCTCCAATGTTAATAGGAGCATTATCAACAATAGCCAAATTATGGAAAGAGCCCAAATGTCCATCGACTGATGAATGGACAAAGAAGATGTGGGAGATATATATATATACACACACATACATATATATATGTGTATACATATAAATATACATATATATGTATATATGTATATGTATACATATATACATATATATAATGGAATATTACTCAGCCATCAAAAAGAAAGAAATCTTGCCATTTGCAATGACATGGAGCTAGAGAATATTATGCTAAGCCAAATAAGTTAGAGAAAGACAAATGCCATATGATTTCACTCATATGTGGAACTTAAGAAACAAAACAAACAAGCAAAGCGAATAAGACAGGAAAACCAAGAAACAGGTTCTTAACTATAGAGAACAAACTGATAGTTGCCAGGGGGAGGTGGGTGGGGAATAGATTAAATAGGTGGTGGGGATGAAGGAGGGCATTTGTGATGAGCACCAGGTGTTGTAAGGAAGTGTTGAATCACTAAATTTGACACCCAAAACTAATATTACACTGTTTGTTAACTAACTGGAATTTAAACAAAAACTTTGGAAGAAAAAGAAAAAGGAGGGGGTTTGTTTGTTTGCTTGCTTTATTCTGTTATTTTGTGGTTTGGTTTTTGCACAAGGGTTTTTACAGAGTTTTGCTAGCTTTCTCAAAAAAAATGAGTTAGATTAGGGGCAATTTCTTGTCCTTTAAAATAGCTGCTCTCTTTTTTTTTCTCATTTGGTGTTCAACTCATTCTTCCTTTCCCTGAGCACCATTAACCACCACCTACCTCAAGCAGTTGGGGCCATAGAAGCCTAAATCCTCATACCGGTTCCATGTTGCATTACTGGAATCACAAACAAGTCCTTCACACTGAATATTATTTTCTCATGTAAATGCTGGAAACCAATTACTATTCAGCCTCTCATTCCAAAAGCTCTCCTAAGATGTATCACAGAGAGACATCTACAGATGTACCTTTGGTTTAGGGGTAAAGTTATCTCCCTTTCTGGACTCTGAGTTTTCTAAGTGCATGTTAGCAAAATTTTTACTTGATCCTAATACATTCATATTAACAAGATATTCTACTCTTTTTAAGTTTATTTATTTATTTTTAGAGAGAGAGAAAGAGCGCATGCATGAGTGAGGGAGAGGAAGAGAAAGAGGGAGAGAGAGAATCCCAAGGAGGCTCTGCATTGTTAGCACAGAGCCCAATGCAGGGGCTCAAACTCATGAACTATGAGATCATGACCTGAGCCAAAATCAAGAGTCAGACACTTGGGGCGCCTGGGTGGCGCAGTCGGTTAAGCGTCCGACTTCAGCCAGGTCACGATCTCGCGGTCCGTGAGTTCGAGCCCCGCGTCGGGCTCTGGGCTGATGGCTCAGAGCCTGGAGCCTGTTTCCGATTCTGTGTCTCCCTCTCTCTCTGCCCCTCCCCCGTTCATGCTCTGTCTCTCTCTGTCCCAAAAATAAAATAAACGTTGAAAAAAAAAAAAAAAGTCAGACACTTAACCAACTAAGCCACCCAGGTGCCCCAATGATATACTCTACTCTTGACCTGCAAAAATCCTAGTCCTGGAACTAGAAAGTCGAAACACATTTTGCCTTGGACACCCCATTCCCTCAGGCATCAGTTTTGACTTCACCTTCCTCTTGCTTCTCTCCTATGTGCCCCATTACGCAGATAAACCTCAGATCTATTGATCGAGAGCTCCACTTCTAGAGGAACTAGCCTGCAAGTGTGCGTCTCTGTGCTCTGTTCTCCAAGTTCATATGTAGTGTGCAAAGTAGAATTTCCAATGTCATTGTTAGCACAAGCCAAAATGTTAATTAACTCATGAGTGAGGAAATAAACAAGGAAAACCAAAAAAAGTCGGTTTAGAGAACGCTGAGAAACATGGGGTTTATATAATCAGTTGGGAAATGAATGTGAAGATAACATTGTCAAGAACTGCTTCTGGGAAGGATGTGCTAGATAAAAGATACACTGGACCTTGCCACAGTAATTGGGCAAATATGGATATACTTAAGAGGCTGTATTTTCAAACACGTCAGAGAGCTGTGAAAGCAATAAGGAATCGGAAAAAAAAAAGTTTTCAGGGAATAGAGAACAATTAGAATATGAGCTTATGATTGCCAACCTTTGCTCGTTCTCTCTCTCTCTCTGTCTCTCTCTCTCTCTCGACATTTACCCATTCTATCTGCAAGCAGAGATTGAGCTTGGCCCAGGAAGAGGACCCTGCTGGGGCAAAAAACCAGCAAAGCTTTTAGTGACTGTGTGGAACAATTATGACAGTGTAGAAAAGAGGGATCTCAAACACATGACTAATCTGCAAAATGGGACGTTTGTAGAGGCCTGAGTAGGGCAGGTAGCTAGGCACAGGGTCTGAAAATTTTTCAAGTGCAGAGTGAAATCTACTGGAGTTTTGAAGTAATTACAAATCAAAACCTCCAAGAGCCTGCCTCAAACACATACCCTGTTTTCCCCTCCAGACATTCGCCAGAGTTTTCATCTATAGGGGACTGAACACTGGAGAGCGGGGCTGTGAATCTCTGGAGAGCATGTCTGCATCTCACAATTTTTCAGGACTAAGGAAACACAGACTCACAAGGCTCTTTATGAAAGCCCAGAAAAGCCTCAGTCATGACACAGGGGTAAACCAGGGTCTCATGTGTCTTTCTAAAGTTGCAAATCCTGATTGGATTGAGTTTACCAAGATTTCATTTCAACTGTCTAACAAAAAAGAGGAAACTGTCTGATAAATAATGACATCTGATGCATCTATGATCCTCTAATGCACCTTTTCTGGAAAAATTAAAAACTTACTGACGAATCAAGAAAAGATGGCCAATAATCAAGAGAGAAAAAAAAAAACAGGCAATAGAATTATACACAGATGACCAAGAAATTATGGTTAACAGATGAGGACTGTATAATAACTACAATTAGTACATTCAAGAAGATAGAGAAAAACATGAGCTAAATAAGTAAAAGGATAATAATATTAACAAAAGGAAATCTATGAAAAGTAGTCCAATAGACAGTCTGAGACTAAAAACTCTAACATTTGAAATAAAAAGGCAATTGATGGGTAAACAGCGAATCACACACAGAGCCAGGGTGAGTGAATCAAGAGACAGTTTAACAGAAATTGTCTAAACTAATGCATGAATAGAAAAAAGAATCCTTTTAAAAAGAACACAAGAGATTTGTGAGACATACTTAAAAAGTCTAACATACAATTAATCTTAGAAGGGGAAGAGAGAAAGAGCAAGTCAGAAGCCATCTTTGAAGAGGTAATGTTAGCTAAAATTCGACAGGAAGTTACTCAAATAAGAATGCTGCCAGCAGAAGGGAGGAGGGGAAGGGACAAAGCAGGGAATGGATGTGTTTTGTTTTGCAGAACCAACTGCTCCAGCCAGAGTAGCTCAACTAGGTGTTTCGCCTGATAGTCCCTTACCTGAGCGAGTTTGAGCCGGATTGGAGCTGAGGATTGCACAAAAGCCCCCCTGAGTTGTCCTGAAGTTACCTTTAGCTCATTCTAATACTAACGTCTCCTACAGACGGAGCTTTCCACCATTTTTTGAACACACGATGTGTGCACTAGCATGTTGACGTGGGAGACCCTCACAACTGAACCAAAAGTGCCCAGCCAAGGGCCCTGCCCCTGCCCCCTAAAACACTGAATATGGCTACCTGTGCTAACCCCACAGGGACAAGTGCTTTGAGAGCAATCCCCGGATCTCCTTACTTGTGCGACAAGCAATAAAAAGGTGATTTTTTTTTTTTTTTTTTTTGCTTTCAGCATTTCCTTGGGTTCAATTCGATGCACCCTGAGTGGTGAATCCCTTGGGATGGGTTATAGCCATGGCCAAAAATTTTCTGAAGGTGCTGAACCTCATATTCAGGCAGCTGAGCAAGTTCACTTTGCTGTTACTGCCACTTTCCTGTAACATCAATGGGCTGGGTTTGGTTTAACTGGTCTTCACTTAAACAGGTTTTCCTGGTTTTTACATGGCCTTTCTCTTTTGAGGCTCATGTTGTAGGTGCCGAATGTCAGTTGTGCCAAAAAGGAAACAGACTCAGGGAGACCTTGGTCAAAGCCACACAGCTAAGTAGCAAGGCCACAACAAAAATTAATATTTGGCTACATATTGATATTTCCATTTTTACAAAGGACTGGCATACATTACAGTTGTTTTGAAATAACTGGTAACTATGGTTTTTAGGTACTTGAGGAAAACGCTTTACAAATGAATCATCAGAAGTGTTCAGACTTATTCAACCGTTCTAATATCTCCATCAGACCTTGAATCAGAGTAGCCTGAGATAGAAAAGCCCATATGCTTGTACCAAGACTGGCTCAGGGATTACCCTTGACCACTCAGAACTTCCAGCTCTTTGATCAAGAAGGCATCAGCAGATTACACGCAAGATGATATCACTCCATACCGCAGCACGTTGGGGCACAAAACAACTGGGGAGAAGGTGGGTACCCGAAAGAAAAAAAAAGATTCTATTCTAGGCACCCTCAGTATAAGTCAGCAGCTGACAGGTAGGAAAGTTTTATCTATTTTGCATTTTCTTTCCGAACACCCACTCAAAGAAAGTGTTCTCTAAAGTGTGGAAATGAGTCAGCACATGAAGCTTACTCTCCTGATCAGCAGCAGAATTTCTTGGAGTCCAGGGCAGGACTGGATGTACTTAGAAACCAGTCAGCATTTACTGCTGTGCTAAGTCATGCGTCTGTCCCACAGAAGCCTCCAATCCCCCTGGAGTTGCCCCTGCTAAGCCTCATGATGTTTCTGACATCATTCCTGTTCTCTCACGAAACTGGCACGGGTCCAAACCCCACCCCTGACTATGGCTCCCAGGAGGAAGTCATTCTTCACATGCAAAGCTCCATGTTGGTCACAGAGTTAGTTATTAGAAGACATTGGAGGGGCACCTGGGTGGCTCAATTGGTTAAGCGTCTGACTTATGTTCAAGTCATGATCTCACAGTTTATGAGTTCAAGCCCCGCATCAGGCTCTGTGCTGACAGCTCAGAGCCTGGAGCCTGCTTCGGATTCTGTGTCTCCCTCTCTCTCTGCCCCTCCCCCACTCACATTCTGTCTCTCCCTCTCTGTCTCTCTCTTTCAAAAAAAAATAAACATTAAAAAAAAAAGAAGAAGAAGAAGACATTGACAAACTCTAACAATCTCTAAAAGCCAGACAGTTTTAGAGGCTGGACCATTGGCTTTCACTTGCGCTGACCAAACATCTCCCGGCACTGAATCTCTCTGAGACAGCCTGACTGATGGCATGCTCACTTGAAGCATTTAAAGAGAGAGAGAGATAAGTGGTATTGTCTCCAGAGGCTGTTTGTTAGAGCAGGTTGAATAGGAAAAAGCAGGACAACGAACACCACTGTTGCCACTGCCTATTGTTGAGCGTGTGGAATAATCATGGCACCATTTCCAAGAAACTGCTCTTAGTCTGCCCTGATTCCAAAGTTTTATACCAAGTAAATCAGTGGTGTCTGAGAACTTAAAGTATGTGCTTTGATCCAAAGCATTCCAACACGCACTAACACATCCTTGGCTCCAGGCCAAACAAGGCAACCATTTTTTAGAAGACAATTAGTACTTGCTTCTCGTGTGGTTTCTACCAGGAATACACCATGTGAAAAGAAATTTTCCAGAAATAACATTCAAATTAAGGGATTAGACATAAAGTGTCATGGAAGCAATACATAGGATAAGGAAACAAAGATAATTATAATACCAAAAAAGAAACAGGAGGAAACTTGAAGAAGGAAGAGGAAAAGAAGAAAATGTGGGCATGAATGACAGTGTTGGGCTGTCTGGCCCACATCTACTGACTGAGAAACTCCGGAGAGGGGGTACCTAGCAACCTGTACTTTCCAGTAATTCTGAGACAGGCTGAAGTTTGCAAAAACACTGAACTGGAACATTCTGTGACCCACATTTTAGCTTCTTTAAAGGTGGGACTGCCTCTTTTCTGTTTCATGTATTCCCGTGTATTTCGTGTATTCTGTTTCATGTGGGAATTAATGGGCCATTAATAACGATGGGTGACTGGCTGGGCAGTTCCTATTACAGTCACTGAGATAACCAAGAGAGGAGCCCCTGGAACTGCCCTGATCCAGTAAACCCAAGTCCACTAGGAACCTGAGGTTACTACAACTTCCGGGGTAGCAACAATCCACAACACAAGTGTTCCAGTACATCAGCTGCGGTTTCCACAGGACAATCAAGGTGTCGTTCACATCTAATTAGTCCTGGGCTTGTAATCAGGGGTGGCAAGATCTCTGGCTTTCTTCCTTAGCAGGAAGCTGGATTACTCACTGGCAGCTGAGGTGCTTCCCAAACCTCTGACCCATGACTGGAGACAGAGCTGTTATTTCCTGTCTCTGGGTACAATTAGTCTAACTCAATCCTCATTTTTATTCTACTGTTAAACTTGATCATTTGTAGGGCAATGGCTGAAACCATTGTGGAGTCAGACCAACTGATAGATGCTCTGCTATGTTGCAAGTTTAGATTTTATTTTTGGTTCTTGGGAGAGTGCCAGATAGGCCATCTGGGTGTGGTTCCAATTCTCCCAACGCATTACAATTAACTCAGTATATCTGTATAGGATTTTTTAAAAAAACTTCTGCATTTAGAAATAGGTATTCTCATATACTCATATGTTCAACAAAGCTTTATTGAGATATAATTCAGACACTATAAATTTCTCCATTTTAAAAGTGTGTCATCCAATGGGTTTTCGTATATTCGTAGAGTTGCGCATTCATCGGCACTGATTTCTGATCATTTTCATCACCCCAAAAAGAAATCTCACGTGCATTAGTAGTCACTCTCCATTCACTTTGTACCAACCCACTCCTGGCAACCACCGAACAACTTTGTTCCTGTTGATTTGCTTATTCCAGACATTCCCTATAAACAGAACCAAACAATATGTGGCCTTTTGTGACTGGCTTCTTTCACTTAGCATAATGATTTCAAAGATCATCCACGAAGTAGTATGTACTGTAGTACAAATTTCCGTTGCTATATGAAAGTTTGCTTTACACTTGGCTTTTACAAAAGACCTATGTTAGTACCTGTTTTCACTCACTGAAAGATATCTGATGAGATTCTTCACTTTTACAAAATGGTAATTGCTTCTTTGCCTTACAGTGCTTCAGATTACAAAAGGTTTCTTAGGAACACTCTGTGTTTGAAGTGTGGAGGACATCTGTACTTCCTTCCTTTTCATGGCCAAGTAATACTCTCCTGCATGGATATACCACACGTGTTTGCCCATTCATCAGTTAATGGACATTTGGATTGTTTCCACTCCTAGCTATAATGAATAATGTTGCTATGAACATTGGTGAACAGGTTTTGTGTTGTTAATCATGTGAGGTATATATCTAGGAGTAGGATTACTGAGTCATGTGGTAACTCTATGTTGAACATTTTGGAGAGCTGCCATTTTAGGCAGTTCTCAGTGAATTCTTGCCAGCAATAAATGAATGTCCCAATTTCTCCATATCCTTTATCACTTATTATTACTTGTCTTTTTAAATTTAGTCATCCTAGTGGGATTTACATTCCCTAATGACTAATGTTGAGCATCTTTTCAAGAGCTTATTGGCCACTCGTATATCTTCTTTTTAAAAATGGTTGTTCGGGGCGCCTGGGTGGCTCAGTCGGTTAAGCGTCCGACTTCAGCTCAGGTCATGATCTCTCAGTTCGTGGGTTCGAGCCCCGCGTCGGGCTTTGTGCTGACAGCTCAGAGCCTGGAGCCTGTTTCAGATTCTGTGTCTCCCTCTCTCTGACCCTCCCCCATTCGTGCTCTATCTCTCTCTGTCTCAAAAATAAATAAACGTAATAAATAAATAAATAAATAATAAAAACGGTTGTTCAAATCCTGTGTCCTTTGTTTAACTGGGTTATTTGTCTTTCTGTGTTAACTTGTAAGAGCTTTTTTATATGTAGGGATACAAGTTCCTTATCAGATATATAATTTGCAAATATTTTATTCCATTCCATGGGTTACACTTTCGGTTTCTCAAAACATGATAGGTTTTAATTATGATGAAATGCAATTTGTCTATTTTTCTTTTGTTGTTTGTGCTTTTGGTGTCATAGCTTAGAAACTATTGCCTATTCCAACACCGTAAGATTTACGCCTGTTTTTTTTAAGAGTTTGATCATTCTAGCTCATACAGTTCAGTCTATGATCCCTTTTAAGTTAATTTTTATATATGATGTAAGGTACAGGTACAAACTCCTTTATTTACCTATGGATATCTATGTGTCCCAGGACCATTTTTTGAGAAGACTGTTCTTTCCCCACTGATTTGTCATGATTCTCTTGCTGATATCAGTTGCTCACAAATGTAAGTGATTTCTGGACTCTAGATTATCTTTCACTGATGTTTATGTTTTTATGTTTAGACTTATGACAGCACCACACTGAAAACTGTAACTTTGCACCAACTTTAGAACTTGGGAAGTATAAGTCAATGAACTTTATTTTTGTTTATTTTCAGGATTATTTTGGATATTCTGAATCTCTTGCATTTCCATATGGGTTTTATGATCAGCTTCTCAATTTCTGCGATAAGGGCAACTAGGATTTTCATACAGATTGTAATAACTCTGCAGATCAATTTAGGGATTATTGCCACCTTAAAAATGTTCAGTCTTCTGATCCATGAATGTAAGATGTCTTTTGATTTATTTAGGTCTCCTTTAATTTCTTTCCACAAGGTTTTGTATTTTTGGTATACAAGTCTTGTACTTCTTTTAACTGTTACTATTTTATTCCTTTTTAGACTATTATAAATGGAATCGTTTTCTCATTTCGTTTTCAGAGTTTTCAGTACTATTGTATAAAATACAATTGTTTTTGTAAACTTATTGGTTTACTAATAAACTAATTGGTTTATTAGTTCTAACAGTTTTCTGCAGATTCTTTAAAATTTTCTATGCAAAAAATCATGTTATCTGCAAGTAGGGATACTTCTTCCTTTCCAATATGTATGCCTTTTTTCCTTCTGACCTAACTGGTCTGGCCAGCACCTCCATTACAATGTTGAATAGAAGCCATAAAAACAGATATCCTTCTGTTGTTCCTGATCTTATCTTTCTCTCACCATTAAGTATAATGTCTGTTGTGAGTTTTTCAGGGATACACATTATCAACTTAAGGACATTCCTTTCTATTCCTAGTCTGTTGATTTTTCTTTTTATCATGAAAGGGTGTTGCATTTTGTCAAATGCTTTGTCTGTATCTCTTGAGATGATCATGTGGTTTTATCTTTTATTCCATTAATATGTTACATTATATTGATTGATTTCTGGATGTTGAAACAACCTTGCATTCTTAGGAGAAGTCTCCCTTGGCCATGGTGTATGATCCTTTTATATGTTGCTCTATTTGGTTTTCTGGTATCTGATATTTTGCTGAGGATTGTGCTGTCTATATGTATAAGTGATATTGACCTTCATTTTACTTTTCTTATCATGTCTTTGTCTGTTTTGGTATCAGGGTAATATTGGCTTCATAAAATGAGTTGTCAAGCATGCCTTCCTCATCTGTTCTTTGGAAGACATTTTTGAAGGATTAGTATTAATTCTTCTTTATTTTTTTTTCTAAATTTTTTTAACGTTTATTATTGAGAGACAGAGAGACATAGAACGTGAGCAGGGGAGGGGCAGAGAGAGGGGGAGACACAGAATCCAAAGCAGGCTCCAGGCTCTGAGCTGTCAGCACCGAGCCAGACACAGGGCTCAAACTCACAAACCACGAGATCATGACCTGAGCTGAAGTTGGACGCTTAACCGACTGAGCCACCCAGGCGCCCCAGTATTAATTCTTCTTTAAATATTTGGTAGAAATGAATATTCATTGGAACTCCAGTAAACCATCTGAGCCAGGGCTTTTCTTTGTAGGAAGGGTTTATTATTATTATTATTAATTGAATTTTTTTTTTATTTTTTATGAGCCTATTCATATTATCTTTCTTGTTGAGTCAGTTTTGGCAATGCCTTCCTAGGAATTTTTCCATTGAATCTAGGCTATTCAACTTATTCGCATACAATTGTTCAAAGTATTCCCTTATAATACCTTTTATGTCTCTGAGGTCACTAGTAAAGTCTCCTCTTTCATTCATGATTTTAATAATTTAAGCCCCTCTCTTTTTTTCTTGGTCAACCTAACCAAAGTTTTGCCCATTTTTCAGGAAACCAACTTTTGGTCTTCCTGATAGTCTTTATTTTATTTTCAGTTTTCTAGTCCATCTGTTTCCATTCTAATCTTTATTATACATTTCCTTCTACTTGTTTTGGATTCGGTTTTCTCTTCATTTTCTGGTTTCTTAGAGTGGAAAAATATGTTATTTATCTGAGATCTTTTAAAATATAGTCATTTACATTCCTATATTTCTCTCTATGCATTGCTTTAGTTTTATCTCATAAGTGTGGTGTATTGCATTTTCAGTTTCTTTGATCTTATAGTATTTCTAATTTCTCTTTTGATTTCTTCTTTGATTCATTATTTAGGATTGTGTTGTTTAATTTCCACACATTTGTGAATTTCCTAAATTTCTTTCTCTTATTGGTTTTTGATTTTATCCTATTGCAGTTGGAGAACATACTTTGCATGATTTCGATCCTTTTAAATGTATTGAAGATTATTTTATGACCTAAAGTATGGTCTATCCTGGAGAATGTTCCGTGTGCAGTTGAGAAGAATGTGTATTTTGTTGTTGTTGGGTAGAGTATTTTGTATATGTCTGTTAGGTCTAGCCCAGCAATGTAAAATTCACAATGTCTACCATCCAACCAAAAACTACTAAGCATAGGGGATATAGTCAATGATATTTTAATAGCATTGCATGCTGACAGATGATAACTACACTTGTGGTGAGCATAGCATCTGTATAGAGAAGTTGAATCACTGTTTTATATACTTGAAACTAATGTAACATCATGTGCCAATTATCTCAAATTTTAAAAATTAAGTTTATTTTATTTAGGGGAGGGAGTAACAGAGAGAGAGGGGGAGAGAGAGAGAGAGAGAGAGAGAGAAAGGGAGAGAGAGAGAGAATCCCAAGCAGGCTCTGCACTGTCAGCATGGAGCCGGACAAAGGGCTTGAACTCATGACCCAAGCCAAAATCAAGGGTTAGATGTTTACCTGACTGAGTGACCCAGGCACCCCTAAAATAAAAAATAAAAAAAAAACTTAAACTACTAAGCATTCAAAGAAGCAGGAGAATATAACCTGTAATGAGAAGAAAAATCAATCAAAACTAATCCAGAAATAACACCAATTATAGAATTAATAAACAAGGACATTAAAACAGTTATTTGAATGTACTCCACATGTTCAAGATGCTAAAGTATCTTGAAGTTTGATCTCAAACATGTTGAGTAGAGACATGAAAGAGATTTTTAAAGATCCAAATCATGTTTAATGAAATGAAAACCACCATATCTGAATTTTTTAAGCTTGTTTATTCATTTTGAGACAGAGACAGAGAGAGAGAGAGAGAGCGCAAGTGGGAGAGGGGCAGAGAGAGAGGGGGACAGAGGATCTGAAGCAAGCCCTGTGCTGACAGCAGGGAACCCAACGTGGGACTTGAACCCACTAACCGTGAGATCATGACCTGGACTGAAGTCAGATGCTTAACTGACCGAGCCACCCAGTCACCCCCATATCTGAATTTTTTTAATGAATGGGATTAATGACAGATTCGATACTGCAAAAGAAATTATTAATAAACTTCAAGACATGGGAATAGAAATTATCCAAAATAAAACAGGGAGAAAACAATTGGATTGAAATGAATAGAGCATTGATGAATTGTGGAACAACTTAAGGTATCCAAATATACATGTGATTGTAGAGTGTGGGGGGCGGGGAGGAATGAGGTAGGGTGTGGTGATAGAAAAAAATATTTGAATAAATAATGGCCAAAAGTTTTCCAAATATGATGGAAACTATAAACCCACAGATTCAAGAAATGCAATAAACCCCTAGCACAAGCCTAAAAAAGACTACACCAAGGCGCATCATAATCAAATTGTTTAAAATCTGAGAGAGAACTTTAAAAGTTGCCAAAAGAACAAAGATAAAAATGACAGCAGATTTCTTATCAAAAATGATACAAAGCAGAAGATCTTGGATGAATATCTTTAAAGCACTAAAAGAAACAACTGTCAGCTTACAATTTTTTAGGCCATGAAAATATCTTTTGAAAATGAAAGGGAAATGAAGCTGTTTTCAGACACATGAAAGCTGACAGAATTCATCACCAGAGGACCTGCAGTACATGAAATGTTAAAGTGGGTCCTCCAGGCAACAGGAAAATTATACCAAATAGGAACCTGGGTCTATAGAGAAGAATGAAAAGCAACGGAAGTGATAATTCCATGGGAATATATATAAGATTTTTTTTTGATTATTTAAAATCTCTTTAAAATATCATTGTTTAGGGATGATTGGCCAGCAACCCTACCTGATAGCTCCTTCCTCCGAACCCATCTCCTTTGAGAATTGTTTACACAACTCATAATCATGAGTTCAAGCCCCACATTGGGCGTGGAGCCTACTTAAAAAATAAAACAAAACTATTTGAACCAATATAACAAAAATGTATTGTGGGGCTTGTAACATGAGGAAGAAAAATCTGTAATACTAATAGTACAAAAGCTGGGTGGAGAGAAATGGAAGTGCTATAAAGTTCTTATACTATACATGAAGTAGTATAACATCTCTTGAAATTAGGCTGTAGCAAGTTGAAGGCATGCTTAATAAATCCCTTAATGGCACAGATTGCAGTTGACATGATTGGGCGTCTGGTCAACAGTGCCAGTAGATTGATCTTCTTGAAGCTAGTTGTGTCACCCCTTTGCCTGTAAAAGATTAAATGGCTCTGATAATCTCCCCCAATAAATTCTGAAGGCTTTAACCTATCTTTCCATTCTTGTCTGTCAAGATACCCCTTACATGCCCGTTGAAGAAACAGACCTAGTCATCTGGGCCTCCTTGGGACACTTCTGGAAATGTGAGTAGACAATTAGGATGTGTGGGGTGGTGTTACACCTCGAATTTGCACCTGGTGAGTGGGTAGACCTGTAGCAAGTCTCAACAGTCATGTGGAAGGAGATCCAGGAAGGTAAAAACCATTTTCCAGATGGCAAAGAGCTTCTCATGTATGGCAGAACCCTCACATTACCCTTGAACTAACTAACACCCATAGCTGCACACCTTCTTGGGTAAATAGAGGAATGGAGACCCATACCTGGAGTCATCTGTTTAGTTCCTGCTTTATAGAATGTCTCCTTCAATTTCCATATCCTTTTCCATTGGAAGAACTTTATAGACTCTGAGCTATTGAACGCCATTGTGAAAAATATTCCCACTTTTTCCCTTAGCAGAATGTCAGTGAGAAAATGGGCATTCCTTATTAGACATTGCAGTGGATTGAGGGAGGCTGCAAATCTTTGTTTCTCTGTCCTTTGAGAGGGGTGGTTTGTGTCCCTTCCGCTTGAATCTGGTGTGAATGCCTTACCCGTGAGAGGCCAGGGAAAGTGATATGCCAGGTGCAGACCAACACCTCACAAATACCCAGCAGCTTCCAGGTTTATACCTTTGAGAGTTCGGAATTACTGTGTAAGAAATAGGCTACCCTGAAGGAGCAAACACGTGGGAAGACCTTGCAGAGAGCCCCTTAGGCTACATGGAGAAGAGAGGCCTGGTCAACAGCTGTCCTCACCAAGATGCCCACAGTGTGAGGGAACCACATTGAACCCCATCGGCCCAAGTAAGCCCCCCCATGATTGCAGCCCCAGCTGACACCGTGTGGAGCAGAACTGCCTGACTGACCCTAGCCCGCCCACAAAATCATGGGAGGAAACAAAATGGTTGCTGTCTTACTGGATTTGGCAGGGGGTGTGATTGCACAGCAATGGATAATTAAGACAGCTGTGAAAATCTTAACATTTGAGCTTCTCTCAGAATTACCAAAACTAAACTCAAAAACTAAATGTCAAGTCTTATTGTGAAGCTGGAGACCGTGTGCTGGTCATCACTGGTGACATAAAAAGAGGGCGGGGCTGGAAGCGGTACTACCGGGTTGAGAACGGACTGAGCTACTTATGAGCTGTTTGACCTCGATAAGTCACTTGACCTTTGGCTCCTCCATCTTCTCACCACACAGTTAACATCAGTTTTAAGAGGTTCCGAAGAAGGCCAAATGCAACCATATGAAACGCAGCTTTTTACTGGGTGAGGTAGGATTGCATTTTGCCTCTTCTCTTCTTTTTGAGCTTAGAGCTTGGTTGACCACACGCCATGACTTTCCAAAAGCGAGTACTGTTGTCTCCTGCCTTGGGAAGGCAAGAGGATGTGAGATCTCGGCTACTAAAAAGGCAGTATGCTGTCCATTTGACATCCAAGAAAAAGTCCTGAGGGTGGTTCTTACCTGCTCAAAGTTTTAAGGCATTTCACAGAGGTTCTGCAAAATTTCTGAGTAAGTGGTGACAAGAACAGTGGAGGAGTCACACGGTGAACTTCTGAGAAATCCACCACACTTCACCTTTTCATCACTACCAGTCTGCACTAAGCTGTCAATCCCTGGGGGCGGAAGGTGCAAGGGAGGGAAGGAACTAAGAGCGGAGACTTTTTTTTTTCAGTGATTGAATCTTTGTTTCTGTTCCAGTTTGTGGAGCCCATGGCCCCTCCCTCCATCCCAACATTTTTTGCAGAATCATCCTGTTGCCTAATGGATTCTTTCAGTACGCAGTTGAGTTTTTGTTTATTGGTTTTCTTATTATCTCTCTCCCCGACCAGGATGTCAGCTACATGAAAAGAGAAACCTGTCTGCTATGCTCGCCATGTTTTAACCGTGGTCCCCGGAACAGCACTCTGAACACTCACAAGATACCTGTGCAATGAATGTCTTAGTGTGTCCACACTGTTACAAAAAAATGCCGCAAACTGGGGGGCTTATGAACAACAGACATTTATCTCTCACTGTTCCAGAGGCTGAAAGGCTGAGGTCAGAGTGTCCCCAGTCAGGTGAAGGCTCTCTTCTGGATTGCAGACTTTTCATTTCCTCACACGGCAGAAGCAGGGAGTTTTCTAGGGGTCTCCCATGGTCACTAATCCCATTCATGAGGGCTGTACTCTCACGACTAATCATGTTTCAGAGGCCCCACCTGCTAATATAATCATCTTTGGGGGGGCGCCTGGGTGGCTCAGTCAGTTGGGCGTCCGACTTCGGCTCAGGTCATGATCTCACCGTCCGTGAGTTCGAGCCCCGTGTCGGGCTCTGTGCTGACAGCTCAGAGCCTGGAGCCTGTTTCAGATTCTGTGTCTCCCTCTCTCTCTGACCTTCCCCCATTCATGCTCTGTCTCTCTCTGTCTCAAAAATGAATAAACGTTAAAAAAAATTAAAAAAAAATCATCCTTGGGTGTCAGGATTTGAGCATATGAATTTTTGGAAGACACAAACATTCAGGCCATAGCAATGAAGAAATACATAGTCTCTCACACTCTGGCCCCATATCTACCTCTTACTGAGTTTTCTAAGTGGTTAATCCTCTCACACACCCTTTTTTTAAGTTATTTATTTATTTATTTATTTATTTATTTATTTATTTAGAGAGACAGTGAGAAAGCAAGAGTGAGCATGAGCAGGGAAGGGGTAGAGAGAGAGAATCTCAAGCAGACTCCACACTGTCAGCCCAGAGCCTGATGTGGGCTCAAACCCACAAACTGTGACACCATGACCCGAGCTGAAATCAAGAGTTGGTCATTCAATGGACCGAGCCACCCAGGTGCCCCAATCCTCACACACTCTTAAGTTTGAGAACCACCAGACCTAATGCCTGGATCAAACAAGAATGTTTAGGAAAAAACAAGGAGACTGAGAAGGTTTCATGATATTCCAGACCCAAGAAGAAAAAAGGAAATTGTATGCCTACTGGCCCAGGGCTGTTTCCAAACAGACCAACCAGCCCATTTTACTTAGTACAAGCTCAAAACTGGCCAGGAAGGGTACTCCCTCAGTCCCTGCACTGTGAGAACATCCTCCTGAAAGCTCTTTGACACTATTTCTAGGCACATCCAGGGCTGTATGACAAACCCTGATCTTGTCCTAACATGTGAGTGCGTGTGTGGCTCTGAGGCTAACCTATTGGATGGCAGAGCCGGCCAGGAGACTGAAGACTTGTCTGAGGGAGGTGGGAAGTACAGGGGGCCTGGCTTGAGGGCCAGACAGAAAGAGATTCAAATCCAACTTCTAATCGCACTCTTTACAACAAGCATATTTTAGAGAGATGAGAGATTGAAATTAAAAAAGAAAGGAGAGGGGCACCTGGGTGGCTCAGCTGATTAAGTGTCTGACTCTTGATTTCGGCCCAGGTCATTATCTCATGGTTTGTGAGTTCAAGCCCCGCCTTGGGCTCTGTGCTGACAGCAAGGGGCCTGCTTGGAATTGTTTCTCTCTCTCTCTCTCTGCCTCTCTCTTTCTCTCAAAAAAATAAATAAACTAAAAAAATAAAAATAAGCAAGATATAAAAAATAAAGGAGAAAATATAGGAGAATTTCTTATAATCCTCAACAGAGGAAGGACTTTTCAGCATGGCCTAAAACTCAGAGGCTGTGAAGGAAACTGACATATAATTTCAGCTACGTAAAAGAGAAATACTTTCATATAGAAAAGACAGTGTTGGGAAAACACTAGGTTTGCCAAACAAATGAAAACAGGGAAAATGTTGGCAACGTGTGTTACCAGCAAAGGGTTAACGCTCGTGAGAACAATTCCCACAAATTCAAGACAAAACTGGGCAAAGCAGATGAATAAACAACCTGCAGAAGGAAAAAAGCAGCCCATAGACATGAAAAATATGTTTGAGATTACTAAAAATGAAAGAAATATAAATTAACATAGCCGGAAAACAACTTGTTTTGGCAAACACTGAAAGATTTCTAAGACCCAAGAGAGTGAGATAAAAGGAACCAGGCACAGCTATCATGATCATAAATTGTTAAAACCTTTTTTGGAGGATGAAGCGTCACCATCACGCAAAAATTTGAAGTTGCATTCTGTTTCACCCAGCCATTTTATTTCTAGCAGTTTATCCAAACTGATTGTGGCACAAGTAAACAGCTCTACGTGTATGGTACAAAGCTATTGCTTTTTAACAGCATTTGCAACTCTGAAAACCTTGGACTGATGCCAAGAGTCCGTTGTGGGGAAGGCATGGCCCAAATGCTTGCATGGAAGAAGAGTCTTGGCCAGTCATTGGCCATTGGCCATTGGCCAGGGGACACATGCATTGAGGAGTCCAACTGGGGTAAATCACATAACTCGTTGCCTGGCATGTAAGGCAACAGCTTCTCTCTCTCCCTCATAACCCGGATGTGAGACTGTAAAGCCGGGTGCTGCTACAACAGTCATTTCCCACCAGGAGGGGAAGCAAGCTTCCAGAAAAAACAACTTGCAGAGGAGGGCACATCAGAGGAAATGCCGAAGATAACAAGATAACCAGTGAAGCTGGAACCACTGGATTAACATCTGGAAGCTACTTTTTCCATGAACTTCAATTACGTAGGCCAAGAAATCTCTTCACTGTCTACGCCAGTTTGAGTCACTTTCCGATACTTTCTGAAAACCTCACGACATAGCAATCGGTAGGGAAGTAGTTGAGTAAATCATGGCACAGGGGCCTCTGGGTGGCTCAGTCGGTTAAGCGTCCAGCTCTTGATCTCACCTCAGGTCATGATCTCATGGCGGTGGGATTGAGCCCTGCATCTGGCTCTGTGCTGATAGTGCAGATCCTGCTTGGGATTCTCTCTCCTCCTCTCTCTCTGCCCCTCCCCTGCGCACACACACGCTCTCTCTCCCTCAAAATAAATCAATAAATAATTTTAAATAAATAAATAAATAAATAAATAAATAAATAAATAATGGCACTGCCATATAATAAAATACTGTGCTCAGGATAAGAAGTATAGGGAGCTATATCACCACTGTTGTGCACAGACTTCCATTAATAAGGAAAATGCTGGGGCACGCGGGTGGCTCAGTCGGTTAAGCCCCCGACTTCGGCTCAGGTCATGATCTCATGGTTCATGAGTTCGAGCCCCGCATCGGGCTCTGTGCTGACAGCTCAGATCCTGGAGCCTGCTTCCGATTCTGTGTCTCCCTCTCTCTCTGCTCCTCCCCCATTCATGCTCTGTCTCTCTCTGTCTCAAAAATAAATAAACATTAAAAAAAGAAGAAGAATGTTAAAAAAAATAAAAATAAAAAAATAAGGAAAATGCTAGGGAATCATATGCATGGTATCACCCATTTAGTTAAAAAGATAATCTGTAGAGAGATAGGTTAGAATCGTAAGGGTATCATATGCATGGTATCACCCATGTAGTTAAAAAAATAAATTAATCTATATAGAGAGTGATAGATTAGAATTATAAAGGAAGAGAAAGCTTTTATTTCTACCTATATAAACTGTTTTTTTAAGGCTTTAGCAATAAATACCTGTTACTTTAATGTGTGTATATATGTCTGAACATATATTTCAGCTTTAGAGCTCTGAAGTGTTCTGGATGCCATCATTTAAAAAGTTAACGTGTAACAGATGCTAAGGGCATAGTCTCCACATATCTTAGTTTTCACATAAGATCAATTTGCATAACCTTGTGCTTATTTAGCTTTTGATCACTTTCTCCAGTTCCTTGTCTGCCTTGAAATAGAACATGTGTCTTGATCTCCAGAAGTAATAAAAATAAATAGAAATCCCCTCACAGAGCCTGGCACAAAATGTCCAATCAATGGTAGCTCTTGTTACTTCATTTTTCTTGGAGTAAAGGGAGCCCTTCCTGAAATTTATTTTTGCTTGGGGCTCAATGAAACTCCAGTGAGCTCTGACATTATATGGCTTCAAACACCCTAGAAGCAGCAATAGCTCCCTGAGCCCAGCTCAGGAGCTGTGCTGGGGCTCCTGTCCCTGGAAATAACACGGTCACAAACACAGCCCCAGGGAAACAGGAGGGGCCCTTTAAGGGAATCTTGGACTCATTCACCCAACCAGCTGTAAAGGAGCCTCGGAAAAATCATTTGGCTGCCCTGCTCATTTTTCAGAGGATTAGTCAAGACAAATCCCTTGGAATTTTCCTTAACTGGATGTCACCTCCTGTTTTCAATATGAAAAAAATAAAAGTGAAGAGCTGCCAATGAGTGGAGTCTTGGGCCACATCCCCGGATTACTCCAGGCCAAGTTTTCCTTCTTCAGGGGTGGGAGAACTGAGAAGCAGGTCAGTCAGGGCTTCAGTGTCCCCGGAAACCAACAGCCTGGGGCTCTGAGCGGGCTTCAAGGCCTCTTTCCATCCCAGCTCACACCTCTGTTTCATTTTGCAATGATGAATGTTACACACACACACACACACACACACACACACTTTGATCTTTTTTTTTTTTTTAATTTTTTTTTTTCAACGTTTATTTAGTTTTGGGACAGAGAGAGACAGAGCACGAATGGGGGAGGGGCAGAGAGAGAGGGAGACACAGAACCGGAAACAGGCTCCAGGCTCTGAGCCATCAGCCCAGAGCCCGACGCGGGGCTCGAACTCACGGACCGCGAGATCGTGACCTGGCTGAAGTCGGACGCTTAACCGACTGCGCCACCCAGGCGCCCCTGATCTTTTTTAAGTTTATTTATTTATTTTGAGAGAGACAAAGACAGTGTGAGTTGGCGAGGGGGAGGGGGGGACAGAGAGAGAGGGAGACAGAGGATCCCAAGCAGGCTCTGCTCTGCACTGTCCTTGCAAAGCATGACCCAGGGCTCGAACTCAAGAACTGTGAGGTCACGACCTGAGCCAAAATCAAGAGTCAGACACTTAACCCACTGAGCCACCCAGGAGCCCCAACTTTGATGTTTTTGAAGGGCCTTCAATAAAGCTTTAAATTGTTGTCAGTTATTATTGGTTTTCAGGGTAGCAGCTCTTCTAAATGAAACGCTGAACAAGGCTTGGCTTTGAAGCTGTCTTACCCAGATGTATGCACATCTATGTATGCGTAGGTAATTTCAGAAATATTCCCATGCATATCATGTGTGCTACAGAGACTCAGGGAAGACATCCAAGTCCATGAACTTTCACACAAGGGGGCAATGTTCTATTGGGTTTTTTGAAATGTTTACGAAGTACGAAAGAAACAAAATGTCATGGTGCTCACGTCTGGCACACAGGAGCACTCAACAAATATCTGTGGGATGACTGAATGACTTTGCTCTGGGACTCACGCAGATGACTTGGGCCCTGGTTTCCTCTCTACCAATAGAGACAATCACACCCACTCTGTGGGATGGTGGTCAAGGCTGAGGTGAAATGCTTTGTCAAGGAAAGGCATGCTGTGAATATAAGACACTGGGAATGGAGGGGTAGCCAACCTTGGTGTCCAGCTCTCCTACTGGAAACCAGCAGATGATCTGAGGTGAACTTTCCAAGGAACTGCACAACCACCCTCCACTCTTATCTCCCCTAGAAGCACATCTCCCCTGTAGTCAGGCTGCCTTATCAGTGTCCCCACACGGCAGGCTCAGCCAGCTTTGTGCTTGTGTTCATGCCGGGATCCTTTGCCGAAATGAGTTTCCTGGCCCTCTGCCTGCTTAGCAGAGGTTACCCTCCCTTTAAAGTCCAATCGTCAGTTCATCTTTCCAAGAAGCCTTCAAACCATCTCTCTCTCCTGTCCTCACCTGTGCCCGCCACCCTCCCTGTGAGCAGGCAACTCTCCCTGGTTGCCACCCTAACAGAAGGCAGGTGCCAATGTAGCCACCAGCTTGACTGTCAAACCTCGCATCCTAGAAGCCTTGACTTTTAAGTCTGGCCCTGGAGTGAGAACAGAGTTTTGTTTTTATTTTTGCTTTTATTTGTTGTAATTCAAGAAACATATCCTAATAAATCAAAAGCCCAAAGCCTAGAAGCCTGGGGCATTGAGTTTATGTCATAAACCAGACAGGGAGTACACATCTGAACCAGCACATAACACAAGAAGTATGAGGACATATGACTCGGTTTGGGACTGCAGTGGAAATGGCATGGGAGGGATGCCAGGAGGAATCTGCATCTTGATATCCAGACAAATCTCACATTGAAGCCCTACCTCCAACATGGAGCCTGTGGACGGGGAGCAAGGGGGCTGGGGTAAAGGAGGCCTGAGGGAAGCCTCAGAGTTCCAGTAGCTTCAGTGGGCTCGGATAAGTTCCTTGGCTACCCACCCTTCCCCACAAATCACCTGCCTCATGAGACCAGGGACAAAGCAGGACACCCAATGACCAGGTCCATGGGCATCACAGGCCAGCATCCACTGTGGGCAGCACTGGGACAACAGGGGAGAAGAGGCAGGTGGAGAATCTTGAACCCGTCTAAATACTTGAGGAAACATGTGAGACTGAGAGGGCCTGAGTTCTCTCCAACTAGAAAGACTGGATTTTTCCAACATCTGCACAAGTAGGGATTCATGAACTAAGATCAGTTACAGAGAAAGAAAGTTCCATTTGGGTGTAATGTCACCCTCCTATCCAGCAGCTACCCACATCCCCTGGGTGACCAGCCATCCCAGTTTGCTCTGGACTGACCCAGAATTAACACTGAAAGTCCCTTGGCCCAAGAACTTCTTCAGGCCCAGGCAAGCCGGGACAGCTGGTCACCCTGCCTGGTGCTAATGTAGCCTCTTCTCAGGATGTCCCAGCTTGAGTGAGAAGCAGAGACTCTGTCGATATTCAGCATATGTTCACTGGACCAGCAAAGGTGACTGTAGCTATCCCTACACTGAAGTCTGATGGGGGTTGGATTGGGGGGGGTGTGGAAACTACTGTTAAAGAAATAATTAAAATACGGTGTGATAAGGGGAAATACAAATTAGCACAATGAGCTAGAACTGCACATCATGGCTAAAATCGAAGATTGACAACTGGAACCTCATATGCGCTCATGGGAACATACGGGAAGCAACTGCATTGGGAAAAGTGATACTTTTTTATAAAACTATAAACTATAAAATTATAAACTACCCTTTAACCCAACGAGTCTAATCTTAGATATTTTCTCAAGAGAAATAAAGCCATGTGCCCACAAAGGACCTGTACTTTATAGCAACCTTAGTCACAACAGCCAAAAACTGGGGAAAGCTCAGGTGTGGGAAAGCTGGCGAACAAAGTAGGGCATATTTGTACAATGGAAAAGTGCTCTTGAAAAAGGAGGGACCTACACACACGTGGATGGATCCCCACAACCTTATGCTGAGTGTATATGACACGCCAGGAGAGACAAAGCTAATCAGAAATCATAGAAATCAGATCAGTGGTTTTACAGGGCTGGGGTGAGCAGTGGTGGCCAGGCAGGGGCACAGTGGAACCTCTCCACATGTTGGAAATCCTATATCTTGCCTGTGGTGGTTGTTACATGGGTTTTTACATTCGTCGGAGCTTATCAAACTGCACGCTTAAAATGGATGCATTTTCCTGTTTGTAGATTATACCTTAAATGAGTTGATTTTTACAAAATCAGAATGAGAAAATAGAACATGATGCCATAAAACACTGTAACAAGCATGCACACCAAGGGGATGAAAGAAGCCTTGGTCACTGGGCTGGGCCAGAAAAGTCAAGGAACCGTGCCGAGTGGGAAAGAGGAGGAAGCACACTCCTGCAGAGACCATCCATACGTGCATCCATACGTGCAAGGAAGCACAGGAAGAATGGTGGGCTGCAGAATGGCACAGAAGGGGTTGGGGGGAGCCCACCGTGAGAAAAACAAGATCTGAAAGGTAGGTCCGGAAGAGTTTGGGAAAAGTCTCACGGGCGCTGCCTCTAGACTAATGTTGCTCAATCGTGATGTGCTGATTCACGGAAAGAGCAGCTGGGTAGTGTTACTGTGGCATACAAGTGGCATGTTACTAACCGGGACTCAGTCAAGGGGATCCCTGCAATGTCTCGTTCCTCATGTGCAAACTGCTGTGTTTTCTTAAGGGAGAGAGGAAGAGGGCACTCCCTCTGAGTGGGACCTTCCCCGTGCTGCAGGGTAATGCACAGTCAGGGGCCACTGCTGTTGGCAATGGCTGGGAAGAGATCCGTGCTTCAGGAGGATGCTCCGGCCACAGAGTCAGGAGAGGACTGGAGTGAGGTGAAACTAGAAGCAGGGAGACCAGTTAGTAGGCTGGGACGATGGTCCCCCAACCCCAAGGCATGATGGGGTTTGGGTTAAGGCAGTGGAGGCATAGGGAAAAACACAAATGTATGTTTTGGCAGCAGATGCAGCAGCATTTTGTAAGATTAAGAGCACTAGGAAGTTGGGTAAACCATGAAGTGCTGACTTGGTGAGTAGCCAGGCCATCCATCACTCGGGACAAGATGGAGAAGAGGGAGGGCGGTCCAGGAGCCAGTGGTCTTGCGTCCCATGACACTACTGACAGTAGCCCGTGTTCATGATCTCTGCTCTTAACTGAAGTCAGGACAAAGCTGTCCTTGGGGCTCTCTGCAGGGCATACTTGCTCCCTATCAGGCAGGCTTCCTGGAAGCATAACCCCCAGTGTACCCCATGACCCACTTCAGACCAGGGACGAGAGCACCAGCCCGGGTGAGAGAGGTGCCCACAGGCTCTCACGGTCCAATACTCACATCGCTCTGCAAACATGCGTGGCCCTAATTACTCCATTCACTCTGTGCTGTGCAGACCTAGCCTAATACCCCTTCAGAAGTTCAATACAAAGTCCCACCCTCAGTGACAGGCAATGGGTCCTAACAATTAGAAACAAGCTACTCTGTAGGATAGGACACCATAGGGTTCTTGCTTCCGGGTGTGTATCAATAAAACCTGGCACGCTGGGGAGTTATGTAATCAGATTCTCCCAGGGCAGAGTTTTCTGGAAGCGAGTTCAGAGTCCAGACAGTCTTGCCCCTGTCTCTATATCATTACTCACCAAACTTCCTTGTGGAGATGGAAAGAACAGGCACAAAATTCTGAGGTACAGATCACGTATGATTTTTCACAATAAAACTAGGCAGCAGCAGAAACCCACAATTCAAAATCACAGTCCAGAGAAGTCTAAGGCGAGAATATTGTTTTTAGTTGGGGAACGGATGCCCACCCGTGCATCCGGTAAACAATTCCCAAGGGACATGGGTTCAGAGGAAGGAGCTACCAGGTAGGGTTGCTTCCCTAAGCCCTGAAACCTAGCGTGGCGGTAAGTCTGTCACACAAGATCAGAGTGTGCCATGACTCAGAATTTACTTGGTTTCTCAGAAAGAAGGAGCTCTTCGCCCCCTTGACTCAGCCTTCCCTTCTGGGAGCAGTCCTCCGCCTCAGATGCACTGAGCTCCTTACCCCACTGTCCTCGCAGTCCCTCCTCTGGCCCTGCCCACCTGACCCGGAGCCCCCTGTCCCTGCTCTGTGTGTGCACACGCACGTGCATCAGGACCCCCACCCTGGCCGGATGCCCGTGAGGGACAAGGGGCAGCCGCCCCTCTCGGGGGCCCTAACTCTCCCTCTGAGATGTTTGTGTTTCCTGCCACCTTTCCCTGTGGCGGGATCAGAAGCAGCTAGAGCAGCAGGTGTGGACTCCCAGCACCCCCAGGGTCTGCCGCCCCTGCTGTGGACAGCAGCGGGCCTGGGATTTGGGCGGTGACCAGAGAAGGAAAGGACACTTCAAGACTCTTCTGGGCTAACAGTTTTATCTGTCGAAAAATAATAGCTGGGCTTATACTATCAGGAAGAGGAGAGGAAATAACATTTCTTAGGTATTCAGGGCTTAGTTACTTATCAGCCAATTCTTTTTTAAAACGTGATTACTGGTTTCCTGGACCAGGCAAGCTTTGGAGCCGAGCTTCTCCCGGCAGTGGGAGGGAGAGAATCAGGAAGCCATATACGAGTGACAAGACCTCAGGCCCAGGCTGAAGCTGCCACTTCCTGGGGACCTTGGGCAAATTGTCTAGCCTTTCTGTGCCTCAGTTTCCCTATCGGTAAAAGAGGAATGATGGATAGTGATGGAAACTAAGGCACAGGGTTCCTGTGGGTACCACTCCCTTGCTTGTGTATGCATGAGCACCTATTGTGTTTGGTCACAGTTCTAGAGGAATAAAACAGGGAATCTGTATCAGGGAATAAAACAGAGATTCCAGTCCCTACAGAGAAGGAGGGGGGCGGGAAATAGAGTGGTTGGTCGGGTGGGGCAGGGACTTGGGAGAGGCAAACAGGTACCTGAGGCCCAAAACTGATGGTGGCATTGCACACGGCCGGCACTTGCAATGCCTTGACGGTGAGGGCCTCCTTCAGGGGTGCTCCCTGGGTGCCTGCAACTAGGTCAGGTGCAGGGAAGGGTTGATCAAGGCAGGCAAAGTGCCTCATAAAGCCCTTAATAACTATTAGCTGCTCTTAAGAGAAGCAGAAAAGCTCTGAAATAAAAACATAAATTCTCTGGGGTGCCTGGGTGGCTCAGTCAGTTGAGCGTCCAACTCTTGGTTTTAGCTCAGGTCATGATCTCATGGTTTGCGAGTTGGAGCCCTGCGTGGGGCCCTGCGCTGGCAGCACAGAGCCTGCTTGGGATCCTCTCTCTCCCTCTCTCTCACTGCCTCTCTCTCTCTCTCTCTGTCTCTCTCAAAATAAATAAATAAACTTTAAAAATACATATAAATTCTCAAACGTTTCAATAGGAGCAAGCTATTTAGTGTTGGAGCAAATAGCTGGACACATCTCAAAGCGTGGGTCCCCAGCTCCGGCTGCATCTGAGAGAGGCCAGGGGGGAAGCAGGCATAGATGCAAACATATCCAAACAAAAGCATTAATGCTGGAGCACAAGCCACCCCAGAGATTTTGATTCCATTGATCTGGGGAGGGGCCCCAGCGTCATGCTTGAAAAACTCGCCCAGGGGACTCTAGTGTAGGATCAGGGTTGAGAACTACTCCCCAGGGTGAGGTGACGTTTGAAATCACCCCACGGGAGCACACTATGTGCCGATCACTTTGCCAAAGGCTTTATGAGAATTATCTCATTCCACCCCGCTTCACCTGATTCTACCGGGTCAGTCATAGTATCATCCTCATTTCACAGAGAAGGAAACAGAAACTTCAAGATTTTATGTAACTCTCTCAAAGTCAGGCAATTCACCACCTTCTGCTGCCTCTCTGCCACAGCCCGGACAATAACTCATGCTTTTAATGGGTCTACTAAGTTTTCAGGGAACGATCAAATGTGCACGATGGGTTCTGCTTAAGAACACAAGACACCGTGTAATTTATTTTACAAAGATAGACATGCAAAATAGTTACAAATTTCCAAAACTGGGTGTTCAGAGCAGTGAGCTCTGATTCCTGGAAAATGCACTTAAGAGCACATTCCTGGATGATGCCCAGTAAGTGAGATGTGCTTGCTCCGGAAGGATGAGTCAGGGTAGACAAGAGGCAGGGGGCTTGTCAAGTCTGACGCACCAGAGATTGAGCAGGGCGCCGCTTTAGAAACAGTGGTCTCCTCCCTGAACCACAAGGTGATGTTTAAGAGGAAACCTAAGTTTCCGGAGGGGAGTTAGCCAAGTCACAGAGGAACCCCCGAATCTGGGAAGCCACACAGGAAAGAAAATGTCGAACAGAAAGGAGGCTCTGGCCACAGTGTCCTGATGCAGGACCATGATAATTAAAAAGAAGCATTGGCAGCCACCCCAGAGCGGGGCTCCTGAGGAGAGGCAGAAGACAGCTGCCCTGCAGTTCTGGGGCGAGTGTGGTCCCTGGAGATCTGAAGCTGGGGTGCCAACACGCTGTCAGCATGGCACAGGATCAGTTCCATGGTTCACTCTCTTCTCCTGCCAAACCATCACCGCAGAGTCCCCGTCTGCCACTTACTAGCTGTGTGACCTTTGGCAAGTTACTTAACCTTTCTGAGCCTCAATAGGCGATAGCTAATACTACCGCTTCCTGTTATTAAAAGTGGATGAGTTTTTATAGGATTGTGTCATGCGCAGCCAATCACCAGATAGCACTGTGTTGGGCAAACTTTTCCTATTGAATACCAGATGGTAAGTATTTTAGACATTGTGGGCCAGGAAGCAAATATATATTTGCTCCGGAAGGCAGGCACGTGTTTGGGCCCAGATGCGTCTGTTGGAGACAGTCTCGGGAAGAAGAGCAACCTGTGCGTCAGATCAGTGCGGTGGGGGAGTTGAAGGCGACGGAGACCCTTCTGAGACCCCGCACCCTCTCCTCCTGCACTCAGGCAGCCCCCTAGAAGAGAGGTCACTGAGGCTCCAGCTCCTGGACTGGGCAGTGCCCAACCACATTGGGAGTAGAGTGGGGAACAGGGTAGGGGAGGACACATCACCTTGGCTTCACAGTGCTCACCAGTTACCCCCAGAGCCATACAAATACAGGTGATAGGTGACATTGGCCTGAGGGCCGCAGTTTGCCGACCCTTGACGCAGCAGGAGAAGCCTAAATGTAACGCAGTTGTGAGTTGTGGGGTGTGATCAGTGAGCACACCCTCACCGGCATTCTCCAGAGCAGGACCCCGTTAATGGGTTATGAAAACACTTTAGTGGATCACTCCTGGCATTTTTTTTTTAATACAAGAAAGAGAATGGAATATACCCAGGTTTTCAGTTGCATCCCTCTATATGGACGTATGTTCTGGGCGCAATGTCAAACGTGTCTCTTACTGAGGATTGGACTCTCGGCATACTTTTTGGCTTCTGTATCCCTCAAGAAGGGGAGTTCTCCCATCTATTCATCAAATATGCATGGAACGCTATGATAAGTCCTTTGAGGAAAGGGGTCAAGTCATAATCTTCTGATTACCCTGACACCTACCCTCTTAGCTGGTGGGTAGAAAGTGATGGGAGGAAAGGGAATCTGCTGGCATGTGCAGCCAATGCATATTCCTGGAAGGACCCTGGCAAGGGGCAGATCTTTGCTGGTAACCCCCCCTCCACCATGGGCCTTACAGGCTTTTACAAGCAGAACTTCTTACAGAGACTCCTCTGTGTTCAGAGGAACCCTAGGGTTCCTTGATGTGCTTTGGAGGCACACAGGCTCTTGCCTTCCCTCCCTGACTTCAGCCAGAGTAGCATCGCATTTTCCTTCCATGTTTTGAGATGTCCTGTACATTTTCTTCTGACCCCAGGGCTCCAGTTCCCGAACATTAAACACCAAGCTGCTCATAGATGCACATTTATGTATACACGAAGCCAAGAACCCCCTCCCACCAACCTTCCAGTAATTGCTCTTGACCCACAGGGGAGGGAAGGCCTTGCCCTCAGAAGCAAACAAACTTCAAAGAGCTGTTTGAGAAGGAAAACAGGTCATGTGTACTTGAAAAAAGGTCAAAGGACATTTGATAACAGGGGGAGTGATTATTTTTTCTGGAGTACACAAGGGAACGTGGCATAGAAGATCTGTGAAGAGGTTATGAGGTCTGTGCAAACAAGGAAAACTGCAACTCCTTTTGGTCAGGTGAGTTTATGATGGGGGGATGGGGGAGTCTGGTTTCCTAAGCAGGATATGAAAATAAGTTACCCCAAATTTACAACTGAAGCTGTGTGCACCTGTGTCTGAGGTTGGGAGATGCAGAGAAGAAGTCAGGGTTCCAGCGGGGCCCCAGCCAGCATGTGACGTTGGACAAGAGGGTCAGGTGACACCTCGGCCTCTCCACCTACAAACCCAGTGTAAGCTCATCTATCTGTCTCTCAAAGTGAAGCAGTGCATGTGGGATCATTTGAAGTCTTTCGATAGCTAAGGTATCATGTTATTCATTTTCTCCCAGTCATTTGTTTCCGGGTCTGGAAGGAAAACCTCACAAAAAAGGGGAATTTTGATTAATACCAATTCACTGAGTTCTCCGCATAGCCCTGAGAAAGTGGTAACTCATTTCAGTTCTCAAGGGGCTTTCCTAGCAAGGGAGGTGTCCCTGGTGATTCCACACCCTCATTTCTGAAGAGGAAAAAGAATCACTTTCCACCACAGCCGCTGTATCGGACAAACCATTCATCTGAACAGTATGATGCCCAACAGAAGTTAAATGATGCAAATGACCACCACGTTTCATAGGAACACACCAGCCCTTGATTTGGGCCAATAAGAGACACACTGTAAGGCTTTGTGAATCTTCAAGAATCAAGTCCAAGCTTTTCATCTTGACCTAACTTTCTACTTTGGGCTCTGGATGCAATTCACCATAGGGACTAAAAATCTCAGGAAGGGAGAAAGCTCTCCAGATAGCCTTAGAGGAGGAGGAAGTGGGGACCAGATTCAGGGCCTGCCTGAGTTTATGACCAGCCAAACATCTTATTAACCCCACATGTGTCTATGCCCACCTGTAATCGTAGCACAATGCTACAGTCTCAGAGAAACAAGCACATGATGGAAAGCAATCACCAAACAATGTACCTACATGACAGGCTTCGGAAACAAACCAGAAGAATATTCTTCTCACTAAGTTAAGAGATAAGGAAACTGATACAAAGAAGAACACTTTATGAGCTGTAGAAAGAATGAGGACATGTGACTCAGGCCTGATCAATCAGATTATATCATGCTCATGACCACAGTGACTAGTCCAGAGAGGATCATAGGACATAGCTGAACAGAAATATCATAGAAAATGATCTTTTCTCATGTGAATTGCTGTGCAAATATAATGTACACCTTGAGCTACCTGTGGCTGATATGCCTACATGCAGAGAACACATTCAAGAGACAAAGATAAGGCATCCTGATGGCCCCTGGATTCAGCCATGCCTGATGCTGTTCTGTTCCTGGGTTTTACTTAACTTCACTGTCTTTTGAACCAATAGACTCTCTCTCTCTTCTCTTCCTCTCTCCCCCTCCCTCTCTCATATGCTACTTTGAGATAAGTTGTCACTTGCAAATAAAACAAACAAACAAACAAACTACTAATAGATCTTTCTCAAGAGAAGTTTGGGGCATTTCCAGAGGCATTGGGCATACTTGTATCGCTACCTAATAAAAGCTGTTCATATAAAAAAAATTACTAATAAAAGAACTTAGTTATGAGTGAGATTATATGTAAAAGCTTTATATTTTTATTCATTTGTATATTTTGACTATGATTCAAAAAGAAAACAAAAATGACCTAAGTGAAAAACATGTAACTTAGAAATCTTGAAATATTATCTTTATAAACATGTCAGTGAGAGAAGTTGCCGGCTCATTCAATACAAATGCAAAGTTAATCCTTGGTCAAAAGTAGTCAAACAGGGGCTTTCCAAATTGGGATGTATAATAGGATTTTGCTGCTCTGAATGTCATCCAAAGGAAACATTTCCAAAACACAGAATGCTCAGTGGACCCACTCAACCGTTCAATTCAAGAAGAGAAAAATGTTTATTGCTGTTAAGCTATAAAAACACGTCCAAGAAACTAAAATCAAATGTTTTCTGGAAAATCAATTTGCTACTTTGCACTCACTAAGATGTTTTAATAATAAAACGCCTGTGAAACCATGGCTCTGAATTCTAGTCTACTGTTGCCGGTGGGCCGGGATTCTTCTGTCACCCTCGTTCACTACGGAGTCCTTGAGATCTGTCACCATCACAAGCGTGAACGATGCCATGAGGCAGACGCTGCCACAGGCACCGTCCAGACTCTGACCCAGCGAGAGACATATTCTGCCAGAGAAACCCCAGAGGGCAAACATAATCATTCTTGCCCAAGGTCAGAGAACTATTCAAGGGAGAAGCTGGAATGAGAGACCCCAGTGGGGGGTCCCCAGCCCCATTCGCCACGGGTCTCATTTAGAAATGATGAAGAAAATCCACTTGGTAAGTGTATCAGCCCCGAATCATTGCCATCCTCACCTTTGCATGTCAGAATAGAGCCAAGGCCACGTGATCATCCTCCCCGGTGCTGTGACACTTGGGCCACTGGGATGACCCATGGCCCATGACAAGAGTCTGAAGATCCTATTGCTCCGTGACTGTAAGTCAAGGAATGTTCTGCAAGGAACTCGTGGGTCACTAAGGGATGCTTATTTTACAGAGGGGAAAATTGAGACCCAGAGAGGGGAAGTGATTGTTCAAGGTCACACAGCCACACCTGGTCACAAAGCTCAGACCCAAACCCAGATCTCACTCACCTGCCAGAGCACTCTGCCTCTTGAACTCTTCTACCTTCCCACATGCTTGTCTTCCACCTGGTGCCCAATGGCAGGACCTCCCGTTCATGGTTAATCCTGCAGGGTGATAGATGTGTAGACTCGCAGGGGCTCTGCCTGACCCCAGCTCCCCCAGACTCTGGAGACATTTGCTGTACCTGTAAAAAAGGGATATTTTTTTCATTTTTACATTTACATCTACATAAATACATATAGGGAAAGGCAAAAGAGATCATATCCCATAAAATGGTAGCCCAAACTCTGTCCCTCTCTCCACCCCCATCCCTGATCGAGCTTTTAGCATTGCTCACATCCCTGTCTGTGACTCATACTGAAGATGTGGTGTCCTTTGCCCAGTGCAACTGCCCCGAAGTACCTCCAGAAGGGGGAGGTGGTGATAGCTCACAGCAGCTAAGCCCAAACCAGCCAAATTGATAGAATTCCCTTCAGGTGGTGCTCTGCCTGAATTAGCTGCGGTCTCTCAAATGATTCCAAGCTGAGAACAATCGAGAAGCAAACCAGAAAGAAAAGCAGCGATTACATCATGGCTTTGGGTACGAAGTTACAGAGGTTGGGCTTGTCGAATCCAAGTGGCAAAAAGGGACTCATCACCGCAGGACCAGAAGGCAAGCGCCCTGCAAAATGGCTGTCCTCTGGAGTACTGGGAGAAAGAACAACTGAGTCTCCGATGGCCAGGGGTCAGGGGGTGTGAGGCAGGGGGAAAGGAGACGAACCGTCCTGAAGTGGTTTGGGGCCGCACGTATGCTTCATGCGCACAAGAGTAGGGGAATGATTCCTCACCTCGCTGTCCAGATTAACAGAAGACTCTCACCGAGCCCCTAAGTCAAGCCGGCTCCTTGTCTATGACTGAGCGTTGACACCGAGTGTGTGAGGCAGTCAGAGGACATGATCCCGTGAAGAGTGTTTGCCTGGATGCCTGATCAGAGTGGGCAGCCAAAAAATGTCAGGTCTGTCTGTCCCCATCATATGTGGCTGGGTAGCCAACTGCCTGTTAGGTTGACAGCAGGTTCTCCGATCTGAAAGCCTGAAAGGGTCACGGGGAGCCGTGTGCTGTCAAAGGCCAGATGCACGGAGCCTCCCAGTAGCAGGGAAACCTGTGGCCTGTGCTGATCATGCGATCACTTCCCCTTCCCCATGCACCTACGGTGAACAGGGAATTAAATGTATGAACTGAGTAGTTCATTTGTTTTCCCCCTTGAAAGAGCCCTCTTTGGGTAATTAGATACTTAAAAAACTGTTCTGGGGCGTGGCATAAAGACGGCCTTGCGTGCTGGCAGGGAGGGCCTAGAAAACCCTCCTTCCGTTGGCAGACGGGGAGCAAGGTTGGCGCTCAGATATTCTCATGTCTTCATAGGGTTCACACTGGGGAGGAAGCTAATGATTCTGGACCAACAGGTCACCACCACCCTCACACACACACACACATACACGCACACACCATCCCCTCCCAGGAGAAGCCTACACAATTGACCCATCTGTTCATCAAAGGAGACCCTCATAACCACCCCAGAGATGATGGCCTTGATGAAATGAGAAATCTGAATGGGCCTGGAGGCTCATCTTCTCCCACTAGCAGCTGAGCTGGGAGCTGATTCTGCAGGTCTGAGTTAGCTGAAGGGAAGAACAAGCTACCATCACCCCCTGAGTTCTAGAGGCCTCCCCTGTCCATCCAGGTCACTCAGCAGGGAGCATCCATTTTCACATAGTTGCCTAGTCCCTGTCCCTTGACCCCATGTAGAGCTTTATGAGTGGTGGGGCTCCTCCAGTAGACCAGATGTTCTGTGCCCGACCCCCAATGCAGGGTGATGAACATGCCAGAGCTTGTGTGGGCTCTTAACCAAGACCTGTGTGGCAGCTTGCCCCGCCTCTGAATGTCCCCAGAGGCACACTCTTTCTGAGTATTTACTTCTGCTTTGTGTCATTTTTCTGTTTCCTCAATCTCTTTCTTTTTTGTTTTAATTTTTTTTAAGTTTATTTATTTATTTTGAGAGAGAGACAGAGGGAGAGAGTGCATATGCAAATGCAAGCAGGGAGGGGGCAGAGAGAGAGGAGAGACAGAATTCCAAGCCATTTCTGTGTGCTGTCAGTGCAAAGCCCGATGCGGGGCTTAAACTCACGAACTGTGAGATCATGACCTGAGCTGAAATCAAGAGTCAGGCCCTTAACTGACTGAGCCACCCAGGTGCCCCTCCTTAATCTCTTCCAGCGGACTCTTCACAGTACAGTCAATGCTACCTGCTTCAGGCAGCCACTCCCCTTTTTAAAAGAGCAGATTTGAATCCTCTCTCTACTGAGAGGCCAGATAAACAAGTATCAGAGGGCAAATATACTCTTGGAGAAGACCAGAGAACTCTCCTTTGTGGAAGAGATCAAAAATCAAGAAAGGAGCAAAGTTCCACAAAGACCACATTTTGAGCATCTGTAACTAGGATGTTAGAACATCAGAAACAATGGAGGAGACAGCCATGCAACAATATGAAGGGCCCTTCCAAGAGTCCACTCAATAGAATCAGCCCAGAAAACATTGTTCTCCACCTACACGAGAGCCCTCTCAAATCTGGTCCCCCTGTGCTGCAGGCAGCTTTCGCTGGCCCTTTGTAGAAGGATGCTTTGCAGAAGCCACTAGAAGAGCCTCCCCTCATGAAGAAGCATCCAGCTTGAGCCTACAGTATTTGACCTTTCATGCAAAAGCCAACAAGAGAGCAAAGGGAGCCACACCAGCCCTGGCACACAGTGTGCACACAGTCACAGTTAAATAAATAAAATGAGTGACTGAGTGCATGAGAACAGAAGGATCTAGAACACTAGAAACACAGTTAGTAGAGCCCATAGGATTCTGTTGGTAGGACCCAGTCCTTTAAAGATGATCCTTAGCAATACAGAGAATCTCTGTAACTGCCGTGTCAGATGAATTAAAATTGAGAAATGGAGCGGATCATGCGGAATGCAGAAGCTGTCAAAGGTTAACCAGTGAAGAGGACCAGGGGTAGGACAGACACATCACCATCGCTCTCTAGGGCAGAGACTGTGGCCAGTTCTTCAATGGGGAAGTATCAGTGGTTAATGTCAGGATGATACTGTGCATACATTTGGGCACTATTCATATTCACGTGGACTTTTGACGCTCTGGATGTGGTTATCAAATACTTTTTGTGTTTCTTATGAAGTCCTGAGCCCAAAGACTTCTTTAGGCATCAGTGAGGAGGTATAGCTGAACCAGGTGATGGCAACATCTGTAGGCCCAGGGCATACAGAGGACAGAGAGAGCAATGTTTGCAAAAATAGGGCTGGGATAGGGCCAATTCAATAAGGTGCTGCATCTTACACAGGGATGTTATAGCATCAGCAGTAGCCAGCCTCCAATATGACCCTCCCCAGATGATCGTCACTTTAACTAGTATCTATGCCCTTCTACCTTAACTATTAAATCAGGACTGGCCTACAGAAATAACAGTAGGTGACCTCTAAGCTAGGTCATAAAAGGCATGTAGCTTCCACCATGGTGTTTAGGATCACACATTCCAGAGGAAGCCAGCTGCATGTTATGAAGACACTCAAGCTGCCCTGTGGGACATGTAGATGGTGAGGAACTGAGATCCCCTGCCAACCACCAGCATCGACTGATCAGCCATGAGTTATCTTGGAAGCGGAACTTCCAGTCCCAGTCAAGCCTTCAGATGACGGCACCCCTGGCCAGCATCTTGACTGCAACTTCATGAAAGGCCTGAGCCAGAAAGCAGCCAAGCCAACACTCCTGAATTGCTGGCCCTCAGAGACTGTGAGCTAATAAATAGTTGTCATTGTTCAAACAAGGAAAATTTATTAAACAGCAGTGGATAACTAATGCAGTGTCTCTTTTAGAGAAGGTATTTTTCATTCCATTCCAAACTCTTAACTCTATTAACTGAATAGTTGAGAGTGGCAAATAAATGGCCCATGTACGCACTACCCCAGCCCTCCTCATATTCAGACAATACAGGAGACAATTTTGGAAGACAAAATGAAAAAACTAAACAATATATGTGTGTGTGCATATTATGTGTATACACGTATTATACATGTATATGTACACATTTATATATATATGTATATACACACACACACATATGTGTATTCTCTCTTTCTCCTACACACACACATAATAACGGTACAGTAAAACTTTGGATTGCAAGTAACTTGTTCTGTGAGTGTTCTGCAAGACAAGCAACATTTCTAATAAATTTTAACTTAATAAGCGAGCGATGTTTTGCAATACAAGTAGTATGTGACATTGAATGTCACAGGATCACAAGTGAGCCAATGGTGCTTGAAATTTGCTTTCATGTATGAGTGCTTTGAATTACAAGCACTGTTTCGGTTTCCAGAATGAATTATGCTCGCAAACCAAGGTTTTACTGTACTGAACTAGAACTCTGGTGATTTGGGGTTTACTTTGATCTGCATAAAATGGGTAAAATTTGATGCATGAAAGGTACTTTAAGGGAAAGGAGTGTATGCCAGCCAGGAGAGCTTTGACTAAAGTTAAGTATGTGTTGATTACATATCTAGAAGGGACGTGTTCAGGAGCCAAACCAGGAAAACCAGATGACCCAGGAACACAAGGTGCTGTGAATTTGGCTAGGCTTGCTCCTAACATTTCTGAGGTTTAAAATGAGACTACAAACAGGGACCACATAACTATGTGTCTGGACATTTCTATGGTATTTAATATACACCTAGAAATGTTATGTCTGAATTTCTACCTATTTGTGTCCCGGGCCTATGGCCAGCAACCAGTTGGTCCCCTGACCCTAAAACTATAGGGGATTCCCCACCATCCCCACCACACCACACCTTACTTTTCTGACTCAGGATTTCTAGGCAGTTCCAAAACCACATCCTCCCAGCCAAAGGGAGGAAGAAAATATAATTATTCAGGGAACCCAGCTCCTGCCTAGACATCTACTTTTAGCGATTGGTGGCAGCCAACTGTAAACAAAAGCAGCAGCTTTCTCCTGGTCTTCAGAGCAGACCTGTGATTTTCTCCTATTCCCACACAAACTCAGTGCTCCCACCCTGCCACCTCAGGCTCAGAAGAGTCCTCAAGCAACTTTCTTCCATAATCCCTTTTTGCTCAGGTCTTGGCCAAACTTACAAAAAAATTTCTTAGGAGACTGAAATTAAATTTAAAAGGAAGGCTTGAGGATTTGTTGCTTATTTCTCTAAAGTGTGGGGCCCAGGGCAGGGACCTCTTACAAATCTGAGGGCAGTTCTGACCTCAGCCATTATGGATGCTATTGCTGGAGGATGCTCTTGGTCAATGCCAGCTGAGGATTTACTCCACACTTCTCCTTGGACAGGATGTAGTTGAGGGAATAGAAGCATCTGATGATTGACCACTAAGGTCCCTTTTAATGGAGATTCCATTTTTCATGATCCTTCAATATCCCCCACTGGAAGCTGGTCCTTGGGTAGGATTTTATGTCCCTCATCCCTTCGCAAACAAACATGATGGATTCTTGCCATCCATGTGAGCACTGAGCTGCTCAGGGTTGGGGGAAAGCACTGAAGTCATGGTTAAGGGAATCAGATTTTGCTAACTTCACACTATGAGAATGAATGCCTCAGTCTCCCTATCTACCTCTTCCAACCTCCCAAAGGGTTGGAGAGTTATTACTTTAAGGATAAAGGCTAAACAATCCTCTTCTTGGTCCCTTGCCCACATTCAGTAATCACGTGGTGCTCCAGTATCACAGGAATTCTATAGATGAGGGGTCAGTAGACCCCAGCCCAAGGACAAAATCCTGCCCACTCCATGTTTTCATGAATAAAGTTTTACTGGAACACAACCATGTCCACTTTTTTACATACTGTCTATGGCTGCTTTTGTGCTATAATAGCAGAATTGAGTGGTTGAGATAGACACTGTGTGGCCAGCAAAGCCTGAAATATTTACTATCTGACTCTTCACAGAAAGAATTTGCTGACCCCTGCTCTAGATGATGATGGCCATTAACACTCCTATGTGCCAGGCATTGTTCTAGGTGCCATATCTCATCATCACACCAAACTTTGAAATTATCTGATGAAATGATACCAATTTCATAGGTAGGGAAACAGAAGCAGAGAAAGTGCTTAAGGAAACCTCTCCAATGTCACCAATGTAATAGGGGCTGAGACTCAGTTCTAGCCAGTCTGGGTCTAGAAGCCATGCTCTTAATGGCAGTAGTATACTGCTTGAAAATTCCATCAGAAAAATTCTACCTGGGGGCACCTGGGTGGCGCAGTCGGTTGGGCGTCCGACTTCAGCCAGGTCACGATCTCGCGGTCCGTGAGTTCGAGCCCCGCATCGGGCTCTGGGCTGATGGCTCAGAGCCTGGAGCCTGTTTCCGATTCTGTGTCTCCCTCTCTCTCTGCCCCTCCCCCGTTCATGCTCTGTCTCTCTCTGTCCCAAAAATAAATAAACGTTGAAAAAAAAAAAATTTAAAAAAAAAAAAAGAAAAATTCTACCTGTATTACTGGTGGCATTGATTTTATGAGGCCTTCAGATCCCAAAATCAGACCCCCAGTTACCTCCATAAATCACTGGGAAGGGAGATGCCAGCTATAGTGGGCAAATGGACATTCAGGAATGCAATAGCTTTTTAAATTTGGTTAGAATGAATCTATCCCTGGGAGCCTGAATGTTGCTGGGCACCAACAAAACGAAGTTTCTGGCTCCAGTGTGAACCCTCCTGAAGACCTCAGTGGCTTCACTCACATAAGTAAAGTGGTCCTAAGTAAAGTCTTTCCTGAGCCACCAGCCAGGTCCTTCAATGTACACCAAATCAGTCACCCAGGGACACACTCTTAGAAAGACCAAGCTTTGCCTTAATCAGAACACCCTTCCTGTAATTTACCCCATTTTATCAGTTTGCCTCAACTAAATGTTAATGGTAACCTTCAGCCTATTAAAGGCCCCCACTGAAGGAAGAAATCACTATTTATTTAAGCTTCTTGGCTTTAGCAAAGCATGAATACTTCCATTTTGGAAGCGTTTTTTAGAGAATGCCAGCCAGCTATCGTTCAACCGTGGCTTTCAAAGCACTCGTTGGTATCAATGAACAGCAAAAGGAAAGCTTCTGAAAACAAGGCCATTTGATGGAAGATCCCAGAAGACTTCACACATCCCGATCAAATAGGCTACTGGCTTCCTCAGGCTGTTGGCCTGAATCCCAGTTTTTGGCTTGACTTAAAAGGATTCAAATAGTCCCACCCATCCACACACACAGGAAGATCTGTTGCATCTATTGGATCTACTGGAAGTGATATACACTCTCCCTTTCTGGTCACGTTAGGAGACAGAGGGCATGTGCGATTGATCTTAAACATCTCCATTGTCCTGGCTCTCTGTGGAGCAAGGTTGGCCGGGTTTCAAAACACGGTGCAGGCGTCATGGCCAACTTAAACATCTCAGATGGAAAATTGCTTCTAGGTACAACCTACTTCCTAAAGTACTTCAGACTTAAAATTAACCCTCAGAAGGAGCTAGAAAAGATGTTAAAAGGCCTCCAACTCAAATCCTTTGTTTTTCAAATAAGAAACATGAAATTCAGCAATGTTTGGTGATATGTGGCTAAGATCACACAGTTAGCCCTAGTAGCTCGAGAGAGTCAGTTTGGTAAATGAAATAGAAAAGGAATATGTGCCTTGGGTCAAACAATGCTTCAAAATGTAGCGGCCTTCCCATCCTAAAACGTCTGGCCTTCCCAGAGAAACTACACTTACCATTCTTTAATGCATCCTTTCAGAAACATTCCAGACTGAGACAGCCTCGGTATATATGCCGATACACTTCTCTTCCACAAATCAGCAAGTACATGTGATCACTCTGGTCCTTGCCCCCAAATAATCTCCACCTGTAAAAGTTGTCGCAGGCACAGCCAGGACTGTTTGTATTGGTCAGACTCCACCAGGCCCACACACCTTTCATACAGTCATCACCTGCCAAGTTCTTCAGGGACACCTTCCATGTTCATTCACGTCTGCAGAACACAGCCCCAGCTGGTAGTGCCTAAACTTGGACTAAACGGGCTTAAATACGAACTCCCTGAACCCTGGCTGTGACAAAGGGCATTTAGATGTTACCTGCAATAGGCGGGTGTCATGGCACTGGGTATTTCACCAGATGGGGAAAAATCCGTTTTGGCTTGGACACTATTCAGGAAGTTACTTCTCCTACCAAGAGGATTTGGAAACACCCCTCCATCAAGTGCAGCAGGGCCACAGAGGCAGGACACAGAGCCCCGGACTAGAGGCAGCGGTCACCACCAGATCACCTCCTGACCACACTAATTGACAAAGCAGTAGCCGAAGTTCTGCAGAGCTGGCCAAAACACCCTCCTCAGCCACACCACTGGCAAACGCTGCTAGCAACCGCCTCCTCACCATCTCATTGGCTTCCCGAACAATGACCGAAAATTGAGCCATCTTAAGTCAAACCCCTTTTTCCATGGGGAAATGTCACGGGAGTTCTGCTCTTGGAAACCTACATCATGCAATAAAACAATGCCCAAACTAATAACTAAAATAAACATGCACATCTGTGCCTTTACTACTATTAAAATCAAACCCAGTTTCAAAGCAGCCTAGCGGCCCCTGGCTGGCTCAGTAGGAAAAGCGTGCAACTCTTGATCTTGGGGTTGTGAGTGCGAGCCCCACAATGGGTGTAGAGATCACTTAAATAAATAAAAACTTATAATAAATAAATAAATAAATAAATAAATAAATAAATAAAGCAAGCAACCTCATAAGAGTGTCTTTGGCAGAATTCTCCTGCCAGGTAGACATACTGCAGTTTCCTTTAAGTCCAATGACTTAAGTGCAAAGAAATGCACGGAAACCGCTTCCTTCAGCATCTTCATTTTGTCTCCCTAGAGTAAGCAGATCAGTTTTCACTACTTCAAGAACCTGGAATTCACATTCAGAATGTAGTCCAGCTGTCTCAAACATTTTATTGCTATTTCATGCTACCAAAAAAAAAAAAAAAAAAAAAAAAAAAAACCTTTTAATAATATATGGTGGGCGGGGGGCACCTGGGTGGCTCAGTCAGTTAAGCATCCAGCTCTTGATTTTGGTTCAGGTCATGATCTCACAGTTTGTGAGTTTGAGACCCACGTCAGGCTCTACATTGTCAGTCAAAGACTGCTTGGAATTCTCTCTCTCCCTCTCTCTCTTGCCCCTCCTCCACACTCTCTCAAAACAAATAAATACACTTAAAATAATAATAATAATAATAATAACAGTAATAATATGTAGGAGGATGGGGAAATTTCCATGGTAACATCTACTTTCACTTGACCTACCCCATGATCTGCCATTGCAATTTATCACCTAAACCACCTACAAGGTGAGTAAACAGTCTTGTGATCTGAGGGGCTTAAGAAAATTCCCCCATCTCTCTCTCTCATGACCACATCATGTTGTCAAAAACTCGACCAGCAGCGGTCAATGAAGACACCTGTTTGAAGGTAAATGCTCTGTACAATGGAGAACTATGAACCTCATCAGTTAGTAAATCTCAGTACACCTCAAGATAAAACTCATGGTAAAATGAGAAGAAACTGAGGAGTTGGGGACATAAGTCCACTGATGTAGTCAAACCTCAATTAAATGGGTGCATAAGAGCTTCCCTGCCCATCCCATGTTGGAAGAATGAATTGGGTTCAGTATAAACTATATAAAAGTATGAGCTCATGATTTTCTTGCCCATAGCCGGACTCTAGGAAAGAAGAGAAAACCAAAAATGAGGGAGTTCACCACCTGGGACCAAGGTTCCAAGAGGAAGGAGATGCTCAGGGACAAGGTGAAGTGGCCTGAGGAGGGCTTGTCTGCAGAGCACAAGGCTGAGACACTGGGGTGACTGTTTTCCCTGAGGCCAACCTCAAAAGGTTCAGGATGTTCCCACTGATTTCTGGGCACACGTTGCTATGACACTCTCTCTACGACTTCTAGATCTTTGGCAAAACCCCCTCTTCAGTTTGTGCCACCTCTGGGGACAACATGTTCCATGAGGTTACTCCCTGCTCTGTGGGGTCATGTATTATTTTCTTGTAAATTTCCATGCATCCCTGGGCATGCCCTGCTTCTCTTGTTCCAGAAACAGGTGGAAAAAGCCCATTTTCAATCTAAATTTATCTTGTTTTGGGGTGCCTGGGTGGCTCAGTTAAGTGTGCAACTTCGGCTCAGGTCATGAACTCAGTTTGTGATTTCAAGCCCCTCCTCGGGCTCTGTGCTGACAGCTCAGAGCCTGGAGCCTGCTTCAGATTCTGTGTCTCCCTCTCTCTCTGCCCCTCCCCTGCTCGCACTCTGTCTCTCTCTCAAAAATAAACATTAAAAAATTTTTCAATAAAAAATAAAGGTATCTTGTTTTAATAGTTTTACAGATTTGTATTCTCAAGGCTGTTCAGTCTCAACCACTGAGCCTGCCCTCATACACCCTCCCTGATTTGTTCAGCCTGTAAATACCACTCTCAGTTTGCAATGAGTTGCTGGGATTATCACAAGCAAGGTTTGGGTCTGGGTGGCACATATCAGTGTCTCCTGTGACGGTCCTGTGCCCGGAAGGAGACTTCAGGCCAGGCAGCACGTGGGGAGAGACAAAGGGAATTAGAACTCCCCAGTAATCTAGGAAATCAACCAACAAACAGAGAAACCCCTGTAATCCAATAACCTCTAGAACCTAGGCTCAAAGAGACTGGGAGTTGGAAATCATCATCAATGTCATCTGATGATAATGACAATTTAAGGAGTATTTATTCTGTGACAGACAGTCAATATTATTTTACCCCGTTCAATTTAATCTCTAAAGTCACTTTATGAGATAGGCATTATCCTCCTAGCTTATAGAGATTTTAAGGAGTCTGTCCAATGTCACACAGTGAGCAATTAGCTGTGCTAGGATTTGAACCCAGGCTAGCCTGGTGCTTAATTAGCCACCACATCATTTCCCTGGTCTGATACATTCTGGAAAGGTCTGGGAAGGAGATGGGACAGCCAGAAGTGAAGGACAATTCTGAGGCTACAATTTGTGGCCAGATCTTTTTTAAATATAAAATTAATTAGGGTACAAGGAAGAGATCATAGGAAAAACAGATCTCAGAGCAAAGAGTGTTGTAGAAAGGCTAAAACAAATAAAATCTTTCATCTCTGGTATCTCTAATACTTCATCTTACAGACATCTGGTCAACCACTCCCGGTAAATGTGTGCTATAGAAATTTCTACCGGAAATAATTTTTAAATTAGTGTTTCAATTAAAATCAATAATCTGCACTTGGGTTCTTCCAAGATTTGAGAGCTGTCCCTGGTCAGGTGTTGCTTAACTGCCTCTTTGTTGCTAAGATCCTGAAAAGTTGACTCTAGAATGACCTGTCTGCCCAAGCCCTGACCATCTGGGCAGGCAAGGCTCACAGAAACCCACGACAGCATCCCCTCAGAGCCATGTTCCAAGCACCCCCTCCCCGCCCCCCGCTCAGTCAAATGGAGCCTGGTTCTAAACTCTTAGGCTGAGGATTCTCTGGGGGTTGGCAGCACCAAATGACATCATAGCCACAGCCATTAAATAGTTGATTCCAAACTTTGGGCACATTCCATCCACACACTCGATGTGAAAAAGGAAACACCAGAAACTGAGGGGAAATAAGAATGTTATCTACTTCTGTGTTCAAAGTGTGCATTGTGAAAAGCACTTATTCAGTGAATTCTGCTTCCTGGGCTTAGTGGTTCATTGGCCTTGAATTTCTCCAGAAGAAAAATATATTCCTGGCAATGTCAAGAACAGAGACACCCGGGCACCTCCATCACTGCTGGTGAAAATGTAAGCATGCAATACCTTTCTGAGGGTATTTTACTTAAATCCCTTGAAATGCACATCTCTTGGACTCAGCAGGTTCATTCTTGGGAATTTACCATAAGGAGCTAATTAGATAAGTGTCAGCAGAGTCAAGGATGTTTATTGTAGCAGTGTTTACAATAATTAAAAACTAGAAGCAACTTAATGCCCTATGGTAGAGATTTGTTAAATAATTTTTATGATGTTGCACAAAAGAATATAATTCATACCATTAAAAACTATCTTGTAGATATGCACTTATTGATGTGGAAATATTAACCCCAACCCTACTTGAACCTTTTGGGATTTTAGTGTGTGCCTCCTCTTTATGAATGACTTCTCTGCATTTCTTTAATTATATTTAAATAGCCATTTCATTGTCCTTGCCCCATGCAAACATCAAGTGACTAGTATGTTATAGTATGTTCAGTAAATATGATTTAAATTACCTTATGGTAATGTAAGGTACAAGCTTATGGTGCCCATTCTTGACTTGCCCGAGTGGAAATCCCAGGTTTGATAAATTATCTTATCTGGAAGTTAGCATCTCATCTGGTTTCTGGTCACACTTCAGACCTACCCCAAATCTAACCTAATGACTTCAAAATACAGCCAGTAGAAAAGGAGGCATTTATCAAGCTAAACAGGAAACCCAGTGACCAAAACCAACTTTCAAGATAAATGAATACTTCAACGTGATCCAAAATGAGGGAGTACACAAAGAAATCTCTAACTTTGCAGATGACTCAGTTCTTCCAGGTAATAAAATGGCAAGCTGCTGAACTTCAAGAAGGTCTGACAAAGGAATGAGTAGTAGACAGGAATCTACAGCTCTAATTCTCTGGGAGTATTTGTGGTTATACTTTTCCTTAAAATGACTTCCAGAAATGTTACCTCTACTATTTTTATAAAATAAAGATGTCAACCTATCGATTATAACCCTGAGAAGAAACATGGTCATTCACTGCGTCCAGTTCTTGGCAACATTTACCCACTGCCCCACTGAGTCAAAGGGTAGCAAGCCACCACTGTCAGAAACAGTCATTCTGTGTTTGCCTAAAACCGACTTTGAGCTGTATTTGGAAAACTATGGGAACCCTGGGTCACCACAGCTTTAAAAAGAGGCTCAAGGAAGCTCTCAGAGCACAAGTGATGGTTGCAGAGATGTGTACAAGGTCTACATACACTAGGCAAGAAGATAGAGAGCTGGATAAAAATCCCAGTGGGTGTGGCTTGAGCAGACTTCCCTTTCTCAGTCTCTGTTCTCTCTGGACTTGAGAGAGGAATTGATCAGGTAACATTTGTGAAAGTTCCTTTCAGGATGGCTGGAATTGACTAAGGGGTCAGAAAAACCCCGATTTGCCTTTTCATGGGAAGCATGCTATGGGAAGATCCCACCATGCTGAGGATCTTCAACCAGAACAGATCAAGGCACTGGGGATACTAACATTATTACAAAAAACCAGGAGAATGTGTAGAATGAGACCATCCTCCCCAGGACCCTCAGGAAACCAACCAGTGTACCTTCCTACCTCCGGATAGCCAGCATTTAGTGGAAAGCGCCACAAGGACCCCAGGCCAGTTCAAGACAAGATCTAAAAGCAGTGACAGCCAGCAGAAAAAAGAGAGCAGCCTGGCCAGGGGCAGGCATCCATGGAATCTTCGAGGGCTTTCTCTGTCCCCCTGCCAGCCCCAACCAACCCAGAGGTGTGCATTCAGGGGAAACAAAGAGGGTGTAAGACAACAGACCTCACTATATACACCAGTACACAACACACACACACACACACACACACACACACACCACACAGCAGTGGGTAAATGGAAGAAATATATCATGAGATTAAATTTTTTTAATGAACAATACTAAGTATGAACAATCAGAACCAGACTGTTCCAATAACCCAACATTATTGAAAAGCTATGAAAATGGACCAATGAGTCATTCGGGGGATCCACGGCCAGAGAAAAATGGGTATGTCAGGACACAACTGGCTATAGTTATTGAAAAAATTTCAAAACCATGTCATGCCTTTGCCCCCAAAGAGGTGAGACACCTGAATAAATTAGTTCCACAATTAGTAAAAGAAGATGTCTTTTTTCCAACAGTACCTGTGTGACATAAGGAACCATGACGAGGGTGCCTATAAGGTGGAGAAGATGATAGCCTTATCTGAATGGCCAGTCTCCTGGACCTCACTGTGGCATGGGACACCACTGCTTCCTGCTGGAAGTCCTCCTCAAGCCCGGACGTGAGCTCAGCAAACCAGCCCTCTCATCTTCTGAGCACCCGGCTAGTCACCTCAGACTTCTGGCTTCTTCAGCTGCAGGCATTCCCCCAAATTTTTGTTGTACTTTCTGCTTTACTTTCTCTCAGGAAGCTCATCCATAATCATCGCTGTACCTACTAACCGCTCATGGAAACCTCCTCAGATGGCCTCTGTTACATCTGACTTATGTTTGCAGGTTGACTCAGAAGACTTAGGTCCACCCCTTAAAATTCAACGCTGAGAATGAAGCATGCTTTCCCCTCTTGGGGACAGTTTCTTCAGATTCTTGATCCCAAATCCCAGATGTGGATCACAGAGGAAAAGAGACAGGTGCCCAAATTTTCCCCATGATTTCCTAATATGTATATTTGGAACTTAGTCGAAACAGCTGTATTTGGGCCTAAATGTAAAGATGCTACATGTCCTTCTAAAAAGGGTAAGGCTTCAGTGACTACAGGAAACAGAAAGTCGTGGCTAGGTTCCAGTTATCTACTGCTGAGGAACAAATTGCTTCAAAACTTAGAAACTTAAAATAACAAGTATATTACTTGATCTTACAATTTTGTAGGTCAAGAAGATGGGCGGTTGGGTGACTCATCTGTTCCATGTGGCACCTAAAGAGGTTACTTGGTGGCACTCTGTTGGAAGGGGCCTTGTCTGGTGGGTATCTGATACATCTGGCACCTTGGCAGGGGCAGTTGGGAGGCCAGACTCAGATAATAATCTCATCTAGAGCGCTTTCCTGGGCCTCTCCAGCATGGCACCCTCAGCGAGGTTAGGCATCTAATATGGCAGCTCGGCACCAAGAGCAAGCGTTCCAGTCAAGACGCCCAGCTGTAAGCTGTAGAGATACCTGAGAACAAACTTTGAGAGGCCCAGTAAGTTGCCTCTGCCTCATCCTATGGGTCAAGCAAGTCACTAAGATAAGACCAAATTTAGAAGGAGGGGATTTAAATGCCACTTTTGCTGGGCGAAATTGCAAAGAATTTTCGATCATCTTTTTTTTTTTTCTTCCCCGACCATCTTTAATGCACCACAGACCCTATTGTCCTTTTCACTATTTTATGGTTAGGCCAACTAGTTTGCTCTGTAGATTCTTTTTTTAGAGTTTATTTATTTATTTTGAGAGAGAGAGAGAGAGAGAGAGAGAGAGCAAGGAGGGGCAGAGAGACAGAGGGAGAAAGAGAGAGAATCCCAAGCAGGCTCAGCACTGTCAGCACGAAGCCAGACGTGGGGTTTAGACTCATGAACCATGAGATCATGGACCTGTAGTGTGCTCTGTAGATTACACCATGTCGTCCCTCGCTAGCTCCCGGTGACGTGACTCCCCTTATGCAGGTACTGTGGTGGCAGCAGGCTTAGCATTACTTTTAGGCCTAGAGGAATTAGTGACTGTTAGAAAAATATCATACCGACACTGATGCTAACATCCATTTTAGCAGATGATGGAGGTAAGAGTGTGAGTTTTGCAGGCACAGACTACCTTGGTTCAAATCCTTGCTCTGTCATTTACTGGCAATAAAAAAAAGGGGGGGGGCAAGAGGCTAAAATTTTCTGACCCTCACCTTTTGAATGAATATAATACCTGAGCAGGTGTCTCAGGGACCCCTCACTCCTGATCTGTGTCCATTCCTTCAAGTAAAACATTATGGGGGAACTTCTATGTGCCTTTCAGGAGATCCTGGGGACAAGAGCCCCAGTGGCCACAGTAGGTGAGCTCCATAAATCACCCTTTGCATGTTTTTCCCTTACTCCCTGCCTCCCTCTCCAGGCTCCCTCCCTCCTGCTTCCTGGTATCACCTCCCCTACTGCATCCAAGTCTTTGTCCCAGAATTCACCTTCAGGGGAGCCAAACTAAAGGAATTCTCACCTAACAAGTTATTCTAGCATAACTTAGCCTCAGAACATGAGAAATGTCCGGCACAAAACTGGGAAATAGTTCCCCCAATCCTTGCTTATTCTCTGCCTTTCTGGGATGTCAGGACCACTCACCTTTCCCCAAACTCGGCCATCCCTTTCCAGATCCACTCACTGCTCAGCCTTCCCTCCCTCCACTTGGCAAGACCCCACTCACTCCTCCCTAAGCAAGGGAACAGCCCTAACTCTGTCCCTTCCCAATAGCACGACTCTCTCCTTCCTGCACCTTCCACAGTCTCACACTTTATAATACTCATTACGTTATCTTCGTCTGTTTTCATCAGGAGACAAGCTCTCACACAGCAGTGGACAAGTCTGTTCTTGCTGGCTAAGGTAGGAAAAGCCAGTATTTGTTGAATGAATGAATGAATGAATGAGTGAACTAAATCTGCTTTCTTCTGTGATGCAAGCACTGTCCTCATCCCCTTCCTACTTGCCCTCCACCGACCTGCACACACAACCACCCTGCAAGCCTTTCGCCTGCTGCGTTCCCACAGCACACTGGTGTGTCAGGCATGTACCACGCTATTCTCCACAGTACAAACTAGTGGGTTTTGCTTGTGGGTTTCCCTCCTTCCTTCTTTCTTCCTTCTTTCCTTTCTTTCTTCTTTTCTTTTTCTTTTTTCCTTTTCCTTCCTTCCTTCCTTTTCTTTTTCTTTCTTCTTCCTTTTTTTCCTTTTCCTTCCTTCCTTCCTTTTCTTTTTTCTTTCTTTCTCTTCCTTTTTTTCCTTTTCCTTCCTTCCTTCCTTTTCTTTTTTCTTTCTTCCTTTCTTCATTTTCCTTCCTTCCTTCCTTGCTTCCCTCCTTTTGTGAGAGTCCCAGCATCATGGCCTAAATCATGTGCTCACCAGAACGTCATGCATGTTGGTGTCAGTCCCACCTGGGTCTCCCTTACATGAGCTCCCTGGGATTACTGCACTGCACATAGAGGCTAATATTTGGCCTTACCCCAGATCCACCCTCTTGCAAATCAAGGACAACTGGCTGCCCCTCCAAAATAATATTCTCACTTGGAAAATGAGCTGCCCCAAAGGAAGGGAGGTTGGACATGGGATCCAGGTGTGGGAATACCTGCTGAGGGCTGAGAGCAGAGAAACATGCTGTGTTACTGCACCAGCCTTCTTCCAATCCAGCCCACAGAAACACGTTGCCAGATTGCTAGGACACTGGGCTGTAATCAGTGAGAAAAGAAAGGTTGCTAACATGGCTGTACTATACAGTAGGAAACTGAGTGCACAAGGCTGGGATTGGCTTTCTCAGGAAAAGGGAAGCCCGTGTGACCGTTTTGTTCCATGAGACGTAGCAGGAAGCTCAGGAAAGGGTTTCCAGATGAAGGTAAAGACAGAACAGAGGCTCCCCTTCTCCTCCCTGCCTTGAATGTGGGAACTACGTCTGGCACTCCAACTGTCATCTTGTGACCATGAGAAAAGGTCAAAAATTCAAGAGTCACTGATCCTGACATCTTTGAGCTGCCAAACCTCTCTACTTCCCGTAATGTGAGAAAAAATAAACACCCGTTTTGGTTCAAACCGCCCTGTATTGGTTTTTCTGCTCCTTGAGGACACATGCATCCCATCTGATACAGGTCTGGACTACAGAAGGCTTTTAGCTGCCATCGTGGCCCCTTCACCGGTGGCACCCACAAGCTGGTGTGGCCTGGAGAAGCAGGTGCGGTCTGGGAAATGTCATGCCCACTCTTGTTCCATGAGCTCCTGGAGAGCAAGGAAATGCTGCAGAATGTGTCAGTGTGTCTTCTTTCAAACCCCCACCAAGCCTAGCACCTCATTCATGGTAGTTGTTTAATAGATTTTGTTTGTTTGTTTACATACTTTGCTTCTAAGCAGGAGAAAACAGAGAATCTGCTTTAGGCTATTGTAGAACAATTGTAATTTAGGAAATATTAGAGTCAGTGTTGTCAGTGAGCATGGGGAGGTCAAGAGGCTCATGGTCCCCCAACTTCCCTGAAATCACCCCCACTCTACCACCACATGCTCTGGCTTGAGGGGATGGTGGGGAGACTGAGGACGACCTCTTCGTAAATTTTCTCTCCAGGCAGATTGTAATGTCAAGTGCATTACAGGAATTTGTCTTTTAAAGATGATGGGGGTGGGGGTGGGGTGGGGGTGAGGGGGGCAATGATGCGCTAAAACACAAAGGACTGCCCATGAGATATCATCAGATGCCATTGTCTCCAGGAGACTTCTGAAGTCAACCTGGGCTTATGACCTTAAAGATAAGTCTTCTGAATTTCCTCAGGATGAACATTGCTGCGTAAAAGCTGACTCAAAAAGTCATGGCAGATTCAAATGTTTACCAAGAAAAGTGTGCTCAGCACTTGACATAACTCCCAAAGGACTTTATTCTAAAAATATTTTTATTGGAGTCTGAAATAACTTAATCATAGGCTCCGATTAGTCAGAGCTCAGCAAGCACCCTGTGCCCAGACTCTCAGACATTTAAACAGGAAAGTCTAAGTCCAAAGAACAGAAAACATTCTGAACCACGCCAGTGACTCGGAAAGTGACCCTCCCTGTTCATACCAAGCTGTCAGGCCCCACTTTGTTGTTGGAAGATAATGTTAAATCTAAATCTCAAAGCGGGGCTGGGAGGGTTCTTTTCACAAGGGGATGAAGGCGTGAGGGCAGACAGAGCCTGGCGACACTAGATCTTCGAGAAAGGGAACTCCAATCTCTGGGTGTAGGAGGGAGTAATTCCTGCAGTAGGACTCTAGTGTCCTCCCTTGGCTGCAGAGAAAAACCTCCTTGTTTGCCTCAGAACATCTCGCTTCCTATGAACACGTAGCCTGTTCATTCATTCATCTGATATCCTTGACATTGGGAAATCTATAGATCTCTGCTTTCCAAATAATATTTGTAAGGATGGATTCCTTTGAGGCATTCAAGTACACACATGGGTAGATAAACGGGGCCTTAAGGGAAAAGCCCATATAGACACTCCAGGAATAGGTAATGAGCTTCCTGGATGGATGTTGAGGTAGGGGACAGGGACTCTGTTTTCCTGGTCCATGTGTGCTCCAAACCTTAACACTGTCCCTTGCTCATTCATTCACCAAGTGCCTACTGGGTGCTTAACATGTCTTAAGTCAGTTAACCCGTGCTAAGCATGTCACTGGGACAAAGCCAAAGGGTATAAAGTAGAGACCCTACCCTTAAGGAGCCTATAATCCACTAGAAAAGACAGATAAGGATGCAAGCAACTTCAGTGCCCTCAGAAAAGCGATTTCGGGGCCAAGAGTGTGGCATCCAGAGCTAGATAATAGGATTCAAACCCTGCCTCTACCCCCCTTACTACCTTTGTAACCAAGACAAGTAACTCAACCTGCTCAAGCCTCAGTTTCTCCATATGTCAAGTTGGGAGGGGTATTATTACTAGCTGTCTTATAGGTTTGGGACAGTGAAGGAGACAGTGTCTGAAAAAATATATAGAAAAAGCCTAGGCCGTCGGCTCAATAAATGACAAGTATTCTATCTGTGTTGGCTGCCTAGTGCCCTGTGGGCACATAAGAGAAGTGTCTTTGCCAGCTTTGGTGGGTTGGGAAAGGCTTTCCAGGAAAGATCTGAACAGAAAGGAGGAGTCAGCCAACTGAACACGAGGGGAAGGAGTTTTCCAGGCCCAGGAAATAGCACAGGCCAAGGCCTCCAGACCAGAGAGAATAGAGACCTGGCAGAAATGCAAGTGGTTCAGTGTGGCCAGCACTGCGTAAGAAGACAGGCAGAGACCGGCAGCAGGTGAAGCCAGAGGCTAAGCATTCACCTATTCACTCAATAAGTATTTGCTGGGCACCTGCCTCTGCCAAAGCTGCAAACGCAACAGTGAACAAACAGATACAACCCACTGCCCTCATGGAGCTTACAATCTAGCAAAAGGGGACAGAAGTAGACAAAATAAATGAGACAAGTAAGCTGACTGGAAAAGGCCTCTGGGTTTAGACGCCAGAAGGCGGGCAATAGGTAGCCATGAAAAAGTTTGAAGCAGAGCAGCGACACCGTCACGTTTGAGTTTCAGAAAGATGACTCTGGCTGCCCCGGGGGGAGGTGGGCTGGAGCTGGAGGCTGGCCTGGACGCAGGGGATCGCGTCCCAGCTTGACCAAAGTATAAGCTTAGGATGGAACTGTCTGTGGCCTGAAGAAACCGTGAGGCTGTGGCACACGCGAGAGCTGCAGGTGCACGCTTTCCTGCCCGCTGGCCCTCATCACACACCCCTTGGCTTTTGAGCTCCCCCTCCGGCGCCCCCTCGTGGCTGGCTCTCTGCGTGTTGGGGGTCAGGCTCTCCGGAGAGAATCTGATTGGCTCTGAGAGCTGAGCTGTATCACGCGGCCCCTCTGGGGCCTCTTAGAGCTCAGCCTCTTTTTTTTTTTTTTTTTTTTTGCTTTTATTGCCTTTTTAATTTTTTTTAATATGAAATTTATTGTCAAATTGGTTTCCATACAACACCCAGTGTTCATCCCAATGGGCAACAATCCCATTGCCCTCCTCAACGCCCATCACCCACCTTCCCCTCCCTCCCACCCCCCATCAACCCTCAGTTTATTCTCAGTTTTCAAGAGCCTCTTATGGTTTGCCTCCCTCCCTCCCAGCCTGTCCTAAGCTTTCCTCCTCAAAGCCCTTGCGCGGGTCTACCAATGCTTTTTGCTCTGTGACCCTCTGCAGTCTGCTTTGGAGGGACAAAAAGTCAGACCCTGAACCCTCACTCAAATCACTCATAGGCGAGAAAAGAGAAACATGTGATTAACAGCATAGAAAGTTGAAAGCACTAAATGCTATAATAAAGATCCACATAGGATTCAGGGCTGGGAGGGATTATCCCTGTGTTTGGGAAGGCTTTGTGGTGGAAGCAGCATTTGAAAAGAGCCCTAAAGTGGGAATAGGGTTTGGAGAGAAAGGAAATGCATGGACAAAGCCGGTTGCAGGAAAGCCAATGGTAAATGGGCAAGCTCCTCCTCTGGCCCTATCCATTCAGTGCAGAAGCCATTTGTTGATTC